>NC_044991.1:87449199-88049199 GCF_008728515.1 Papio anubis | reverse complement strand
AGTGATGGGGGCAACCTGGCCCTGCACCCACATGTATTCCTTGGGAAACCTTCAGTTGCCCTCACGAATCTGATTTAAAATGACTCCCTTCAACACCCAAGCTCTGAAAGCACTCACTGCCACTGAAATAAGAAATTACAATTTTAAGATCATAAATGTTTATTGATACCATTTGAATCCAAGCAGATCAAGTGGTTCTTTGGGGACATCCCTCAGTGCCTCCTTCACTTCAGGTAAGATGCTGTCTTTCCTTAGGGCTATCTGTCAACCCCTCTCTTCAGGCGGGTTCTCCAAGGGATGGCTTGCCGTGTTGGGAACTTGCACTTTGAGGCTAAAATAGCATGGAAGCATCATTTATCTTAATGGCTGCAGGACCCATCGCCGCTGTGTGAACTGCCAAAAAAGATCATCCTCTGTTTCCCTGTGTCCACAAAGTCAGCTCTGAAAAGTAGAACCCTCTCTAACACGGGCAGAAGGCCAGGCAGGGCATGGAGTGTTAGCTTTTCATCTCAGGCTCTGAGCTTGTGCTGTGAGGTTCAGATTTAACTCAGATTCTCACATGTTGGGGAATCAATCATTTGAAAAGAGCATTTGTCAGCATCAGTGTAACTCCTAGAAAAAGGAGATTCAGCACCTGCAACTACTTGGCAGCAAGTTCCCTCCGAGGTGAAGCGCTCACACCTATTTCCTGGGGAGACTCGGTCTAAAAGAAGAATCGCTTTGATTTTTATCTCTAATATGTTGTGTCAATTTCCCAGGGGGAATTCTTCACTTCTCTCTAGCCCTTGAATTTTCAAATACCTAAGACCAAGAGCCTGTGAAAATATGCCCGTCTCTATGTGTGGCATAGAGATGAATTTTACTCACAGTCAAAAAAAACTTTATAAAACGTGGGTGTGCAAAAAAAAAAAAGTGTAGCTTTATTACATTTCCCATAACTTGATTTGCATCTATCAAAAGCCCACATTTTCTTTAATAACAGAAAATTAGTGAAGTCATTTGTAAGTGGCTTCTATCCAATCCTGTGATGTCTTTGTTAATTCAGGTTTAAAATGTAGTCACATTCAAGGTTATTACCTTCCTCCTCAGGTTTTTCTTTCTTCTTCACCTCTGTGGTGAATTCCTTTCTCCTGGGGACTATTGGTGACCCCAGTGGATTCCATGTGGTTCCTTGGGCTTGTTCTGTGTTTGCCCCATCCAGCCTCCCATGCCAAGTGGAGCCCATCCCATGATGAGTCTCTGTTTCTTCTGGTCTCTGTCCCTTCTGCTAAGGCGGCTGTCAGCGGGACCGTCCAGTTACTGCACATCCTCCTCATGTAACCTGCCAGACAACACTGGCTCTTCTGGCCTCCCTAGACTCCCTGCACCTCTCTCAGGCAGAGGGAAGGTTGGACTCTTTCCTGGAACCTTTCTGAGTCCTAGCAAGAATAAGAGCTGTGTTAGTTCCTTTGGTGCAGTAACAAATAGTCCCCAGACAGTGGCCATGCTACTTGTCTGTCAAGTGACATACTGGGGGCTGTGGTGTGGGTGTGGCTGTCATCTATGTGTTTCCTCATTCTGAGACCTGGCTGATGTCGCAGCTCCTAATGGGATAGGCCAAGTTGCAGGCTCTGGGCTGTTCGGTGAAGGGGGCAGAAAGGTGATAAGGACTTTGTTGCTAACGTCCAGTTGTATTTCCACCTAGGGATATGACTTAACAATCCAAACATGTACACACTTACACACTGGAGTGCAACCAAGAACATGATGCATGTAGCTGCCGCATACACCAAATGCCACCCAAATGCAGAGGGAAGATGGTGGATTGCAAGGGATTAGAATGGTGGTTGGGGTCCACCTGTCACAGTTGGTGGATTGTGGGTTAAGGCAGCACACCGTCTGGCTTCACCGGCACGGGTGGCCCACGAGGCAGGATAAAGCCATGGAGAGCTCACAACAGCCCTGAGCACTATCCCGAGGGAAGGCATGTGACAGGCTGGGGAGACTGGAGGGGGCTGCTTGGCACACCACAGCAAGAGGGATTATGTCTCTGTGTCTGGGCTCAGCACAAAATAGTACCAGGATGGATTAGCGGCGTCTGCCTCAGATGTGAGAAGGGAAGATGCATATCCTGTAATCGCCGTCCTTATGCTGTGCTAAGTCAATAATATCGTAATAGAATCAGGTTGGAGAGGAGGCCGAAAGGAGTTGGTATAAATAGATGGAAATGTGGAGGTGGGGGAGAGGACAGGAAAGGGTTTGTCAGGAGGTTGAAATCATCTCCCGTCTTGAGATTCAAAGTGTGGTCCGACAAGCAGCAGTGGCAGCAGCGGGGATGCCGGTTCAGACGTAGACGCCTGTGCTCACCCTAGGCTCACAGATGCAGAATCTGCATGTTCATAGAGTCCCCAGGTGGCTTTTATGGTCTTTAGAGTCCGGGAGGCAAGAGACCTTTCTGCATCCATGCCGTTCTCAACAAAGTCTGGGCTAGCAGACTCCCTACCACCCGGGAGCTTATTAGAAATAAACATTCTCAGGCTCCACTTCAGATATGCCAAAGCAGAGTTGTTTTTAACTTGAGGCCCAGGAACCAGTTTTCCAATGAGACTTTCAGGTGGTTCTTTTGCAGGTGACAGCATGGGCCTGCCCAGAGAATGCCTGGGCTAGAGGTGGTTTCTGAAGAGTGGAAATGGAGATATTTGCAAGAGCTGTGGACAACAGTGACAAGGCCTCTGAACTCAGGTCAGGCAGCATGAACATGCCATGAAGGCAACTGGCTCTGCTACATCACTACCTTCACCAATGCCAAACCACCTGGGACCAGGATCGGAGGATGATGGTGGAGGATGGGTAGCTACTGTGAGAGAATAGAGCCATAAGGGTGTCTTGGCATGCATGGAGTGTGTAGCTGACTGCAGGGCCCTGGCTGGAAGGGAGATGGGTGGGCTGTGAGCTGAGCCTGGAAGGAGAGTCTACAATCAGTGCGGATGCAGGACAGGAGAGGGTCAGTTTTTGACCGGCAGATCCAAAGCGCTGGTCTATGAAGGTCGCTTGTAGGAAGAGGATCAGCAAGGAGGGTCTGGCCAGGCTCTCGGCCCCACCATTCTACTTAATTTCATTGTTGAAATAGTTAAACTAGCTTTTTACGGGTGTGTCTGAGATTTGGAGACTCATTCTCAGAAACAGTGAACAATGCTTGTGTGATGATTGGGGAGAACTCTCGGTTTTAGAAAAGCGATTCTGGGCCCGGTGCAGTGGCTCACGCCTGTAATCCCAGCACTTTGGGAGGCCGAGGCGGGCGGATCATGAGGTCAGGAGATCGAGACCATCCTGGCTAACATGATAAAACCCCGTCTCTACTAAAAAATACAAAACAATTAGCTGGGCGTGGTGGCGGGCGCCTGTAGTCCCAGCTACACCGGAGGCTGAGGCAGGAAAATGGTGTGAACCTGGGAGGCGAAACTTGCAGTGAGCCAAGATCACGCCACTGCACTCCAGCCTGGGCGACCCAGCGAGACTCCGTCGTAAAAAAAAAAAAAAAAAGAAAAGAAAAGTGATTGTGAATATTAGAAGTGGTCACACCTTGTGCACAGATCCTGCTTCTAAAGATTAGCCAAGGTGGGCGTGAATGGATCTGTGAGCTTCCCTGGGGGCTTGCTGGAGGGACATCATTCCAACATCCCTTGCAGAGATGCCTCAGATCCCTTGCAGAGACGCCACTGTGCTCGTTCGCATCTGGGTTTCCACCCCTGAAGCCCCTAGCACTTCAAGTCTGACTGCTGCAAGTTGGAACGAGAGCAGCTGGAAATGAATTGCACACCAGAATTCCTATTGCCAAAGCATTATTTTAAATGAACATTTTAATGAAATTATGCAAAGAATATGGGTTGATTGGAATTCGTATTGAATCAGCAATATGTTTAGCAATATTTCATTTGTGGGACTTGTAGAAATCGATGGTCTGCTAAAATTTTTTGAATGACTATCTTGAAGAATTAAAGATTATCCTCACTCCTTTTCATAGTCTTGGAACTAAATTTTTACGGAATCTTCAAGGGCTCCGGGATATTGAAAAACTCCATTTTAGAGATTTGAATACAAATTGTCTAACAACAAAAAAGATGGTTTTTATTTAATGCTTATGAAACTATAGCAATGTATTCTTACAAAGAAAAGAAAGTTTTTTAAAAAACAAGTGCTGGATACTCTTTTTATTATTGTCTACCTTAGTCCACAACGATCTAAGCAATAATTAGAACTAGAAATTGGAAAAATATGCTTTGGCATAAAAACAATGAAATACCCAAAACAATTATGGAAAATGAGCACAAAAGAAGCTCTGGAAGTCACAATAAGTGTCATAAAAATATACATAAAAAGAGAGAGACATTTAGTGAGATTAGAAGTGAAATTTACTGCAGGTACCTAGAGAGCAGAGAGCATGTCATGTGAATTTATTTCCACGGCAACTAGCACAATTTCTGGCTCTCAAAGTTATTCAATAGATGTCTGTTTAATGAATAAATGGCTGGCTCACTGGATGAAGCACACAGAGGTGTGCTCAGCCCCCTCCTCAACCATTGTGGAGGCTCTGCCTGCAGTGGGGGTCACCCAGGAGCAAAGAGCTTGGAAGAATTGCATCAATGTGCCAGCATCAAAGACAGTGGCAGGTCTTCACCATGCTGTCCTCTGCTTCCGGGATAGAAGAGCAGGTCTGGGAAGCTGCTCAGGTGCGGAGTCTGCCCCAAGTAGATTTGTAAGGATGAAGTCTTGCCACGAGTGTTTAATGCTGGGCTTGTCCATGCAAATATCTTTCTTTCGCCTATTCCATCACTATCCTGTCTCCTCCCTTTCAGCTCCAGGGACCAAGTCTATGTTCTATCCTTGCTAGTTCCTGCCAGATGGCAGACTGCCTGTTAGGACAATCATGATGGCCTCCAGTGCCCCTCCCGCCCACCCTGTTCCCTGAGATGGCTTCACAAGGACAGGAATCCAACTCCTGAGTTTTAGAATCCAGGAAACGCGGTTCCTTCACAATACCGAGGTTGCTAGCGCAGCATCTTAGGCACAGATCCTAAGAGGAGTGTGGGAAAAACTACAGCTCTATGCACGTGGGAACTTCTTGCCACTCCTCTCCAAGCCTAGCTTTGCTGCATGATTACATGATAAGCAGGAGTGTAGTCTTAGTCCAAGAATGTAAATGGGAGATTCGAGTCTGCAAATGCAGACCTCACGGCTTGTTCAGTCTATGCCATCCATAGTCTCACAGGCCTTGGCTGTGGATGCATCTCAGCAGAAAGCTAATAGGAAGCTGAAAGTCCTCGTCTGGGCCAGGGTCTCCCAGCGTCTTGGCCCGAAGGTCATGCTTCAGAACACAAGAATTTTCCTTAACACCCTGCACCAGGAGATCAATGAAGTCCAAGATGATATACATGCTAATAATAACTAAGCAGAAGGTAAAGAATGTTATCTTCAATTGCCTCAATATCACATCCACACACACAACTGTGGAATACCTTGTGTTAGGCAGAGCAGACCCTAAAGATGTCCATGTCGTAATTCCTCAAGCTGTGAACATGTTTCCTTTCATGGCAAAAGGGGCTTTGCAGATGCAATTAAGTGAAGGACTTTGAGATGGGAGATGACCCTGGATTATCCAGTTGGGCCCCACATAATAACAAGGGTCTTTGTCAGCAGTAGAGGGAGGTGGAAGAGGTGGTTAGGGCGAGGCTGTGTGAGAAGGACCCAGCCAACTTCTGCTGGCTTTGAAGACAAAGGCACGGGCACTGGGCAGAGGAATGCCCGCAGCCTGAGGGAGCTGGGAAGGCAGGAGATGGGCTCTCCAGGAGGAACCCAGGCCTGCAACAAATCCGTGTTAGCCCAGGGAGATCCATTTCAGGCTTCTCAACTCCAGAACACTAAGATACTGAATTTGTGTCATGTAAGCCACTGAATTTGTGGTCACTTGTTATAGCAGCAACAAGAAACTAAAACCCTTGATACAGGGACCACAGGAGGCCTCCAAATAGGGCCTGTGGGGGGCCTTGACACAGGGCCCGTGGAAGGCAGTGCTGTGGGGGCCACAAGAGAAGGGTGAGACCACCTCAAGAACACTTGAGATACCCACTAAGGGCATACCCATGACACCTGAGCACCTGGCTTTGTCAGTCTCTTGACGGCATCTAACTGACCTTGTTAACCAACAGCGACACAAACTGGGGTCCCTCTGTGGGCTATTTGTAATTTTGTAAGAAGGGTTCTGAGCCCAGCACATCTTCAAGCCTCCAAGGAGGAAAGCTGTCCTAAGGCAGCAGAGGGCACAGGGGCTAACGTTTTTGCAAACGAGTATCTGGGACCTCAGATGACATTGAGCTACTGCTCACAGCACTTGGCTTCTCAGACTAAAGGATGTCTTGTCTAAGCAACAATTTTTATGTTCATCCTATTTTTCAGACCAAACACAAGAACACCTGGTGGCATAACTGCAGGCACATGTCACTTCAGAGCCGCCCTGAACAATCTGTCACTCACAGTCACTTTGCATAAGTTTGAGATTGATGATATTTATCTTAAATGTGCCCCACTGAGTGTGCCCTGCTCCCTTTCAGAGGCAGTAGGGCATCGTGGTGATCCCAGGCTGGGGTGTCTAGCACACCAGGCTCAAACTCCTTGGCCAAGAGCCTGAATCTCTCTGAGCCTCTGTGACCTTCTCTAGAAAATGTAGATACAGGCCTGGTAGGGAGGTGAGCGTTCATGCCTGAAAGTGTGAGAATAGAAATGTTCCAAATGCCAAGTGCCAGCACTACTGGATGTCTAGACACCCAGTGTCCTTTCCACCGAGTACTTTACGACGTGAGGCTCCAGGTCAGCCACCCTCCAGCCAGGTTACCTCTGTCCTCTACGGCCGATCTGGATAAGCGTAGCTGTCCTTCAAGAGCCTTGTTTTCTGTTAACTTGATAAGAAGCTCAAGGGTATTTGCTTGGAACTATGTGTGTTTCCCGCCAGGTGTCCTGCGGAGGGCAGGCAAAGCTGAGAGAGAAGCTCAGGGTCTTTTCCAAGCTCCTAGGCACACCTTTCAGGCAGGTGGAACCACCTGCGGCCCTGGCCATCTCTGCGTCAGACTTCTCATGCCACCTTCGTCTCTAGAATCTTTTCTTGCTAAGGAAACCAGTCTGGGCTTTCACCCAAGGCTATTCTGAAAATACAACAGGCTGGTTGAGGGGGAGAAATAGAGTGGCTCTCCATGCTGTGAAAATCCTTCTGAGTTACTTTCTCCTAAGGTTTCTATAGTGACCTCTCTGGAGCAAATGAGCTCCCGACTGCAGCCCACAAAGCAAGGATTGGCAGAAAGGGCTTCAGGTTACCCACAAGTGCCTGATGTTTCTATGCAGAGAAATTACAGGGAAAAATGAATATTTTTAATAAATGGCGAAGTAAGAGTAGCCCACCTCCCGTGCACATCACGAGTCTACCCCGCCTTCCTGAAGCTGGCCGTTGGCATTTCTGGCAGGTGACGTGCACCCTGAAACATGAAACCACCATTGATGCCCCTGCCGGGAGCAGGCTCCAGGTCTCCTCTCCCTGCCTATGCATGCATGAAATGAAAGTTGGTCTTGGGAACTTTGGGTTGTCGTCCAGGGGTCCCAAATCTGTTCCACCCCCCATGGAATTCAGCAGTTTTCACATCAGAGAATCTCCTACATGAGGATCTGGGCCACAACTTCAAACTCTTCACCAGGACAGCTTTCACAGCTGCTCTTCCAATTCGGGCACCCGCCAATCCCAGGAGGCATCTTCATCAGTGACAGTGATGGGGAAATGCGTGTCCAGGTCTCCAGCACAAGTGAGCACTGCACTGATTGGAAAACACTTGTCTTGGTGCATCTGGTCTCAAGGGAAATATTGTCTTCATTTTCAGTATCTTTGCATTTTGGGGCTGTGAGGAGCTCACCTGCCTGGAGAATTCCTGGGTGGTTGCAGGGTGGAGGGGCTCCCTCGCATGGGGAACCCCACTGGGGGTTGTGAGTACTGACTGCAGATTCTTAGGTGGCCCTGGGCCAGGCCTGAGGCTTTTTAATGTCCCCACCTCCGCCCCCAGCTCTGTGCTGAGGCAGCTGTGAGCCCGCCAAGCCCTCATCTGGAGCCCTGGCCCTCAGGAGGCTTCCTTCCCCGGGAGGGAGCTGAAGCCACCACCAAATCTGGCCCAAGAGCTTCCCGAATCTCCCTCCTGCCGCACCCTTCTGCGTGGGTTGTGGCCCTGTTGTCAGTGTCTGTGGAGCCTCCAGGCCACTGGACAAGGCTGTTGTCTTATGACTCATCCCACCCAAGCTTGCAGCCTGCAGCTGGCTAAGAAGCTGTCTTGGGGCAGCCGTACCCCTCTGACCTACAGGGCATCATTGCAGATGTTCCGTGGCGTCTTTATGGATCTGAGTAAAAATCACTTTGACTTGGAGCCACACTTCAAACAGCAGCCACCCGTAGTGGCAGCTGAGGAGAGGCCAGAGAATAAGAGCAAATAAAGGGGCGGGATGGTGGAAAAAGTTTTCTCTTCAAAGAAATGCTTCTCATTTTTGTTTCTTTCTGTATGTAACCCGCACATCCTCAACACTTCTGAGAGGTCTGGTGACCTCATAAATGACTTGCATGTGTGTGCATATGTGTGTGCCCTGTGTGTGTGTGTGCCTGTGTGTGTGTGTATGTGTGTGTTTGTGTATGCGTGTATGTGCATGTGTGTGTGCATGTATGTGTGTGCACATCTGCATGTGTGTATTTATGGGGGGGTGGGTGTGACCATGTGTGTGCATGTTTGTGTGTGTGTGCATGTTTGTGTGTGTGCGTGTGTGTGCATGTACGCACCGATGGTATATGCTGTGCTTCACATGTTTCACACTGCAGTCCTTCGGGGAGGAAAGGCCTTTTAGGACTTTGAATTTGTTTCTGGAGGATGGAGCTAAACAGTAGCCCTCCCCCATCAGCTCTCCCATCGTGGGGCTGGGGATCGACCTCACCTAGGCCAATAACTAGATTTAAGGGGTAAGAGGAGCCCAACCCACATCTGGATACCTATACATAGAACACAGACACACACACTATCCATTTCTTCTGCATTTCCTCCTTCTTGTTACTTCACAGGGCCTGACACACAAAGCACAGGCTCGCTCCCTCATGAAAGGGCTCCTGATGCAGTCGCACGTCCTTATACGCCTTCACTCACCTCCCTCTGCCTACCCCACCTCCTGGTTTTGGGATTGTGCCTTTCACATCCCTCCCCACCCCTTTGAGTTGTGCTTATTGGCAGATGGATTGGATGCACTCCTGTGCGGTGAGCCCCACCCCGTAAGCTTTGCCGGTGTCCCTAAGGTGAAGCTTTTTCTGAAGAAGGTGGGTTCCCCCATGGCCCAGGAACCAGGGCTGAACTGCCTGGTCATGGTTAATGCAGCATTTGGTCTGTTGGGAAGACTGAACGTTCCCATACTTAGGATATATTTATGGCTTTCCTGAACCCATGCAGTCAGGGCCATACCTGTCTGATTCCTTAAAAAAAATAAATTCTGGTGATGCCTTTGCAAACATGCAGGCTTTCATTTGTCCTAGCTGCAATTCCCGTCCCATAGGATTACCAGGCAGGAGGATTTCAGCAACCTGTCAGGGAAGGGCTCAGCCCTGCCTGACACTTGACACTTGGAGGAAGCTCAAAAATGTTAGCTGAATCTGAATCAAAGTGTGCTTGTCGGCACAGAGCTCAGCACAGCCTGTTCCTCCAGATCAGGGCTCTGTCAGACAGCTGTCAGTCAGCCCGCAGTGGCAGCCTGGGGCGAGACGGGCAGGACAAATGCAATGTGCTCCCACTGCACTGAAGCGCGCTCAGAGGTGAGGGGAAGACACTGAATAATTTACTCCTATTCTGTCGTCCTGTGTTTTGTCACCAAAGATGTTCCTGGGAATGTGGCATGCTCTGAACTCCCTTCCAACACACACAGGGGTTCAGGCTTGCAGACATGGGAGTTACGGAGCCAAAGCGATCCTTAAGGTGTTCCCTCCCACCCTGCTGTCTGGGGGCATGACGTCACCTGCGTGTCTGGATGGAGGGCGTCTTGCGACCGGCACTTCTGCCACATCACAGAAGACGATGTGATCAAACAGAGCCACAGGGCCACTGCAGGGGGGCGTGGTGGAAGTTCTCTCACACCTGGAAAGAGACCCAGGAAGAAATGGCTCTCACAGTGACCTCTAACATGGTGTGAGTGGAACGTAGAGGAAAATGAGGGACCAGGTCCAGGATTCAAGGGTGATTCCCTCCTGCATGGTGGGGTCCCTAGGTCCCTAGGGTTGCTTTCAAAGACTTGACCACAACTTCTCTCCCATGCACTGCCCATGATCCAGGCAGGGCGTGCTGTGCTCACTGCTTCACCACTTCCCATGGTTTCTGAAACTTTACTTTATACTGAGAGTTCTTTCTGCGGGATGCAGAGCCACACAGGAGCACCGGACGTGCCTCGCTGTCCTTCTCTTGGGCCCGAGGCTTGCAGTCCAGCCTGGCTTCCTGGCATGTGTCCAGCGGTTGGCGGTGGCTGCTATCTCTGTGCTACCCTCAATGTGCCCCCCAAGGCTCACTCCTGGAGCCCTTTCTGTCTGAGCTGGCTCGGAGAGTCACCGGCACACACTCCTGCGTAAGCCCCCTGGCATCCCGCGGGAGCACTGTAAGGTGTTTCTCCTCTGCTGTGAGACCCGTAAGGGTGCAAACTGCATTCCAGCACTATGCCTGGTCTATTTTAATTAACAAATTAATTAAATCAAAGGTATTATCTGTGAACTTGCTTGACCCAGGACGGTTGCCAATAACTGTCGGTCCAGGCAGTTCTCTGACACTGGATTTCAATCCAGCCCCCTTCTCTGTCCAGTGCTCCAACCCTAGGCACCCCACCCTGCAGGAGAAAATTACTCTTGAATCCTGGACCTGGTCCCTCATTTTCTTCTCATAAGGGAAACTTATCCGTCCTTCCTGAGCCCCTGGCAGGTGGTGAGCATTGATTTGGATTCCAATAGTTTTCAAATGTATGCGATTAAATTCATTCCCAACCCAATGCTGCTAGAAAAATGGGAATTGGCCAGGTGTAAAACATATGTGTCAGATTTACTGGGAAGGCAGCAGGTGTGCCTGGCACTTCAAAGCCAGCTTTGTGGATTTAGGTAAATGGCTGGAAGCCTGTTGTTTGTTCTTGGAGAATTATTTTTTTTTTCTCATTTGTAGTATGTATCAGAGTAGTGGTTTTATTTTTATTTATTAGGTTTTCTGATGATGTTTGTATTTCACAATCCTGTAGGACATGACTATCTGATTACCTGTATACCTGCTGCCAGTAAGTGCTGGGCAAAGAATAGGTGATACGTTAATGTTGATTGAAAGAATGTCTATTATAAACATCTGCATCAGCAGAATCATCTTATTCACCATAAATGTTGATACTGACAGTCTTCAGTTTCACATTTGTTGCCTCCATCATACAACAGTGATAAGAAACATTGTCCTACTTATGAGGTTGTTTAAAGTTTATTTTAAAAATTCATTTCTCTAAAAAAGTAGTTAAAATTGTTGCATTTTTCTTTCAGGTTATGAGGATATTTTATTTCCCAAGGTAAAACTCATGAATCAGAATAATAACTTTAAAACTGTCCTTCCCCTACTCTGGGCTCGTCAAAAATACTTTTCTTCTTCTGGGCCGGGTGCGGTCGCTCACAACCTGTAATCCCAGAACTTTGGGAGGCCGAGGCAGAAGGATCACTTTAGCCCAGGAGTTCAAGACTAGCATGGGCAACACAGCAACTCAAAAAACGAAAGAATAAAAAACAAAATATTTTTCTTGATTATATATGCAGTACTATTTTTGAAATACGAAAAAAAAACACAAGGTAGTTTAAAACAAAAAAAGACACAGATTATCTATAAGTCTGTAATTCAGAAATAACCATAGTTGAAATTTTGACAGTTTTCTAATGCGTGTGTGTGCGACTGTGTGTGTATTTCATATACTGATGTTTAAATTTGTATTCCCACAGTATTGTGGGAATTTTCCCATATGAATAAAACTTTTAAAATAACATTGTTTACAAAGAAGCATGATATTTCATTATATGTATATATCACAATTTATTAAAAAATACTCAAGTTTGGGACATTCAACTTGCTTCCAGTTTTTGCCATTTTGGTGGATGTTGAAATCACTGCCTGTAGTAACTGCCTGGTGAGAACCTTTCGTATGTCCCCCCTGAGGCTCACTCAGTAACGTGGAGAGGATTCTTTCTCCTTTCCCTCTTTTCCCTGTACAGACGAAGTCTGCTTCGAAGGTGCACACTAATAAATATTCACCAACAATTTATTTGGTAAACCTTTTAACTGAAGATAAATATAAACACGGCAAATGCACAAATGTATATTTACAGTTTAATAAATTTGTACAAATGAATACACCAACACTCGGCTCAGAGGATATTCCTAACCCCAGAAGCCTGTCTTGTGCCGCCTGCTAATTGATAACCCTTGAGGTCTCTCCTCTGCATACTTCTACTCCCATAAATTGTGCTGCTGTTTTTAACTTCACATAAAGGGAGCCATACGTATGCTCTTTTGCATCTGGTATCTTTCAGTTGAGACAGCCTGTGAAACTGATCCAGGACTTCCCATGCAACAGAGGTTGTTCTTTTCATTATTCTGTAGTGGAGTTTGGCAAACTATGGCCCAGGGACCACACCTGGCCCAGCACTGTTTCTGTATAGCTCATGAGCTAATAATGTTTTTTACATTATTAAAAGGCATATTAGTACCTATATAACACCCTTGGTTTTGCCCCTTGGTTCGGAAAACCTGAAATATTTACTATCTGGTCATTTACAGAAATAGTTTGCTGACCGCTGCTCTAGAGTATTCCATTATATGAGTAGACGGCATTGTATGGAATGATGGTCATTGAGATGATTCCCAGTATTTGACTATTGCAAATAGTACTAATTCGAACGTTCTTATTTGTACCTACACTTATTTATGCTGGTTAGGAACCCAGACTGATATGCCTACATTCAGTTTTAATGGACAACACTAAACAGTTTTCAAAGGGGTTGTACCGATTCATACTCTCGCCTGATTGCACTGCCAGAAATTTCAGTGCAATGTGAATAATAATGCCATTAGCAAATATACTTATCTTGTTCCCAATTTTGACACTTCATCCCCAAATATGATTTTCATATAATTCTTAAGAAGATATCCTATAGCAGATTAAGGAGTTCACCTCTATTCCTAGCTTACTGAAATTTTCATTATAAATAAATGTTGAATTTTTTGAGTGCTTTTTTTTAGCATCTATTGAGATAATTACATAGTTCACCCTCTGTATTCTACTAGTACAGGTAATTGATTTTTGAATGTTTAAACCAATCTTTTTATGTCTGAAATAAAGCCTGGATTCAATTAATAATGATTTGTTTAGAATGTTGCCTTTATTATCATGAAATTAACAAGTCTGTAATTTTCCCTTGTCGTTATTTCCTTGTCAGGTTTTGTACTGAGTTTATGCCAGCTCTTAATGAGTTTCCCAGGTTCTGTATAGCTGGTGTTATTTCTCCTTTAAATATTTGAAAGAATCAACTACTGAAGCCATTTGGTTGTGGAGTTTTTCTTGGAGGGGATTTTTAATTATAGGTTATTTTTTTGATATATTAAGGGCTATTCATAAGTTCTATTTCTTCTTGCATGAATTTGGTAAATTGTGTCTTCTAAGAAATTTTGTTCACATGTATTTTTAAATTTATTATCAAGAAGTTTTTCAAGTAATCTTATTTTCTTTATTAATGTCCATGGAGTCTCTCATGATGTTCCGTTTTTCAATTCTGATTATTCTATTTTTTTCTTGAACTATATTGGTAATGATATATCAGTTTTATTAACATTTTCAAATAACCAACATTGGGCTTTATTGATTTTGTCTAACTTTTGCTTTCTATTCCATTGACAGTCATTCCCTTTTTTGCTTTTTCTTTTTCTATCTCATTTTGACTTTTTTCCAGCCTCTTCAGATAGAAACATAAATACTGACTTTTCAGCATTTCTTCTTTTCTAATGCATACATTCAAGGCTGTAAATGTCCCTCTGTGCAACACTTTTGTTACATTTCATTTGTGGTATGCTATATTTTCATTATTTTTAGGGCAAAATATTTTGCAATTTCCACTGTGATAGATCCTTTAACCCATAAATTATTTAAGAAATTCATTGCTATTTTTCAAATATTCAGTCATTTTAGTTATCTCTTTGTTATTGATTTTTAGCTCAATTTTCATCAATAATGGGGTGCTCTACAACTTTCCTGACCCTTTTTCTTCTGGTGGCATCTATTTTAGTGTGTAGGATGGAGTCCACAGAAAACCAGTGCCATTGGGTAAGCATCCTTTTGCTGTCTAGGAAAGTAAAAAGTTGTCTAAATCTACAAATGGTTCATTGTATCTTTACTAGACAGTTTCATCAGGCCTTGGTGTGTGTGTGTGTGTGTGTGTGTGTGTCTACCACATACATATAGACATATCACATATTTGTGTTACACGTGTGTGTGACAGAGTCTAGCAGGATCTCCAAACCAGAGTGGGCCCTGAACTTCTACCTCCTGTTTCCAGAGCTGTGAGACTCAAAAACCCTGCTCAGATTTTTAGCCTCCAAGCTCCTGCTTTTCATTTGGCTTTCAGGTGTCTCACGTTTCAAGAAGGAATTGGTAGATGCCTTGAGGGAAAATTGAATGAATAATTTTCCAGGCTCATTTTTCCAAGATTCCCTCTTCTCTAGAATCTAAGGCCCTCAACTACTAGCTGACTTGGGAATATCACACTTCAACCTCAGCCCCCCAGCTTAATGAAGTGCTGCAGTCCCAGGTCATTGCTTCCTGTCCAGCCACGATTTCCCCAAACTACATCTATAAATATCCCAAGGAAACAGCAGAAGCCAATGGGTGCTCCTCAGTGCCCTCCTACACATCTGGGGGTTTTGAGTCCTGGCTGTACTATTTGTTCTTTGTTGCCCTCAAAGAATTTTCTGTCTTCTGTTTCCTTCCTTGCTTAGGCTTCTTCCCTCCCTCCCTCCCTCTCTCCCTTCCTCCCTTCCTTCCTCTCTTCTTCCCTTCCTTCTTTCCTTCCTTCCTTCCTCCCTCCCTTCCTTCCCTCCTTCCTTTCTTTTTTCCATCTGCCTGTCCATCCATCTGTCCTTCCTTCCTTCCTTCCATTCTTCTTTACATCTGTCCTTCCTTCCTTCCTTCCCTCCTTCCTCCCTCCCTCCTTACCTGCCTCCTTCCCTTCCCCTTCCTTCTTTCCTTCTTTCCTTCCTGCCTCCCTTCCTTCCCTCCTTCTTTTTTTTTTCATCTGCCTGTCCATCCATCTGTCCGTCCTTCCTTCCTTCCTCCCTCCCTCCCTTCCTTCCCTCCTTCCTTTTTTTTCCATCTGCCTGTCCATCCATCTGTCCTTCCTTCCTTTCTCCCTTCCTTCCCTCCTTCCATTCTTCTTTACATCTGTCTGCCCGTCCTTCTTTCCTTCCTTCCTTCCCTTCCTCCCTCTCCTCCTTCCTTCCTTTCTTTCTTCCTTCCTTTCTCCTTCCTTCCTTTCTTTCTTCCTTCCTTTCTCCTTCCTTCTTTACTTCCTTTCTTTTGCCCTTCTTTCCCTCTTTCCTTTCTTCCTTCCATCTGCCTATCTGTCCTTCTTTCCTTTCTTCCTTCCATCTGCCTGTCCGTCCACCTGTTCTTCCTTCCTTCCTCTCTCCCTTCCTTCCCTCCTTCTTTTCTTCCTTCCATCTGCCTGTCTGTCCATCTGTCCTTCCTTCCTTCCTTCCTTCTTCTTTCCTTTCTTCCTTCTTTTCTTCCTTGCTTTCTTCCTTCCTCCCTCTCTTCCTTCATTACTATCTTTCCATTTGTCTGTCCCTCCATCTGTCCTTTCTTTCTTCCTTCTTTTCTAAAATTTTGTCCAGCATTTACAGTTGCTCTTAGTGAAAGGGTTAGTCTGCCCTGTTAAGATCCAAACAAATGTTCACTCCAATCCCTTCAATTGTCTAGTGTTTTTTTCTGTCTTTATAATTCTTCCTGGGACAAACAAAGATTTGCTGCATTTTGCCCCTACGCTTAGCCTTTTGTTTCAAACCATCCTTGCCTCTACACATTTGCAGTTACATTTGAAAAATGAGATTATTAAAGTGTATACTTGGGTTTATTCATATGATATCTATATTTTATACTGTTCTCCTTATGCCAGTATCAACTGTTGTAGCCACTGTATTTTTATAATGTATAATCTAATCGTATCTATTATTCCAGGTACCTAGTAACTGGAAAGTTACATTCTGGTAAGTGCTTCTCATGTATTTCCAACTTTGTTCTTTAAACAAATTTAAAAAGTGAGGCTCAGAAAGGTCACATAACTTGCCAAATCACCTAGCTGGTGAGTCATAGAAACGGGATGCAAACGCAGCTGTGATCGTGATGGACTTCAGCCTCAAGCTTGTCACCATTATGTCTCCTCCTTCTTCCTTATTGTCATTAACTGGAATTGGTGGGGCATTTGAGGTTCACAAAGTGTCTTATTGGGGGTTTTAAATTTCTTGAATAGGTAAATCCTGCCATCTACAACCAGGTCTCAGTGACTCGTCAGAAATAGCAAATGAAGTCTATGCAAGTTAAGAGCTCTGATTCCAGGGATCTATCCTTAGGTAGAATGAGCTTGTATTTAAGATGCTGATTCAGTTCTCAAATCCTGACTTGATCACTACACATTCGATGCATGTAACAAAATATCACATGTACCCCATAAATATGTGCAAGTGTAATGTATCTCTGAACAGAAAGCTAGTGGGCATGGTAATCACCCACTGGGCTTCTTAACAGAAGACGTTCCAGAGTCTCTCTCCTAGAGATTGGATTTAGAAGGTCAGAGTGGAGCCCAGGAGTCTGCACTGTTAAACCAGCATCCCAGGTGTTTCTCATTCCGGAGGTCTTCGGAACTACCCGCCCAGCAAGCCTACTTCTTGTTGGGAGATGATAGGTTCTGGAATCCAGGCGAGAGCCCCTGAAGACTGCGGTTTGAATGCAGGTTGGAAGGGTAAATTCATCTCCTAGGGCTGCTATGTCAAAATACCACAGACTGGGGGACATAAACAATAGAAGTTGATTTTCTCACAGTTCTGCAAGCTGGAAGTCCAAGATCAAGGCATTGGCTGGTTTCTCCTGGGATGTCTCTCTGTGGCCTAAGGGTGGCTGCCTTCTTGCTGAGCTCTCATAGGTGTCTCCTCTGTGTGAGCATCCCTTGTGTCTCCCTGTGAATCCCAATGCCCTCCTTTTATTTTGTTTATTTATTTATTTAGAGACAGAGTTTCACTCTTTTTGCCCAGGTTGAAGCGCAATGGTACGATCTCGGCTCACTGCAACCTCCACCTCCCAGGTTCAAGCGATTCTCCTGCCTCAGTCTCCCAAGTAGCTAGGATTACAGATGCTTGCCAGCATGCCCAGCTAATTTTTGTATTTTTAGTAGGGACAGGGTTTCACCATCTTAGCCAGGCTGGTCTTGAACTCCTGACCTCAGGTGATCCACTTGCCTTGACCTTCCAAAGTGCTAGGATTACAGACATGAACCATCATGCCCGGCCCCAATTCCCTCTTTTTATAAGCACAGTAGTCATAGCGGATGAGGGCCCATCCTAAAGGCCTCCATTAAACCTAATCGTTTCTTTCAAGGCTCTGTCTCCAATGCAGTCACGTTCTGAGGCAATGGGGTTTAAGACCCCAACATATGAATTTGGAGGAGACACAATTCAGCTCTTAGCAAAAGGTCAGAGCCGAGGTAACCAACGGCAAGGTGGCCATTTTTTGCTCAAAATCTCTTACTGCCCAAGAACATGCTTGATGCTATCCTAGAATGAGAACACCACGAGGCCTCAGGAACTGACTGTGCAGGTGGAGAGATGCTTCAGGTACCCTGAGGATGCAAGGTGTTCCATGGCTGGCATGCAGACAGCCTAGAGGAGGGGCTGGTGTGCTTTGGGGTCTTTGGGCTTCAACCTCACTAATGCAGATAGTAAATAGAGGTACAGTTGAGGCTGCTTCTCCTGTAACTGATTTCCCATGACCACTGCCCTTCCATTCTTTCTGTCACCATGTGATGGAGACCCTTGCATCCTGAGCCTCTATAGCCTGCAGTCTACACACAGTTTCCCAGGCAGTTCTGGTTCCTCCAGCAACAGTGTCTGATCTGCTTAATGACATTCAGTTGTATTTCTTCCTAAATCAATTTATTTAATTGTATATCTCATCATAATTATGTAATTTGACTAAATACTGTATAAACCAACAAAATGGGCACGCAAAAACAGTGTTCCTTTTTGTGAAAGCTCAGTTAAGCATTTCGGAAAGTGAATCACCAAAGATCTGTCAAGTCAGGCGTGGAAGCAAAAGCTGTCAAAGAGTGGAGGACGCACCATCAAGGACAGTGACAGAGTTTGGATATTTGACCCCACCCAAATCTCACGTTGAAATGTAATCCACAGCCGGGCGCGGTGGCTCACGCCTGTAATCCCAGCACTTTGGGAGGCTGAGACCGGCAGATCACAAGGTCAGGAGTTCAAGAACAGCCTGGCCAACATGGTGAAACTCCGTCTCTACTAAAAATACAAAAATTAGCTGAGCAGTGGTAGCAGCACCTGTAATCCCAGCTTCTCAGGAGGCTGAAGCAGGAGGATGGCTTGAAGCCAGGAGGCAGAGGTTGCAGTGAGCTGAGATTGTGCCACTGCACTCCAACCTGGGCAACAAGAGTGAAACCCCGTCTCACGGAGGGCGGGACGCGGGGAAGAGAAAGAGATGTACTTTACAGTGTTGGAGGTGGGGCCTGGTGAGAGAGATTTGCTGCATTTTGCCCCTATGCTTAGCCTTTTGTTTCAAACCATCCTTGCCTCTACACATTTGCAGTTATATTTGAAAAATAAGATTTTTAAAGTGTATATTTGGGTTTATTCATATGATATCTATATTTTACACTGTTCTCCTTATGCCAGTATCAACTGTTGTAGCCACTGTATTTTTATAATGTATAATCTAATCGTATCTATTATTCCAGGTACCTAGTAAGTGCTAGGCATTCTGATAAGTGCTTCTCATGTATTTCCAACTTTGTTATTTAAACAAATTTTGGGTCATGGGGACAGATCCCTCATGGCTTGGTGCTGTCCTTACAATTTTGAGTGAGTTCCCAAGAGATCAGGTTGTTCAAATGTGTGGCACCCCCACCCCCTCACTGTCTCTCTCTTGCTCCTGCTTTTGCCACATGATACATTGCTCCCACTTCCGCCATGACGAAAAGCTCCCTGAGGTCTCCCCAGAAGCCAAACAGATACCAGTGCCATGCTCGTACAGCCTGCAGCACTATGAGCCAATTAAATGTCTTTCTAAATTACCCAGCTTCAGCTATTTCTTTATTTTTCTTTTTTTCTTTCTTTCTTTCTCTCTCTCTTTTTTTTTTTTTTCTTTTTTTTTGGAGAGGGGGTTTTGCTTCGTGACCTTTTTGGAAGGGGCATGACTCCCTTGGAGGAGTGCCCTTGCTGCAGAGTTGCTGGCTGTTTGGTAAATAAGAGCAGCCTCCTTGTCTGAACTCAGACATGTCATTCCCGGTCAATTTCTTCCTGATAGTGGTACAACTGAGGTCCACACACATTCTGCTTATCACAGAAAGTGTGCACCTCATAAAGTTAAAAGTTTAACACCAAATAAAAAGCAAAACCTAAGTAGAAAAAGAGAAGGAAAAGGCACACAGCTGACTGAATAAAGTGATGAATTGTGTGACATGCACTGTGAGCTTTCAGAGAGGAAGTTGGGCATGTTTTTTCCCCGTGAGAGTTTGTTTTTATGTACTTTCTTCTTAGAGGAAGAAACCTGGAGCCACATCTTTTCGAGGGGACATTTACATCATAAACACTCTGAGGTTCTTGCTAGGACAGATTGTGTCCACTGCCGCACCTCTAAAGAGGACAGATTTGGGAGGGAGTTGTCCTGGAACATACTTACATAGAATGCTCCAGTAAGTACGTTCACTCTGTGTCATATAAACTCGCCAAAGGCACAGTTACAGGACCACCAGGTTCCTGGGCCTCCTGTGCACTCACAGACCAATCCATCAAGGCAGCGAAGTTTACAGCAAAGAAAGAGATTAATGACCACATGGCAGCCAAGGGAGGAGACAGGAGGGAACCTCAAGTCTGTCTCCCTGAGGGGTTTTAGGCTGAAAGTTTTCAGGGGCTCATGGAGGGCGTGGGGCAGGAAAATTGGGACCATTGATTGGTTGGAGTCCGGGGTATGAAATCATCAGGATGTGGAAACGGCATTCTTCCATGAGTCAGATTCTTGTGGGGTCCTTCCGGCCAGCTGACATCAGTAGTTTCACTGGTATGCAGGACGTGAAAGAAGACCTCATGGAAAATGGAACATTTCACCAGGCTTACACTGTTACCTACAGAGCAGGATCTGTGTGATTCTGCGGCAACAGGTAGCAAATGATGATGGGGCAATGGTCAGAGAGTGAGCTGTCCTACTAACTAAGGCTGAGTGTGCTACAAGCTTCGTTTACGTTCAGTTCCCCTTCTCCCTTCCTCTCTGATTAATTTTATAGTTTATGGGGATGACTTCAGCACCTGCCTTTGCAAGGCCGTCTTGATGTCAGTCAGCTGGACGCTAGAATCCTGTTTGGGAGGGGGCACAACAGTCTTTCTTCCTCTGTTTCCCTGGACCTGAGGTGAAATGTCAGAGTTCTAGCTTCACAGGAGAATAAAGAACGTGTCATTCTTCCAACCTAGGTCTGTCGCCGGCAGATGATGGGGGCTTTCCATTTGTGCAACTTCTTTGTCTTTTTCGTGTCCCAGCCTCTTCTTCAAAGTGACCACCCAGTTTGCAGCTTTGACTTTGAAAATGAAAGTGATGTCCCTGAATCACACTGATATTTAAAAAAAAAGATAAAAAATAAGAATAAAAAAATCATAACACTCTTTGCAATATTTCACATTCAAGCTTTCCCAGAATTAATTTGAAAAAAAAAATCACCCAATCTCTCATAACAATATTGCAGAAAACCCAAAGTGTTTCATTTCATGGTTAATTTATTTTGTAATTATAAATCTGTTGGTAAACAGTACGATGATTTTTTTTTCATTTCGCTTATTTATGCTGTCGATGCTCTGAATGCTTCACTGTGGTGCGATAGCTGTTCGTGGACGCAGCTCCCTTACCACATTAATTCAAATAAAATTATCTGCGCTTCACATGTACACGAAGACTGTTTATGCGTAATCAGAACCTCTAGGAAGGCTTTTTTTAAGAGGGAAGAAAATGCATATAATCTATTTTTATTTTTAATTAAAAATACAAGTTAAAAAGCAATATTAAATCTCTATTCTCGATTTTAAAAAATTACATTAGCACAAATATTTTCATTTCCTATCTTGGGATTTATGTGCATATATATTTTAAAAGATAGATAAATAGCTGTCAACATTTTTGTCATAGCAGTTTATTTTTTAATAATATTTTTACAATCCTGAGCTCGACTCAGATAATTGAACACAGAAAAGAACAGACATACACACACAAGGAAAAAAAAGAAAGAAAAGTATCCAACAACAGGTTAGCAATTCTTGTTCTGTGGGAGTTTGGAGTACAGCTGTGTGTTTGTATGTGTGTTTGTATGTGTGTGTGTGTGTGTGTGTGTATGTGTGTGTGTGTGTATGTGTGTGCGTGTGTGTGCGCGCACGCGCGTGTGTGTGCGTGTGTGTGTATGTGTGTGTGTCTGTGTGTGTATGTGTGTGTGTGTGCGTGCGCGCGTGTGTGTGTACACACTTTCTCACAAAGTGAGGGTATACACTGTTTTCTGGCATGTTTGATTTCACTAGTGCGATGTAATAAGATGATTTCCGTGCTAACATTGCTCTGTGGTTCCCCCAGGCTGCCTGCTTGTCCATCCAGTTCACGGAGCATCATTCTCTGAACTGGGCCTCTTCCGTTGGACACTTGTTGCCTCCAATTCTGACTCTATTGCAGATTGTGAGTGCATGCTTTCCACACTGCAATTTTTATGAGCATGCCATCTTGCATTTTTGCTTTTTTATAGCTTTTATATCATCAACTTAATGGATAGATCAAATTTTATTTCAACATACATCATTTCTGAGGGTATTTCCTAATAATTTCAGTTATGTATAATTTTTACTGTTAAGGACAATGCTGCAGATAATGATTTTGGTGTACACATGCATACATATGTATTTTTTGTTGTTCTGTTGAATTATTTATTGGGCATAGTTGTCAAGTAGTGAAATTTCTGAGTTAAAGGTTCTGGTCAACTTGAGAGCACTTAGTTTGCAGTATCCATTTTTTTCCCAAATATTTTATTCTGTGTTTATAATGGAGGGATGGTCTACTTTCATATCTACCTAAATAGAATTGAGTGGTATCATTATTTTTAAAATACGAGTTTTTTTAAAATCAATGGTTTTAAGTACAGTTGTTTAGAAGTTCAATACAAAGAACGGGATATGGAAGGCGTTTAGTGTAAGTTGTCTCAAGTTTCCCAGACTCAGCTCTCTGAAACATAAACTGGAAGCTTGTTTGAGATGATGTGTAAGTTTCTTCATAACCTGAAGATTCTATCTACAAATGCTATTTTAAAACTAGTTTTAGTTTAGTGGAAGTACTTACTCTGCTGAGATTAACAGGAAAGCGTCAGTGCTGTCTGCATTCGCATGGTACTTCAGGCCAGGACCCAAGAAACTCTGGCTCTCTTTTTGCTGAGGATGCCCTGTGGCTGTGCTGCGGACCTTGGGAGCTGCAGACAGCAGCAGCAAGCGGGATGCATGTTCTGCCTTTATCCTGCAAGGTGCACTCCAGTTCAGGGCTGTCTCAAAACTGAAGCTTGGGCCTGGAGGCATGGGAATGATGAGGTCGAGAGAAAAGCAAAACTGGAGGTGATCAGGCTGTGCTTGCATCAGAAACAACATGACAGTGAACAAAGTTGTCTCCAGAAGTGGTAAAAGTACAAGGTGAGATTTTGTTTGTTCTGCAGCAAAGCAAACAGCCCGACTTTGCTTCCCACTAGACACGAAGAACAAGATGGAACTCTGGCTTCTGTTTTGTGAACCGTTACCTTCCTAAGTCTGGGATACAGATTGTTAGTGGTCCTTTTTTATTGGTTGTTTTTGCAGTTTTGGAGGAGGAGTGGCAAGCGATAAAACAGTATCTTAATGAAGAGTCACATATCAATTATAATTTGTATTAGACAAAAAACGTTTTTTATTATTATCCAATCTATGATTTTGTGCATATCATTAATCAGGACAAAGCTACATTTTCAAAAAATTAGTCAATGTAAGGTTGACATGAGAAACATTTTCAGTACATAAGAGATCATGTGGCATAATCTCAAGGAGAAAATGTGAAGGGGCCTGGTGTGTTGGGGGAGAATGACTTGCAGAGACCTGATACCATCGTGCTTAAGCGTCAGCTGCCCTCTCTGCTATTAAAGGTCAGCATTTGGAAGTAAATCCTAAGCAATGGATTAGGTTTTTTTGATGGTCAGTATTAAGTGGCATCTTGACTAAATTGAGGGATGCCTAGGTGGCTGGCGAAGCATTGTTTCTTGGTGTCTGGAAGGTGTTGCCAGAGGTGACTGACATTTGAGTGGGTGGATTTGGAGAGGAAGACCCACCCCATCCAATCAGCGGCCAGTGCAGCTGGCACAAAGCAGGCAGAAGAAGGGGACAAGCAGCTTGCAGAGTCTTTTCACTCTCTCTCTTTTCCATGCAGGATATCTGTTTCCTTTCCTCCTGCCCTTGGACATCAGACTCTAGGTTCTTCTGCCCTTGGACTCTGGGACTTGCACCAGAAGCCTCCTGGGGGCTCTTGGCCTTTGGCCTCAGACTGAAGGCTACACTGTTGGCTTCCCTGGTTTTGAGACTTTTAGACTTGGACTGAGCACCTACTGGCTTTCTCTATCCCCAGCTTGTAGATATCCTGTTAAGAGACTTTGCCGTGTAATTGCGTGAGCCAGTTCTCCCAGATAAAGTCCTTTATATACACGTATATCCTGTTGGTTTTGTCCCTTGGGAGAACCCTGACTAAGAGTCTTAATGAACAAACTTCACCGTGAAGGGCCAAGTTCCAATGCTCTGAGTGATCTCTGAATTTTCTGTCCTTTATTCTGAATCCAGCAGTGACCAAGCCTCCATTTGTACCTTGTTTGTACTTCCTGGATGTCTTTCTTCACTCCACCTGGCTGTTCCCACCTGGCACGAGTCTCTTCTGTGTGACTGCATCCCTGCAATGGCATCCTCATTGTCTTCCTGCCTGTGAGGTCCCTGCTTTCCCTCCCTCCTCCCTGTCTGCTTGTCTCCTCATCCCTGAGCCCATGAGCTCCCAGTATCTTCTCATTACCTGAGAATTTAATTAAACTTGTTCATTAAGAGAGTCATTCATTTGAAATGGCTATGGGGTTGCAGACTCAACTCTGTCCCTATTTTTGTCCAGCCTTGGACAAGTCCCTTTCCTGTTTGTGAACTAGGAACCTCCATCCCTGCTCTTCCCCTGCCACAGGACTGGTTTGAAATTGTGGTGAAACCAATTGTCTTTCATGCACATATAATGTCAGAAACAGAATATTGTAGGTGAAGGGGGCTGTGTTTCTCTCCAGCCCACATAGGAAGGGGACTGGGATGCAAAACTCCATAAGGAAAGTCTTAAGCCCCAGAAGAACCCTGAGCCTTAGGTTGCTCAAAGCCCTTCTTGGGCAGCTTCAAGCTGTTTCCCCACCTCCCTCTTCTTGGCTTAACCTTGGTTCCCGCTTTTCCTTTGCACATTTACTTCCCCAGTCATCACCAACAGCCTCCTTATTCCTCTCCATACATTTTCATCAGTTCTCTCCCCTTCCTCTTAGTTTCAGTGGCTTCTCTGGCCTTTGCCACTCTCCCTTCCCTTGCGCCAGTATGGATACCACCTGTGTCCTTCTGTTGGCCATTTTGATGTTTTTGTTATATTTACTTACCCTTTCATAAAAAAAGAATTATTTGTGTATCTCCAGAAGTTAGCAACTGTGTCATACATAGTTGTGATTTCTTTGTGCCAATTTCAGATCCTGGCAACTGGCAAGAAGGCGAGTGGCATTTGTATGAAGGAGTATAATAATCATAGTAATAACCATTACAAAATGATGCAGGTGCTGATAGTAGGTGGTTACTTCTTCCAGTTTCCTGGGAAACCAACTCATCTAATCTTCCCAGTCACTGGAAGAGGTGGGTACCATTTACATCTCCACTGCAGACGTGAGAAGATCTCCCTTCTAAGGCTAAGGCCAAAGGGTCCATGGTGCATTGCATCGGTCGGGGTTAGAGCTGGAATTCTGGAGAATCTGATTCCAAAGGGTCGACATCATCTCAGCCAGGGAGGCTTGTTCAGGAAACCATGGTCTTAAATAAAGGCTTTGCTGAAACTCCTCTCACTGCCCTTGGGCAAAATTTCTGATCTTATTTGTTGGCAATATAAGCAAGATACCGTCAATTTGTTCATCCTGCAAGGATCACAGCAGGGAGCGTCTCACATTTCCAAGCCCTTGTCCAGTTGTGGTTTGCATATCTCCCTGTTTCTTCTGTCTGTAACCCAGGCAGACCCCAGAAGTCAGCTCCCCTCCTGCCCACGTACCCCTCATCCAGGCTGGTGCAAAGTCAGAGGGAACAGTGCCATCTGCTGGGACTCCAGCTGAATACCAGCCCAAGTTTGCCCTCTCACTTGTGAACGGGTGCTGCCATATCCTGAGAAGCTCAGGTAGGGGACAGGTGACATTGACAGGTAACAATAGAAGAATGTGACAGAAGGCAGTGGGTAAGGGGAGAGCCACTTCCCAGAGAAGCTGCCAGGAACCCCCAGGTTCAAAGAACCCCCAGTTCTCAAATGCAAGTCAAAGAATGGAGTGGAACATGTTTTCTTTTAAAGGAGCAAACTATCTTTTGTAAACAATGAACATCTAAATACCGTTCCTCCACCTGATGAAAATATCTTTATAAAAAGACAAAAGATGCGAGATTCTTTGAGAGCACTGGTTTAAGCAAAGATAGGGATTTGCCTGTTGTCTTACAACAAAGTATATTCTTTATGGGCCATTAGTGTGTTACATGTTTTATTAATGGTTGACCCTTAGACAGCATACACAAACAAGACAAAATGGCATAAAAGACTGAGATGTGTGTTCAATCCTTCTATTAAAATATCAAAATACCAGACAACCTTCACCAACTTTCATGTCCTCCCACGTTGTTCAAGTAAAACATGAAGGGGGAAAAAAGCCATGTTGTAATTACTAACTCGGTAGTTTCTGAACAGGCAACTGGCTTCTTAGTCTTGATAATGAATCCACAATATGGAAAAGTAGGCATGGGGCCTTGTGACCTGGGGTGGCACCTGATCATCCTGTCATTTCAAAAAGAAAGGAATGGAGAGCTAAAGCTTCTTTCACCCAATTTGGTATCTAGGCATCTAGGCAAGGTTAACTAAGCCCAGAGAATATATTATCTACAACACAATCTGCAGCGTTGACTGCTTCTACATTGAAAGGTACTGATATCCGCTCAAAGATTTTCCCATGTATCGGTGCAAGTGAGGTGGGGTGGAGCTTCTCTCTTCTGTGATCGTCTCTCTTCTGTGTCATGAGTATCAGGCGGAGAGAAGCCAGGGCTGCCCCAGTCACTGGGGAAAGACCAGTTGGGTTTGTTTCTACCAATAAAACATCAAACTTGGATGTTTCATTAACAGGCCACTTGAGGGATGGGTTGTTTTGTTTTGATTTGCATATTTTCAAGGCCTGGAATGTCTTTTCTCTTTTCTGCTAGGTCATGAATACCCACATTGGAAATGACATGCAGAACGTGAAATGCATGCTCCCTCCCTTGTGAGACTGCCCCATGCCAGCCGATCACTGCAGTCACTTGGCTTGCCCTTTGTTCCTGTGTTTGGGCTGGGTTTTGAGCCACGGAAATGGGATGAACTGAATTCTGAGGAGTTCCTGCATTCAGAAAGACCCTGCCTGCTAAAAAAAAAAAAAAAGAAAAAAAATCCTATTCCTTTTTGGGTTTTCAGCCAATATTAGAGAGTGATAAATTCTTGTTCCAATGCTACCTTCTCAATGGCATCATCTCATTTTACCACGCACGACTTTAAAATCCTTGATTTGTGTCATTATAATGACCGCTTTTAATGACTGGACTTCCACTGTATGCTGGACGTTATGGTCAACATTTTATTTCTAAACCTCAGAGCAAACCTACAGAGTAGGCATTTGGGTAAGGTGACTGGCTGGTAAACCATGTTCTGCTTGAGTTGTTGGACTCTAACTCTCTGTTGGGTGAATTGTTGAGATAGCATTACACAGTAGCCAAGAGCATGGTCAACAATAGCATTTTAGCTGCGGTCTAAAGGTGTTTACGCTCATTTAGATTCTTTTGGGAGTGTTTTGCTAGAGCTGCAGTAGGCAGACATCCATGTGAAGTGAGTGTATTTATTACATTTGGCTGAGTGCACCCTGAGCATATATCGTATGCCATGCATTGCACTAGAGTAGGCGAAGTAGCTTGGAACAGGAGAGACATTGCACCTGACCTCATGGAGTTTCCCATCCAAAGAGGAGAATAAATATTAATCAGAGGAACAGGCAGGCCTTGGTGCCATTAAAAGAATTCAAAACTTTTGGGATGCCATTAAGAGCATTTTGGGCCAATGTCTTTATGAGATTGATGCTTACAAATATGATTTGATTAGAATATAAAGAATGGCTTGGAGGACCCCAACATGGCGCAGAGACCTCAGTAAGCCTCCCATGCAGGGGTTTGAGTGGGTTAATTTGGAGACGAGGAAGGTATGATGAGCAAGAATGGTGGCCTGGCATGCAGGGGCCGTGGTTGCAGAAAACAAGGAGTGTTCAAAGAGTCATTCTCAGAGTGGGAGGCAATCTGAGGTTCTCAGTAACTGACAGGTCATGGGTGAGGAGTAGGCATTAATGATGAGAGAAGGCATTTGTTATGTTTGTTGTAAACGCTGAATGTGTTTTTCTCCCTTGCAAACATTGTTGGGAGAAAAGCTGACAAGGAAGTTGATATTGCAATATTGACCCAGGTTTTTAAAAAGACATCTATTTACTCAAAAGGGATCATAGCAAAAATGCCTAACTCTTCTCCTAGGCAGTGAAGACGGCAAATCCCAGAGCTGTGCACTCACATGATATATGATGTGCTGGCCATACAGGACCCATGCCTGGCACGTGCACAGAGGAGGGGACAAGGCCTCCAAGGGATGCTCGGAAGGTCGCCCATCGCACCAGGGAAAGCCGCTGCAGAGAGAGCTGGCAGAGGCGCAGAAGAGTGGGGATTACAGTACCTCGGGTGGGGTTTCAGTCCTGTTACTTAAGAATTCACATTTACGTGAATGAAAAATCCAGGGTGTCAGAGAAAGAGCTTCAAAGTTCTCTGGAGAGGAAAATGACAAAATCCATCCATAGGCGTATATTACATATTGGGGATCTGGAGAGTCTGTCTGACAGAGATGAGTTTTATTTGAAGTAAAGGAAAAGCCCACTGATTTGGGGTTTCCAAAGGAACACCATGAAATAAAACCCATCCAGTGTCTTCACTGTAGGAAGGGGTGCTGAATTTTGCTCCAATCAGAATTCACCCCCAAAGCCATTCCAGCTGAGGAGGGTCTAAACATTCCACGTTTTATCGTGAAGGTAAATGGTAGAAGCAGCCGGTTTCCATACATCTGCACATTTAAAAACAGAAAGTACCATTGATAAACAGTTATTACAACGTAATAATACCGGAAAACTTTAAAAAATATGTTCCTAATTACCCATACCCCCAAAATGTACATATTATCCATTCAGGATTCTTTAAAGATTATAAATTTAAAGCTATATTTTTCACCTTCTGAAACTTTGATAAATGAGATTTCAGACTGTATAGGTAAATAAAACTGGGTGCAGGATATGAGCTTGCAATATATAATTTATTATTGGTGCCACCAACTACTAATGCTGAGAGAAAACAAATTATCGGCCCCTCCTGCCGGAGCCATGAAAAGATGATCCATATTTCATTATATGGGCTCTTCAGACGTTTGAATAGCTCATCTGTCCTATTTATGCCAGTTAAAATGAATTCGGCCTATCAGGACCAAATGCATTTTTAATGTTTCTTGTTACCTTGCAGGGATGTGGCAGCAAAAGTCCATCTCCCTCCTGGCCACAACTTTTATTCCACCACACGCTGTCTATAAACTGTTTATATGGGAGTGAGTTTTCCTTTTTAAAAACAAATTAATGTATGTTTAAGGATAAATGCATGAAAGGGCTTGCAATGGTTACTTTGGCAGGCCTGGAAGTGGTGTGTGACGTATTGAGGTCTTACTTGGGAGTGGAAGGTAGTATTCCTCTCATATCTGAATGGGCTCCTGTACGTGGAAAAGTAGTGAGGGGCACTTCGTTGACAGCTAACACTCACTCACCTACTACACCCCGAGAACCTGGCCACGTGATTTACACCTATTTCTTAATCAAGCCCCGTAGAGATCCCATCACTATACAGGAATCCGATCCTGAATTTACTGACCAGGAAACCCAGGTTGGCACAGGTAACGTAATGCACTCACGTTCCCTACCCGCCAGTGCTGACGGTGGAAATCTACACCACCTTTCTGACTGCAGGGCTCACCTGGTTTGCAGTTAATATCTTTGAATAATGATTATTTGCAGAGACTTTGCAATCTTTGATTATTTCCTACCAGGAGTGGCAGATCCTGGAGGATAAACTTCATCAGAAGTTTGCTTTATGGAAATGGCCCCAAGGAAGCAAAAGGTGGAAATTTGCAGGCATGAGTTCTTCCTAGGGTTGGCTTTCCTTTTAGCTCAACCCCAGAGAGAGCAGAGGGCTGTGGCTTGCAGAATCACTTCCTTCTTGGAGAACCCCCCCTCTCACCGGGGCTGCCTAATCAGGCCTTCCTCTTTTGTGCTTTCCTTCTGATAGAACAGGTGCTGTTCCATGACTTTCCATGCTCACGGTTCTCTGATAGGATGCTCTATATGTGAATTTTGAAGATTTTGGAACTTTGTATACAGATTGCAGAAACATAGATATTTATTAATGTTTTTTCTTCACCGTTAACAGAAAAGGGGTTCACAAATGCAGGTGGGAAATAGAGAAAAATGGTGGCTATCTTGTGTGGACATTTCTCTACATTCCTCCAAGCTGAAAATGCACATTTAAGTGGCCCTGCTGTTTTACCTATTCATACCTGAGAGATTTTATTCCCCACTAACCATGGGAAATTAAGGCTTTGCATCTCACGTCACTGTTCAAGGTGTGTCCTTGTTTATTTTGAAGGTTGATTATAGTTTGTCAATAGAAAGAGGTGATTTGGTAGATAAGACTTAAAATTGTTGCATATCATGCTCAAAATAAACCTCAAGTTATTCACCTTTTCAGCAAACATCTGAAAGGTGGTTAATCTGAAGGCTAAGGAGCAACAAAGTATTTATTTAGCATGTAAATAAAAGTGTCACAACAAATGTGTCACCTTTAATAGAACGTTTGCTAGAACCTTGAAATGTGTGGCACCTGGTCCAGGAAGAGTCCTGGTTACTGTGTGCAAATGACTTTTGTTTATATTTAGCCAAGACTCTTATCTTTGAGGGCTGTGATATATTTGAGGTGAGTGCATGCCTACCAATTAAGTTTCCAGTGACTCTGTTTAAGGCTCAGTAACAGGGGCAGGGGCACAGTGGTATAATCTATAGAAAGAATAGATCTCATCCTATCCAGGCTGTATTCAGTACTAAAAATCATTACTATGCTGAAATGCATGGAGTCTGTTAGAATTACTCGGGTATTTGAGTCTGTCTTACATGCCACAATTAAGGATGATAGCATTCTGGATAGCTTTGTGTTGGTTCTTTTAATTCTAATTAATGAAAGGGAGTTTTGCAGCACAAGATGTTAGTGGCTCCTAATTTCCTGCCTCAAACCATGCCAAATAGCATTTGATATCAGCTGCAAAGTAGGAGTCTGGGCCAGTGTGGCTCTTAGCTTATCAGGTCCATGTGGTACTGGGGTGATGGTTTCCTAACCAGAAGCACGTGTTTTTACCATATGAAAAGGGCAGGATGCTAGGCACACTAAAATCAAAACTATATTATTTAGCAGATGAGGAAACAGATTTAAATAAGGTGACTTTCCCACATTCACACATTTTCATATGTTTTGCATCCAGAACTTGAACCTAGGTGTGTCTGAATCCAAAGATCATGTTCCAACACCTGCAAGACGGTTCTCAGGAAAGATTATTTTTATTCTACTTAGCCGTAACTCAGGTAAGGCTGGGTGCAGAGGTGCAGCAACTACCAGCAGAGCTGGGATATTCGAGGACCTGCAGCTTCTGATCAAGTGTCTGGTGCCCTGAGTGAGGACTTCATCTTTGGACCAAAGCTGCTACTCCCTTACCAGCACTCCTGAAACAGGGTAGGAGCTCTCTGGGCACAGCAGCTCACGCCTGTAATCCCAGCACTTTGGAAGGCCGAGGCAGGCAGATCATGAGGTCAGCAGTTCAAGACCAGCCTGGCCAAGATGGTGAGACCCTGTCTCTACTAAAAATACAAAAATTAGCTGGGCATGGTGGTGCGCTCCTGTAGTCCCAGCTACTCGGGAGGCTGAGGCAGGAGAATCGCTTGAATCTGGGAGGCAGTTCCAGGTTTTAGGAGACGGAATCTCACTCTGTCGCCAGGCTGGAGTGCAGTGGCAGGATCTTAGCTCTCTGCAAACTCTGCCTCCCAGGTTCAAGTGATTCTCCCTGCCTCGGCCTCCCAAGTAGCTGGGACTAGAGTTGCCCACCACCACTCCCGGCTAATTTTTGTATTTTTAGTAGAGACAGGGTTTCACCATCTTGGCCAGGCTGGTCTCTAACTCCTCACATCATGATCCACCCGCCTCAGCCTCCCAAAATGCTGGGATTACAGGCATGAGCCACCATGCCCAGCCGGGTATTTCTTTGTAGCAGTGAGAGAACTGACCAATACAGGAACCAAGGCTGGGTTACTGAGAAGTTCCTCATGTGGCTGAATCATTACTTTAGAAATGCATACATTTCTAGGAAATGGATACAACCAGGAAAATAAAATCATGACATAAGCCAAGGACAGGGACATCTTGGCCATATGTTTCTCTTTTGTCCTCCACCTTTTTCTCTCCAGTTCAAACTTATTTTTTATCATGTCTTTTCTTTCTTTTTTAACTTAGAGACTTTGGAAGGGCCCAGTGATATGGTCTGGCTGTGTCCCCACCCAAATCTCATCTTGAATTATAGCTCCCACAATTCCCACGTGTCATGGGAGGGGCCCAGTGGAGGTAACTGAATCATGGGGGTGGGTTCCCCAATACTGTCCTCCTGGTAGTGAGTAAGTCTCACGAGATCTGATGGTTTTATAAAGGGTTTCCCCTTTCACTTGGTTCTCATTCTGTCTTGTCTGCTGCCATGTAAGACGTGCCTCTCGGCTTCCGCCATGATTGTGAGGTCTCTGCAGCCACGTGGAATTGTTTTAAACCTCTTTTACTTTGTAAGTTACCCAGTCTCGAGTATGTCTTTATCTGCATCCTGAGAACAAACTAATACACCCAGAATATGATGTGGCAACGGTACACACCAATTTTGGGAACTCCTTTTCCTAATCATGTCTTGTTTTGAATTATTTCACTGAATATTATTATTGTTGTGTGTGATGAGTACTTGGCAATTTTATTTTCAGCTTAAACTTCCAAATGGCTCAAACCAAATGTGACACCACTGGGCCAGTTGAATTTGCCAATCAAAGAAGGCTCCTTGGAGACCTCTCTGGCTGATTCCCAGAAGCACAACACACAGCGGGGGGCATCAACTGCTGGTGCACAAGATTGCCAAATGCGAAGGCCGGGTGAATTGCCAGAGGAGAAAGTTCTGGGGGAGCTCTTGGGTTCACACATCCTGTTTGTCTCTAGGCCTCTTTTCTACTCATGTTCTTTCTCTGAGGTCTTATTTTCATATTTTATAGTCAGGGTTTTTGCATTGTTTATACAAAAAGAAAACTGATTGGCCTCATGTTCAGGCTTGCAAGTGCTCACTAACTCTGTCCTGTGGTTCACACCAGTTGCTGGTTTTAAGCCAGACAGGAAAGCACAAGTTTGCCACAGATGCTTTTTTCCCTTGGCCACCACTATCACCACTGCCTTGGAGGTACAATTTATCCGAACTGGCCAAAGGTGCTCTGAGTACCAGGGACACAGAAGCTCACCACTTCTTCAGCTTATGAGCCTCAAACATCCCTTCACTCAAAGGAAGGAGGGAACATTTCCTGTCTCCCTGGGTGGTTTCCAGCCATCTTCTCTGTACAAGGAACAGAACTGTCTCCCTCCTACAACCTGCAAAACCCGTGTGCTTGGAGTTCCGAACAAGAATCCAAGCTCCCCTCTGTGTTTCGGAGCGGGGGGCAGAGGACATTGTTCTCTGCTTTACTTATTTAAGATGCTTCACCAGAGAGGATTCTCCTGTCTCCTTAGCTGTTTTCCCATCTCCGTTTTCAAGGTGAGCCAGAGCTGATGGGTGACCCATCCTCAGTCTTTGGGGTTTACAAATGCTGTGACCCTCTGGCTGTGTTGTTCAGGAGGGCTCCCCTGTCTCCCCGGTGGGGAGACACTTCTTCGTACACACTTACTTCACATTCACATCAAAGCCACAAGCAAACGTGGGGTAAACCTAAAGGTCACCTGTGAACTTTCGCTGTGGAAAATGAATCAGTACTAATTGCCAAACAAGCTCACATTAGGCAGGGTGTAGTATAGAGAGTGAATGCAAATGTGTCCAAGAAAGGAATGGGGACTGCAGGGGGAAGACGAGATGGAGGCAGGGATGGCAAGAGAATCTGCAGCTCCCATGACAGGGCTCCCTTCTCCTGCCCTCCCGTGTCTCTGACTCACGGAGAATTCTTGGTCCTGACATGGGCCTCTCCTGCCTGCCTCCTGCCTGTTTTTCCTTGGCCTCTGCTTTGCTTTTTCACCTTCCTGGTGGCCAAAAATAAACGTGCATGCATGACCTGCTGTTTGCCCTGCGGGAGGATTGTGGCTGCTGTGAAACCCTCAGGAGGTCCAAATTTACCCACTCTTTAAAGTCACTTTTCTTTTACTTTTTTAAAATTTTCCTTTTTTATTTTCTCTCTTGTGAGATAGAGTCTCACTTTGCCACCCAGGCTGCAGTAAAGTGGCACAATCTCAGCTCACTGCAACCTCTGCTTTCCGGGTTTAAGCGATCCTCCTGCCTCAGCCTCCTGAGTAGCTGAGGCTACAAGCATATGCCACCACCTCCAGCTAATTTTTGTATCTTTAGTAGAGATGAGATTTTGCCATGTTGGCCAGGCTGGTCTCAGAACTCCTGGCCTCAATTGATCTGTCTGCCTTGGCCTCCCAGAGTGCTGGGATTACAGGTGTGAGCCACCGCACCTGGCCCTGAAGTCACTTTTCAAGCTGCAGTGTGCACACAAATCACCTGGGGTCTTGTTAAAATGTAGGTTCTGATTCTTCCCCCTCCTGCGCCCTAAATTTCCACACTTCTCACCAGCTCCCAGGTGATGCTCACTTCGAGTCCACTAAACTGATTTTGCCAGTACCAAGTAAGAACAAAATGGACCTCTTTGCTGTAAGCATCACCCCTTCATCTCTATCTGTTACTTTCCTGCCCAGCAGCACTCTGGGAAAGAACAGCTGCTCAACACAGAGAAGATACCTCCTATGCATCAGAGAGCAAGGCCATGACTAACCAGAGCCACAGGGTGGGCCTCCTCTAAATTCCAGGGACACCATCCCTGTGAATGATTCCAAGCAGGAAGCTCTGTGAGGATCTCCTTTAACAGAGGTGGACACTGAGGCTCGGAATAGTTAATTATCTTATAAGCTCATGGCAGGGCTAGTCTTTGCATTGATTATACCTGTGTGTACTGTCTCACTGACTGTGTTAAAATATTGCCAGACTTCTGCTTCCAGGAGGAGGGAATACACATAAAGTATCCAATTCTTCTTGCTAAGTTTAGTCAAAACCCTGGGAGATACATATAATATCTACATACGCACACACACACACACTTACACTGCATATATAATATATACATTTATAATCATACAGTATGTACTTAGTATATAGAATATATATCATACTATATATACACATGTATAACATATATACACACATATGTACACACGCATGTATATATCAAGCACAAGGAGACTCTGAAAGGTGGATAGCAGAGGCAGACCACCTAGGAACCTCAGGATCCCCCCAAAACAGCATGGTCACTGACAGTTCTTTGGGTCTTCTATGGGTCTTGATATGGTTTGACTCTGTGTCCCCACCCAAATCTCATCTTGAATGGTACTGTCATAATCCTCACGTGTCATGTGAGGGAGCCGGTGGGAGATAATTGAATCATGGGGGCAGTTCCCCCATGCTGTTCTCATGGTAGTAAATAAGTCTCATGAGATCTGATGGTTTTATCAGGGATTTCCGCTTTTGCATATTCCTCATTCTCTCTGCCTGCTGCTATCCATGTAAGATGCGACTTGCTCCTCGCCTTCTGCCATGATTGTGAGGCTTCCCCAGCCACGTGGAACCCTAAGTCCATTTAAACCTCTTTCTTTTTTAAATTGCTCAGTCTCGGGTATATCTTTATCAACAGCATGAAAACGGACAAATACAGGTCCCATATATCCCAAGCTAGGTGCTGGAGAAGCCAGCAACCTGGAAATACTAAGAAGTACAAACCACAAAGTTCCCTCCAAAGTCTGCTTTCCCTAGCCAAAGACTCCAGAGAGGGGAAGCCTGTGAAAAGAGAAAAGTTTTAGAAAATAACTGCCCAAATTAATTGGGAAAGGGAATCAATAGATGCCAGCACTGAGATAATAAAGGTGATAGAATTATTTGACAAAGTATTTAAAGAAGCAACAATAACACGCTTCAATGAGAAAATATGAATACACTTCATACAAACAAAGCAGAAGGAGAGCGAGAGCCTCCGAAAAGACATGATATGTCTGATCAAAGAAAGAGAAGATATAAAGGAGGACAAAATGTATATTGGAGAACTGAAAATATGATAACCAAAATTAAAAATAATTCAATGTATACTCTAAAGAGCAAAATGGAGAAGAAAGGGAAAAAAATAGTAAACAGAAAGAACCAAAGAAAAGCAGAGAAAAAAATAAAAACAAAAATGACAGAGCCAAAGGCCCCTGTGAGACTATTAAAAATAGATCTAACATTGATGTCATTGGAATCTTTGGAGGAGAGGGAAAAAAGGGCAAAGCTAAAAACGTGTTTAAGGAAATCATGGCTAAACCATCCCAGTCTGGCAAGAGACATAAACCTACAGATGCAAAAAGCTGAGTAAACCACAAATAGGATCCATTTAAAAACATCTATGCCAAACACATCGTAATTAAACTTCTGAGAACTGAACACAAGGAAGAAAGTTGAAAACAGCCAGTCATTGAACTCTTAGGCATTTATCCCAGGAAAATGAAAACTTATGTTCACACAAAAACCTATATATGACTATTCACGATAGCTTCATTCATAATAAATAACTAAAAACTGGAAGAAAACACCCCACATGTCTTTTATTGGGTGAATGAGCTAAACAAACCATGGTACATCCATAGCACAGAATATGACTAAACAATAAAAATGCACTTTGATTCATTTGATAACATAGGTGAATCTCCAGATAATTATTCAGAGTGAAAGGAACCAATTTCCAAAGTTTACATACTGAATGGTTCCATTTATATATGCTTCTTGTATCAGTCAGAGTTCTCCAGCAAACAGAATGAAAGTGAGAGACAGAGAGTGAGAGGGAAAAGGGACGCATTATAAGGAATGGGCTGGTGCAATTAAGGGGACTGAGAAGTTCCACAATGTCCCTTTGCAAGCTGGAGATCCAGGAAAGCTCATGGTGTAGTTCCAGTCTGAGACCGAAGGTATGAGAACCAGGAGAAATGATGGTGTAAGTTCCAGTGTGAGTCCAAAGGCCTGAGAATGCATGGAGCTGATGGTGTAAGCTCCACTCCAAATCTGAAGGCCTTAGGGCCAGGAGAAGTCATGCTGCAAGTCCTAGCCCAAGGGCGGAGAAGAGACTTATTCCAACTCATGCAGTCAGGCAGAGTGAACTTTTCCTTTCTCTTCCTTTTTGTTTCATTCAGCCCCTCAAGGGATTGGGTGATGCCTGCCCACCTCAGGGAGCAATCTGCTTTACTTCTCTACTGATTCCATAGTGCTAACCCCATAGATGCACCCAGAAATAAATGTTCAACAAAGTATCTGGGCACCCAGTGCCTAGCCACGTGGACATGTAAAATTAACCATCAAACTTATTGAGGTGACAAAAAATCATAGAAATAGAGAAGGGATTAGTGGTTGTCAGGGTTTAAGAAGGGTTGGAGTAGGAGAGGAGATGGTGTGGCTATAACAGATGTATCAGTCTGTTCTCACACTGCTATAAGGACATATCCGAGACTGGATAATTTATAAAGGAAAGAGATTTAATTGACTCACAGTTCTTCAGATCTGGGGAGGCCTCAGGAAACTTACAATCATGACAGAAGGGGACCCAAACATGTCCTTCTTCACATGGTGGCAACAAGGAGAAGTGCAGAGCAAAGTTGGGGGAAAGCCTCTTATAAAACCATCAGATCTCATGAGAACTCACTCACTATCACGAGAACAGCATGAAGGTAACTGCTCCCATGATTCAATTACTTCCCACTGGGTCCCTCCCATGACACGTGGGGATTATGGAAATTACAGTTCAAAATAAGATTTGGATGGGGACACAGCCAAATCATATTAAAAGGCAACATGAAGAATTCTTGTAATGGCAGAAACACTTTTATTTTGACTGTATCAAAGGCAATATTCAGGTGTATATTGTACTGTAGTTTTGAAAGATGTTTCTGTTGGCAGGAACTGGATAAAGAGTGTAGGGAATCTCTCTGGGTTATTTGTTACCACTGCATGTGAACTTACATTTGTGTCAAAATAAAACATTTAATTAAAAAATTCAAGGATAGAATGGATATTTACATAGCTGATACTAAAAACATTTTTGAACACCAATCCCCATGGAATTAAGCGAAGGCAGAGCATTTTCAGTAACAGAACCCAGGAGGAAATCAAATTTCGTTTTTACATGTGACCAATCAACATTTGAAATGTGCACTACTTGCTAGGCTAAAATAAATACGTCTTCAGTGAACTGGAGAATGCAAATTCTGTCTTTGAAATTGTTCTGGGACTTACAAAAAGAAAAAAAGCAAAAGGAGATGCAAGAGAGTGGAAAGACCTGTCTACCAAATGAGAATAAAAATGAAAGTAAAAGGATCTTATAGAAAGGGTCCTCTAGGAATGTGTTGACTCAGATGCCTTTGATAGAAATGAGTAAGTCTGATTTGTCTTGCTTCTATTGCGCAAGTTTGACTGAAAACATAGTTCTTCATATCACCTGGACCAAAGTTTTCTCATTTGTTGTGAAAATGGTGGTGAGGGTTCCAAGACAAAGCTCTTCTGTTTTATTAACTGTGACATCGTGGTGTTTAAGTATTTTTGAGAAAAAGAAATGTATTTTTTTTCTAATCAGTGGAAGCGAAGCTTTTCGTAATTGCCATATCGAAGGATTTGCTCAATGCCTGAGGGTTTTTCTTAAATTCATTAATTCCACAAGCACATCCTGCATGATGTCTGCCCTCACGGGGTTCCCGGTCCATCCAGGGCAGCTTGCCACATTTCATATCTGTAACAAAGAGCTACTCTGTTTATCTCTATTTTACAGTTCAGTGGCTCTCAACTGGGGTGATTTTGTCCTCCTGGGGACAGGTGGCAATGTCTGTAGACATTTTTTATTGTCATGACTATAGGGGCACACTGGCATCTAGTGGGAAGAGGTCAGGGATGCTGCTAAATGCCGCACAGCAGGGATGGTGTGGGGTATTTAGCAGCAATGCACAGGACAGCCTCTCAAGAGAGAATTATCCAGCTCTCAATGTCAAAAGTGCCAAGGTTGAGAAATCCTGCTACAGTAGAATAAACAGCTGCTGAGGAATCAAGAGATTTGCTGGACATGAGGCAGTTAGTTTACGGCATAGCAGAGGTTTGAGTCCAGGTCTTCTGACTACACTGACTCATTGTATTCTACTAAGAGAAACCTACAACAACATCAGCAATATCCATACCCGACATGAAAATCTGACACAGGTAGCTGCCTGAATAGCAGCTGAAGAGAGGCTGAGCATAGGAAGAGTTGGGTCTAGCCATCACTGTGAATACCAGAACCCAAGGGCTTTTGGGTTGAATATATGAGGAAGCTCTTGTGCAATCATATGCTGTTTATGCTTTTCTAGACTTTTTCCAATTTCTGACATTGTTTTCATTGACTTCTTCTGACCGTTGACCTCTTCTGACCATTCACCCCTCACTGTGACCTTCAAGGCTGGCTTTGGCTCCTTGGGAAAACTCAAAAGACAGAAGTGAGGGTTGACTTCATTCTTACAGGCAGTGGCTCAGCCACAATATGTGTGTGGTATTTTCCCTCCTCTTTCAACTTGACTCCATCATCCCATATTTCTTTTTCCTGCATAGGAGCAAAAAGATGAGACTGAGAGTACAAATTTAAAACTCATCTAATCATAAAAAACAAAGGTCACCACCACCCTCCTTCAGAGTAAACAACACTTTATTACTTTTGTCTGTGTCTGCTGTTGAACCTCAAATTAGTTCAAAGGAAAGAGAGGATGCCTCCTTACTTCTTTCTCTCCTGCTTAAACAAACAGTAGCACTCTCAGAAGAGAACTTGCACTGCAGTGAATTACGTTATTTTCAATAAATTCCAACAGCGCTGCTATAGTAACTGTCTTAACCATGATTAATGTAGGAAACATTAGGAAAGCATGTTATTATTATTCTAAATTAGGTTTTGCTTGAATTAATTTTTATGCATGGTTACTAAGATGTAAAAGAGTTTCTGAATTGCTAATTGTAACATTCCTTCTTTGGAGATAAGATGAGATTCTTGGAACACAAGGGCGCCCTGCTGAAGGAGTTTTAGTTTGAATATTTGCCTAAGGGCCAACATATTATTTAGTCAGTAGCCTGCTAAAGAACTGCAGCTTGACACCGGTGGAGTCTTTAGTTAAAGATTTTCTTTTAGCATCACCCACCTGAATCTACTTTGTGGAAAAGGCACAATGGATATTAATATCATGTCATTGTCATGGTGTGTGGAGGGTAGGAGCGGAAGGAGGCAGCCCCCTACAGAGCCAATGGTACTCTTTTCTTTCTCTTTTCAAATCCTTTTGCCAGTGATGATGGGAATAATGAAAGTAGTGATATTAAGAAACATAGATTGAATGCGTACCATGGGCTGGGCTTATATCAAATGCTGTCCACGTCTTCGTTTTGCAAAGGTTGCCTGAGGGTCTGCCACGTACCAGGCATGGTGGGTGCTGCTGATAAGGTATGAAGTGAGAGGGGTCCCTGAACTCATGGAACTTACATTTTAGGAGAACAGATCATCACTGTCTAGGATGAAATGGGCAAGGGGAAAAGTGATTACAGGCAAGGCAAAGAGAGGCTGGGAATGGGCTCAGACAGTGTATGGCCTCAGGGGACATCAAGGGATCTTGACTTTTCCTCTGAGGAAGCTGAGAACCTAGGAGTTTCAAGTAAAGGTAGGATCCTAACAGGATCCATCTACTGTGGGATGAGACGTAGAGCCTGGGAGCCAGGGTGGAAGCAAGGACATCTATCCAGGGATGTACAGCCACCCATGGAAAATGGATTATGGATGTATGGATCATAGCCACAGCAGAGAGGTGGAGAGAATTGGTTGGATCCTGAGTGAATTTTAAAAACTTGGCAAACTTTGCTGATTCACTGCAGAGAGAGGATGCAAGAGAATAACAAGGCTCTCAGCCTTTGCCTCTCAAAGAAGGGATTTCTATTTCCCAAGGTGACAGAGAGTGCAGGAGTAACAGGTTTGTGGGGAAAGTGAAGAATCTGTTTTGAGGCATGGTAAGTTCTAAATGCTGACTAGTCATCAAGGGAAGAGGTGAATTAGATACTTGGTTATCAGCAAATGGAGTCAGGGAGTAGGGCTAGAAATGAAATTGTATGAGTTATCATGGTATGGATGACATTTGAAGTCATGTGACTGGCCATTCCCTGGGGAGTCTGTGTAGCTAGAGAAGAGGGTTGAGTCCCGAGCCTTGTCGTACCCCATGTTGAGAGTTTTAGAACAGTGGAGCCTGAGAAACAAGGACTAGAGAGATGGAATAAGAACCCAGAGGGTAAGCACAGTGAGTGTCCACAAGGGCCCCACCCACTCTCTGACACTCAGCTGAGAGTGTGAAATGCGGCTCTCCACAGCAGGTTCCCCAAGAACGCAGATACACATCTCAGGCCCCTCAGTGGCACGGACTCCTTCCAAGGCTCTGGGAGGGGCCCTAATGATGTGTTCAGAAATTTTGGAATATTTGCAAAAGAAAGAGATTTCAACCACAGTTGAGACTTCAAGACGTCAGTTTCTTCCCATTTGACTTTGTTGGTGGTATTTGAGCAGGGCCATGAGGCATTTTGGGATTCAGTGACAGGGAGGTTGACTCAGGAACACTCTTAGCTGAAGTTTAATGGAATATGACCAAGTCACTTCATGTGGAGTTTCGTTATTGCTGGGAGTCTGGGTAGGCGTGGTTCTCAGGAGTGATTTCCTTCCACAGTGCCCTCTTGTGAGGTGTCTTGTCCAAAGGGCAGGACTAGAGGTTGTTTCATAATACAAGCATGTCCTGTGGCACCCTGTACCAGAAGCATGTGGGCAGTGGAGGAAGAAAAGGATTTGGAATGTGTGAAGCCAGAAGCCAATCTGTGAAAAATTCTTCCAAATCTTAGCGTTTGGAAGAGGCTTTTGGACATGAGTTTGATAGAGGCTTTTTAAGAATTTGATAATAATTGTAAAAATTTATATAATATTACCAGCGAAGTGAATTGAAAAGAAACTTCTCTAAACTCTTAATAGTTAAAAACAAATTTTGATCAGCCATGACAGAGAAAAGGCTGAATTATCTTTCTAGGCTCTCCAAAGAAAATTATATTAAAATCTCCATGTCATATGAAGAGGTAATCAAAGATTATGCAATGAAAAGATGCAAGGGTAAAAGTGTTACAGAAGTGTCAAGAAATTAAATAATAAAACTGAATGTTATTTTTCTGGATTTCGTGATGATTATGTTCTTTGCCAGCATTTTAACATTTGAAATTTGTTATGATTTATTTTCTTATTCTAAATAAATATTTACTCTAACACCTAATTTTATATTTATAATTTTCTACTATTGATTTTAAAAAGCACCTCTCCCTAAACTATAAAAGTTTCAATTCCCACAAAACATGAACTTGCTCCTAGAGATGGGGATATTTGAAGTGGAATGGGAGAAGCTTGGAGACGGTATTTTCTAGGGTTATTACTCAAAGGGAAGCAAAGACGGGGAGCTCACTGGGAAGGATGGGAGACAAAAGGAGGGTCCTGAATCTTAAAAGTAATGGGATGGGCCGGGCGGGGTGGCGCAAGCCTGTAATCCCAGCACTTTGGGAGGCCAAGACGGGCGATCACGAGGTCAGGAGATCGAGACCATCCTGGCTAACACGGTGAAACCCCGTCTCTACTAAAAAACAAATACAAAAAAACTAGCCGGGCGCGGTGGTGGGCGCCTGTAGTCCCAGCTACTCGGGAGGCTGAGGCAGGAGAATGGCGGGAACCCGGGAGGCGGAGCTTGCAGTGAGCTGAGATCCGGCCACTGCACTCCAGCCCGGGCGACAGAGCGAGACTCCGTCTCAAAAAAAAAAAAAAGTAATGGCCTGAATTTCCTGGAGAGGAAAAACTGTTGCAGGAGGGGCTATGACTGAAATCGTGACCTTAGGCAGGCTGAAAACGGTGAATTTGGTGCTTTGTTGGAGAGATTGGCCTTGAACGGGAGCATGGATAGTAGTGCCTGGACAAGAACCCAGTGGTGATTCAGGTCAGTGGGGAGATACCATGGAGAAGGTGAATATTTCCTTCCTCTAATTCCTTTGACAACCTGTGAATTAGGTATCCCCTTTTTATAGATAAGGAAACAGGAGTCCAGAAAGATAAACATACCCGCAGAGGTACCCAAGTAGGACGAGGTGGGCGTGTCTTGACTTCTGTAATACAGGACCCAGAATAGTGACTGGAAAATAGAAGTTACTCAATTAAAAAAAAAAAAAAAAAACCCTAATGAATGTAAATAAATTTAAAGTAAATATTTTCCCTATGTGTGTGTCCTGAAAGTCCCAGCATGATCCTCCAAGGGTCCCCAATCTTTGGCCTGTCTGGGTGCATGTGCACTGCCTTCCCAACAAGGGCAATGCTCCCTACTTCTCTTCCCCATCCTTCAGATTCGATGGTGTCTACACACCCTTCAGCTCTTGACTTACATATCACTTCTTCAAGGAAGACTTCCTGACCTCTGATCTAGGTTCAGTCTTCTTTTGAGTATTTTCCTTTCCCACTGTGCATTCTTTCGATGGCTGACTGTCACTGCCACAATCAGAGAATTATTGTATAATTATTTTTAAATATCGGTCTCTCTTCTTAGATCTATAATCCCAGAGATCCTTCACGATGTTATTAAGTCCTTTGTACCAGATCCCTAGAAAGCACTTTACTTTTTACGTCTGCATTATTAAGCTGCTTGAATAAAGGCAAAAAAAAAATGAGAATTAGATTATTTTTCTTCTTTCGAGCAGCTTAAGTAAAAGGCTCTTAGAGGTCAGAGAATTGAAACTGGAGAGCAAACCTGGATTTCAATTCACAGGCCAGTCCCTGGCCCTCATTAGCACATTCAGGGGAGATTATGAGTCCATCCCTCTCAGTTAATTCAGAAGAGCTTTTTTCTCCCCAAAAAGTTTTCCAACATCTAGATGAGGAGGGTAGGCATATCTCACTTTTAGATATCAGTACCTATTTTCTTAACACATCTAATATTTGTGACCATATGCTTTATTTAAAATAGAACATGTTGATAAATATAAGTTTAAAATCTCAGAAAGAATAAAACGAGATACTTGTTTTTTATGAACTGGCAACTTCTTCTTACTGTTTGCTGTGCAACAATGATTTACATTGTGTGTGGTGTGTGTGTGTGTTGTGTTTTTATTTTTATGGTGTCCCAAGAACATACAGAAATGAACTAGCAGTTTGGTCTTCAGAGCACAGCCCCTCCAAGGGATTCCCTTGCTGAGGGGATCTACTCCTGCGAGCAGCGCCCTCCAAGGGATTCCCTTGCTGAGGGGATCTACTCCTGCGAACAGCGAGACTTCATAAGGCAACTGAGGATTAAAATGTCTGGTTTAAAATTTGCTGAGTCCTGCTCCAGTTTTCAATCCATCTTTCCAGCCTTAGCCTTGCAACGTTTCCAGTCTCTGGGAAGGAAAGCAGGAGCTTTTGTTCATTGTTGGCTTACTTGTCTCTGTTGGTTAATTGCTTTTTATTATCTGCTGAATGGTATAATTAGGTGCACAATCCACCATACTGTGTTTTTTATTAATACTTTATTTAGTAATGTTCTGTACTGAATGGATTTTGAGTAAATGAGTGTGTGTGTGTGTAGATGTGCACATGGGCACATGTGTATGCAGTTATATCCAGTAGTAATTGGTCCGTGACTAACAATGAAGAAATTTGTAAATTTGGGGTTTGAGGCATACATTTTTCTAGTTGCTAACCCAACAACCTTCTTTAGCATTCCAGATTTATTATGTTTTCTTACAACATTAACTTTTACATGTCCTCAGGGCAATTTTGTCTTTTTGAAAAGATATTTTAAATTGAGTGATATTTTGGTAGTGTATAAGCTATATCTTATGTATTAATTATGCATCCTCTCTTTAATATATATTTTACTGAGAACTAGGTGGAATCTCTAATGCCCAAGACTTCATCCCTGAAGACAAATTTAACAATGAATATTTTCTCTGCTTTTCTAACTGATGTGATCCGGGAGTTGGTGTTCCTCAGAAAAGATAGACAGAACCAGCTGATGGCTCTTTAACTTTCTTTTCAATAAAAATTTACGGTTCTCATCCAATTGCATTTGTTGAATTTTCTTTACCACTTTTAACCCTGGAAGCAGATAATTAGCATATTAATGGTGTAGATCTTGGGGTGTTAAAATAATTCTGTATCACTGTTGAAAGACCTGATTTAGAAAAAGAAGTTTCCGAGTAATCATATTACAGCCACTTTCTCCCAGGGATTAAATGTAAAATTCTAGAAAAAGCACAAATAACTGCTACCAGAGGAACTAAAATGAACCAATAGTAGGTTGGATGGGGAGGGAAAGAAAAACATGATAAAGCAACCTGTTGTTCGTTTTTCACGTTTTCTCTCCCAGCACTGATTCCTGGATAGCCCTAGCTGCTAAACTACCCCACAGATGTGGGCACCAAAAACTGCAAGAGAAACCTCCACATACCGGCCAGAGGACCAGGAGAAGGGGCCTTAGCAAGCCAGAGAGTCTGAGAAGAATGTTCTCCTCCTCCTCCTATATTCTGGCACTGCTTCAAGGATGGCCACAGTCATGGAATAGCATGTTAGAAACATGGAAAGTTAAGACACTGACCACTCCCCACCAGTACCACCATTGTTTTCAACAGAGAACTGGGAGGAAGGTCCTTGGAGGCTGGAGCGTAGAGGGGGAATCCCGGAGGGAAGAAGATTGAAGGAGAGCCATAAATTCTGATATAAACCAACACATCTCTGGCTTGCCCTCAAGCAGCACCTGTGCAGCCAACATCCAAAGAAACAGCAAATAATTCATCTGTGCTATAAATGACTAGCATAGATAGGATGCTAGACCAGCCCCAAAGTGGTGCACACGAAGGGGATATTTGTGTGTGTAGGTGTGTGTGTATTTAAAATACAGCATGACTAAGTTTGGTTTAATTGTAGGAATGCAAAGCTAGCTCGATCTTCAAGAATTAATCATCAACGGACTTCAGAAGCTTCTAGTTTCAGCATAAAAGCTCAATCATAAGATTTTAGAATGCTTCTCAACTTCCTACCAGTACCAGGCATCCGATATAAGAGAGTTACAGCCGAAAGAGCTGCAAGATGCAGATTCTCTCTAAGCACAAGTCCAAAGGGAAGACCAAGCCACTAGTGGAGACAAAACCAAAGACATTTCAGAAACTTGACACCTCTGGCACCCACAGCTATAAAAACCACGAAAAACTCAAAGACACTATAAAAATGTAAATGTAAGGAATCAAAACCACTCTAACAGAGAGAAAGAATGCCCTTGGTGGGCTCATCAGTAGCCTGAGCATGGCCAGGGCAGGCATCAGTGAGTTCAGAGATAAATAAACAGAAACCTTCTGAACTGAAATGAAAAGAAGAAAAAAGGAATAAGAAAACCTCAGAACAGGGATCCAAAAATTACGAGATACTTCAAAAGGTTTAATATACATACAATTAAAATACCAGCTGGAGAAGGAACAGAGTAAGAAAAAAATTTGAGATCATAATGGACAAGAACTTTACAAAATGAAGACTAAAAGACACCAAACCACAGATCCAAACACTCAAAGAACATCAGCTAGGATAAATATTAAAAAGCACAACTATGCATATGATATTCAAGCTGCAGAAAAACAAAGACAAAGAGAACATTTTGAAAGAAGCCAGGGGAAAAACTATCTTACCTATTAAAAAACGAGGTTTACAGAGGACATCTAAAGTAAATCATACAAGCAAGACGAGAATGAAGTGAACTATTTGAAGTGTTTGGGAGAAAGAAACTAGCATTCTATATCTGGCAAAATGATCTTACAAAAGAGAAGGAGAAAGACATTTTTACACAAACAAAAATGAAGGGAATCAACTGACAGTAAATTTGCCCTGTGTGAAATGTTGAAAGTATAATGGCTAGGCATGGTGATGCATGCCTGTAGTCCCAGCTCCTCGGGTGGTTTCGGTGGGAGGATCACCTGAACCCAGGAGTTCAAGGCTGCACTGAGCTATAATCACACCACTGCACTCCAGCTCCAGCCTGAGTGACAGAACAAGGCCTTTTATCTAAAACCAACCAAACAGACAAAAAAAACAGAAGCAATGTGCATAAGGAAATCATATAGATGAAAACTCAGATTTGTATATGAAGAAAGGAAGGACATCAGGGAAGAAAGAAATGAAGGAAAAAATAAAGTATTTATTTTTTCTTGTTAATTTATCTAAAAAGATATGCGATTAAGGTAATAATAGTGATAATCTCCTGGATAATTATAGCCAATCATAAATGGTGAGAATTTAATAAAGGAAGGAAAGGAAGGATTGGGACTATGCTCTTATGGTTCCTGTACTACATATGAAGTGTTATAGTGTTAATTGAAGGAGGACTTAGGTTACTTAAATATGTATATTGCAAACTCTAGGGTAACTACTAGAATATTTTGTAAAGAAATATAATTGATACATTAAAAGAAAAGCTAAAATAGAATCATAAAGTTCTCAGTTAAAACCAGAGAAAGCAGAAATGAAGGGGAAAAGTAATCAAATAACAAAATAAGAAATGCAGTGAATAGAACCCAATTATAAAAATGGTAGATATTAATTCAACTCTATCAATAATCACTTTAAATATGGATAGTATAAATATATGCCAATTAAAAAACAATATTTACTCAGTGGATAAAAAGCAGGATCCAAGTCTGTGTTGCCTGCAAGAAATGGAGTTTAGGTATAAAGCCTCAGGATAGGTTAAAGATAAGGGATGGAGAAAGATACACCAGGCTGACACCGAGTAAAACAAAGCTGAAGTAGCAACATTATTTTCAGACAAAACAGACTTCAGAACAAGAAAGGTAGTCAGATAAATAGGGGCATTATAGAAATATAAAATAATTAATTCTCCAAGAAGATACAATAACCCTAAACATGTATGTACCTAACAACAGATCATTGAGCTATGTGAGAAAGATTGATGGGATTGAAAAGGAATGGACAAATCCATATTGTAATTGGAGATTTCAATACCTTTCTTTCAGTAATTGATAGATCAAAAAGGCAGAAAATCAATAAGAATGGGGTTGATTTAAACAGCAATACCTATCAATTTGATCTAATTGATATTGAAGAAATATTCTCTCTACCCAACCACATCAGAATACACATTCTTCTCAAGTTCACCTGTACATTCACCAACATATATTACATGTATCACATTCAAGGCCATAAAACAAACCTTAATAAATTTAAATACATAGAAATCACACAAAGTACATTCTCAGGCTATAATGGAATTAAACTAGAAAGCAGTAAGAAAAACAGAGCTGGAAGGTCTCCCAATATTTGCCTGTTAGAAAACACACATCTAAATAACACATGGGTGAAAGAAGAAGTCTTGCGAGAAGTTAATAAAAATATTTTTAGTTAAGTAAAAATGAGAATGCAGTGAATCAAAACACTGGAAAGCAGCATTTAGAGCTAAATTTTAGCATTAAATACACATATCAAAAATGAAGATATAAAATGAGCACTCTAAGATTCACCTGAGGAAAAGTAGAGAAAGAAAAGTAATTTGTGCCTCAGACAGGCATAAGAAATAAAAATTGGAGCAGAAATCAGTGAAATTAATACAGAAAAATAGTTTTTAAAAATAAATCCATAACCTGCTTCTTTGGAAAAATTGAAAAATTGATAAACTTTTGGCTAAGCTAACTAAGAAAAAAGACAGAAGACATAAATTACCAATAACTAAATGAAAGAAGGATGATCACTACTGATTCCATCAATACTAATTGGATTAAAAAGAGCAACTATGAACAACTCTATGCTGATTTCATAACTGAGATGAAAGTGACCAATTCTTTGAAAGACATAATACCCAAATATCACACAAAGAGAAATAGATAATTTCAATTAGCATATATATCTAAAAATAAATGGAATCAATAACTAATAAATTTCCAAAAAAGAATGCCCTAGGACCACACCTTCAATGCGGGATTTCAACAGTTTAAAAAGTGGCATCAATTTTGAGCAATCCCTTCCAGAAAATAGAGTAAGAAGAAATGCTTCCTAACTCATTCTATGAGGCCAGCATACACTAATACCAACACCAGATAAGGACACTGCAATAAAGGAAAACTATAGACCAATATCTCTCACGAATGTAGATGCAAAAATCCTCAATAAACCATTAGCATATTCAATACAACAATGTATAAAAAAGATTAAACACTGTACCAAGTGGGATTAATTCCTGGTATGCAAGACTGGGTCACCATTTGAAAACTAATTGATATAACCCACTGCATTCACAGCTAGAGAAGAAAAATCATATGATCATATCTGTTGATGCAGAAAAAGCATATGACAAAATCCAACACACAATCCTAATAAGAACTAGGAATAGAGGAACATTTCTTCAAATGGCAAAGAACATGTACAAAACCCTACAGCTAACACCATACTTGATAGTAAAAGACTCGAAGCCTTCCCTACAGGATTATGAACAAGGAAAGGATGTCTCCTCTCAGCACTTCTGTTCAACACCATACTAAATATCTCAGCCAGTGCAATAAGAGAAGAAAAAGAAATATAATATGTGCAGCTTGAGAAAGAAGAAATAAAACTTTTTCACAGATGCCAAACTTGTCTACATGAAAAATCCTTTAAATGAGCAAAAATGCAAAACAAAACAACTGCAACTAGCAAGCGAGTATAGCAAGGTCACAGAATACAACGTTAAAGTACAAAAGCAAATTGATTTTCTAGGACCGATAATGAACACTTGGAAAGTGAAATTTAAAAAGCAATGCCATTTACCATAGCACCAAAATAAATAAAGTACTTCAGTATAAATATAACAAAATATGTATAGTATCTATATGTGGAAAACAACAAAATGCTAATAAAATAAATAAAATATCTAAATAAATGGAATGGTATTCCATATTCATGGATTAGAAAACTCAATACTATTAAGATATAAATTCTCTCAATTTGATCTATTTATTCAATGTAATCCCAAACGAAATCTCAGCAAGCTGTTCTATACACACTGACCAGTTGAATTTAAAGTTTATGTAGAAAGATCAAAGAACTAGAATAGCCAACATAACACAAGAAGAACAAAATTGTAAAATCACTGATCTCAATTTCAAAGTTTACTCTAAAGCTATTATAATCAAGACAGCATGGCACTGGTGACACACAGATCAATGGAACAGAACAGAGATCCCCAAAGTAACACATATAAATATAATTAACTAATCTTTGACAAAGAATCATAGGTTTTTTACAATCAAATGAAAAAAGAAGTCTTTTCAACAAAAGACACTGGAACAGGTGAGTGTTTATAAACAAAATAATGGACCTAGATATAGATCTTACACGTTTCATAAAAATTAACTCAAAGTAGATTATAGACTTAAATATACAACATGAAACTGTAAAACTTATCACCTAAATAAAGCATAAGAAAAATGTAGGTTATCTTATAAGCAGTGATGAGTTTCTAGGTAAAAGACCAAAAGCATAATCCTTAAAAAATGTTGATAATATGGACTTCCATTAAAATTGAAAACTTCTAATATGTGAGAGATATTGTTAAGAGAATGAAAAGACAAGCCACAGATTGGTAGGAAATATTTACAAAACATATATGTTAGAAAACACCTGTGCGTAAAATATAAAAACAATTTTTTTAAAACTCAACAATAAGAAAACAGTCAACTCAACTAAAAAATAGGCCAAAAATCTGAATAGATACTTCATAAAAAAGCATATACAGATAGTAAATAAGCATGTGTAAAGACGCTCAACATCTTTAGAAAATAGAGACATGCAAATTATTGCCACAACTGGCGTGCCACTACATACTTATTAGAGTGGTTAAAATGAAGAGAAAAACCCCAACAACCTGGCAATACCATATGCCAGTGAGAATGCAGCACAAGGAGTCTTATTCGTTACTTGAGGTAACACATAATGGTACCAAAACCATGGAAAACAGTCTGGCCATTCTGTCCAATGCTAAACCTACATTTACTGTAAAATCCAGCAACCTTACTCCCAGGTACTTACCCAAGTAAATTAGAAGTGTATATTGAATCATAAATCTGTAGACAGATACTCATAGCATATTTATTAATTATGGCCCCTAACAGAAAACATCCAAGATGCCCTTCACAGTGAAATAGATAAACAGACTGCAGTATGGCCTTACGATGGAATGCTGTTCAGCAACTGAAATGGGCAGACTGTTAATTTGCACAACATGGATGTATTAGTCTGTTCTCACACTGCCATAAGAACTGCTTGAGACTTGGTAATTTATAAAGGAGAGGGATTGAACTGACTCACAGCTCCATATGGCTGGGGAGGCCTCAGGAAACTTACAATCATGGCAGAAGGTGAAGAGGAGGCAGGAGAGAGAATGACCAAAGGAGGAACTTACAAAACCATCACATCTCGCGAGAACTCACTCACTATCATGAGAAGAGCATGGGGGAAACAGCCCCCATGATTTAATTACCTCCACTTGGTCTCTCCCTTGACACGTAGGGAATATGGGGATTATAATTTGAGATGAGATTTGGGTGGGGACACAAAGCCTAACCATAACGATGGATAAAACTTAACTGCATTTTGCTAAATGAAAGCAGCCAGACCAAAAAGGGTACATGCTGTATAATTCCATTTACATGACAATTTAAAAAGGAAAAACAACAGGGATATGAAACATATTAGTGGTTACCAGGGTTTGGGGGAAGTATGGGTGGTTGACTACAAAAAGTCATTATAAGAGAAGTTTTAGAATAATCAGACTATTCCCTATGGTTTTGTGGTTGTGGATACATGACTTTAAGTTTGTCAAAACCAGGAGAATCATACATCACAAAAACTGATCATTACTCAATGGAGATTTTAAAAATTAAAATTACTTAAAAGATAATCAGCCAGGATGTTGGGTATTGCAGGATGTAACATAGATTGTGACAATACATCTTATTGTATTACACAAGTATTGCATACCATCATTGTAGGGGGTAGAGAAAAAAAATGCCTGCCTAAGTAATTTTAGAAACCAATGATTTGTCTAGACATTTGAAGGTAACCATAAATATACAATACTACACTCTAGATGGTAAAGTTTTTACTCATGGTGATAAAAATTCTGAAACTATATGTACACTAGAGTTGAACAAATAAGTAAATAAATTGTAGATAACACAAGCCAGGCTTTTACTGTCACAGGAAGAAGTTACATATTAGTAAGGGGAAGTCTGAAGCAGTCCCGCAGTTGCAAGATGAGAGTTAGGAATTTTAGCATGTGGTCATATTTATTTAAATATATGTATAGATAGATACAGAATATGAATGGGCTTAGTGTATACAGATATAGATATGTACGTAGACATATTTCTTATCCCTGTCTACAGAGCAGTTACATCCCAGAAGAGATGAGCACATCTGGTACCCATATCTTGGTTTCTAAGCTTCTTCTCCAATGAAAAGAACCCAAGCTCTTTGAAAAAAATGACTGATTCTAAGGATTGCATCAGAAAAAATACCAGATAAGTCTGCAGCATCTTGTAGTGCCAGAAAGTTAAAATGGTGCCTCCCAAAAAAAGATGGGGGCATGTCACAAGATCACGGGAGAACCTGAATGAGCTCCTAGTTGTCCAAGGTAGAGGAATTTGGGTCACAAAATAAATCATGACACTGAGATAGTAATCCAAAGAATAAAATTTGTATTCATGACTTCATACTGATAAAAATAGTTGACTGAATAAATAAATAAGTGGGAGAGATGGGACAAATCTTCTTTAGAGAAGAATTTCAAATAACAAATGTAGATGAAATGAGGATATGGCAAATTAGCATTAGAAGACAACAGTAATAATTGTTGTGGGCAATATCCACTGATGAATGTTAAAGTTAGACAGAAAAACTGTGAGGAGAAACAGAATATGTGCATAGCTTCAATGCTTTGCCCCAAAATAATTATTATTTGCCTTTGTGGTTTTACCAAATTTTTCGTTACTTCTCCTTCCAGGAGATGGAGGTTAGTTCCCTTCCCCTCATGTACAGGTGAGACTTGGTGACTCGCACCTGAAAAACAGAGCATGAGCCAGCAAAGTGTGGTTCGAGGACCAAAGCCAGCTGCTTGTTTTTTTTGTTTGTTTGTTTTGTTTTTTTACTGCCTACAAGCTAAATGTTTTTTCCTTTTTTTTTTTTTTTTTTTTTTTTTTTTTTTTTGCATTTTCCAATGCTACATTTTATATATGTAAATACCTACAGGGTAATCTCAGTTTTGCCCCTTGATCTCCAAAGTCTGGAATATCTACTATCTGGCCCTTTGGGAAAATGTCTGCAGACCCTAGAAGACAGGTTGGAAGTGGGAAGCTGGGAGCTTCACAGAGAAGCAGCAGGACAGACCCCACCGACCCAGTAACTAACAGTGTGTCCAGGGTGCCGTATGGACATCTGGTACTCTGCTGTGAGGTGGTAAGAAGAGCGTTTCACCCATGGGCTCTTTTCCCGCCCCCAAATGCATAACCACAGTCTCATAATGAGAAAACATGAGACAAACACGATTGGAGACATATGAATAACAGGAAAGTCTGAGAAATTATCGCAGACCAGAGATGACTAAGGAAAGAGGATGACTCTATGCAAAGTGGTATCTTGGATGGGATTCTGGTACTGAGAAGGGGAATTAATGGAAAAACTGGTGAAATTAAACAAAGAGTGCGGTTTAGTTAATAGTGTTGTGCCAATGTTGAATTATTGGTTTGGGTAAAGGTACCACAGTGTTGTCAGATGTCTCCATTAGAAGAAGCTGATCAAGCATGTATGGTAAAGGGTATACGCTAATACTTTCATGACTCTTACGTAAATCTAAAATGATTTCAAACTAAGAAGTTAAAACAACCACAACAAAAGAAACGCCTCTTTCAGAAGCAGTACTAAGGTGTGACTATGGATGGAGTGTGGGATTGTTGGGTCTCGTAATTCTCAACATTTACTCCTTAGTTACTCTGAGTAAACTGAGAAGAATAATAATAGTTTTGGGCCAGGCGCAGTGGCTCACGATTTTAATCCCAGCACTTTGGGAGGCCGAGGCAGGTGGATCACTTGAGGTCAGGAGTTAAAGACCAGCCTGACCAACCTGGTGAAACCCTGTCTCTACTAAAAATACAAACATTAGCCGATCATGGTGGTGCACACCTGTAATCCCAACTACTCAGGAGACTGAGGCAGGAGAATCACTTGAACCCAGGAGGCAGAGGTTGCAGTGAGCCAAGATAGCGCCACTGTACTCCAGCGTGGATGACAGAGTGAGACTCTGTCTCAAATAATAATAACAATTATAATAGGTTTTGGTATGTATAATGATATTTTTCCAATCTTACATAGAGTGCAAATAAAAGCATCCTTAGCACATAATACCATCCTAACAAATGTGTGGCTCAAATATTGTAAAAGAATATACTTGCTCTGCAATGGCCACGTCCGAGCAAATCCTCTTCCATACTTCCCTCCTTCTTTCTGGATCTCTTCCCCAGACTCTAGCATGGAATCCCACAACCATTTGCAAGAGCTTTGCAGTGTTCTTTTATTTCTCACAGCTGAATGAGGTAGATATCTGTATCTCCCTTATAAAAATGAGAGTGCTGAGACCACTTTTTAGAGATCCAGGTCATCTCAGGGCTTGGAAAGCTGTAAAAGGAGGGAAGGGTCCCAGGGAATCGGTAAGCTCTGGGTGGGAAATGTGGGGGATGGACAGTCAGAGCCATCAGCCATGGGATCACTGATTCCTACTGCTTTCATTTGTCCTTGGAAAATCCCATGAAGGAAGGTACATCAATGAAGAGTCCAGTCTACCTGCTTCATCTGGAGCAGAGAGTGGCCCTGGTCTTGGGCCAAGAGAAGGAGGACTAGAGTGTACAGGTCCCATCCCTTGGACACAGGCTCAGATGCCACTAGTGAAGATACAAACCAGAATAGAACCTGACTCCTAACCCTCCCAAGCGGTCCATGAATTTCAAGAAATGAAAATCTTGCCATCGTAAGCAATCATAAGACAGTTCACTCACTTTTATCATGCCCCGGGGAGAGATTACATTTGGTGATGTCCTTGGCATGTGGTGCTTTTAAAAACGAACCTCTAAGACAAGTATGTCTGAGTGAATGTTTAATCTTCTCTTTTTGCCACTGCAGGCCAGGGAGCCAGGGCGGGGCCCAGAAAGGAACGGGTTATTTCTGTCCAGAAGAGCCCAATGCGTGAGATAGCTGCTCTGTCCAGATGCAAATAACACATTCACAATCACCCTGGATGTTGTGCACTTGGGATAGCCCTTCTCTATGAGCAACACAAAGGGCTGGGACAGTCTCTGAAGGAACAAGTTCATTTTCATCAAACAGAAACGCCCAGGGAAGAAAGAGGAATGGAAACTTAAACGTCTGGGACGGTATTTCTGGGCAAAGCTCTGTGGTAGTTTTAGCTCCATTTCCTTAAATTACCTGTGCACATTAGTAATTGCTATTTCAAAGGCAGCTTTCCTGGAACAAAGTGCCGCATCACTTGAGCTAGTTTAGCTTTTACCCTTTCCAGACAGTGGCTTTTATCTGGAAAATGCTAATGGGAACAGCAAATACCTATAACAGAAGGCAAGAAAAGGATCTGCTGTGTATGTGGGGTGTATAGATCGAAGCTCACGGAGAAAGTTGAGCCCAGATCTCTATGGCCAGTATCTGTTATGCCTATAATTACTGCTAAAAGTTCAGGGTGGCATTTTGCTGATATGCCTAAAATAGCCCTCTTGGGGCTGTTTGATACGATTTGACAGCCGTTAAGGTATACGGGGCGATGATCCAGCTGAAATCTTGTCTAAGTCATTTTGATAAGTGAACTGCCTTGCAAAAGCTTCTTAATTGCTCCCACATTCTTCAATTGTTCCATTTAGCAGGGTCCTTTAAAAGGTCATTAATCCATCACTAAAGATGTGAAGGTTTTACATTTTGCTTGCTTAACAAAACAGAGCCTTAACCAACTATCCCCCACTTAATTTCAGATTAGCTGATACCAGGGTGCCTTCTACTAACTGGCAGTCAATCTCTGTAATTGCACTTTGGGAAATGCATCTGTTTGGCTCTGGGTCAATGGACAGGGCACCCCGAGTTTAGGGGTTGGGAGGAGGGGTCTTTCGTAAAGACACTGTAATCATTATCAGTTGTATATCTCAACTTTAAAACGTGAGGATACAAATAGCCTATTTGCTCATTTGATCTTAAGTTTGATGAGAGAAAAGATGTTATGCAAAACAGGGAAGACAAAGCAAGTCTGGTCAGTGCTTACTGCACACAGCATAGAGGTCTATCTACAACTTGGTTCTGTTATGACAATGTCCAGTGATCTCCATCCAAAAATAAACAAGTTAATGCCTGTCTGGTTTAGATACACATTGAAGGCCAGTTTCTCAACCTCAGCACCATAGGATTTGGGCTGGATCATCCTTTGTTGTGTGGCGACTGTTCTTGGCATTGTAGGATGGTTAGCAGCATGCCTGGTGTCTACCTCCTGGTTACCTCCCCACCTCCCTTATGCCCTGTCATTGCAACCAAAAATGTCTAAATGTCTGCAGTCATTGACAAATGTCTTCTGGGGACAAAGTTGCCCTCAGTTGAGAACCACTGGTCTAAGATAACAGAATTATGTTTTATCTACATGACACTGCAAATGGTTGATTTATCAAGGTAAAAATATAAAACATAGTGAAATGATTGACTGTGTCTCTCCCACTTTTATTTAGTAAATTTACTGTTTGTGGGCACCACAGGGGTTTTCTTCCCTTTGCAGCTGTTACACCTTTATTTAAGCCTGTGCACTTCTGCATCTGTACCCAGAATAACCTGTCTCATGGGAGGCTTTCCATAATTATCTTTTTTATTTAGAAAAAAATAACAAAGAGGGCAATGTGGCTAATAGAGATGAAATTGTAAATTGGAAGGGCTAAAATTCCTCCTTTCTCATGTCCCCTCTACTGCAGCATGGTATCCAGGGCAGAACAGCACAGGGGTGAGTATCTGGGCTCTAAAATTAAGCAGATCAGGCTTCAAGATTTGGTTGTACCACCTGGTTCTGGGGGCAAATTTGGGAAAGCCTCCTAAACCCATGTCCCTCAGCTTCCCCATCCTTACAATGGGCAGACTCAGTTTCGCAGTTCTTCAAAACAGGCCTGGCACGGGGGCTTTGCTTAGGGCATGCTGGCTGCTGTTGTGATGGTTATCATCATTGCTGCAACCACAGCAATCACAAGTCTCCGTGTTTCCATTCCTGTTTACTCATCTGGCTTCATTACCCATCTGTAGTATCTGGAGAGCAAGGCCCATGTTTTATCCTAACCCTGGCTGTTCACTTGGCACTTATTCTATAAGCATCTATTGAATGTATGTCCAGGGCACAGCCCCATTTCTAGCACAGAGAAGACACTCAACAGATGCTTATGGAATAAACGCCAAGTGAACAGGACAAGCAGTGGATACAGGAGCAGGAACGAAAGTCACAGTTCATGCAGGAGACAGTGTCTGGATGTATTAGTCTATTCTCATACTGCCAATAAAGACATGCCCGCAACTGGGTAATTTATAAAGAAAAAGGGGTTTAATGGACTCACAGTTCCATGTGGCTGGGGAGACCTCGCAATCATGGTGGAAAGTAAAGGAGGAACAAAGTCACGTCTTACACCACAGCAGGCAAGAGAGAGCTTGTGCAGGGGAACTCCACTTTATAAAACTATCAGATCTCGTGAGACGTATTCACTATCTTGAGAACAGCACGGGAAAGACCTGCCCCTATGATTCAATTACCTTCACCCGGGGCCCTCTCAGGACACGTGGGAATTGTGAAAGCTACAATTCCAGATGAGATATGGGTGGGGACACAGACAGTTTGTATCCCTGGGTGAACCGAAGATGCCTGCATCCCTCTCTGAGCATTTGAACCCAGATGACATGGCTCAAGTTCCAAACAAGGGACAGTGTGGGTCATCACATGCAGCAAGGATCCCCTCCTTTTTCAGTCACACATTTCCTGAACTAGATCCACCTCTGCAAATAAGAAAAATGTCCTCGGTGACCCAGGGTGACCACCTGCTTATACCACAGGCCTCCCCTTGGGGAGTAACAATTCCTGAAAACACACGGAAAACTTTTACAATTTTGCTGTAAAAATAATAAATATGATATTCTATGGGGATATTAGAAGAGAAAAATGGCTTCCTTTTGGATAAACAAAAAGATAGGGAGCAGGGTAAATGTTTTTGTGTAAATGTATTTAAAAAAGAAAGACACAGGCTTAAGTAAAGTTTTGTAGTTTGTTTCGTTGTGTTGTTCCTCTCACACGTGGAAATTACACTTATGGGGATTTTGCATGCACTATTTTGTATCTTGTAAGATTGCAAAGTACACGAAGAAAGTCAGGGAGATACCACAGATTTCCTCTGTTCTTCTAGACTCAAACACTAAACAGAATTTTCAATGTTAAGGTTTCAGCCGGGAGGGAGGCAGGAGGCAGGAGGGAAGGGCTGTGTTGCTGTCAGTGGAAGTGGGTAACATGGTGCCTTCGTAGCTCCTATCTGAGCAGGCAGCTCTCTGCACATTGCTTTCTTGTTCTGAGGGAGGGTGGGTCACGTCCCAGGGCTTTCAAGCATCTTGAGGTTATCTCTAACAGCATAAATATTCCAGCAAGATCATGCCTCCCTCTCCTCCTGCTTTTATTTCAGCTCACTGTCATGGAACGGAAACACACAGTGGTGTGCATCGGATTTCGTGCAACTCTTGAAAAGGAGCAATCGTTTGGGAGAGGGGCTCCCTTACCTGATACTTGATCATTAATAAATGAACAGTCTCGGGATCATACCGGAATAAGGCAGGGATTTCTCTCAGAAAATTGGAGGGGGGTTGAATTCTTGATCTGCCCTCTGGAGTGTGCGTGTGTGTGTGTGTGTGTGTGTGTGTGTGTGTGTGTATGTGAGAAACAGCACATGTTAATAGTGTGTTGACTTCTCTATTTTCAGTTTAAGACTCATTAGCATCCATAATCAGGTTCTAGATTTAAATGTAGTTAAATTGAAGTGAACAATCATTATTGACAGCCAGAGACTGTTTCTAAAATTTAACAATAGACCAAGCAATCACATTTCCCAAACAGACCTATACATCATACATTAAAGGCACACAGAGTTAAAATGGGAGGCGTTCTTAGCATCATTAAGGTCAGTGCTTAGGACATGGTATACACTGAGGCTCCAGTCAATTTTTGGGATTAAGTCGTAGAATCTTTTGGGCTGTTATGTAATGTCAATGAGATATTAACATTTTAGGATCATAAGAGAAGTACTGATATTCTTATTAATATTTTTAATGGTTAGTTACCCTGAGAATGTAATAAAACAATTTTTTTTCATGTGAATCACTAAATGCATTTTCATTCTAAGTTGGATTGTAACAAGCCTATTTTGGTCCATATATGAAAAATAATAAGTTGTTCTGTACTTACTTAACAAAAAATGGAAACAATTAAGCAGCTTTTTTAAAGCCAAACAGCTATTTAGAGATAGAACCAGGCTTAGATTCAGGTCTCCTGAGACTGTGTTTAATTATTTTTCTCTTGATGAAGAAATAATTTTATATTCATGAGGACAAAAGGAAAATGAAAATTACTCCACTATTTTTGTTTTTGTTCTTCATTTCCATATTACCTACCATGTAGTAATGGCTTTACATGCCAAATAAACATTTTACACTTTGGAACTACAGGCACACACATATGTTTAAAATAAATGCATATTTTCTTGTTACAAAAATCTCCAGGTTTTTCCTGGCTGCAGGGGCTCTCTTTGTTTTTCTGAGCATCCTTTCTCACTTGCACCACACTGCAGAGCACAGTGGTTCGATGGAGAGAAGAGAAGAGCATTTTAATACAGCTGCAGAGCATGGATCAGATAATTTGATCATTGGGGGCGATGATTCCTCTTCTCAGCAAACTTTAAGGACAAATGACATGAATGAGCTGGAATTTGATTTTATTAATCATGCCCTGAAGGTATAACCTGGATGCATTGGTTCTTTATTGCACACCCTGCGGTGGATTAATAATGAGTTTATCTTCCTCTTGTTTGAGCAGAGACATATGGACAGAAATATACAAATGTCTCCTTCTCTAAGCTCTGTGTGTTGGTTCTCTTGCATTGGTAGCAGCAGCACTCTGCTGGCAGTTAAAACAAATCATAAAACAAGATCTAGGAAAACGGTGGCCACTCAGGCATGGTGTTGGAGGATCTTGTGAGCACTGCGAGGGTTTGGATTCCTACCAAGACATCTGATGGGGCAGCCTATGGTATCACATGATGCTGAGGGTGGCTGAAACTGGCAATTGATTTATGAGTATCCATCAATTTCCTTGAACCTGGTTATTTTCCTCTCTTGGCCTTATGTTTTGCTCTAGAAAGCAAAACCAAAATGATCACAGAAATTAGGTTTTCCCTCAACCACGAGGTCTAAACACATTTTCTTTGTACCTGAATTGATGGAGTTTACTTGATGCATATACCCATTTATTTAGCTAGTCTACACTGAGTGCCTGCTGTTAGCCTGGTGCCGTGCTAGGGCCTGAAGCAGGCTATTGTCAAGGGGTAAAAACATTCCTCAAGTAACCATGTGACCAACATGTAAAATCCAACTGCAGATGTTGCAAGGGCAGGAGCTGTGGCCCTACGAGAGGCTATCACCTGGGTATTGGAGCTAGTGGGATAATCGAAGGAAGGCTTCAAATTTTGAGGAGTTGTGTGGAGATGAGGAGAGAAGGAAGAACATTTCAGCCAGAAGGAACAGAAAATGCAAATGTGTCGGAGGAGGGATCATGGATTTTCTGTAGGTAAGTAGCTTCAAAGTCCATAATTCAGTTAATTATGCATTTGCTGAGTCTGAGATTTCAACCACATGAAATAGTAGAGCAAAACGCCTTGATTCAGCTATCAGGCAGATCTGGCCTTCCCCAGATCTGAGTCTGAGCCCCTATTTTGCCGTTATGGTGGGGCTTAATGAAGCCATGAGAGCTTCACTCATTTAACAGTATTTATGGACAGTCTACACTAGGGATACAATGGTGAGCAAACCCATCAGGATCCTGCCCTCATGGAGGTTACAGAGAAGAAGGTGAGTGCAGTCACTGATGAAAAAACCACAGATGAGAACAACCACAGAGTTTAGCACAGCCTGCTAGGTCAGACTCAGGATCCTGGTGCTTTGAGAGAGGGTGAGCAAGAGCCCATGTCCCCAGAGATTAAGCTCTGCAGAGGCTGAGATGAGAGACCGCACAGACCCCTCAGAGTCTGGGCTGGGCTATACCCTGAATGGGGAGTTCTATGTCCTCAGAGTGACAGGGTCTGGGAAGGCCTGAGGAGCATGAGGACACAGAAGTGCAAGTGAAGGACTCATGTGTGTTTGCAGAGTCATGGTCTGGTTGCTTGTGCTGTGAGGGACAGGATGGGAATGATGGTGACATGGCCTGGAGCTGGGCTTGCTGGCCTGCTTGCATAGCTGGTTCAGTGAAGGAGTAGGAGTCCCTAGTGTGTGAGCAGAAGCAGTGGTTTCTTTTATTTCACTGTCCCTTTAAACCTGATGGGTAGACTTAGGACAAAAGACCAACACTTTCTTCTGATGCTCAGATAATAGAAATTCCCTTATGTCACTTCTAGTCAGGTTCACACTCTCAGTCCAGTTCAGTTAAAATACCAGAACCCTGGGTGTGAAATGGTGCAGCCACTATGAAAAACAGCCTGAAAAATTCCTCAGAAAATTAAAAATAGAATTACCACATGATCTGGCAATTCTACTTTTGGATCTGTATTCAAAGAAATTGGAAGTAGGGACATGAAAAGATAATTGCATCCCATGTGTATAGCAGTATTATTCACAATTATCAAAAGGTGGACAAAACCCACACATGTGGCATTTCACACAAGGGAATACTACTCTGCCTTGAAAAGGAAGGAAATTGACACATGCTACAACAGGGATGAACCTTGAGGACATTATGTCAAGTGCAATAAGCCAGTCATGAAAGGATAAATACTATGTGATACAACATACATGAGTATCTAGAGTGGTTAATTTCATAGACAAAGAAAGTAGAATGGTGGTCATGAGGGGCTGGTGTAAGGGGAAATGGATGCAGAGTTTCAGTTTTGGAAGACAAAGTAATTCTGGAAATTAGCTGGGCAACAAGGTGAACATACTTAGCACTCCTGACCTGTACAATTAAAGATGACTAAGATGCTAAATTTCATATTATATGTATTTTAGGCTGGGTGCGGTGGCTCACGCCTGTAATCCTAGCACTTTGGGAGGCCAAGGCAGGTGTATCACCTGAGGTCAGGAGTTTGAGACCAGCCTGGCCAACATGGTGAAACCCTATCTTTACTAAAAATAAAAAAAAAAAAAAAAAAAGCTAGCTGGGTGTGGTGGTTTGTGCCTATAATGCCAACTCATCAGAAGACTGAGACAGGAGAATTGTTTGAACCCAGGAGGCGGAGATTGCAGTGAGCCAAGATCATATTTTATATATTTTATCACAATTCAGAAAACCCTTTCAGCAATGTTGTATAGATTTCATTGTACAAGTCTTTCACCTCTTTGTTTAATTCCTTACATTTTAATAATAAAATAAATTATTATTTTATTATTTTGGCTGCTATTGTAAATAGAATTGTTTTTGTAATTTCCTTTCAGATTGTTCATGGTGAGTGTATAGAATTGCAACTGATTTTTTGTGTGTTGACTTCTTATTCTAACACTTTATTAAATTCATTTGTTAGCCCTAACAGGTTTTTTTGTGGAATATTTAGAGTTTTCTACACGTAAGATTATATCACCTGTGAACAGAGATAATTTTACTTCTTCTTTTCCAGTTTGGATGTCTTTCATTTATTTTTATTGCATCACTGCCCTGGCTAGAGCTTGCAGGTTCTAACAAACATCATACTCAACGGCGAAAGACTAGAAGCTTTTCCTCTAAGACCAGGAACAAGGTAAGTATGCCACTCCCACAGCTTCAGTCACGCGGTAGGAGTTCCTGGTCGAAGAGGAAAAACTTCCAGTCTTTCGCCATATTGAGCACGATGTTTGCTGTGGGCTTTCCACATAAGGTTTTCCTATGTTGAGGCAGTTTCCTCCTATTCCTAGTTTATTGAGTGCTTGCATCAATGAAATAGCATTGAAGTTTGCCAAATCCTTCTCTGCACCCATTGCAATGATCAGGTTGCTTTTTTCCTTCATTCTGTTCATGTGATGTATTACACTGATCCATTTTTGAATGCTGGACTATCTTGCATTGCTTTGGTTTGCTATTTGTTTGTGTGTTCGTTATTCACTGAAGCCAAAAAGCCAACATAATTTCAGAGTTTCACCAAGTATGGAGTGGTGTTTTTGTTGATGGTGGGATTTGAAACTGGATAGCACCATCTCATTGAAGGAGAGGGGTCATCTTTTTGCTTCTTTTTCAAGTCTTCTGAAGAGTTAAGGAGAAAGTCTCACCCCTGTCGTCCTGTCTTCAGCAGCCCTCTTGCCTCCTAATCTCCCTAAAGAAAGAGAGAAGGGCTGCAGGCTTGGGTCCTTGGCAGGCGCTAGTGTAAAGTTAGATGTTTCTAAGGAACATTTCTTTGTCTTCACTGTTTTAAATTATATGGTAACCTTCTTACTGTGAGTGGTAATGGTTTTGCATTCACAGTAAATATATGCATTGTGCTTCTGAAGCAAATTTTATAAGTGATAAAGGGAACTTTATCCATTAGAGTTAATTAAATATACGGTTTGTGGATATGATTGGCAAATGTCTGACATGGATGCCGTCTTCACATCACTTCCAGTTTTGTTCCAATGCTAATTCCAGGAACGGTCCCCAGACTCAATGTTGGAGACAGACATCCTCATTCACTCCTCTAGGAAATGACTCCAGGTGACTGGGTGGCTCCATCCTCAAGGAGAATTCCTTGGCACAGCTGGTAGTTCTGACCCATGGCCAGAAGCCTGCAGTCGAGGTGGGCAGGGCCAGGCAAAGAGTGGGTCAACAGAGGCCCAGGCAAAGAGTGGGGGCGGTGCCGTCTCCGCGGAAAGCAAAGCAGCTGGAGGCCCAAATGCCAGTTGCCTAGGGAAGGCTCTGGAGTCTTCTGGAGGGACCTCTGGTTCCAGCCGCAGGCAGCCACCTAGGTCCTAGAGGGATTCTCCAAACTGAAAGGCAAATCTGTGGAAATGCCTCATTAGTAATATAAATATCAGCTTTCTTTAATTTTGAATGATAAATATCAAAATATCACACACTGCATTATTATCTAAACTGAAAATGTACACACAACTCTGTCTTGGGGGTAGAAAGGCCAGGAGGAGAGATGAGAGAGAGAGAGAGAAAGTTCCAGAAGAGTGATTGAGTTGGAGGAACACGAGGACCAACAGGAGAGGGGTCCTGAGCCGGTGCAGGCATGATTCCAGTGAGCTGCACATTTCCCCTTGTGCAAAATCCTCATGCCTTTCCACTCTCATGGTACAGAGAGCTTCCAAAAAGGCTAAGTCGCTTGCTTTCTCTCATGCGTGGCTGAAGGCAGTGTAGTGGACAATTTTTGACATTATTTATCAATAACCCTAAAACATTCAAATCACTTGATGTAACATTTTCATTTCTAGGGAGTTTTCTGTTTGGGAATCATCAATTAAGTATATAAAATTACAGGTAGAAAAATGTTACAGCATTTTTATAACACGAAAAAATAAGGAGATTGTCAATAAGTGTGTTAAGAGGGAAATGGTTGAATAAGTCATGTCTCAGTATTCTATACTTTGATCACTTGAGGTACCATCTTTATCATTTTTGTCAAATCTGAGAACCTCCTGAATTATTATTCACTCAAAAAATTTCTTCACTTAAATAGTGCTTAGGCTGAATTTTTAAAAATGTGCAATCATGGGGCTGATAGGCTACTTAAATAATTTTTCAAGTGCAAATGAAAATATATTGTGATTAACATAAAGGCATTTTTTTCCATGTGCCAACTAAGATTCTTAGTGGTAAAATATCACCCTTTGGGAACTACCAAATTACAATATCATCCAATGTGCAATTGCTGACGTGAGGCTGTGGTTCCATTTTTGTTTGCTAGGGACAGGTTTGTTCTACAGATATCACTCAGGACTCACTACATGCCAGTGCCGTGCTTTGCTCTGGAAACACAGCAATATGTAAGACACGGCCTTTATTTTGAAAAGATCCTTGTCTAATAAAAAAAAAAAAAAACAGATTACAACACAAAGTACATGTTATCATCTCCTTGTTTTTAAAATGTTCTCTCTCTTGCTTTCTCCACATATACATGTAGGAAAATATTTTGAAGGAAGAGATCCCAAGTGTTTGGTTATTTCTCCACTGTAGGATTGCAAGTGATTTTTCATTTTCTTTGTGCATAGACAAATGTCCTACTTTCTCTAAGATAAAGATGGATGCCCTGTGCTACTTAATAAAAACAAAACACATAGAAAAACACAATAGTGCATCTCTTCCTCTTCTGGGCTGTTTTCTGAGGGGTATAGGGAAGCAGCAGGCATGGTCCCTACTTTCGAGTTTCTATTATGTTGATTTGATGGGTTATGTGAGACTCTGTTGGGAGAACTAGCTCCTGCCATGAATTTGGAGACATTTGTTGAGACTGCATCTGCAATGCCCAGTTACCAGAATTCTCCCACTTGCCGGATGTAGAGGGAGAAACACTTTAATTGAGGATTTTCTTACACTGAGTTCTCGGTTGCCACAGGTTTTAGTGTAAATGCACTCCTCTCCTGTTAGTAAGGAGACATGTCTGGACGCCAAAGACTCCTTCCAAGTTCTGATCAACGTCAGGTTGTAAGTGATCTCTTCATTTCACTGTCTGATAGCTACACGAAACTGTCAGGATACCCTTACATGGCTCTCTTTGCTTAATGGCACAAAGAGGGAAAATAGAATCTCAGTAAAGCCTCCTTTTAAACTCTTACCAGGACATCTGAAAACTGTTAAGGGACTCTAACATACATTCTGCGTTCAAAAGGAAAAAAAAAATACAAAGGGAATTCTAAGAGCCAAGGCTCCTGGAGAGAATGTGACTTGATAAATTCTCCTCTTGTTGCTGGAGAGCTGTCCTCCCTTCCCAAGTATACTTGCAGCCCATTCCAACTGGGGACTTTTACAGAAAGAAAACAGAACCCCCTAGTAGAGACCCCATTTCTAATGCTCCATGCATGAATTACTGTGCTCCTTGTCTTTAGGTAACAGCTGCACTGTGTTTTCTTTGGAGAAATGAATCCTTATGCTCTTAGCAGAAGCTTTAGAAGCTGATCTTGCTTTGGTAGCTGTCATGGCAGAATTCTAAGATGGCCCCCAAGGTTCGTACCCCTGGTGAACATGCCCTGTGTGACCCCATCCGTCTGAGCGAGTGCAGAACCTGTTACTATGATGAGATGTCACTCCTGTGATTAGGCTATGTTACATGGCAAAGGTGGAATTTTTCAAATGATGAAATTAAGATCCCTAATCATGTGACTTTGATTTCAGCTTATCCTGGAAGGGTCTGATCTAATCAAAGAAGCCTCTTAGAAAAGGAAGCTCTGAAGGTCAGAGATGGACAAAATCAAAGAGTTTCATGACATCAGAGACTTTTCCTCCTGCTGTTCTTGAAGATACAAACCGCCATGGCTTTCACAGCTGCAAGGAAATGATTCTGCCGACAACTACCTGTGCTAAGAATTGGATTGTAAGCTTTGGATGAGATAGCCCCATCCCATGTCTTGATTTCTGCCTGACAAGACCCCGAACAGAGGACCCAGCTGAGTCACGCTTGAGCCCATGACCCGCAGAAACTAAGAGAGAAAAAATGACTGTTCTAAGCCAACATTGGAGAAACTTATTCTGCAGGGTAGACAGCCTGTACAGTGGGGCCCAGGGTCCCAGTGACAGAGTGAAAGTTGAGGGAGGGCATTTCCTCTCAGCTGGGCAGAAGCTTATTCCCATTGCACTGGGTTCTGGGTTCAAGTCTCCCTTAGGAAACCTGCACCCCTGGCTTTGCTGGAAAGGTCTCAGCTATTGGGGGTGTGTAGATTAGGGATCTGTGAACTATCTCACTGGGAAACCTAGGCAATAAGAATTAAGCATACAAATAATGGAGTCCTTAGAAGAATTTTAAGGGCCTCTGCCCACTTGAGTCTTTCCTGTTGATCAATCATCAATTCCACCTTCTTGGTCCATTGGCATGTGGAGTGCCCAAGACATAGAAATCCATTGTCACCAGGCATTGGTGGTTTACCTGTTTTTGTGTTGCTCTTCCAGTTTTTTAGGTTTTTTTTTGTTGTTGCTGTTGTTTTTGTTTTTGAGACAGAGTCTCGCTCTGTTACCTAGGCTGGAGTGCAGTGGCACGATCTCGGCTCACTGCAACCTCCACCTCCTGGGTTCAAGCGATTCTCCTGGCACAGTTTCCTGAGTAGCTGGGACTACAGGTGTGCACCACCACACCCAGCTAATTTTTGTATTTTTAGTAGAGATGCGGTTTTGCCATGTTGGCCAGGCTGGCCTTGAACTCCTGACCTCAGGTGATCCTCCCGCCTTGGCCTCCCAAAGTGCTGGGATTACAGGCCTGAGCCACTGTGCCTGGCCCAATTTTTGAGGTTTTATAATTCTGGTTGACTCTTTACACCTCAAAGCTTATGCAATTGCCTTATTTGTTTAAGTCAAGAATACATAGTGGTTTTGTCTGGTGTATTTTATCTCTTTCTTCTTTGTTTCTGCTCAAATCTTCTTCTTATTTATCTTTCTATTTCCCTTTCCTCACTCTAAATTTTTGTTTCAAAATGAGCAAACAACAGAAAAACAGCGATGAACTACCTTTTATTGTCTTAAAAATAATCCCAAACAGTACCCATGTCATAAGGGAAGCTATTTATACAAATGAAATATTTGCACAGATTGTTCTGCTCTTCCCTCGGCAATGCCGGGGCCCCTTTATTTTATCTCAGTAGAGGCAGTGAAGAAAGAAATAGCTCCATTTCATAAGAAATTAGATATTCCAAAGCACATGTTAGCTATTTTCCCTAACAACATGTCATTAGGCACCTTCTCTCTCTGCCTCTAGTTGACTGTGCATGGTTCAGGGGAACATCCCCATTCCCCTTGGGATGCAAGTTGATGACAAGGCACCTTGTACAAAGCAGTCATTAAGGAGGAACGGCCCAGCCACCCAGGGCAAGAGCTCTGCCCAGACACCCAGACAAGGGGCTCTGCCCAGACACCCAGACAAGGAGCTCTGCCAAGCCACCCAGGCAAGGAACTCTGTCCAGGGCCCCACGCAAGGGGCTCTGCCCATCCACCCAGGCAAGCAACTCTGCCCAGACACCCAGACAAGGGGCTATGCCTGGACACCCAGGCAAGGGGCTTGCCCAGATGGTGGACACAGTACCCCAGATCCAAGTGAAGGGCCTAGGCAAGTTGGAGCCTAAGTATAAATGTTGGGGCTTCAGAGATTCTTTTGGAACTAGTATTTTTTTAAGTTGAAACAATTTCCCCCATAAAATCATGTTAGAATATCTTCAAATCGAAAGGCTAAAACCAGCGTCTTCTCTCAGGAAAAAACGGACCTATTTTTAAACCGCCACATCTCACCTTTCTCTCGAATCACGCCGCTGACTTCAGAATGTAGCAGTGTTTTGGGGTATGAATTAAATTTCCCTTTAGGGCCTCAATTAGGCTAATGGAAATGACTCTAACCCACCCTCCCTGGAATACAAAGTGCCAACCCCTTGTTATTAGTTGAGTTAATTTAACTGAACATTCAGATACAAGTGAGGGCTTCTGCAGCAGCCATTGTGCCAGCAGCTGGCCAGGCCTGCAGGGTGATGGGCAGACAGGCGGGCAGTTTGTGATGGTGAAAGCTCTTAGGGCGGCAGCCTGTCCTCCAAGAGCACATCTGACGTGAAAGGTTAGAAGATGTGTTGGAGGATGTTGAGGTCACAGTAACCGGGTCAACCAGGGCCAGGGAATGGTCACTGACCTGTACCACAGCCTACAACCTGCAGTGACCTCAGCACCCACGGCCACACCAGCACTGTGGTTTTTCTCACATCCATTCTAGTACCACGCTATGTCCACTTCCACAGCCGCTGCACCAGAAGGAACGAAGGGGAATGCAACAGGGAGGACACTAGAATCGTCAGGGGGCAGTGAGGAGCTGTATCTGTCTGGGTCTCATTTCTGCCTCCACCATATCCTAACCAGACCCATCTACACATTTCGTCTGTAACCTGGGGTTAATGAGCATGCTTACCTCCTCAACATTTAGTGAGAATCAACCAAAATACTGTGTGGTCCAGAGGCTGGAAGTTTTCTCCAGAAATAAAGCACAACTGGAATTCTAATATTCTCCAAATATTTCTACTACTCTTCTCCTGGGGTTCTTAGAAAAATGGCGGATTCTCGAACTGGGGCAAGAAATGGACAAGATGAGCCTGGAGCATCCTGTAGGTCTTGGAAGTAAGAATGTTCGAAAACAACAACAAAACTTCCAGTTTCAATGATGCAGTTATGGCAAAAGGACACAGGAGCCACTGAAGATGCCCCAACAGCTGAAGCTGGAATAACTGTAGCAATAAAATAAAGTGGTATTGGATTATAACCCAAACTATAAAGTAAACATCTGTGGCCCATTCGTGATATAAATAAATGTTGGATACACAAATAAATGAGGGAGGAGACACAAATCTCCTTTGCAGAAGAATTCTAGATAATTTTTTTAGATAGTCCACTCTCTGGGAGGTGGCGCTAACTCCCACCTCGAAACATGGACACAGAGTGCAGTGTGAAAAGGGGGAGAACGGGAAAGTGCAGGGGAGAGTGCTGATACCACCTTGAGCCAGGTGACCAAGGTCAACATCGGCAGCTAAGTCACAATGGTACCACACACCCTGGATGGAAGGTGATGAGAATGGCACTTCCCCTCTGTGCTCTTCCTCCCCAGAACTGACAACCTTAGCCCAACCATGACAAAAACATAAGATAAATCCCCCTTGAGGGGCGCTCCATCAAATATCTGGCCCGTACATCTCAAAACTGTCAAGGTCATCAAAAGCAAGAAGAGTATAAGAAACTTTCACGACCCAGAGGAGCCAGAGACACGACAACTAAATGTAACGTGGACTCCTGGGTAGGATCCTGGAGCAGAAAGTAAACATTAGGGAAACATGAAGGAAATGTGAATACAGTCCTTACATGAATTAATAATAATTCATCAACATTAGTTTACTGGTAGGTTTATTGACTAACATACCATACTAATGTAAGATGTGGATAGAGATAAGAGGGTGTGTGGTTTTGGGAATTTTTTATATTATCTTTATAATAAGTCTATAAACCTAAAATTAATCTAAAACAAAAAGCTAATTTAAAAGAACATGATGTGAAACGTTTTGAACAATATTATAAGACTGTCTTAATAAAAACATATTCAAATTAAATGAGTGCCTTTTATTTTGGGATCATGCTTATTCTGAGGTGAGGGTGGTTGCTGGGAAGATGACCTTTATGGAATGTCAGGACTAGCTCTCGACAGCCTTCCTCCTTGACGTTCTTTGATGATTATGATCTCCATATGGCCAATGTCAAGACTGAGGCTTACAAAGGTCTAGTGACCTCCTCAAAGTGATCCTCATGCTCTATGAGGAAACAGGAGTGGTTTCTCCCTGTGCTGTTGATCATTTGAATTAAAATAATCATCTCTTTGATGAAGTAGATGGAGAAGGAACATTTTAGACAGGAAATAAAGCATGCTTCCTCCTCTTCAAACACATTCTTGCCTTTGTTGCAAAGCATTTCTCAGCTCCTTCAAGCACAACAGGCAAGATTAACAAATTCCATCATATCATGTGGCAATGCACCCATTAATACGCATGTTCGGACCAATCGCATGATTGTGGAAATTGAACATCGTTCTTTACGTCATGTCTTACTGAGCTATTAAAAAATTAGATTCATTACCTGAGAATGACAGTGTTGAGCAATTACATATTACCAATTACCTGTGCAACGTAGCCGTTCATGAAAGAAGGCGGTTTGAAGTGACATACCCGAGCACACTGCGTGCATTTTAACAGGTGACCATCCTGGCTGCAGACATGGGCCACCAGAGGCAAGATAAACCTTGCCATGTCTGGAGCCAGCACCAACATGGAAACTAGCAGCATGCTTCACTGGTTTTTAGCCCGGAGGCATCTCCTGGTGTCTGCATCTTTACTTGCTGAGAAATGAGCCAGAGGACGTGATATTATCCGACTTTCTGCAAAGCAAGTTTGCAGTCTGAAGTGCTTCAGGGAATTTTAATGTCTGATGATATATGGCAGAAGATTCAACCTGGGATAAGTTTTGGAATGTTAACGTGGGTTTCCCCCAGAGATGGTTTATTAATACATGCTCTGGTCTCTGGGATCATGAGTATAAATCAGAGTCTATTGAACTCTGTTCAAATTGTGCTACTGTGTCTGCTCTTATCTTTGTACAGTTTCTAAATCTGCTGAGAAACTTCTTGAAAAATATATAGAAAATGAAGTTTCTATGGCAATGTAATTTGTTTTACCCCCAGAAAACTACAAAAGAAATAGAAACCCGTCCTTAGACCAATCTCTTTTCTTATGCATTTTTTCTCCCAGCGTGGAGTTTTCACTCAGCTCAGCACAGGAGGTGTGGCCAAGCAGGCAGTTCAGGAAAGGAATCCAGGTGGCTCTCAGCAGAGAGAACAGACACACTTCTGATCTTTTAAAATAAATGACGTCTCATCTCAGAGTCACGCAGAGCTCCAAATTTCAATTATTTAAATCACTGCCTCTTTAATACCCCTCCACCCACCAAAAAAAAAAAAAAAAAAAAAAAAGAACACCATCACCATATTTCCTAATGTTGGAGAAGCACCATTCCAGTTTGTGGGCTTAGGGCCCTTAGAGCTAAGTAATTCTAAAACTCCAGGCTCAACTCTGACTGCTGTCACACTCCAGGACTGCCGAATCTGAAAGGAGACTGTGGTCAAATCCCTGAGAACCTTTCCCAAATCTTCAGATCTGCATCTCCCTTGGGGTGGGTGACAATGCAAAAAGGGAGTGAGCAGGTGCCATTTCTCATTAATCTTTTTGTCATTCAAGGTTTCAGGGGGAGGATTTTACAAGGTGACAGCGGGTCCAGATTTGCAAGTACAAAACAAACTTTCAGGTCCAAAGAGGCAAAACAGTAAATCCCATCAGACAGTGCTGTCCGTTCCAATCACCCACAGCAGAAAGAAGAGGTGCAGCCTGGAGTTTTACCTTCTCCACGGCTGTTTCTCCTCCAGGTGTCATAAATTGGCCAGGAACGCACGCCTTTTCCTGGGAATGGTTTGTCTTCAGCAGTTGGTCCTGGCTCTGGATGGGGGTGAATTTGTCATTGCCTGAGGAATATAGGATACTGCTGAGAAGGAAGTCCTAGCCGTGTTTACTGGAAACACAGAAGAAGCTTACGGACAAGGAGAGCTTAAAGGTCCTATAGGAAATCCTGGTTTCTTCTTGTGCCCTTGGTTGATGGGAAATCAATGTTTCCGGGAACCGTTTTTTTATTAATGGCCCCTCTTCCTTCCTGACCCACAGGGATAAACCCTCAGAGGCCAGAAGGAATCAGATCAGTGAAAACACCTAAAGTCAACTGGGTGAATGACATTCTTCTCCTTTGGAAATTTGTAATGCAGAGTGGGAGGCAATGAGCTGCCCTTTGAGCCTAGAAAGAAATAAACGCAAGCCCTTTGCAGCAGCGTGGATGGAGCTGGAGGCCCTTATCCTAAGCAAACTAGTGCAGGAACAGAAAACCAGATACCACACGTTCTCACTTGGAAGTGGGAGCCAAACCTCAAGTACATATGAATGCGAAGAGGGGAACCACAGACACCAGGGACTACTTGAGAATGGAGGTTGGGAGGAGGGTGAGGATCAAGAATTACTTACTGGGTACTATGCTCATTACCTGGATGACAAAATAATCTGTACACTAAACCTCTGTGACATGCAATTTACCTATATAACAATCCTGCATATGTACCCCTGAACCTAAAATAAATGTTAATGAAATGAATCGGTAAATAAACACATTCTATCAGGAACTCACGTCCAGGGAAAGGAAGAAGCTACTGTGTGGAGAGGAGCAGCGATGGAAGGGCCTCCTGGTGCCGGCTCATGTGCTGCCCAGAGGCCTGCATCTGCTATCTCCAGGCAGCTGACTTTCATGATTCTCACTATGTCCTCATAAAACTCCCCCCTTTCAGCTGCCTCCAACTGGTTCTGTTCCCCAGGAGCCCTCACTGCTGTGCCTCCTAAAGCAGACTTCTCTGTTTGGGGTTGGAGTCAGCGATAGCCAAAACACACAGCTTAGAATTGGGACTGGGGGCTCCCAAAGCACACCAGGCTCAGTGATTACTGCTCCCCACAGCGGGGGTCAGGACGAATGGAAGTGACGTCAGCCCTTCATGGGCATAGAGGGTTTTGGAAGGAAGGTTTGGAAGCTGTGAGGCTCCCCCATGGCCCTTTCACCCTTTCACCCTGTCGCCTGTCCTGCCCAGCTTTGCCTGGTCTTGATCCAGGGTGTGGGGTGCCAAGATGCTGGGATGCCAGAAAGCTGACCTTGCTCCAAACCGGCACACATATAAAGTGGGAGCCCTGGGTCCATCTGCCTTCCAAATCTCAGGGCTGCCTCCTCCTTCACCACTGCCTCAGCCCTACCCAACACCAGATACCCCATGCCTTTTTCCAGCAAGCATACTCTCATTCCACAAACAGCTGTAGAGGGCACTCTACGCTCTGGGTCCTCCACCGTCATGCCCACATTAATGATAATGATTTGAAAATTAGTAAGTGGTTGGTGTGCACTTGCTAGGTGTTAATCTCTGTTCTAAATCTTTATATGTATTAACTCATTTAATCTTCAAGCAACTCGGTGTGGTGGTCACTATCACCTTGCCCATTTTATATGGGAGAAAACTGGGGCATGCTGTGGTTGGCCGAAGGCCTGGCAGTAAAACAACAACAAACATAAGAATAAGACAGCAAGAGCTAATGGCGGATTTTAAAAATATTACATGGAACCTCACAGAAACTTCCATGACAAATAACTAGGTCTTATACTAAACTCAAAGTCACCCAACCATGCATCCCTACACACATCTAGCTCCAATATCACTAAGCAATGTGGGATCCCAAACAGAAAATAATCGCCGGGATCACATAAGCATTTGGGCTTAGTGTAAACTGCAGGGTCAGCAACTGTGTCTTCTACCATGCAGAAAAGATTATGTTACCTTTTCCCCTGGCAGCCTGGCCTGAAAATTGCCACTGAAGTTTTAACAACTGTTCCAAAAAAAAATTAGAAGTGAGGAATGTCTTCATGCTCTTGATAGTTATTCTGGTTTGTGATGGCCACAAAGGAAGAGAGAGGCAACGGGGGCCATTTCCCATTCTCCCCCTTTTCCAGACAATTAGTATCACTGATGGGCACCCAGAATAATCCCCCTTTTGTTCATTTGTTCACTCCTCCATCTGTCGGTCTTTTATGGAAGTATTACGGCACACAAGGAAGTATTCCAGATTTTTTCAGGAGTACAAAGGTGACTCAGGATTGCACTGAAACCCTGTTCTCAGGAAGATCACAGTCCAGTGAAGAAGAAGAGAACATCTGTCTAAACAAACACCATGTGAGAGGTGGTAGAACTGTGCTGTGAGAAATATGAAGGAAGTTTCCAGAATGAAGAGGGCTTTTGCACCTGGGAAGTAAGGCTGGTGCAGGCGATGCAGAAACAGATGGAAGGGTGGATTTGAATGTAGTGACAGCAAGAGCAGTGGCTCCTGGGTAAGAAAGAATGAGGCATATTGGGAAAATTACGAGTATTTCCTCTTCTGTGGAATCATACCATATACAAAAGGAGTAGGTTTGCTTAGATCCTAGAAGGTTTATCAGGCTAAGAATATCATAGTTCATTCAGTAGTCTTAAAAATTTTCTGATTTTTTAAGTAAAAATAATCTGAGTGTTTCTTTAGCAGCTTCATGTAATAAGATGGGCTAGGAAAGAACAGTCAGCTGGAATTCCATTACACACATGGGAGGGACTGGCCCAGGCTTTGGCTTAGTGAGTTGCTTAAGCAAAGATCATTTATTGACTCACGTAGATGAGAGGCTAAGAAGTAGAGCTCCTTCCAGGCATGGCTGAATCCAGGAGCTCAAACACTATTCCCGGCATTGGTCTGTCCCTCTCCTCATTCCTGCTGCCTTTTCTGTTGGTTTGATTCTCTAGTAGATTCTCTGCAAATGGAAGCAAAGATGGACCCTGTTGCTCCAGGCTTCCGTGTTGCTTAGCACTGATGGTCCTGGAAGCAGAGGGATGGTTTTCCTTCATGATAGCTATATGAATCCCCAACAGACTCTGATGGACTCATTTATCACGTCTCTATCCCTGAAACAGTCACAGTGCCCAAGGGATGAGGGTGCTCAGATCTGCTAGGGTGGAGTGTGTGATGATCCCAGCGGGAGACAATGTAGAGCCCCAGATGAACCACATGAAACTGATGGAAGGCATTTCCCCAAGGCAGCCATCGGAGGCCAGCACAAAGTCAACAAACATTGACTCCTCAAGGCTCCTCTTTCCTTTTTTCATGTTCCTGTGGCACTTTGTGGAATACTTCTTGGTTTTGCCTGTCTTATTACATGCTGACTAATTGTGTGTCTAGTGTATTTTCCAAAGCAGATCATGAGATCCTTGAGGGCAGCACACTTCCTGGTCGACATTGTGTCTCTGACATAGCAGACTGTCTGCACAATATTAGATACAAGACATATTTTTATAGGAATTCATGAGGGCTTAAGGGCAGTAGTGCTAGAATGAAATAGAGAGGAGGTACACAAAAGATAGACTGTATGTCCTGGAAAATATCAGTCTGAAATTCTAACATTTGAAGAGGTTCCTTAAGGCATAAACAACTTAGAAATAAAACCTAGAAAGCTTGAGGTAAAATTATGAAGATGACAACTAGGGACAGAACTTGGAAAAACTCAGCAAGAAGTTGCGGACTGTCAGGACCCTGGTTTCATCTGTTTCATCATTGCTCCAACACAGTGAAAATGGAAGTCTTGAAGAAATTTCCACTGGATGCAGCGCTAACAGTCCCAGCGGCCTAATGAAAGCATTCCATCCTGAAAACCTACCTCGAAGCAGGGTTTCTCTGAGTTCTTCAATGAGTGTTCTTAGATACCCAGAGATGAGGGCTATGAAATCACTGCATAGGCAATTCATATATTCTCCTCTATTTATGTATTTAGTCCTTTTTCAGATTAGAAATCAAGAGCCTAGATATGCTCATCACTGCTAAGATGTTACTGCTTCCAGGCCCTCTCACCTGACAGTGTTAGGAAATATATGTGTTTATGTTAATCTTGTGTATACATATACAGAAATATTTTTATATATAACAATCTTCCTTTACATTATTCAAACATGAATTCACACTAATGTCTGCAACTCTAATTCATTACCATGTGGATTATTCCAGTATCCTCCCCTAGCTTTTCTGTAAATTTTCACTCCAGCAGTGAGAAATCTGACTCCTACCATCCACTGTTCATTTACTTATTCAACTCCAGCAAGCATGTAGAGGAGTGTCAGAACTGATAACCCATAACCCTGAGAGAAAGAATGTTAACAACTAGAGTACAGTGCTATGTGCAATTCCCTTTGCCTGTAGTCTGCACACTATACTCAATTCCAGACTTATTTAGGTTGGCACCTTTTTCCCCAGTACCTTCAGTGAGGTTGTATCCTACATTTGCAATGCAGTTATATTCTTATGTCACATTCAGCATTCTATCCTTACTCCCTCCAACCTCCTAAATTATTTTTTTAAATTTGTTTACATTAAGGTGTACTACAGTGAACCTTATGGTAATGTGAGTTTTGACAAATGCATAGTGTCATTGTACTATCATTCAGACTAGGTTAACCGCCATAAATAATTTCCTAGGTTTGGCTGGGTGTGGTGGCTGATGCCTGTAGTCCCAGCACTTTGGGAAGCCGAGGCAGGTGGATCACGAGGTCAGGAGATTGAGACCATCCTGACCAACATGGTGAAACCCCATCTCTACTGAAAATACAAAAATTAGCCAGGCGTGGTGGTGGGTGCCTGTAATCCCAGCTACTCAGGAAGCTGAGGCACAAGAATCGCTTGAACCCAGGAGGCGGAGGTGGCAGTGAGCTGAGATTGTGCCACTGCACTCCAGCCTGGCAACAGAGCAAGACTTCGTCTCAAAAAAAAAAAAAAAAAAAAAAATCCCAGGTTCACCTATTTAATCAACCTCCTCTCAACCCCTGGCAACCACAGATCTGTTTATCATCTTTGTAGTTTTGCCTTTTCCAGAATGTCATATAATTGGAAGCATATACTATGCAGCCTTTGACACTTGCCTTTTGCACTTAGCAAAAGACATGGTTCATCCGTGTCTTTGTGTGACTGGCTGTATCATTCTTTACTACAGAGTAGTATTCCACTTAATGAATGCACCACAGTTTGTTTTGCAATCACCTACAGATGGACATTCTGGTCGCTACCAGATGGTGATATGAAGAAAGTTGCTAGAGGCATTTACCCATAGATTTTTATGTGGACATAAGTTTCAAATCAACTATGTAAATACCTAAAAGCATGATTGCTGAACCTTATAAGACTACACTGAGCTTCGTAAGAAATTGTCGACACGTCTTTCAATGTGGCTGTACCGTTTTGCATCCCCATCAGCAGCAAATGAGAGTTGTTGTTGCTGCACATCTTCAACAACAATTGATAATGTGTTTTTCATTTATTTCAGTCATTCTAACGGATGGGTAAACAAACATGTTTTGAAATGAGCTCCTTTGGTATATTTGTTGTGGGACCTGGTTACATTCACTTTGATTACAAGTAACTATGCCTTTGGCTTAGCATTTGGTCCTCGGAGTTCTCCTATCATCCAGAACTGTTAGGAATACACATTAAAGGCATGAGGGGCCACAGAGGCACGTTTCTTCCTCAGATAGGGGCTACCTAAGGTCAAAGTTGGTATCAGTGGAGAGAATAGATAGGAATTAAGATAATGAATACACAGCTGTATTAACTTTGAATATTTCTTTTTTTTTTTTTTGAGATGGAGTCTCACTCTGTTGCCCAGGCTGGAGTGCAGTGGCGCTATCTTGGCTCACTGCAACCTCCGCCTCCCGGGTTCACGCCATTCTCCTGCCTCAGCCTCCCGAGTAGCTGGGACTACAGGTACCCACCACCATGCCTGGCTAATTTTTGTGTTTTTAGTAGAGACGGGGTTTCACCATGTTGGCCAGGATGGTCTTGATCTCCTGACCTCATGATCCACCCACCTCAGCCTCCCAAAGTGTTGGGATTACAGGCGTGAACCACTGCATCCAGCCGAATATTTCTTTAACATGACTAGGTTTTCAATTTAATCCTAGGCTTAATTGCAATAAGTAGAAGGAAACATAATCTAAAATTATGATTCCAGAAGCTTCTAAATGATTCAAACCATGATATTTTATTATGAGTAGGCAACGGGGTTTTCCTGTCTCCAAGTGCCCCTAGAGGTCTGTACTCCCACGTAACTTTTATGACTGACATCAAAAAGAATTTGGTGGAAGCTAGTGTCTGGCCGGTAGTGCTCTGGATTAGGAGAGCTTTCTATAAGAAGGGAAGAAAACCCTACACCAAAAGGAACAGTTCGAGTGTCCCTGCTCTGCTAGCAGCTGGAAGGCTGGCTGTGCACAGTGATCGAAGTGGGAGGAAGGCATCCCACAGTCCACCTGGCCCTCAAACGCCTCCTCTTCGGGCTGTGTGGCAGGGGTCCTATGGGAAATCCCCTGATTTCCATATCCTGGAGCTGTCACCTTGTAAAATCCAGCTTCTGGAACCTTCTCCGGGACTGACCCAGTTTCTCTCATCCTATCAGATTTCAGGCTGGTCTGTTCCACTTCCTTTTCGGGTTCCTGGTCCCACTGCATTTCTGCCACCTTGTTGGCTATAGTTACGATTCCCCCTTGAGTTGTCCTTGGTAAACACCTGTCTTGCTCTGATACAGGCCACACTCGGTGCACAGGCCCACATAGGTGCGAGGTTGCTGGAGACAACCTTGCTGTGATGCTCTCTCCGCTCCCTAACACTGTGTCTGAAATTCTTGACACTGGAGCCACCATTTGAGGAAGACAGTCACAGTGAGAAATTGTCCCCAGAGGTCCCAGTGAACACACTGTGCAACCTTAGCACCCGATGACCTGGAACACCCAACAGCCGATGTTATCTCAGACCCTGCAGTGGACAAGTTCCCTGGAAGCTACCAGAAAGGTGACGACCAAATCAGCCAGAAACAAGAGTGGCTGAGGGTCAATCTGGAGACACGAATCCTGAAAGCAGAATGCAAAAATCCATGCAGTGAGCTGGGGACAGAAGCCGAGTCAGCAGAGCAGAGTAGGAGCTGAAAGCCTGGGCAGTGGTGAAGGGGGAGTTATGGAAAAGGGCTAAATCTGACAGAAGGTCACAGACACAAGACTCAGGGGCTGAGACAGGTCCAGGTCTGAATTCACAGCAATGTCCTGCATGGTAAGTCGGCCTTCCAAAGGCCGATGCCGTTACTTGCATGGGAGGGACACCCACTATCTCATGGCCCGGTGTTGTGAACCCAACAAAACTCTAAGAGGGCTTGATAGGTATCAGGACTTCACCACTGTCCCCGACTTCCTCAGCTGTCAACTCCAGTGGCAAACAGAGCCCTGACAGCTTGAGAGGAAAAGCTGGGATTGGTCAGGAACGAAAGGCAGGTATGAGTTTCCTGGGACTGCTGTAGCAAAATACCACTAACTGGTGGGGCTTAAACAGCATAAAAGGATTGTCTCACAGTTCTGGAGGCTAGAAATCTGAGATGAAGGTGTCAGCAGGATCGCGCTCCCTCTAAAGTTGCTAGGGGTGGGTCTGTGATTCCAGGCTCCTATCCTAGCATCTTGCAGTTTGCTGGCAACCCTTGGCCTTCCTTCACTGTAGAAATGCTACTCCGATCTCTGTCTTCACCTTCACCTGGTATTCTCTCTATGTATGCACCAGTGTCCAAATTCCCCGTTGTCTAAGGACACCAGTCATATTGAATTAGGGACCCATCTCACTCTATACAAACTCATCTTAACTAATTCTATCTGCAATGAGCCTATTTCTAAATAAGGTCACAGTGTGAAGTACTGTGGGCTACAGCCTGAGCATATGAACTTTGGGGCATAGCTCAATCCGGTATAGGCAACAGCCTTGGAATCTCCTAGGAATGACTGTGTTGTGCTGGAGGAAGACACTTAGATACACGTCTGGAGGGGACCATCTTCATAATTTATGCAAAATGAAATGTGAGATCCCTTGCCTAAAAGTTGTTAGCAGTTTTTAGGTGTTAACAGTAAAGCATTAAACCTAGTGTGGGCCCTTCTGAGCTTGGGCCCTGTGTGACTGCCTCTGCTGCTTGCCCCTGAGGAGGAGAGGGAGTAGTCAAGGTCCTTGAGATCATCACCATCAAGAAAAATCCAAGGGAAGCAAGGGCAGCTGAGGGTAAATTCTAAATTTAACATCTACTCAGTACCTGCTTAGCTTCTCCTTAACACTATTACAAACACATCAACAGAGAAGCTCTTCAAATGCATTGTACAAAGTTTAATTTGTGTGCTGGGTGTGGTGCATGGGTATTTACCTTGCTCTTCTTCATACCCTTTTCTTATATCTAAAATATTTTCTAATGTGTTAACAGGTGATATTTTAGTGCATGCGACTCTAACTCACTTTTTCATGCTTTCTGTCACTGTGTAATTTTCCAGCCCACTAGCTGAGCCCTCTCTGTGGACACACATATGGTTTTTGTTGTTGTTGTTGTCTCACTGTTTTCTATCCTTGGTCCTGGGAGTTTCCCTCTTTGAAGTGTGTATGGGTCTTGCGTCTCTTTCATCTCAACCATATGCTTTCTCACACGTCTTGGAATAAATAAATCATGCCCATCTCTTTCTCTGAACAGGATTATTCCCACCCAGGGCATTCAATGTGCTCTGGGGCTTGGGTGAGCTGTGAGATCCTATTGTTTAGTGGGGGATAATTTTCAACACTCCCGCAAATATTCCCTCCCTCAGGAACCTGGGTAAGTAACACAGAATGAGAAGGGCATTCTCTGAGCTTAGCTGCAACAGCACACAAAAAGCAAACTGTTGTTACTAAGAAACTGACCATGCAGAATGAAGAAAATCCTCGTGTGTTTCACGTTTGTGGGATGCAGGGCACATTTCTCTTCATAGCCAGTTGTTCATTGTTGCCTCCCCTAGCCACTGTCAGGAGGTGGCAATGAGGAGAATTGGAGTAACATTTGGGTTAGTGTGGTGTTTAATTCCATCACACATCAATGTATGCAAGTAGCCTCTCTTCTCTAATTGATAATTGTACACCAATTAACTTATTCCTGAGGGTCATTCTCAAATTCTAATCGTGTTCCTTTCCTGTCTCTAGAGAATCAGATTCATGGGAAATTTGCCAAATCTCGTTCTTGTCTCTCCTGGAGCTCTTGAGCAGATATTCTACAAAGGATAAACTGGGCGTGCATGTCCTCAGTGGCTCCAGCAATTGATAAATGCTGATGTGTTAGGAACACATGCCTCCCGAGCTGCCCTGTGAGTTTCCTGTAAGGATGCCCAGCTACTTTGGATTTTTGCCTATTTCACTCACCGTGTCCAAAGTCAAACCCTTCACCTTCCCAAACACACTTCTGCTTTCTCTGAACTGGTGGATGACCCAATCCCCTCCAAGATCATCACTGTCCGAAGCATCTTTGCCCCATTTCCCCACCTACCTCCACCTGGCCACCTGATCCTGCCAACTCCTCTTACTCCCCACTGACCTACTTCTACACCTCATTGTCCTTCCCTTTGTCAGATCCATGTCATTTTTTCTTGAGGGCAAGTTATAATCTCCTAACTGACTGCACCATCCAATTCCATATTCCCTCCTTACCAATTCTGTCTCCACACGCTGCAGCCAGAAACCTTCTGAAATATCATTTCATGCCTCTGCTTAAATGCCTCTGGGCAGTGTGTTACTTTCTTACAAAGTTAAACACACATCTACCATATGACTTAGCCATTCCACTCATAGCCAACAGAAATAAAAGACATATGTTCATGCAAAGACTCGCACGCAAATGTTCTACCAGCCTTATTCATTGTAGGCCTTAAAATAGAAATAACCCATCTGTCTACAAACGGATGAATGGCTAAATAGTTGTGGCACATCCACACCATGGAATACTGCTCGGCAATGAAAAAAATGCATGCACACAATGACATGATTGAATCTGAATTATGATATCAAAGGGAGCAGCCTGTCACAAAAGAGTGCACACTGCATTCCATTCCTTTGAAATTCTAGAAGTGACACCTCTGATCCATGGAGACAGAAGCAGGTCTGTAGCTGCTGGAAGTGGGGAGAGGTGGGTAGGATGGAATGGGCAACAAGGAGATTTGGGGGGCAGTGCAAACTCTTGTGTTTTAATTGTAGTGGGTGCACAGGTGTATGTATTTGTCGGAATGTAGTGAAGTCACAATTTAAATGGATGTATTTCTATTACATGTGGAAGAGATAAATTCTAGGGCTCCCCCTTCCTCTTAGCCTGCCAGATTCTCTAAAGAGTCTACACAGCCACAGTCACCTGGCTCTGGCCCCAATTTCCAGAAACTTCTCTGGCCTCTTCCCATCTCCTAAACACACACAGTTCCCAGAACAACCCATGGTGACTCTCCTTTTTAGGCCTTTGAAAGGTTTGTTCTTCTGCCTGGAGGAGTCTTCTGAAGGCTCTTTGTCCTGTGTCCATCCTCAGGTTTCTGCCTCCACATCATCTACCCTGGGAAGCCACCTCTGCCCTGAGTGAGGCGTTGCCACAGCATGGAATCCTCACTGTCCATCGTGTTCTGAATCATCCATGTGAGGGGCTGGGATGGGAGTCTTGATGGAATGGGGCTGTGTCCTTATTGTTGTGCCCCGAAAGCCCAGCACAGGGCATGACCCGAAGCAATGGTCTGTGGCTATTTGCTTGATGAAGGAGCCAATGCAATGACAACAGTTTACGGAACCCTTCGCTGAAGGGTAAGCAGTGCGAGCGTTGTTGTGGGGCTGTCGCCTGCTGTGGCCCGACCCTGCTGTCCTAAGCCTGCCTTACGTTGCCTTCCCAGGGAGTTCTGATTTTGAGACACTAGTGTGCTGTGCCCTATTCTCCATGAATGTATCTCAAAGACCATCCTTCCAAAATCCTACTGGTTTGTCATCAGTTTAGCCTGTTCATGTAGAACCAACATCTTGACTGGCCTTGAGACTGACACAAGCCCCCTGGCTCCCAGCTGAGGGTTCTGTGAGCCTTCGGTCTACAGAGTGTGACTGTGCCGGCCCCAGCCTCTCAGGTCTTGTGGCCGCAGAGAAGGACAGGGGCTCTCCAGGAAGAAATATCAGAAAAAATCCATTCTGAAAGAAGGGTGAAGGAAACACACAGAGCAGCCCACTCTTGCCTGTCCACAGCAGGGGCTGACCCAACATCGTGGCAGCACTGAGCAGGGTGAAATAGAACTGTACCTCCCCAGCCAGCCAGACCCTCAGCCAGGGACAAACGCCACAGACAGCGCTGAGCTCTCCAGGCAGGATGGGGCTGTTCCTTACTCTTCTGAATTTCTTTAATGCGACCCCTAATACAAAGTTTTTAAATTTTTAATGAAGAAAAACATAAAAAATTAAAATTAAAACCATTAGGAGTGACCTTCTGATAAACAAACGCCTGGACCCGCGAGCCCCTGTGCGGGGGATGTGCATGCCTTGCCCCTGGCAGCCCTGGGTTGGCTGCCCAGAGCAGTCTTGGCTCCAATTAGGGCTGAAGCAATTTTGGGGTGGACTCAGGAAGCAGTGGAGTTTGTTTGAGAGGCAGGTGTCAGGGTTTGTTGGTGCCCTGAATGCTCACTTTGGGTTGTATTAGCTTGAATTTTTTATGTTTGCCCTCATGAAAAATTAAACCAGAACGTTCTTACCCTTTAGCGATGCTCTTTATCATCGGGACTGATAAAGAAATGGAGTTCCAAGGAGTCAGGAGGAACCTACAATGTGCTCAAGATGCATCAGATGCTGAAGGCTGGAGGAAGCCGGGTGCCTCGTGTATGCTGGCTTCCCGCCTGCTCTGGCCAAAGAGTGAGGGCCTGGCTGCTGTACGGCAGTGGCATTACACAGCGGAGGTTGTGCATTGCTGGACATGAGCCTGTGAGCATGATTCAATCTGTAATCCTTGACATTTGTTGAGCAGTGGCAGAAAAGGTGTGGGTTCTTTCCCAACGTGGGCTTTTTCTGATGCATCCTCATCATGTTCACAAGAGAATTCCAAACTGGACAGGACTGAGTTTTACTCTAACACAGTAAGGGGATGCTTATTTCCCTTACGTGCACAATAGACCAGTTGCCCTCTGTGGCAGGCAGAAAAATGGTCCCCTAAAGATGTTCCATTCTCAGAACTTCTGAATATCTCTCCTTGCGTGGCAAAAGGGACTTTGTAGACATGAGTAAGGCAAGGATCTGGAGTTGGGGAGTCTCCTAGACTCTCCAGGTGGAGGCAACGTGACGCAATTATAAGGGTCCTTAACAGAGAGAGACAGGAGGGTAGCGTCAGAGTGACGCAGTATGGGCAAAGCTCCCCCAGCCATCCCTGGTTTTGAGATGAAAGAAGCCACAGGCTGACAAATGCAGGCAGCCTTCAGAATCTGGGAAAAGAGGATAGAAAAGGAGAGGAGAGAAGAGGAGAGGAGAAGAGAGGAGAGGAGAGGAGAGGAGAGGAGAGGAGAGGAGAGTGAAGAAAAGGAAAAGGGAAAGGAAAAAGGAAAGGGAAGGAGAGTTCTTCCCTGGAGCCTCCAGAAGAAATGCATCCCTGCTGACACCTTAATTTTCAGCTCAATGAGACCCATTTTGAACTTTTGACCTCCAGAACTGTAAGACAATAAATGCATGTCGCTTGAAGCCACTAAGTTTGTGGTTTGTTATAGTACCAATAGCAGGCTAATATATCCACTTATTCCATACATGTTATAGAGGAGATGAACGAATGGATGAATTTGTTCTTGCATGGGGAGAATTTCTTGTATTTGTTATCCCCTAGAGGCAGGGAAAGGGTGTGGCCTGCACTGCAAAGACCTAGGTTTGAGTCCCAGCTCCACCTGCTAAAGGAGACACGGTGTCTGACAGGTCTGTTTCCTCTAAAATGCAGATGGCTGTAGGCTGTTGGGAAGATCATCAATGGAAGAATGTATGGAAGGAAGATCTGTCTGACAGAATTACGTACTACTGTCACTTTCCCCAAAAACATACATTTAGTATCTGCAAGGACTGATTCAGGCGTCCACCTTCTGAGTTGGGTGTGGAGGAAACTTCATCTGATCCACAGACTGAGAAGACAGAACGGTGCAACAGAGAGTACAGAAGAGGTGCTACTGCAGCAGGAAAGGGCATTACCGGGAGTCTAGAAACAGTGCTGCTAGGATGTTACTCACTGAGAGTACAGAGCAGGTGTTACTGCAGCAGGAAAGGGCACTACTGGGAGTCTGGGAACAGTGCTGTTAGGATGTTACTCACTGAGAGTACAGAGGGGGCCTTGCTGCAGCAAGAAAGGGCGTTACAGGGAGTCTGGAAACAGTGGTGCTAGGATGTCACTCACTGAGACTGTGTAAAGCATTACTGAGAGTATGAAATCATGGAACAGTGACTGCAGAAAGGGTGTGCTCAGTAGCACCCTCCATACTTTCAACAATGTCCCTCCTGTACTCTCAGTAACACTTTCAGACCTTCAGCAACACCCCTTCTTTACTCTCAGGAGCACTTTTACATACTCTCAGGAACGCCGTTTCTAGACTTGCAGTAACACCCCTTCTGCAGTCACCATTTAATGATTTCATGCCCTCAATAATACCTTACATGCTCTCAGTGAGTAACATCCTAACAGCACTGTTTCCAGACTCCCGGTGAGAGGTGAAGCCAGCTGGACTTCCTGGGTTGAGTGGGGACTTGGAGAAATTTTCTGTCTTACAAGGAGACTGTAAAATGCCCCAATCAGCACTTTGTAAAAATGCACCAATCAGTGCTCTGTAGCTAGTAAGAGGTTTGTAAAATGGACCAATCAGTGCTTGGTAAAATGGACCAATCAGCAGGATTCTAAAAGTAACCAATCACGGGGAGGATTGAGAAAAGGGCATTCTGATAGGACAGAAACAGGACATGGGCGGGGACAAATGCGGGAATAAAAGCTGGCCACCCCCAGCCAGCAGCAGCAACCCAACCCATCCCTTCCACGCTGTGGAAGGTTTGTTCTTTTGCTCTTCACAATAAACCTTGCTGTCGCTCACTCTTTGGGTCCGTCCTGTCTTTAAGAGCTGTAACACTCACTGTGAAGGTCCGTGGCTCCATTCTTGAAGTCAGTGAGACCACGAACCCACTGGATGGAATAAACTCCAGACATACCAGAAACGCCCTTTTCTGTTGTAGTAATGTCCCTTCTGTACTCTCTGTTGCACCATTCCATATTCTCAGTCTGTGAAGCAGATAGTTTCCTCCACACTCAGCTCAGAAGGCAGACGCCTGACTCAGGCACTTACCCATTGGACCAGGGTGTCCTCTTGGCCATGGGCTTAGCCAAGTTGGGCCTCGTGGGCCTCACTGGAGGTTCCAGTTGGGGCTACGGTGTAAGCCACTCTCTCCCGAGGCTTGCTGAGCTCTGGGGATGACACCGTGGAGCTGCTGCCATCTGCCCTCTGATGATGTCTGAAAGTGAAGCCATGCTGAGGGAAATGGGGCTCAAAGATGAGGAAAGGTGGATTCTGATTGGCATCGTTGGAACACCTGGATGCTGTCAATACCATGAGCCAATACTTGATGTCTTTCCATAAGCCAGGGTAAGCTGTGTTTTCCGTCACTTGCAACACAAAGAGATCTAATTCAAAGGAGTTCTTATTTGGAATGTGGTCTGCAGTCTGCCCTACCTTCAAGCCAGGCTGAGGGCACGTTTTTGCATCATCTCCTTAAAGTGGCTTCTGTAATGTCCCTACTCCGTGAACCCCTTTAGGCTCCTCAGTGCCTCCAGTAGTGGATGAAATTATGCCCCAGGGGATCAGGCCTCCACAGCTGACCAGGGACAACTCCCTGACTTTATTTTCCATCACCCCTTACATCTGGACAGCATCCTAAATGTTCCAGCTACCTTCTGCCTTTCACCATACTCCTTCCTCCCGGTGAGTCTTACTACTGATCTTCATGCTGTCCAGTTTTGAAGTTCAATTTGAACTTGAACTTCATGTCCCCAGTCACAAAACGCTTTCCGCCATAACTCCTGAGTTGGCCTTCGATGTGGCTCGTTTCTTGATCATCTACTGTGTCCCACTGAACTTGGCTCATTTATTACCTGCTTTGTTCCACTGAATGGGAAAACTAAACCCAATGAAGACAGAGACTTCTGTGCTCCCAGTTCCTACTTCAGACCCTGGGTCACAGCCAGCACTCAATAAACATTTGTACATACATCATATAGGTTTCCTATAACAACTCTGAGGGACAAAGTTTCTACTGCATGAATGAAGGGAAAGCTGAGGCTCAGAATGAATCATGCTGCTCAAGTTCACAGCAACCTAGTCAGGTGTGGGCTGGCCCATTTCAAACTTATACTCTTGCCATTGAAAAAACTGTTTCCAGTATTCATTCCTTCATTTGTTCATTCACTAACAAATCACGGAGTTATCTACTATGGGTTTTGTATTGGAGTCATTTGTAATGCAGGTGTAATTCACACCCTACTCCATACAGTAGGCATCACAGGGCACCCACCGCACAGAACCAGTGAGTGCTACCACTGAGACACTGCAGATGATGCTCAGACAAGTCCCAGCAAGGGCAGGCCTTGGTCAGTTTTCCTCTACCTCACTGCAAGTTCTCTGGGAGCCGAGATCATGTCCCATTTGCTTTGTTATTTACTCCAAATTAGCACACAGCAGGATTCCATATTGATTTTAAAAACTTACTGTTACAATGAATTGCCATTTCTACTCATCTCATCAAAAAATAAATATAGAAAGGAGATCAATTAGAAGAGCATGACTGAAGCTGGAATTGTTTGCAAGGCTGTGCTGTGAGAGAAGGCTGAGGAGGTCAGAAAGCTGGCTGGAGAATTCGGGCTTCTCCCTAGGTAAAGCACCTCCCAGAGGGTAGGGTTTATACCTCCAGGAATATGTGGGCTTTTCCCTAAGGCATGCAGATGATATTCTGAAGATGAAGTGTTTGAACGTGAAGAACTGACAGCATTATGTTGGATCCGATGGTGTCTATCTTAAAACATTCAGGTGTGTTGTCACTAAAATAGCTCAGATTAATAAGGGGTTTCTTCTTTTCCCAGAGTGACTGGGGATCTCCAGGGCTTTGAAAAGATGAGGTGATGGGTAGACATATCGACATATCACAAAAAGTGGGGTTTCTTTTTTAAATGTGGAGAAAAGAAGAAACTGAAAGTAAGGGAAAAATGGCAAATGAAGGAGAATCAGTTAATTTCGATTCTGGTAACATGATAATTTGTGAACATTCAGACGTGGGTCAGGAGGGAGGTTCCTTTTTCCTTGTTAAAGATTGTTCAACAGATGAATTGTGAATAAGGGGTGACTGTAGAAAATATATGTTGACTTCTGTAGGAGAACAAATTGTTTTTAAGGTTACTGTGGTCATCGATAGATTGCAGGAGAACAAAAAAGACTTCTATTTTCGGTTCTTTAGTTGCTATACAAGCTTGACATAGTTACTCAAAAAAAAAAAAAAAAGAACATACATCTAGAGGCATTTTATAATCTGGAATTTTTGCTAATTAACACTGATGGTCTCCTAATTTGGTGACGTTTTATTGCATGAATACTTTTCTTCAAATAATTCTATAATTTTAGACTTAGAGGAAGCCCGAACAGCTGTCACAAGTATGACAGATGTGAAGATGAACTATGATTTTTCCAAAAGTTTTAGGGAGGGAGAGGAGGAGAAGGGAGGAAGAAAAAAATATGACGGTCAGGGAGATGTGGGTGTGGATCTCGGGGCCCTCACTCGCTCGCTCTGTGAGCTTGGTCATTTCCTAAACACTGTGACCGGCTGCATTCCGGAGGAGAGGTTACAGAGGGCTTTGCATGGAGCAGGACGACTGTTAGGGTCGAACTATTCATCCACAAAGATCCAACTGATTTCTTCTGACTTTTCACTAACGTGCCACTCAAATAAGATTTATCAGTCTGTCAGTTTTGTTATTTCCGGAAGGCATTGCAAAACATCCTCCAAGGATCTGAATTAATTTTGTAATAATGAGATCATATCAAAATATACATAATATATATAGATCCCTTGGGATTTATACCTAAAGAGGGGGAGGAGGGAAGAAGAGGGAAGAGGAGGAAAAGAGGAGAGAGGAGGAGGGAGAGGGGGAGGAAGAAGAGGAGGGGGAGGACGAAAGGGGTAGAGGAAGAGGGAAGAGGGTGGTGGAAGGAGAGAAGAAAGGAGTAGGAAGGGGAGAAAGGAGGAGGAGGGGGAAAGGAAGGGGAGGAGGAAAGGAGAGGAGGAAGGGGGAATGAGGAAGGGAGAAAAGAAGGGGGAGGAGGAAGGGGGAAGGGGAAGGGAGAAGAAGGAGGTGGAAGAAGGAAGAGGAGGAGGAGGTTGAGGAGGGTCTTCGTCATCAGGCTGCGGTGGCCTGGCCAACAGTCCCAACTGACTGCACGGGAGCTCTGGAGCTGAAGCAGCTCATTAAAGGGCATGGGGCTGAGATGGCAATGCCCTTATGCCTCTGTATCCATTCCTCTTTAGTTGGGCTGCCTCAGAAGGTGTGTGAGTGAGGAAGCTCTCTGCTTGTGAGGCAGCCCTGGAAGAGGCTGATGACTGAAGGTCACCTGGAGCTGGTTGGGAAGGTGAGTTGGCAGATCATCCCTGCCCACCCAGCTGCCCTTAGCACCCAGTTTTTAAGTCTGTAAGACTGAGATCAGAGACCTCTTAGGGGCCCATGGGAATGAGAGATTCCAGATGAAATGCTTAGCACAATGCCTGGCACAGGAAATGTCAATGAATGTGAATAAAAGTAAAAACAATTATTTATTATTATTAATAGTTATAACAACTTGAATATGACTATTTGGGGATGCTTTACAAATATCTCAGCACATCTAACTTCAGGCATCATTACAGGCCGGCAAATTCATTGCTGTGCCCACTTTACAGATAAGAGCCGCAGACTCATGGAGGATGAGCACAGAGCCGTGGCCACGGCTGGGGTTTCAGCCAGGAGTTGGGCTCACAAATCGTTTTTGAAAATGTCACAGTGGTCCTGTCTTGCTGACATTGTTTGAGATGGTTTTTCGTAGTATTCTTCTTTTTTGAGTGGTCTCCTGACTTTTCCTGGTCTTGCTGGAAGGATGTTTGGTGGATAAGAAGGAGGATGTGACCTTCCACAGCGTGGCTCTCCATAGAATGCAGCCAAAGTCCCGTCCTTCATCTTGAGGTCACACTCAGTGTCCCTGAGCTCCTCCCTGTGGTGGGGGACCAGCTCTGAGGGCTACTTGTGCATGTGAACTACACAACTGTTCCATGATTGCCTAGAATTCTGATGTTTCCAGGTTTGGTGTAGTAAAAAAAATGTGCTTCAGTGGATGCTTTTTATCCTTACACACCAGTGTCGGAAGCACATGCATAATTTAAAAACTTTATATTTTCAATTATTGCGAGTGTCCCAAACAAGAGACATTTTTTTTTTGTGATTGTTAAATGCAACCAGGTGATCATTAAAATCTTTTTTGTGTTGACAGTTTCTTCAGCTCTGAAACTGAGTTAAAATTTCTTAGTAGTAATTGATATCTCTTGGGAAAAGTGTTTCAAAAAAGAAAAAAAAAAAAAAAAGAGATGTAAACAGCTTTTCCAGAAAAGAAAAAACAATAAAGAACAGAGGGGAAAAGAGAAATAGGCTTCAATTTTACTTGTTTTGGAATCAAAGTCCTGGCCAATATCCCACTGAGATGAAAATTATTCCAAGTTAGAGGAGCAGGGCTAAGAACGTGTGTTTTTGTGAAATGCATTCACATTATGGCCTTGCTAATACATGTTACTATCTAGCCAAAAATGATGACATAACCAAAAGCACTGGCCAGTGGTATCTAAAATATCAGATCTATAGTCTGATATGATCTCATTATTACAAAATTAATTCAGATCCTCGAAGGATGTTTTGCAATGCCTTTCAGAAATAACAAAACTGACAGCCTGATAAATCTTATTTCAGTGGCACCTTAGTGAAAAGTCAGAAGAAATCAGTTTGATCTTTGTAGATGAATAGTTCGATGTTCAAACTCTTTCCAGCCTTTAGATTCCACGTCTGTAAAAATATCACATAACAATTGGCAATGCTGAGACATGTCAGGACTCACACTTTCTTGGTTAGAATAATTGATATCTCGTTAAACTCCTATACATACACTTTTAATTTCTTTCAAATCAAATTTCAACGCCTACACATGATTTTCCAAAACTCTTCTTATACTAAAATGTCTAGAAAGCCGAGAAACTTTAATTCATTTTCAACTTAGAAAGCTAAGAGCCACCTTAAATGTAAGTGATATCTCAAGGTAACCCCATAGGTGCTCCTGACAACGCTCCTAGGGTGGCCAGCATTGGTGTCCTCGTCACACTGGGGCTGTTTTGTGGATCCAGGTGAGGAGGTGGAGGCTCTCCTGTCTTTCCTTTTGAGAGGTGTGTCTCCACGGCATCCATTAGCCAGGCACATCTGCACAGAATAGGGGGTCATGAAAAACCTCAGTAGTATGTCCAGATGGCAGTCCCCAGGTCTCTTTTTTCCCCTTTTCATCCAGCTGTTTTGGCAATAAAAATAGCTGCCCAGCTTTTTAAGCACTGATTGCCCTCTCGGAATATTCAATGTACCTTCCTTTGTACCAGTTCAGAAGTCTCTGAAGCATTTCACGGCATGACATCTGGAGAGGCTCTGGGGCCCGCGGCTGTCTGAAATCCGGGTTGTATGGCAGGTATACGTCCTCCTACCTGCGGCATCTGGGACGCCACTTAACAGTTCCGTTCGGTGCTTGGACTTCCTCATCTGCGGAGTGCAGCTATTCCCAGACTTAGGAACGAGACTAAGTGAATTAATAACACAAATGGCTTCGCACCGTGCCTGTCCACAGTGAGTACTCAGTACACTGGGCTGTTGTATCATTGTTGTTACTGCCGTTGTTAGAGTGTGCAGGCCCTGTTTGCTGTTTTGATTTATTGCTTTCAAGATTCTACAACTCTACAGACTTGCGGTCAAGGCGTTCAGTAAGAAACTTTTCTCACCCCACCTGTTGTCAGTATTTGATACAAATTTCATGTCGGTATAGAAGGAGATTATACTAGCAGCAAATGCTAATAATGCAGGGGCCTGCATACTTTTCAGTTAAACAGATGAGTGTCAAGTAGAGCGTTCTGGTTGAAGAAACAGGCGCCAGGAAGAACGACAGCTTTAAAGTTAAGATTTGGTCTTCAGTGCAGTTGGCCTTTTGCTTTTATAGCGGAATGGTTTTCTGACATCTTCTAAAGAATCCTCCAAATTGTTTGGTAGGTCCCTTGTATTTTCCAGTACAATAGTGAGTACAATTGATAAACTAAAATTTTTTCCCATTTTATTTATTCATCCATTCAACAAATACTTACGGACCACCTACTACATATGTGGGTGTGAGCGAGAACCTCAAGTCTGATAGAAAGGGCTTGTGTTCTGGGCGCCAGGAAACAGCTGTGAAGGAAGGAGCAGCTGTGATGGCCACTGCTGTGTCCAAGAGGGGCGCAGTGGGTAAGAGACTGGAACAGAGAGTGCGCTGGAGTATGGCGGGGGTGTTAGGGGGCCTGCAGTTAGGGAAACGCTGGGTTTTGAGGGGAAGCATTGAAGCTGAAATCTAACTGATAAGAGGAGACCAGCACCCAAAGACCTGGGAAACGCATTCCAGGCAGTGAGGCAGCAAGCACAGGACACAGGTGTGTTTCTATGTTGTATCCGTGTGTGTGTGTTTGTGCACTGCATCATCTGTTCATGCTATGTGTATTGTGTGCTGTGTTTCTGTGTAGTTTCTGTGTATGCTCTGTGTGTTTGTATGTTGTGTATCTGTATGTTTGTATGCTGTGCCTATGTGTGTTCTATGTGTTTGTATGTTGTTTCTGTATGTGTGTTCTGTGTGTTTGTATTTGTGTCTCTGTGTGTTTCTATGCATGTTCTGTGTGTTTGTATGTTGTGTCTGTGCATCTTCTACATGTTTGTATGCTGTTTCTGTGTGTGTTCTGTGTGTCTGTGTTTGTATTGTGTTTCTGTGTGTTGTTTCTGTGCATGCTCTGTGTGTTTGTATGTTGTGGCTGTGTATCTGTATGTTTGTATGCTGTGTCTATGTGTGTTCTATGTATTTGTATGCTGTTTCTGTGTATGTTCTGTGTGTGTCTATGTTTGTATTGTGTTTCTGTTTTTTCAGTGCATGTTGTGTGTGTTTGTATGTTATGTCTGTGTATCTGTATGTTTGTATGCTGTGCCTCTGTGTGTTCTCCATGTTTGTATGTTGTTTCCATGTGTGTGTTCTGTGTGTTTGTGTGTCGTGTCTGTGTGTGGGTAAAGAGCAGCCGCTGGGACTGAGCCTGTGTCCAGAGCTGTAGCTCTCTCACAGGGTAGCTGTCTCCCATGGGTCCAGCTGGGAGCAGACCTGTCTTACTCTAGGGTAAGAGTCAGGTCATCAGAGCTCACACAGTCCAGGCACACCCAGGATGGCCAGGCAGGAGTGGAAAGCAGCTCCACACCTGTGCCACCCACTGGCGTTCCCAACTGTGGAACTGAAGCCAATTGCTCACAGGCACCTGCACACTTCTGCCACACATGTGTGCACATTCTGACACCAAACTCAAGCTGCTATACCATCAACTTCTCTAGAAGTTCAACAAGGGAAGTAAGTTCCAAGGAGAAGAAAGTACGAATACAAGAGCAAGAAGACAAGGCTTGGTTTGGGGTTTCAAAATTGGTTTCATAATCCCAGCACTTTGGGAGGCCGAGATGGGCGAATCACGAGGTCAGGAGATCGAGACCATCCTGGCTAACACGGTGAAACACCATCTCTACTAAAAAATACAAAAAACTAGCCAAGCGAGGTGGCGGGCGCCTGTAGTCCCAGCTACTCGGGAGGCTGAGGCAGGAGAATGGCGTGAACCTGGGAGGCAGAGCTTGCAGTGAGCTGAGATCTGGCCACTGCACTCCAGCCTGAGCGACAGAGCAAGACTCCGTCTCAAAAAAACAAAACAAAACAAAACAAAATTGGCTTCAGCTGCAGACTCTGGGTCTCAGCTCCTAACGGTGCTGTCCACAGGAGAGAACTGGGTGGGTGGGAAAGGCTTTGGCCTCCTGGGCAACTTTGATACTTAGCTTTTCTGGGACTGCATGTAAATGTTCTGTTGCTCCTGTTTGTATTTTGAGCCCTTTGCTCTAACTCCAATTGTCTAATGTTGGCCTGTACAAACTCCCCCAAGGACAGGAACAGGCCTTTTCTAAATTGCACTGAGACTCTAGGTTTATATGGAGGATTGGTTGCCATGGACTCAGATTCATTCAGTTTCAGGGCTCTAGGAAGGTTCCTTAGAGACACTGAGTGACAAGCTCTTCATTTAGAGAGACAGTCCAGACAGACAGGATGGCCGCACCAGAGGCAAGTGAGTTAGAGACAGATTCTGGCCTTGAAACCTGTCCTGGGTCTGAACCTTGATCTTTTCCCTTGTAATTTATCATGGATGACTTAAAATTATGCTTATTTCTCTTCTTTTTTTTCCACTGTGTTTCTGCTTTGCAATGAACAATCTCTTAAAACAAACACATTTGGAAAATAACAGCATATCTTTCCCAAGGTAATTTCTTATCCTGCTTTTCTGATTTATGCATTTACTACTATTTTAACTTCTTAAACTCTCATATGGTATTCCTGGCATGTAGGCAATAACTGATACACTTATCTTCAGTTTGGCATTGTTTTTCTCCCTTCTGTCTCAGGGAACTCACATACACTTTCTAACTTTTCCTGTCTTTGCTGCCAAGACCTTCCATAGCCATTTTTGACATGTTTACAAATACCTTTGGCCATAAGAGTAGGGCATATTTGAACTTCTTTAAACAATTGATAACATGGAAACATTCTCATTATAATCAAGTTAATTATTGCAGAGTACACTGAGTGAAAGAGGCCAAACCCTCCTTTGAGTGTCTCCATCACACCACTGTCTCCTCAAGGAAGTTCTTTAACCTTGGGGAGCATAAGAGTGTGCTCCATAGACTTTAGCCATCAATTCCTATAGCTATGGGCATGCACATACTTACACTTTTCTTTTTCATACATAGAATTAGGAATTAAATCATGTCTTTCTCTGGTACTTTAATAATATGTTGGTTCTAAAGATCAGTGCTTATCACCCAGGAGCAATTTTGCCTCTACCCAGGGGATATTTGGTGATATCCAGGGAAAGTTTTGGTTGTCACAATGTGGGAGGTGGAGCTACTGGTATCTATTGGGCAGAGGCCAGGGATGTTGCTAAACACCCTACAGTGCACAGGGCAGGCCCTCAATAGAGTGAGCCAGCAGTGCTGAGGCTGAGAAACCCTGGGAGGGCTCCACCTTCCCTCCTTGGGGGCAGTGGTGCCCATGGTGTGGATCCTGAGGAGACAGGCACCCATGAACATTCAAGTGGTAGCTTAGTGTTCAGGGCTGCAAGTCTTGCTGCAGTAAGCATCCAGAAACACCCTTCTCTGTGGTATCAGAGGCAAAGTATTCGGTGAGGTTGAACTCCTTGCTGGACTGCAGATGCAGACACACCACATTGTCACATGCTTCCACATAACACACATTCTGTTCCTTGGAATTTCCTTCCCATTCTTGTGCCAGAACTACTGGCACGAGAATACTTCCTATTCTTTTTTCAAGGCTTCCTTCAAGAACTTCTTTTTGGAAGCTCTCCCTTAAGACCAGACAGAGCAGTTATTCTTTCCCTGTGTGTACCTGGAGGGTGAAGTGCCTCCTAAGCAGACTGCAACCTCCACGAGAAAAGGACCCAGGCCAGTCTTGCCCGTGGTATTAAGCCCAGCATTCAGCACAAGGTTGGCACAACAGCAAGCACTCAGAAAACGTCTGTTGGTTGAATAAGTGACGTTAGCATTTATCTCACAAAAGCAATTATTTAAATATGCCATGTCATCTTCATTAGACTATGACTTCATTATGGACAGGGGCTGTTTTTATTTTCATTATCTCCAGTGCCCCGCACAGTACTTGGCACATAGCAGCATGAATAAAGGAATGAGTGGCTGACTGGCTAACTGAACGAATGAATAAAGTATAGCACCCTATCTGATCTTATCTGATCTATGCTCATCCAAGATAATTTTCCTCTTTAGTAAACATTTTGGTATTCAAAGCACTCTGTAGCCCCACAGTGAGGATGTTGGGTATCTATTGCTGAATAGTTGATTAATCCAACAACCTAGTGGCTGAAAACAACAAACATTTATTATGTTGTAGTTTCCATGGGCTGGGAATCTGGGTGTGGCTGAGCTAGGTGGTTCTGGTTTGGGGTTTCTCACCAGGCTGCACCCAGGTGTTGCTGGGCCTGCAGTTACCTCAAGACTGACTGGGGTCTGTTTGCAAGCTCACTCATGTGGCCGTAGGGAGGCCACCATTCCTGACCAAGTGGGCCTGTCTGTGAGGCTGCCTTAGGATGTGGCCAGGAGACAGTGTCCAAGGCAAAAGCCACAGCCTTTTTATGACCCAATCTCAGAAGGAGCATCTTATCTCTTCTGCCATATTCTGCTCATTAGGAGTCAGTCACCAGGTCCATCCCAGACTTGAGAAGAGATCACTCCAGGGTGTGAATTTCAGGAGGCTGCTGCAGCATTTGGACCATCCTAGAATCTCCCCACCACAGTGGCAGTTAATTGGCGTTTGTTTATTTGGATCAGGTGATTCCTAGTTGTTTTATTATTTCAACAAGTTCAATAGCTTATTTCTTTAAACATGTGCTAAGAAAGCACAAACCACGGTAGGCACTGGTGGAGCTGATCATCCAAACAGCCAGTGCAGGTCTCCTCCCAATGAACCCTTCAACACTGCTGGCCTTGACTGGCTTTGGGAGGGGTATTGTTAGAAAAACTGAGGGGTTCACAATTTGAGGCCCTGAAATTAATCAAAGACAATAATTGGCGCCTAAGGCGCTAACAGCAAATATCTCACAGAGAGAATTGGAAGCCAAACCCTCAGGCGGCAGCTCTCAGGCCCAGCTCTGCAAAGGGAATCAGGGCTATGTTAGTGTCCTGGGGCTGCTGAAGCCAATTGCCGCAGCTTGGGGGACTAAAACCACAGAAATGTGTTATTTCAGTTCTGGAGGCCAGAAGTCGGAAATCAAGTGTTGGCAGGGTTGGTTCCTTCCGAGAGCTTTGAGGGAGAATCTGTTCCGTTCCTCTTTCCTGGCTCCAGAAATCCTTGGTGTTTCTTGGCTTATTGTAGGCACATCCCTCCAAGCTCTGCCTCTGCTTTCAACTGGCATTCTCCTCTCTGTTTTTCTGTGTCCAGCTTTTTAAAGGACATCATTGGATTTAGGGCCCACTCTAATCCTATATTATGTTATCTAAACTTGATGACATCTATGAAGAGATTGTTTCCAAATAAGGGCACATTCATAGATACTGGGGGTTAGGATTTGAATGTAATATTTTGGGGGATTCAATTCAACCTGCTATGGAAAGTTATAGTAGGAAATGGTATTGATGCTTGAAGCATTTTGCAAATAGGTTTCTCAAGGTCATCTCTGTTGTTCAAGCTCAGGATGGGTCCTGCCTTTCCTATGAGCCTTTGTCCTGTCTCTTTCAGCTCCACCGATGACGTACAGCCTCCAATGGCTCAGACTGTTTCCAGCTTTACCTATTCTCTTCCATATTCCAACCTCTCCATCCTCCAGACACTTGGCCCTTCCTCCCTCCTGAATTACAGCTACTGTGTAATAATTATACCCATTTCATGCCCAGTTAACAGCCTTGGCATTTACTGTTGCTGTGCCTGGAGCACTCTGCCACTGCTTCTTTGCATGTTTGGCTCCTTCTCTTATGTCAACCTCAGCTCCAGTGCCTCCTTCTCAGCTAGACCATCCCTGACCTGCCTGTACAATAAGGCCTCCCCATGTCTCCTCCCCAAGCACTTACTTATCCATGAAGTTTTGTCATCTTCATAGAAAGTGCCATGAATCCTGCTCTTTGTCTGTCTTACCAGTGACATGTGAACCCCCAAATGGCTGCACTCCTCTGGCCTCTGCTGCTTCCTCTTCATTTTTAGAACACACCTGGCACCTGCCAGGTGCTCATAAATATTCATAGGGTGAATGAATGTCTCCCTGTAAGGCTATGTATTATTTGAATCTAGGATATCTATCTGATTTGGCTCATCTCTGTGTCACCCTCAAGGCCCAGAAAGATGTTTACATTCATAAGGCCCTCAATAAATATCGATTGCTGGCATAAATGCAGTGAATTGATGGGTTTATTCACGATGTATCAGATTCATAGTAGTTGTTCAATGTAGAAAAAGTAGGGTCTGGAAAGCATTCCATTTGATAGTAGAGCTTCAGTGTTTTCAGTGTTTCCTGAAATTCAATTATATATTATTCACTTTCATGATTTACCATATTTTCATACAGCTAGCACAATCATTTATATATTCTTTAAAATAACTCAATTTTTAAACATAAATCAATTTACTCAGTAATAAAACTTTATCATTATTGTAAAGGGAAAACCAATGTCATTCGTTATAAATAGAATGTAACCCTTGAAACTGAATATAATAAGATAAAACACTGTTATTAAGTTCTAGCTACACAGGGAAGGATCTGAGCTTGAGGTGGGAACCCTCTCTTTGCTGTAAAAAGAGATTCAGTTTTGATTTTGCACCATAGTTTTGCAAGATGTTACCACTGGGAGAAAACGGGTGAAGAGTACATAGAATCTCTCTGTGTTATTTCTTACAACGCATGTGAATCTAGAACTCCTTCAAAATAAAAAGCGTAATTTTAACAAGGAGTTTAGCAAGTGGCACAGAGATGTTAAGGCGCAGTCAATCTCCTTGATCACATCAGGAACATTCAAACAACACCCGAGAAGGGGAAAGTTCCTTCCAGAGTGATTCCGTTGTATTCCACGGCATTCCTGTGCACCACATGACATCATTTTGGAACGAATAATGTGCATGGCCCATGCTTTGGGAAGCACTGGCATAGGAGGACCCACAGATGGGGGCAAATGTAAAGTCCTCCAGAGTCATCTTGGGTCCAGCTACTGTGATTCCCAACAGTTGCTGGGACACGTCAAGCAACCACCCAGTATCTGGCAAGGATGAGAAGCCCTGGAAACTCACACATGCTGGTGGAGGAAGAACGTGGTACAACCACTTGGGAAAAACAGTCGGCAATCAAGTTAAATATTCTTTCCTTGGCCTCAGCAAGGAAAGAATGTTTCCTAAATATTTATCCAAGCAACATACAAATAGCTGACCATACAAAGACTCATACCCAAATATCTATGGTGATAAGAGCGGATCAATGGTGGCCTAGGCTGAGTGGATCAAATATTGACTACAAAAGGGCATGAGGAAATATTGCATAGTGAGGGACGTTTCTTTATCTTAATCAGAGTAGTTGCTACACTGGTGCGTACATTTGTCAAATCTCATTGAACTATACTCTTAAGATCTATGCATTGCATTTTATGCAAAGAGATTTCAATAAAGTTCGTTTGAAGTCACTCAAACCATGCCACACCTCCGGCTCAAGCTCTGCAATGGCTTCTTTCCCATTTAATATTAAGTCCACCAAGCCCCATAGGTCCCATCCGATGGGCTCCCTAGAGCTCAATGTCTCTATCTTCTACCTCTACCATGGTCTTCACTGTGCACAGTCACTCTGGCCCTCTTTACTTTGTGGATCCTTTCAGAAGATAATCCTTCTCTTGCCACCCAAAATAATGCAGCCCCTGCCCTTCCCTGTCCTATCTCCTGATTTAGTGATCTGTCTGGTGAGCTCCCTGGGTCCTTACTCGCAGGCTGTGTCTGCAGCTCCACTGTACTGCAGGGTCTGTGAGTGTGGGCCCCTTATCTATTTCATTATTTTAACCCTGTATGTCCCCAACTCCTGGCACATATTGGGTGGCCCCATCCATGCCCAGCTGTTGAGTGAATCCATGAGAAGACAAAGGCTATGATGTCAAATACATGATGAGCCAGAACCAGGCTTTCCTACCTCCAGACAATCAAGGGGCCTTGATTTGGGATTAAGGGAGAAAGGAGCAGAAGTCAGGAAGGGGAAGAGATTGAGGTTTACCAAGGGTGCAAGGTCTTGGCCCCTGACCGTGGGCTGAAAACTATAGAAATCATAGAACAATTTTAGCAATGAAATGCAGAAGACCCTGCGTCGACTTTAGGTGGGACTTCGGGTGTTTTCATGGCCACAGAGCATCTTCCCATTTACCTGCATGGCCCAGACATGGACTTGAAAACAGTTGAGGCCAGCAGGTTCTGGGTAAGGGGTAGGATTCCAGAATGCCTCAGTGTGTTGTGGGAGGCAGCAGGTGATTTTCCTGGACTTCTGAGTTTATCAGAACCCCAAACCCCAATTGGCATTAACATTGAGGTCTCAATGTATCATGGCAGGAAGCTCCCGAGTGGTGAAAACGAAGGTGAACATCAAAGCTCAGAAGACAAGAGGGTGGAGCGATGGCAACCAAGAGCGAGACCCTTCCCTCTCCTGTGATGGGGTGGCTCTACATGAAGCCCCCAGACTGGACACAGGTCTGGCAGAATGAGGAACCCACTGAGATTTAGCTCCAACTTCCAGCATAAAAGGGAGCCTGACATAGAAACTGAGTTAGTTAAAAATAAGGCACAATGCTTTTCATGTACTCCTGAGTTTTGTGGACTGGTGTTCAATTTGCAGCATTCTTAATTGATTAAATATGAGATGAAGAAAGAGTGACCAACACTTTCACCTTAGAAAGATCCGGAAAATCAAAAGGGAGAGCCAATTAGCTTCATCCATTAACTTACTTAGTCATTACGTTTTCATTCATGTAACTACCAAACATTTACTGAGTACCTAGTACTCCTGAGACACTGAGAAGTTTCCTGGGAATACAAAGATGAATCAAAGCCATGCCAGGCAGGAGTTGGAGGAAGGTTCCGGATGCCACCACGCCCCACCTCCTGGCTGGACACGAGGTGATGTTGGTAACCTCCTGACTCCAATTTCTGCAAATATACAATTAATAAACACAAGGTTATTTTCTAAACAGTTCTTAAAATGAGTCAACTCTGTTTAAACTTGTTCTTTTTAGAGAAAAATGTATTTTTGAAAGTGTTGGTTAGTGCTGGGGGAAATGTCTGGGCACAGCTCAGTCTGGTGTGACAGCAGGAAGCAGCTCTGTGTATCTGGGGTGGATGTGTACGTAGGACCTGTGGGAGACCAGGTACAGGGAGGCACCTCTTCATCAAGGGCTCCTTTGCTTTGGTTTGCTTTGGTGCGGGCGGTGCTGTACAACACCGGAATATAGGAAATAAGATCTCTGCTTGCAAATTATTTACTGAACAGGCAGGACACTGCTGACCCAATGAGTCACTGTAGCCCAAGGAGCAATACTATTTCAATTGCACAGCCTTAATTTTGCTTGTTAGTTGTTGAGATAAATGCTGGATGTTGGCTTACTTAAGCCAACTTTAACCTCTTTCAAACCAGCTCTTCAGCATAACAGAGCATGGAAGGTAAAAATCTACATTTGCCAGACTCTTTTGTAGCTGGTGCTGCAGATGACCTCAGTGCTAGCTGAAGTTGACCTTGATGCCAGCAAGCAGACAATCTCCACGTCCTGGAGGGCTGGAGAAAGTGAGGAGAGAGCCTGCATGGGGAGGCCAGCAAGAGCAGAAAGGCCTTTGGATGCTCAGCTGTGGCTGTGGTCAGCATTCTGTATCTGGTCCCTAGTGTCCTGAGGGCTGTGACATGCTAGGCAGCAGGTGTTGGCACACCCCCTAGAATGGCTGAGGGGTTCCTGCGATGGCATTGCCTTGGCTGCACGGTATCCAGGCTTGATTCCCTGGTCTTCCTGGAAATGCTATATGCTACCCAAGGTCCAATACTCAATTCATTTCTGCTTAAATCAGCTCCACTGAATGCTGTTACCTGCAACTAAGAACTGTCTGATAGAGTTGCCAAAACCCGATGTTTGACTTCTCTTGAAAAACTGAAAATCTTTAAAAGCCACAATGCATTTTCACAAAGCAACAGCTACAAGCCACGTGGAGGTGGCCTTACTGAGAGGAGCTAAGTGCCGGCCGATTAGCCACCAATAGGCCCAGTACATCCATTTCACTATTGGTCTAATTTCCACTGGCACTTGGGTTTGGGTGTGACCTGAAATCATTGCAACATACAGGGAGCTCTAGACACCAAATCCCATCTTTGTTGCTTTGTTTATATTTTTTTCTTTTTGAACCCAAAAGCCTAAATGCTCTCTGAAGTATACAACTATTTTTAATAAAACTAAAGTTTTAGTTTTCAGTTTCTGTTTGAAACATAAAAAAAAAAACAAGCTGGAAAATTAAATAGATGGGTAGAGTAAAAGAAAGATTGATTTGAAAGTTTGAAATGAACAAAATATATTTTTCTCCTGATGGGAAATGCCATCATCTGGTTGCGGGCCATTAATATGCCATTCATATACCAGAAGAATATCATGTTAACAGAAATTAATCCATCAGCTTTTCTCTGTGGTGACCAGCACTGTCAGCTTAATAGCCACCAAAAAGCTGATGATGTGGAACGAGACTAAACAGCAGTGTAAATAGAGAGATACACGGTGATTCTTCAGATGCCTAAGTAGATTAACCTGCTTATCGATTAGCTGGCTTGTAAATTAATGAGTTATCCCCATTAATTATGTGTGTGTCTTCATAAAAGTCCTCATTGGATTTTCTAGTGATAAAGTGAGCCAAGTAAAGAATAAAATGAGGACAATGCCACATGTAGATCTCTTAATTTATGGGGCAATTTCTCTGCGTGTTTTCTCCCAGGTTATGTGATCGCTCCTTTGCTTTTCCCCGTGCTCAGAGTGTACTGGGAACGTCAATATTGACTGTCCTACATGGAAAGTCACTTGGCCTATGGCTCCACTTCCTCTGACAGCTGCCTCTAACTCTGGTTAACACCTAAATTACCCCTCACATCTTTCTTCAGAGACCCTTTCAGAGAAAAGCCTTCCCGACACCTTCACATGCAGCTGGGTGTCCCCTCGGCAGCTTCCTCAGGTGTCCCTTATACCAATTCCTGCTCTGCAATTCCTTGCCCTGCTCCACCTCTTTGGCCGGGCCATGAACCCTTTCAGGTGGAGCCTGTGGCTATTGGTTCTCTGCTCCCTCATGCCCAGATAGAGCTGGGTACAAAGTGGAACCTCACTGGGTGCCAGTCACGTTGAGGAACCATGTTTCTATTGTCAGAAACCCTTGTTGTGGGTCCGCCTTAAGATTGCTCCTGTGGAGGATGTGATGAGCTTGAGGAAAAATGCATCCTGGAGGTGGGATGCTCCCTGGCTCCTAGAAGGCGGCTTCTGTGTCTACAGGCTGGTCAGTGGAGAGAAGGTGATTCCAGGGTCCCAGCCAGCTATGAAATCCTCTTTTTGGATGTGCTTCCTCACACTCCGTGTCTGGCCTCAGGGCTGCCTGGCCTTTCTGAGCCCCTGCTGCTCCTGGCTGCTGCATGTGGTCCCATCCCTTATTTCTCCATTAGGGGTTTCTATCTCTTGTGGTGACTCACCAAGGGCATCCTCTCTTTCTTGTCCTATCTCCTTCATAAATTTCTTGACATTTCAGATAAGTGGGTTGCACCGTTCTCTGATATAGATATTTTCCTATTTAGAAAACAGTATATATTTTCATTAAAAATTGGGAAATGAAGGAAGGTAAACATGTGTGATGAGTTCTCCATCTTAAAACAAAATTTTGGCCTTTAAGCACTCTGTAAATTAACATGGCCTGGACCATGTCTGAAAAACTACAAATGATAATAATAAGTGTGTCTTTTTGTACACACTTTACAGCTTTACAGCTCACATATTAAGTCCTTTCTGGATGGACTTAGTCAGGTTTTATTTGCCTTTTCACCACATTTATTTGAACTGGAAGGCGTGGGTAGGAATTGCATGAATTGCCTGGCTGGTAGCATTGACGTTGTCTACAATATTTGACTGACAGTGGGGTGGAAGGGATGAGTGGGCCATCTTGGCTCTATCTCAGCTCTGCCACTGGTCATACTGTGAAAATGGCACATCTGCTTTCCTCTCTAAGATTCAGCTCCTTCTCCCTTCACAGTGGAAGAGTGTGCATGAGATGATTGTCTGCCAGCTGTGGAATGCCATAGTTCTATGGTGCGCCAGTAAAGGGCAGTGGGCGTGAATTTCTAGACATCTTGTCGAATATGTGAGGACAAAGTGAATACTTGTGTTCCCCTTTGGAAATGTCAGACTCCAGGAAAGTAGTCAGTGAAAATAGATGCTTGGAGTAGTTGTGTACAAGAGGAAGTGGTGCATATCAAAGTGCCCTCTTCTCTGTTGCCTGAGGGCTGTTTCTGTATGTATGAGGGCCATTTATCTTTTATCTTGCCTGTGTGTACAGGTAGCAAGATCCATAGACAACACCACCTGTTGGATTAAAACTCAGAAGGCATCACCATACAAAACAGGGGAATGGGTTCCTGACATACTTTTACTCTCTCTTTTTGAAAAAATCCCAATTTGGCTTGAAATTGAAACAGTTTTATTTTCTGCTATGAATATGGAGGCTTCAGATTTTTAAAAAAGCCAACAAATTAATAACTCAACCATTCTTAGGTAAGGAAAAATCTCTGAAAAAAAAAAAAAACAAGGGAGCAGGTTATGACATAGCAGGAGCTCAATAAAAGTTTGATGGATAAAAGCATGAATGAATGAACCGATGCACAAAACAATGAATGATTTTCCAGTTGTTCAATCAAACAATCAAGAAACGACCTAGCTGTAATGAGAGTGCATTATTTCTGCAATGCTGATTCTTGTTCTCATAACTTGGCAGGGAGATAGTGGTCCAGGGAAGCTCAGAGACGACCTCACTTTTTGGATGTATGGTGTTCACTTGACATGCTTGCAAAACATGCTGATGCCCCGTGCCACCCTGGAGATTCTGTTTGAGTGAGGCTGCCAGAATGCTGTACACCTCTGGTTCTCAAACTTGTCCACACACTGGTACCACCTAGAAAGCTTGAAAAATGATTATACTTAGCCCTCACAATTAGGGATTCTAACTAAAATGGTATGTGCCATAATGCCGTGGCATAGGGATTTTTAAAACTTCTCTGGGTTATTGTAGTGTCCAGGGGAGTGTGAGAGACGTGGCTGCGAGAGTAGCAAGTGTCTCAAGTGGTTTTTATAATTACTTAAGAAGACAGCAGCCCAGGGCTTTGCCTGTCATGAGACAGAGTACGCAAGGAAGTCTGTGAAGAGATTTTTGATTTGGAACATCTGATGGCATAGATACCTTTATATCCCATTACGTACAAAATCAAGAAACGGCATATTAAATAAGACAAATGTGCTTTTAAATGTACAATTGATTATGCAAGAAAGGAGACAAATTCCCCAAGTGCAATAAAAAATAGAGAGAACTAAAAGGCAGCTTGCCTATCTACACTATGTGACATCTAGGTGTAAGAAAGGGAGGAAGGGTACAATCTCAATAATCTAGGGAAGAGATTCTTAATTCTAGCTACAAATAAGAATTGCCTAGGGAAATATTAAACCACATTAATGCCCTGTCTCATTAAGTATCTGTGTGGATGGGGCTCAGCCATCAGCATTATTATTAAGTCCCCCAACGTGATTCTAATATGCAGTCAGGTTGATTTGGGATCTTGGGTTTTAATTTCCATATTGAAATCAGAAGGAGGCTGATTATCACCACATTATTCATCATTACTCTGGATGCCCTAGTAATGCAGAACAACAAAGAAAAGGAATAAAAACTAAAGGAATGGAATACCATTAATTGTAGATGGTATGGTTGTCTACAAAGAAAACTTTAAAAATTGACAGAAAATCTATGGGAACTAATAAAACAGTTACACAAGGTAGACAAGTACAAGAACAATGAAGAAAAATTAGTTGTATTCCTAACAATAAAGAATACAATTAGACCATGCCGTATTTTTAAAATGATATTCACAACATTAAAAACTGTAGAAGTAGTTAAAAATAAAACTAATGAAAGACAAAGAAGTCCTTTAGAGAGAAAATAGTAAAAGATTAGTAAGGCCATAAAATAAGTTTCAACTAGACAATGAGGTGTACCATGTTCATGAACAAAAGACATAATCTTTTCATTAATTCAACAAATATAAATTCAGCAATTTTCACAGGTCAGGTGGTATTCTGTGAATGAATTTCATACTTAACGGAGCTTATAATATTATGTATAGTATATCTGATGTTAATAAATCATATGGAGAAAAATAAAGCAAAATGAGGGACATCAGGAATGCAGGAGTAGAGGGAATTTCTATTTTTTATATAAAACTCAGGGATAATGAATGCTGATTATGTGACATTTGAGTAGGAAGTGAGGTCATGAGCCATGAGGATACTGCAGTAAGTTATTTCAGTCAGGGGGAAAAAATGATACCAATGTCCAGAGAAGGTGCATGCTTGGTGTGCTGAGAGATGACAAATTAGTATCTCAGCATGGCTGGAGTGGGGAGTGTGGGTGTGTGTGGTGGGAATGGTGGAATTTGAGGCAAAAGAATTAGGCAGGTGCAGTCAGGCAGTGCCCTGCTGGATACTGTAAGAAGTTTGACTCTTATGACTAGTAGGATGGGAATCTTTGGATAATTCTTAAGCAAGGGAGTGAGATTATCTAACTTAGGCTTTAAATGGCTCACACAGCTACTGTGTGTCAATAAATTGAAAGAACACCATGGTGGAAAACATAATACAAGTTTGAGGTTATTGCTATAATCCAAGTGGCAGTCATGGTGGAGGTGGTGAGAACTGAGAACAAATTCTGGACACATTTGAAAGTACAGCCAGTAGGATTTGCTGATCAACTGTCTATGAAGTGTGGTGTAGGAGGAGAGGAATGAGGAGTTAGGTCTGGAATCTATAAAGTCTCAGGTGATTATTAAAAGTAGTTGTACATGGAATTTTGAGGTTCAGAGGAAGGTGGATGAAGTTTAGGCTGAGCATAAAAATTTATCAGTATATAGATGATGGTATTTTTGAAAGAGGCTCCGTGAACAGCTCTTCTCAAAGGGTGGTCCCAGGAATAGCAGCATTGATTTGTTACACAAATTCTTGGGCCTAACCTCCGACCTACTTAGTTAGAAGCTTCAGGGATGGGCTCCTACAGTCCGTGTTAACAAGCAATCTAGGTGATGTGAATCATGCTGGAATCTGTGAACCTTGCTCTGGTGATTCTGCATGGAGAGAGAAGACGGTTGTTCCAACTAAGGACCCCTGGGACCTGCTGAGGCACTGAGGGCAAGACATGGAGATAAGAAGGAAACCAGCCAAAGAGACTGCAAAGAAGAGCAAGCAAAGTAATACCAGGAAGGTGGGAATTCTCCTCTGATAAAGCACAGATTAAATGCAATCCCAAACAAAATCTCAGAAGTTAACAGAGCTTGACAGCTGATTCTAAAAGTCATGTAACAGAGTAAAGGGCCAAAGATGGATAAGACAATTGTGAGAAAGAAGCAGGATTAACCTCAGTAGAAATCACAACAGCTGTAGGGGATTTGTGCATGAGAGAAGCAGTATCTCAAATCAATGGGAAAGGATGGACTGTAATAACCGGTACACAGACAATTGGCTAGACATATGGAAAAAGATATATTTAGATCCCTACATAACACCATATACAAAAATATATTCCAGATGGATTAAAGTCCTACAGTGGAAGGCAAATGTTTAAAAAGAAAATATAGAATAATATCTTTAACTCATGGAATAGTAAAGAATTTCTCAAGAAAAAAGTGATAAATTTGACAACAACAAAATTTAAAATATTTGAATGATGAAAATCAGTTTCACAAATTGGGCGACAGTATCTGTAATATGTACCAGAGATAAAGTTTGATATCCAGAATATTCAGAAAGAAAGATTAATTTTTAAAATAATAAAGGGAGAAAAATCTGGTAAAAATATTTTAACAAGAACTGTCTAGGGTAGAAAACCTAAATATGCAATGAACATATGATACAAAAATGCTTGGTCTGGTAAGGATGAAAATGCAAACCAAAACATTAGCATATCACTTTCTACCAGGCTGGCAGAAAAATATTAAGGACAATACCACGCTGTATTAGATTCCTATTGCTGCAGTAACAAATTGCTGTAAATTTAGTAACTTAAAACAAACTGAATTTGTTCTCTTACAGTTTTGGAGCTCAGAAGTTGGAAAACAGTCTCGCTGGGCTAAAGTCAAGGTGTTGCACAGCTGGTTCCTTCTGCAGGCTCTCAGGAAGATTCCCTGTTCTTGCCTTTTCTGGCAACTCGAGCTCCATTTCTCACATTCCTTGGCTCATGGCCCTTCCTGCACCTTCAAAGCCAGCAGCCATAGCATCTTCAACTCTCTCTTGGATTCCATCCTCACATCACCTTCTGTTTCTCTGATCTCATGCCTCTCTTTTATAAGGACCCCTGTGATTCCATCAGACCCATTTGGATAATCCAGGATAGTCTCCCCATCAAGATTCTTAATTTAATCCCAACTTCAGAGTCCCTTTTGTCGTACAGGCTAGCATTCAGAAGTTCCAGGGATTGGGAATGGGACATCTTGGAAGGTATTACTCAGCCAACCACACAAGCTTGGGAAAGGATGGGGCCACTAAGAACTCCCATGCCTTAAAATGCAGTACAGTTTCATTTGAGAATAACTTGTCAACACCCCTTAGCAAGTGTTCATCCCCTGTGGCCCAGAATTTCACTTCTACTTGTCTATCTTGGAGATACTCACACAGTCTTCCACAAGAATGTTCCTGGAGGCACCTTTTGAAGTAGCAAAGAAAAAAAAAAAGGAAGAAAAAAGCTGACTTTCAGAAATGCCGTGGAAAAATGAATAGTGGGTTTATTTACAGTAGGACGCTGTGCAGCAGTGAAAATAATACCAGCATGTATCAATAATACAGATCAAATGCATTATAAATGCAAAAAGTATCTTGCAAAAGAAAGAATATTACTGTACATAAGTAATATTAAAAACACACAAGAAATGTGGATATTGTTAATGGATGCATACATATGTTGTTAGTCTAATAATCCAAGGAAGGATGAACAAGGATTTCAGAAGTGATTATTTTTAGAGAGAGTGTTAGGGGAGAGAAATCAGAAATCGGGGTTGGGCTTTCCATCCTGTTTCATTAGAAGGGTAAAATGATGTCATTTTCTCTTTTAATCTTGGTGACATGGGTCTCTATTATATTGCTTTTTAAACTTTCCTCTAATGGCTCATAAATTTAAAAAATAAAAAATGAAACAGGTGAGCCTGAAGGTCCATTATTGAAAAGTATCCCTTCCTTTAACTGCATCAAGTGTGGATTCATCTGTGCTAACAATACTGTTAGAATGCACCAGGCTCATCCTGCATCTGTGCTAACAATGCTGTTAGAATGCACCAGGCTCATCCTGCACACTGCCCCGCAACCACTACGTTTCCTCTATTTACAGCACCCAGTTTTTGTTCTGACAAATGAGCCCTTGGCCTGCCTTTCCCAGCCAATTTCTGCATCCCACAACCCATGCTTTGGCCCCTAGAGTGGTGAGTCTAGCACAGAACGATCCAGGATGGAGAATGATTAGCGCAGGCCTATCCTGTGAAGATGCTCTGAGGAATCTGACCAGAGGTTCCCACCACTAGACGCCCAGAGCAGCTCTGGTCCCTGACCACTCCTGAGTTTTCACTGTCCCTCTGATTCTCTCAGCTTTAATTTTCTTTTTCATGTAGTTTAGCCACAGTCTGATTGTGTTACTTGTAACCAAAGAGTTCTAATCCCGATCCACTTCCCCGCATCCATCTCTGTGTAGCAGAACCCTGATTCCTGTTCCACTTCCCTGAGTCACTCTGTGTTTGCAGACCGTGTCCCCAGCCTCTCTCTGGCTCCACTCCCTGTGCACATCTGCATATCTCTTCTGCAGTGTGTCTTATTCCAACCCTGCCGCAGTGACCAGCTGCTCTCAGGTTTGGAGCAGCTTCTGAACCTTCGTTGCTAGTGTGCCTCTTGTTTCATGGCCGTGTGCAATGCCTGCACACACCTGGGTGCTCACCAGGTGTGATCTAGAAGTGCTGGGAGATAGCACTCACGGAGCCACCCTTGAGCAGGCAGGCAGGCAGCTGAAGAATCAGTGTTTCTCCCCTCAGACTCCTCAGCAAACTGTTGTGAAATCCATTTAATTAGGCCTCAAAGAAGGTTCACTGGGACCTAGGAGGGAACTGTGATCATAGCAGCAGCCTTGTGCCCATGTCTCTGGTCCCGTCCCTTACCACTCAGTACCGCTCTCTGCATGCCTTCCTCTCCACCTCTGCTTTTGGGGAAATTGAGACTACAGCACTCACTTTGGTTTTATTTTTACTATGGAAGTTTTCAAATAGACACAATAACATGATAAAGCCTCCTGTGTCCATCACCCCAAGTCAACACTAACATGTGGCCAATCTGGTATCATCTTCAGCTTTCCTTTCCCTTCTCTTTCTCCTGCCACCTCCTCCACTGGGTTAGTTAGAAACAAGTCCTTCATACCATTATATTTCACCCTAAATTTTTCAGTCCACATCTCTGAAAAATTAAGCCCCTTTTTCTTAACACAATCTAACAACAACATCATACCTAACACTGTTAATAAGTTCCAAAATCAAATATTCATTAAATGCTAAAATGTCCTACTGGTCAATGTCTACGTATTTATATTTAATTGTTTTGCACCAGGATCCTAAAACGTCCATAGTGCATGTGGCTGCTCTTTCTCACATCTCTTTTCATCTGTTGCATCCTCCCCTCTCCCCATTTCAGCTCCTGATATTTATTTATTGAGGAATCTAGGTCATTTGTCCTGTAGAGTTTCCTGCATTCTGGATTTTGCAGAGTAAAACCCTCTGGTGTCATGTGACATGGTTTCTGTATTCCCTGTATTTCCTGCAGACAGGTTAGCAGGAAATCAGATCTGGAGGCCCGACCACACTCTGATGCGTGTGTATGTGCGCGTGTGTGAGGAATGCATCCTCCAGAGAATGGTGTTCTCCTTGCAGTGCGTGGCCCAGTGTTATCTGGGGAGGTTCACCTCCACCAAGGTCCACTTTCAGGGAAGGAATCACAGAGTGGGATTTACCCCGAGGCTAACAAAGCTGAAGCCTCAGGGCCGGTGACTTGTGAGGGCTGGAGCTACTGGGAGCCATAGAATGTCCTGACTGGGGAGGGAAACATATTCATGATAGCAAGTCCCAAGGAATCTTAGAAGAAAGAGCCTAAACTCCAAGGACTACCATAATGTATTGTGACTTATTTTCCAATTTTAAATTAACATTTATTTTTAAGCCTATTTTTCTTTTTCAAGAAGCCTCCAAAAGTTGTATTATGAGTTTTAGCTCCCACAAAACCTGGATTTGCCCCTGCTGAAGAGGGGAGGTAGTGGACACTGTGTTGCCTATGTTAAGGGGAGTGTATGTGTTTGTGTGAGAGTGTGTGAATGTGTGTATAGGTGTGTGTGAGATAGTGTGTGTGTGAATGTGTGTATAGGTCTGTGTGTGACAATAAGTGCAAATGAGTGTGTAGGTGTGTGTGTGAGAGTGAGTGTGTGAATGTGTGCATAGGCATGTGTGTGAGAAAGTGTGGGAATGTGTGTATAGGTGTGGGTGAATATATGTACAGGGGTGTGTGTGGATGTGTATAGGTGTGAGTGTGTATGTGTGTGAATGCATGTATAAGTGTGTAGGTGTGTGGATGTGTGTATATGTGCGTGTGAATGTGTGTACAGGTGTGTGAATGTGTGTATACGTGTGTGTGAGTGTGCAAGTTGTGTGAGTGGGTGAATGGGTGTGTGGGCCTGTGTGTGTGACATTAAGAGCAAATGAGTGTACAGGTGTGTTTATGTGTGTGAGAGTACGTGAATGTGTACATAGGTGTGTGTGTGAGAAAGAGTATGGGAATGTGTGTATAGGTGTGTGTGAATATACGTATAAGGATGAGTGTGTGGATGTGTACAGGTGTGTGCATGTAAATGTGTGAATATATCTATAGGGATGTGTGTGTGAATGTGTGTATATGTGCATGTGAATGTGTGTACAAGTGTGTGTATGTGCATAGCTGTGTGTATGTGTGTATATGTGCACGTGTGTGTGAATGTGTGTATAGGTGTGTATGTGTGTATGCGTGTGTATGCATGTTTGAGTGAGGGTGTGTGTGAGAGAGAGGGTGTGCATGTGTGTGTGTACGTGTGTGAGAGAGAGTATGTGAGTGAGAGTGAGGAAGTCACTGAAGACCTGGGATCAGGAAGCAGAGTTTGGATGCCAAGGATGCCAACTGGGTCTGGGGAAGGAGGGCGCTGGGCAGATGCTGTCCCGGAATAGACTCGGGGTTCTAGTCCCAGGGCTAGGTTGAGCTTGACTGTGGCCTGTGTGTGCTTGGCTCTTTCTTCCGTGGTCTCTACTTGATGCCCAGGCCGGCCCTGCTGACCTAGCTGTGGGCTTTTAGAAGAGAGACCCAGGCTCAGGAAGGACAGAGGCTGAGTCTGGCCCACCTAGATAGAGAGAAATGGGTCTAAGACAGCCACCTAAATTCCCAGGTTTCTCGTCCACCTTAGAGAGCCCACCAACTCATGCAGCCTGCAGCCCCTCCACTGTCAGAGTGAGGCAGAGGAGAGGGCAAGACAAGAGAGGAGACAGGCAGGTGCCGGCTCACCCCGTCTCTTCTCAGTAGGGCAGAGCAATATTATTAACAGGATTTCCTCTCTCAAAGGACTTTCGATCACACCCCTCATGACTGCCAAAGTCCGCAGTTAATCTAGGCTTAAAACCTTGTAGGTTTTAAGTGAGGCTGTGTGAAATACCAACGTGTATCCACCAGCACGGGTGTCATTTGCTTTTGAATATATCAGTGTGCACGCACACATCTTCAGAAATAGCCTTTTCATTAAATGCAGTGTGTAGTTTGGTAATTTAGAATAAATTGGCTTCCAGTGTATTGGCATGTTTTGGCAGGAAATTTGAAGTAGTGGGGGATGTCTCTGCTACATGGTATGACATTCATTACTCAGAACTCATTTTTAATGGTTCTTCAGAGGGGTCTGTCTGTGTCAGAAACCTGGCTCTAAATAAACATCGGCTTCAGAGGCTTCAGGGGAGAGCAAGACCGCCCTTTCCTATGCACCCAGTGGCTGCTAAGGAGTGAAGGAAAAAGTGTGGAAACCGGGTTGAGTGTGGCTTCCTTCATTCTTTTTCACCACCTCCCCAACCCAATGTGCTTGGAAGACGCATATGCGCAAGGCTTTGAAGTGCAAGGATGAAGGATACAAAGATCAGTTAGACATGGGTCTTTTTCTGAGGGAGTTTGCATGTAATTCAAATCAATTCCACAGCTATTAATAAGCATGTCTTTTGTGTTAGACTCAGAAGAAACAAATGGTAAACTTAGCCTGGGTTCTCAAAGCTTCTTGTGCAGCAGAAGAGGCAGACAGGAAGCTGGAATTAAGAGAGAGTCAGCTGAGTGAAATTCATTCATTCATTCATTCATTCATCCATCAAATACACGCCTATCACATTCCAGAGGCTGTGGTGGGGGTACAGGTGCTTAAGAAACAGATCTCTTCATTTAATCTCCGCAGGAGTGGGGAGCAGAGGTGATTGGGGAAGCTTCCTGCAAGTTCCTTCTGCCTTGTCCTGCAGAAAATTCTGCTCAGGCTCTGGACTCCAGCCAAGCTGGGATTCTAGCCCTTGGAAATTATCCTGCTCTTTTCTTTATCCCTGCATGTGCTCCCTGTAGGGTGGGTGGGGCTCTTTTCACACCATCCTATCTGACCTACTTGTAGGTCTTTGCTTCCAACTCACCTCCTATGAGAAAACCTAACAGGACTCAACCACTAAGGTTTGTCCAGCGTCATCCATGAGTCATATCATTTGTGCGTCTCCTCTGTAGTGCCCATTGCCTTGGCAGACAGCTGTCCAGAGTTTCTTTGTAGACGTCCAGCCTCAGCGGGAAGGGAACTGTGTCTGTCTTGTGTGCTGCTGTATTCCACTGACAGCAAGGGCCTGAAACACAGGAGGCCACCAACACATACCCGTGATATGAATGAATGAATAAGGGAATGGAAGCATGAAGGAATGAATGAAAGCATGCATGGTGTCATGGTACCCTTAGGGTTCCGGTGTAAGTCTGCCATTTTTTCTTTGCAATAAATGGAAATGGGGGGCAATGTAGATTATTAAGTTGGCTGATGCAGCAGAAAATGTGAGTTGACTTATAAAACAGGCATCCCTGCCCCCTTTTTTGACGCCATCCACTATAGAGACTTGAAGATGGAGTATTTATTTTCTTACCTCTCTACCTTAAAGTCTGACCACGTGACAAAGTTCTGGCAAGTAAGAAGAAAGAATAATGCTGCCATGAACTTCCAGGAGAGTTTTTTCCTCCTTTAATAAAAATGAGCAGACATATTGTTGGCACTGTCCTCTTTCCCTGAATGTCGATACAATGGGTGGAATTCCGGCAGCCACCTTGTGATTATGTTCAGCAGACGTCAGAAAAGTCCATGGACGGGAACGTGATGGCAGCGTATGAAGGCTGAATAAACCTGGTGTTTGATGGCATCCATGAGAAAGTGAATTTAAAGTGACAGCCACTTCTTGACAGCTTACTATGTGGAAAAACATAGCCTTGTTTGTTTTAGCCATTATTTCTTGAGACTTCTGTTACTCACTGCTGAACATGTTTCCAACCAATACTGCTAATTGGGGGAGGCCCCTGGCATTTTATGTTTTAATTCTGAGCCATGTTGTAGGTTAATTCAGTACTTGGGTGCTGGGCAGAGATGGATCACTGTGAAGAAGCAGAGAAGGCCTTTAGTCCTGTAATCCATGGTACACCTCCTGTGGACAGAGCGACCTCCCTCCAGCAAGCCTAGGAAGGTTACGGTGCTACTGTAATTGCTGTAATTGATGACTTGTCCTCGGACTTCACCGCTGTTCCCTTTTATAACCCTTCTTAGAAAAGCCTACAGCTTTTATTAGGCTGCAGCAAAACACAAATAACCTTGATGAAGCTTCTCTAGCTGGATCGTGGACATTTTGCGTGTCTGTGCATGGTGGGAGAGACAGCCACTTCCCTTCACTGCCTGCAAGCTGCACCATAAGAAACTCACCTTAATGCCTCAAACTTTTCAAACTCATGGGGCTGTGCCAAGCCCCCTCCCTACTGCGCATCCAAGGATCCCAGTCCTGTGTTCTCTGGGATGCCCCGGCTCCTGTTGAAGGACCCCTGCCTGCATCCTCACACTCGCTGTAGAGCTACTCAAGGCACCGTTTGCACAGGCTCCAGGCTCTGACTTTCACTTTGTGCAAAGTGCATGTTTTTGCTGAAAATGTCCCATAATCCCCAGGTGTGAATGGTGATACTGGCTCCCACAGAAACCCCTAGAAGCTACAGTCCTGTTTATTCATTTCTACCTTCAGCAAATATTTAGTGAGCCTGGCTACAGGGCCAGGCGTGGTGCTACATGCCCTGCACAACAGGGAGGAAACTGTAGCTTTCGCCCTCATGGAACTGTGATGGGGGAGATGGATGTTTATCACAAATTCACACGCGTCAGTGTAGAACTGTTAACTAAAACAAACGCCACAGGGAGGGGGTTTTGAGGGCCCATAAGAAGGGGGTATACTAGTCAGAAAGGTCAGGTACAGAAAGGTCTCTGAGGAGGGGGCATTGAAGCTGAGATTTCACTCAGGTTTCCTGGCTTCAGTGCTTCAGTGCTTTTGGCATGGGGTTGAATCGTTCTCTGTAGTGGGGAGGCGGGTGGAGGGAAGGGCCTGTGTCCTGAGCACTGTAGGGTGTTGAGCAGCATTCCTGGCCTCTACCCACCACAGGCCAGTCACAATCTCTTTGTTTTAATAACCAAAAAGTTCTCCAGAGGTTGTAAAATGTCTCTTGGGGGCAAACTCGCCGTTGGTGGAGGGCCACTGGTCTGAAAGGTTCCCTAGTTGTTAACCAGGTGAAGTGGGTGGGGAGGTAGGAGGTTGTCCCAGGCCAAGTGGTATATAGGTACGGCTACTTCATGGAGGAGGACCCAGCCCTGAGAGCTGAGCAGAAGGGCAGCCTGGAGGTGTGAGCAGGTGTGCACTGGCAGGCAAGCAGAGCTTCACAAGCAAGCAGAGGTTTTGGGATTCTCCTGAGGGCAGTGGGAAGGAAGACAGTGGTGGGCTGTAAGCAGTGCCCTATAAGATGTTCCAGTATCGCCTCCCTATACCCTTTGTTGTGCCCTTAGATCTGTCACTATACACATAGCTCAGAGTGTCATGAGTTCCAACTCAGTCCCACTGAGTATCAGCCCATCCCAAACCCCACCAGGCCCAAGTGCTGAAAATCTCCCAGGGCCCCTCCTCACAAACACGTGGCCCATTGTATGCTCCACTTTCCCTGCTCTCTGTCAAACGCAACCTCAGAATCAAAGCTAAGTTGCTCAGGACTGACACTCCATCCACACTCAGCAAAGGCTTCAGTCCTGTTCACAACCTCAAGCCCTGTGGCCTTCCGTGAGTCACTGTCCTTGTTTCTGGACTGGGGGCCTCTTCCCCAGCAAACCCCACATTGATGGAGACTGCAAGCTAACATGGGGAAAGCCATGGAACTCGATGAACACGGGTTCTTCTACCCTGGTCAGCGCTGAGCAAAGCACTGGCCTATTATTAAGAAGGGAAAAGTCTTTCATGGTGGCATTGACAGCTTGGTCCTGACACAGACCGTGCTGGAGCTGAAGAGGTCAGAGTAACAGCAGTGATCGGTGATCCCAGCCGTGGGTAGGAAATATGCTGGCATCTTTCCGGTGCAGTGGGGTGTTTTTAAGGCAAGAAGTCAGCCCAGTTGCCTGATGCTTCCTGTAGGACTAGAAAAGAGTTAGCGTGGAAATTATAAGTCCAGGTTTCAGAACTGCTGGTTGTGCTTTCTGTAATTATTTCCTTAAAAGTTTTGTTGCTAGCATGAGATATTCTTTGGCAAACATAAGCCTTTCTCAATTGTCCTCAATTGGGGAAACAGGAGAGGCTTATTTTGCCTAAGATCCAGCCAGCAATAAAAAAATAAAGCACATCTCTCTGGTAGGGTGAATGGTGGCTGCTATTCACCCTGAAGTAAAACCCTGAAGGAGACGCAGACATATAGGGCTCCTCTCTGCTTGTGTGTTTTTGTATCAGTTTTTACCTGTGATGAAAGTAGCTGCGTCCTCACCATAGCCATGACTCGCCATAAAGTACCTGTAGGCTCCAGCCTCCAGGTGCCCCAGTGATCCCCAGTTCCTGATATTCACACTCTTCTGTAGTTTCCTTCCACATGGTACCAGGGTTGGTCTGCGAGACCAAAAGAACACAGAAGAAGTGCTTCCTCATTGCTGATATTGGGTTATGAAAGACATGGTGGTTTCTAGCTTGGTCTTTATTTCTCCTTCATGAGTCGTTCCTTCTAGGGAGGCCCTGTCGGGAGCAGCCCCACGGAGGGGCCCAAGGGTGAAAAAACGAGGACTTCAGGCGACAGCCATGAGTATGATCCCAAATGCAGAGCTTCCATCCCTAGTCCAGTCTTCAGATGACGGCAGCCTTGGCTCACATCTACAGTGCAAACTCATCAGAGATCCTGAGCCTGAAATACCCGACTAAGCTGCTTCATGATTTCTGATCCACAGAAGCTGCAAAAGGATAAATATTTGTTATTTTAAGCCAATACGTTTTAAAATAACTTGTTACTCAGCAATAGACAGTAAATTCAGTGTTCGTGTGCATTCAGTGAATGGCAAAATCCAGAGAAATATATGGAGGCACCTAGACCACATGGAAAGAGCAAATCTGGATTTTTCATTCATGTGTCCGTCTATTTGTCTGAGCACATTGGTACCATTAGAAAGTTTTTCAAAGGTAAAACCCAGTTTTATTTTTTCCTAATTAACTTTAAAGCATCCCAAAGAAGTGATCACAGTCTTGGTGATATGTTCTGAGAATATTTGAGGGACGGATTGTATGTGGAGTCAGTGAATGACAAGTAATATCATTAACTTGAAATATCCAAAACATCACTTGCCAAGGTCAATGTCATGCAATTTTTCCTGTGTGTTTTCCTTTAGGACTTTTATGGTTTCAGGTGTTACATTTAGGTCTTTAGTCCATCTTGAGTTGATTTTTGTGCATGTTGGAAGGTAAGGGACCAATTTTTTTTTTCTTTTCCTTTTTTTGGCATGTGGATATATAGTTTTCTCAAGGTCATTTATTGGAGAGACCATCCTTTCCTCATTATGATTCTTTGGTGCTTTGTGGAAAACTAGTTGACCATGTATGGTTGGGCTTATTTCTGGGCTATCTGTTTTGTTCCATTTGTCTATGTATCTGTTTTTATGCCAGTACCTTAGTGTTTTGATTACCATAGTTTTGTGGTATAATTTGTCATAAGAGATGTAATGTCTCCAGCTTTTCTTTTAAATCTTTTTTCTCAAGCTTGCTTTGGCTATTCAGGGTTTTCTGTGGTTCCATATGAATTTTAGAGTTTTTTTTCTTTTTCCGTAAATAAAATTTTGATAAGAATTGCATTAAATCTGTACATTGCTTTGGGTAGTATGGACATTTTAACTATATGAATTCTTCCAATCCATTAACACTGGACATCTGTTTATTTATTTGTGTTTTCTTCAATTTCTTTTATTGATGTTTTATAGTTTTCAGTGTACAAATATTTCATCTCCTTGGTTAAATTTATTTCTAAGTATTGTATGCTTTCTGATGTTATCATAAATGGGATTATTTTCTCAATCTTCTTTTCAGATAGGTCATTATTAACGTAAAAACTGCAATTGATTTTTGTATGTTGATTTTGTATCCTGCAACATTACTGAATTCATTTCTTATTTCTAACAAGGGTGTGTGTGTGTGTGTGCACACACATGCGTACACACACGTGTGTGGGTGTGGGTGGTCTTTAGGGTTTTCTACATATAGAATGAAGTCATCTGCAAATAAAGATAATTTTACTTCTTCCTTTCCAATTTAGTTTCCTTTTATTTATTTTTCTTGTCTGTCTGTTCTTGCTAGCACTTCCAGTACTAACAAAAACAAAAATAAACAGATGGGACTGTATCAAACTTAAAAGCTTCTTCACAACAAAGGAAACAATCAACAAAATCAAAGGCAGGTTACAGATTGTGAGAAAATATTTGCGAGCCATATATCTGATGAAGAGTTGCTATCAAAATTGTATAAGGAAATGCTACAACTTAATACCAAAAAAACCCAAAACCTCATTAAAAATGAGCAACAGACCTATATAGACATTTCTCCAAAGGAGACACACAAGTGGCCTACAGGCTTACAAAAAGGTGCTCAACATCAGAGAAATATCAGAAAACATCAGAGACATGCAAATCAAAACTACAATAAGATATCACCTCACAACTGTTCGAATGCCTATTATCAAAAAGACAAGAAATGATGAGTGTTGCTGATGGTCTGGAGAAAAGGAACCACCACCCACTGTTGGTGGGAATGTATATTGATGCAGACATCATGGAAAACAATATGGCGTTTCCTCAAAAAATTAAAACTAGAACTAAATACCTTATGGTCCAACAATCCCTCTTCGAGATATGCATCCAAAGGCAATGAAATCAGCATCATATGAAGGTATCTGTGCTCCCATGCTCATAGCAGCATCACAGACAATAGCCAAGATATGAAAACAACCTAAGTAAATGGATAAAGAAATTGCTCTGTGTGTGTGTGTGTGTGTGTGTGTGTGTGTGTATAATGGAATACTCTCCAGCCTTAGAAAAGAAGATCTTGCCATTTGTGACAACATACGTGAAACTGTAGGACATTATGCCAACTGAAATAAGCCAGGCACAAAAAGAAAAATATTGCAGGAACCTCAAAGATAAGCAGAGTCTAAAAAAAGTCAAATACATAGAAACAGAAAGTAAAATGACGGTTACCAGGGGTGGGATGAGGGGAAAATGGGAAGATGTAGGTCATGGGTACAAAGTTGCAGTCATATATGATGAGTAAGTCTAGATATCTAATGTCCAGCATGACTATTGCAGTTAATAATATCGTGTTGTAATGGAAATTTGCTAAGAGAATAGATTTTAGATGCTCTTTCCTGTCTCTTAAACACACACAAGTAACTATAGGAGATGATGGCTTTGTTAATTTGCTTGACCATGGTAATAATTTCATTATATGTATAGTAACATATATATAGTGAGATATGGTAAACACCATGGTGTTTACCATAAATATATGCAATAAAAAAAGAAATTTCTACCATGAAAAGCATTTCATATGGAACATTCACAGCACTGAAAAAGTAGTTGAAATTAAAACAAAAAATTGCTTTTAAAAAATATTTAACTTGTGCTTCTATTTTCAAAGAACACTTGTGTGAAGTGAACAAATCGTGTCCTTTTGTGCAACCTTTTCCCCACTCCCATGATCTTTAGGCCTTTGTGATGAGGAATCTGAGATGGGAATTGATTCACATTCTTACAGGTTGACCTGGCTTCGTATTTTTATTCCAAAGAGTTAAATAAAGGTCAATTGGATCCCTTTTTTCTTAGACAAAAATTTGCCCCATTGATTATATGAAAGATTAATATAAAGAAAAGTATGGAGAATAATGTCAAAAAGACCCATGGATCTGAGACCACAACTTAGCAAATATTACATTTTTTTCATTTTCCTTCAGATATTTTTAAAGAAATAGAATGGTACAGAGAAAAAATAATTCTTTATGGAAAACATCTCGGATCTGTGTCCATTCTACTTTCCACATCTCAAATTTGGTGATATCCTTTGATTCATGTTTTTACATTTCTACTAAACATGCATGTGACCAGTAATGATACATAGTATTATTCTGTGTTTTTAAAAAATTATAATTTGATCATGTTTCATATACCCTTTCAAAACATGTTACCTTCATTCACCGCTATACCATTATGTTTTTGAGATTAATTTAGATGTATTTAGCTCTAATTTATTCATTTTATTTGCTGCATATTATTCCATCAATGGCCAAACTATATATGTGTGTTTGTGTGTATACGCTAGTGAAGACTAAAATAGTTCTAATTTTTCTTTATCCTTAAAATGCTGCCCTGACACAGTAACGTGTGGCTCTTACACATTACGTGTGTTTTGAAGGAAAGGGTGTGGACTCTTTTCATAGCAGCAATCATAAACCTCAACGTGCATTCCCCTTCAATGAAGTTCATTTCCGAGGTTGCCATTGAAGACATGGTGTTTCTTTGTATCACAGGCCCAGCAGGTAAAGCAAGGAACAGGTCAAAACTAGGAGCTCCCGGTAGATTACACTCTGAGTTTTCCATTTTCTAGAAACTATTTTGTTGACTACTTTAAAAGTTATCCAAAACACAATAAAGCCTACCCAAAAAAGGGGGGGACACTGTTTCTAGAAGTGGAAGAAAGTAAAAATCTCTCCAGGTGAACTTGAGGCTCACTCACCTTCTCCAAATGCTGGGATCTCTTGAAGCTTCCCATTGCCGTGGGCTCCCTCCCTCCCTGTGCCACTCCCAGGGTGACATTTGAGTATAAAACCAATAATAAGGTAAGAGGTGGCTGGAAAGGGCCGGGTGCAGTGGCTCATGCCTGTAATTCCAGCAGTTTGGGAGGCCGAGGCAGGCGGATCACGAGGTCAGGAGATCGAGACCATCCTGGCTAACACGGTGAAACCCCATCTCTACTAAAAATACAAAAAAATTAGCCAGGCGTGGTGGCGGCGCCTGTAGTCCCACCTACTCAGGAGGCTGAGGCAGGAGAATGGTGTGAACCCAGGAGGCAGAGTTTGCAGTGAGCCGAGATGGTGCCACTGCACTCCTGCCTGGGCGACAGAGCAAGACTCTGTCTCAAAAACAAACAAACAAACAAAAGAGGTGGCTGGAAAGAAGTTTGGTGATCAGAGTCCTGCAGTCTCCAGCCACAATTCATTTCTTTAATTACACTGAAAATCATTTGCTCTGCATGGAAACAGTTCTGAGTGGCAGGGTGTGCAGAGAACCCGTGGGATTTAATGAATTATGTAGCATGCATTTTCTTTCACCAGAATTAGTGTTTATTGACCTGTTTCCTAAATAAAAAATAACATTTTCAGAATATTGGGGAAAAAAATACCTGGCAAAACTATCTTTATCATTGAGAATGACTTCTCACTTTTGTCAAGATGCTGAAAATTGTTACAAAGATGATGCACTGACTTTTAGTAAATTATTTTTTAACTTACCTTATCCAAAATATGAATGTTCTAGTGTGCGAGCTGCAGGGATTTGATGGCTCTGAACTGAAGCCAAGGAGCGAAAACAATGGACAGCCATCGCCAGCCTCTGCAGGCCTTACAGATGAAGTTGCCAAGTCCCTGGGAGGAACTGGGAGAAAGAGGCCCCCAGAAGGAGGCGCTGTGAGGTTCTGAGCCATGTGGTCATTAGGAGATGACCAATTCGGTGTGACCGGAAAATGCCAAACACATGGTATAGACCTGTGATGTGAAAAGGGGTACAGAATTTAATCCTTGGTCAAATCCACACACAATGAAAACTCTTTCTATAATACAAATTAATTTCTAAACTCTACATTTTTTTTTTTTTTAGACAGAGTCTTGCTCTGTTGCCAGGCTGCAGTGCAGTGGCACAATCCCGGCTCACAGCAACCTTTGCTTTCCAGGTTCAAGCAATTCCCCTGCTTCAGCCTCCAAGTAGCTAGGATTACAGGCACGTACCACCAAACCCAGCTAATTTTTTTATTTTAGTAGAGACAGGGGTTTCACCATGTTGGCCAGGGTGGTCTCAATCTCCTGACCTCATAATCCACCCGCCTTGGCCTCTCAAAGCGCTGGGACTACAGGCATGAGCCACTGCGCCTGGCCTAACTCTACATTTTTTAACCAAAATTGTAAGACTCTGGGCCAACCAACAAGAGGTGAGGATCTTTACCCTGTTGTCAGGAGTCTTGCTGCCTCCTGGGACCCCGTGAGGCTTCAGTGTGTGACATATACAAGAAGAAACTGGAAGAGATCAGTGTTCTTACTGCCCCTCAGGGAGAGCTTTCATATGGAAAGACAGCTCTCTCTCCTGACTTACATGTTGTTAACATTTCTTAATATTTTCTGATGAAATTGTAGGCTTTTTGGTACTAACAGTCTGAATATTAGTAAGGAAAGCAAGTTTTTAAGAGAGGAACTGTTGAGCTGGTTCTTAGTTCTCATCAATACTGCAAACTCCACTGGGAAACAGTGAGTCTGTCCAGTTCTGTTTTTCACAAAAAGGTCCCTTCCCATCCTGTCCTTCCTAAATGTGTAGCCAGCAGGGCCATCTTCACAGAAACCTGGCAGATCTCTCTCGAGTTGCCACAGCTTTTTGACCCCATCTTCCTGCCCGGCTGATACATGGACTTTCAATCCTAGAGACCAGAAAGGCGCTGTCCAAAGGCCATGCCCCAGCATCAGGTGTGGGAGGTTCTCCTGGTCCTATTGGAGGAGATGGGCCCAGGAGGACAGTGAAATCTGTGCACATTGCCAGGTGTGCTCGGATCTTCAGTAGCTTGATCACTGCACCAGGATGTGTCATTTCAGAAACTGATTTCTAGGTCCAAAACAAACAGTGAGTGGGTACCAAAGCACAGCCATGTCTCACTGGGAGACAGGGAACACTGAGGCAGAAGATTCTATTTGCTCAACTCAGCACTCATGTGCAACACGATGGCACAAGTTGTGGGGCCATGAGATGTGAGCCATGAAGATGTGAGCCACAGCTGAGACGTGAGCCATGAAGATGTGAGCCACAGCTGAGATGTGAGCCATGAAGACCGAACACGCCATGTGGATGGTTGCCCTGCTCTGAGGTCTGCACAGCATCTCAGCTTGCTACACTTGGGACTGTGAGCAATAAGAATCTTGCTTCGCTAATCAAAAGTCTTCAGCCAGCTGGGCTTCATTTATCTTATGTAAGGAGTCTGGAGGGAGGCAGCGAGTATGGTCCCAGGACTCGGCAGTGTCCAGCTGGATCACCAGTGCTTCTGGTGGCCTTTCCATCAAGGGGACGCCCTGTCACCATGGCATGGCGTCTGCCCCTGAAACCTGAGAAGGGGAGGAAGGACCGTGCTGGCCCCTTTATCAGGAAGAAGTGAGATGTGCCAGGGCAGAATTCCTTTGACACTTCCTGCTGGAATGAGGCCATGTAGGGCTGTGGCTGCCTGAGGGCCTTGGAAAGCCAGAATCGACCTTTCCTGCATGAAGGCAGAGCCAGACCTGCTGGGTGGTTAGGGAGCTATTTGAGAAGGAGAAGGAGGAAGGCAAAAGCACATTCACTCTTTTTACTGGCTCCTACATGCGGCCTCCCGAGCCCTGAGCCACCTTCCACTGAGCAGAGTGTCCTCACAGCATTTGGTCTGCATCTGGCACAAAACAGAGCTGGCTGCTAGAGCTTCAGGTGGGAGGGAACAGGAGAGAAGGGGACCTAGCAAGAGGCCAGAGACATGGGTGTGGGATGAACACACACCGTACACGCTCATGCTTCCTGCCTGTACTGGGATGCCAAACCTCAAATTTCTCCTCGCTGTGCACACTGAGCATAGCTGGGCATGGCCACGGTGAGCTGCAGTCATGGCCAATGAACTGCTATGCTTCCAATTTCATACCCAAATTTATAGGGCCTGGGAGATGCAACCAAAATGTGTGTCATGTCTTCATTTCGTCCTAGGATTCCATCAACCTCTTCTTCTGATAATGCTCAGGTCAATACAATCCCATTAGCACAGAGATCTTGTATTAAGCTTGACAGTTTACAAATTGCTTGGGTTTTCATTTTCAATATCATCGGGTTGCTAGGGTCCTGAGCTACACCAATCCAGGCTAGAGAGACTTTGAATAATGTGGATGTGATGGTTTTGAATTGCTTCTTCTTCCTCATTAAATGAGATGATAAACTGGCTGGAAGTGCTCAGGAAATCTCAGAAAACCTTGAAACTGGAGCCCGGTGGTGGCTGCACCTCCAGGTGGAGGCTCAGTCTTGCCCCTGTGCTGCCAAAATGCAGAATCGGAGACCTGGTTTTATGCAAATGCAGCTCTCACCTTTGCTGAAAATGACAGACAGCACTGAAAACCTAGCCCTTTGAAAAATGAGACCCTAACATGGTGGTCCAAAAAGTCCCTACACTACTGAAGCCTGAGCCATTGTCATTTGCACATGGGGAAGTCGGGGTTGAGAAACCTGCTCCTTAGCTGCAGCCTGGCCTCCAGTACTAACGAGCTGTGAGACAGCCAAAAAGACACTTAACCTCTCTGTGCCCTAGTTACTCCAAGTGTGAAATGAAGGGATTAGGGGGTGGCTGAAGACCTTTCCAGCAATAAACATCCATGATTCAGGTTCGGTTCCCAGCTGGTCTCAGAGGGAGAAGACAAGCCGGAGAAGGCCTTCCCTGTATACAGACGAAGCGTGAAATATCAAATCAATCACACAGAGAAAGGACTGCGATTACTTCAAGAAGAAAGCTCCAGCCTGGTGTCTGTGAGGCTTCCATGCCTTTTTAGCACCAGATAATTCTTCCTTTTAACCAGGAGCCCAGGGGCTTCAGGCTCAGAGGCTTCTTCAAGTAGCCTCATGGAGCTGGGATTTCATCATAGGAATAGCTCTTGTCCACTGGATTTAGTTTTACATTTACTTTCTCCTCATGGCAAAGGGATACTAACTGCTTTGCCACTTATGGTAATGGTATACAATCTCTTTTTGACACTACTTATTTTAGAATATGAACGTGATTTGCTTAAAGAAAGCACAAATTAAATAAGTGGTTGAATTTGGTGAGTTGTCTTTATTTTCTTTCTTTCCTGTTTTAAAAAAATGTGAACAGAAATGCAAAATGTATGGAGAGGTCCTCCCTTTTCATCATGCATACAATTCATTTGGAAATTCAGTCACTTCTTCTACCTAGAGCCTGGAGTGACAAAGATGTCAACACGGGAAAGACTCTGAATGAGGGAGAGGAGGGGCTGACACAGAGTGAGAAATAAATAATATCATGTGTAAGGAATTTAGTAGCTGAAGAATAAGGCTCAAAATCAGAGAGAATAAAGGACCATATAAAGGGAAGGGTCCAAAGAGTAGAATGATGGAAAATTGAACAATAAAAGTAAATGGACAGGCAGGGAAAGGTTCCTGAGGAAGGAGGGTCTGGAGAAATATCTAGAGTGGATACTGGGTGTGCTCACGCTTCTAAAGATGCACCCAAGCTGCGCTCCTGTCTTTGAATTTAGCAACACACCCCACACCCCATAGTTGTCACGAGAGAGTGCGGGGGCGGCCTTTACACTATGGGAGGATGCATTGGATTCAAGCTAGGAAGAGTGGTTTGACTGTGGTAAGGCCTCCTTCTTCCCTTCTGTCAAATATTATTTTAAAAATATGTTGTTCTACTTACACTAAGCAGCCATCTGCTCACCGGAGAACCCCCAGTCTTGAGACAGTCACACAGGCAGCCCAGGGCTTGAGGAAGAGCGGCGTGGGAGAGGAGGTGGGAGCCCTCACTGTGGGGTCCCCAGGGGCCTCCCCCATCTCAGGATGCCTTCACCAGCCCTGCAGACTCCAAAGGCAAATTATCTGGATAGGTTGTCTGTTCTTTCTCGTCGTCTCCTGTGGTTTGGGAACAGAAGAAGGAATGTGTGGGAGAGCTTGCAAATGGGAAAGGACTGTAATGCGTCGACCACTGCAGTACTTTTCCCTTTAGGGAAATCTCCTTTGGCACCGATGCTGGGTAAAACAACCAAGCAGAGGCCTCGGGAGAAAACTACATGCCCAAGAAATAAATCATGGCTTTGCTGCTTTCACACTGATCACACTGCTTCCTTCAGTCCCTGTAGTACCCCCAGGACCCTTGTAGTGGAGTTTCTGTCCCGCTCACAACCATCCCATCTACAAGGAATTCCTTCCTGTTCCAAACACAGGCCTGCCGCTTGCAATCATGGGAGGATGGTATCAGCCCTCCCATTAGCAATTGCTGACTGGACCAGGGTGGATGACTGACTCTCACTCGTCCAATCAGGTTGGACTTAGCTTCTGCAAGGGGCTTAACCTGGAAGTAATTTTACCTCTTAGGCCAGAGGCTGCCATGTTGGCTGAGCCGTCTCCAGTTACATGGAAAGAGAACATAGAGAAAGGAGGAGAAGGAGACAGGAGATGAACACTGACACAGAGAAATAGAAACACCCATGGAGACATCCAGAGAAATGGAGGTAGGTGTGCACCCCCTGACACACTCAAACCGCAAAGAGACAGAGATAAGCACTCAGACTCACAGCAAGGGACAGAGAGATGAAGAGACAGAGACAGAGACATGGAGCAGGACCTCCGGCAAAATTGATCAGAAACCGTGGGACCTTCTTGTCAGCAGAACATCTCTCTTGCTCCCACCCTGCCCTTGTCCAGGGCACACCCTGTCCTTGGCTTTGGTAAGATTCTCCTTCATGGTTTCAATAAATAAAGCCTTCTATTTCTTCAACTACTTTGAACATGTTTCTTTTACTTTTGTCCAAAAAATCTTTGGCTCTGTCAATAGGGCCATCCATGGGGGTGGCAGAGGTGCCTCTGAATTAGCTCACCCTGCCATTCCCTTGCAGAGAGGCCTGGACACCTCCCTTGAGTCTGTTCCCAGAGCATGTTAGAATCCCAGGTTCAGAGGACGCCTTGCACGGCCTTGCTCCAGCCTCCACGCTCCCAAAGCTTCGGCCTGATAGAGGTGAGTCTCACGGCTGCAGCATTTACATCTTTGCAGTCCCTGCTGGGGAGAGTTTGGCCACTTAGTTCTTACAACCGGAGAGAGCTGAGAAGTGTCCAGAAAAGTTGCCTAGTTTTTCTCTAGCGAGATCCAAACCTGATCAAGTAGTAAGTCAGGGTTAAAATGTCCCTTTAAAATGAACGAATGTGTTGCGAAGTTGAAGCCAAATACGCAATGTTGACACTCTGCATTAACTGACAAGGCTCACTCCACCCGTCTCAGCCCTGTCTTTGCTGGCTTGGCTTGTGGGTCATCTCCTGTCCTAGCAATTTCTTGGAAGGTAATGGATTCCACTGACTCCTCCCTCCCAGGCCAGCGTACTTCCGGATTCGCCTCGCAAGTCCTCCATCTCAATAAAAGACACACCATCCACCAGCTGCTTCAGCCAAAAGCCTCTCCCCCCGACTGCACATATCCCACCCACTGACACGTCCTGGCAGCTCCATCTTCAGATTTTTCACACAAGCATCCACCTCTGCCCATCCCCTCACTTGTGGCCCAGATTCCAGTTTGTTTCGTTCCAGTTCAGGCTACACATTGTTTCTCGATAGATCATTTAAAAACATAAACCCCCTGCTTAGTTAAAATACTACAATGGTTCCATGTAGCACTGGGACCAAAACCCAAACTCCTCAGCGTAGCCCATCCATATGCAAGACTGGGCCATGCCCCCTCTGTCCCGCCTGCTGCACTCTGGCCAATACGGGTATTCCTTCAGTTCTCAGACACACTAAACGTATCCTGGATCAGGCTTCTGGACTCATCTACTGCCGTTAATTGGAACACTCTGCCCTCTACACTTTACCTGGGTTTGTCCTGCTCACTTAGGCACTGCCCAAATGCCACCTCCTCTAAAAAGCCCTCCTTGACTACTCCAGTTAAAGAAGCTCCCCATCACTTCTGCCATTCTGTGTAACACCCTGTCTTATTGCCTTTAATACACTTAATTGACCTGAAATGATCTCATTTAAATATGGATTCACATTGTCTTTGTTCCTCACCCAAATGGATGGTCCAGAACTCACCCCAGTATTGTGGCGCTGTGACTGACATGGACGATCTGCTCAACACATATTTGTTGAATAAACAACTCCCAACCCCCTTAAGTTTTATATCCTGAGATAACCACCATCCTCCAGCCAGGTTTGAATCTCTGACGGGGGAGATGAGTTCAGTTCTGTTTCTCCAACTTCTTCTAGACGTCAGGCGCCCTTGCTTGTATCAAATGCTTTTGAATATCTTTGTCTCTGAATTGTATTTACATGAAAAATCTTCAGCCTAACTTTTAACTCCCCCACCATGTGTGTGAGTTGCGGGTGTGGCTTACTCCTGATTTCTGGGCCCCCCCGCACTGCAGGGATGGTTGGATGTGACCCAGACAGAAGCCCACATTATTGTGGTTGGTTGGTTCTGCAGGGTTCTGCAGTGATGCAGGCCTTGGCCAGTCTGATCCCAGTGAATGGCAGGAATTTAGGAGCATTACTAGAAGAGACTTGCTCTTGCCTGCTGGGCTAAAACTGACTGTCAGTGGAAGGAGACGGGAGTTATCTCATGGAATTATGTGGGAAGGCCCTGATATGGCCAAGGGCCACACTGTGGAAAGAACTGCTGCGGCTGGGGGTAAAGTGGAATTGTAACCCCATGAAGTTAAAGTTGCCCCTGAAGCCAGCTCTTCCACTGACATTTCAGATATTGAGCCAAACAATTACTTTTTATTGAAGCCATTTTGGATGGGGTCAGTTTCACCAGAAAGGTATTTTATTATTACACCGCATGCCACACTCACATTTTCTTTTCTGGAGAAATGATGCAGCTCATCAATAGGTGTTCAAAGGAATTTGCAACCTAGAAGACCCAAAGGCACTTTCTGACCCTAAGGTTCTGTATGTGTAGATATTAGGGCCAGAAGCAGGGCAATAGAAGGTGAGCTGAAGTCACCAACTGTCAGTGTAGGTTACTCATAATGTTCCACCAATGTGAAATGTGCACAGTAGAAGTAGAGAAGAAAATGAACAAGCATGCCCGTGAGAATGCACAGAGACCAATTCTTATATTTCACCAGCTGAACACTTAAATTTCCCCAAACAAAAGTAAACATGGAATGAGACGTAGGAGAAAGTGTGGCTTCCTTCCATCAAGAGTTCTTAAGTCCCCCCAGAGTCCCAGTTATTCATTCAGTCATTCATTCAGCAAACACATATTGACGGCTGGCATATGCCTTGGCACCACAAAAGCAGTTAGTAAAAGGCACAAGGTCCCTGCCCTTGTAGAGTTTTGATTCTAGTGGCTGAAGACACACAAGAAGAGGCTACTACATATCTCCACAAATTAATTTCAGACAATGAGAAATGGTATGGGTAAGGAAAAAAAAGCAGGAAAATAGACTTTCTCAGTGTCATGGTTTGTCTTTAATAGAAGGTTAGAAAGACTGCTCTGAGAAAGGAGGATGTGAGCCGAGACATGTGAGACTAGGTATCATCAGGCATAGAAGGAATTGGACAAAGAGTGTCCCATGAGTCTGAATGGGATGGGGGGTTGAGCTTGGTGTATGTGAGGGACAGAGAAAGGCCAGAGCTCTTATTTTCAACTGCATGGTGAACTAGATACAGTGAACATCTTTCTGAATAGTGCTGAATTACATGCTTTTAAAAATTTTAAATTATGGCCGGGCGTGGTGGCTCACGCCTGTAATCCCAGCACTTTGGGAGGCCAAGGCGGGCGGATCATGAGGTCAGGAGATCGAGACCATCCTGGTTAACACGGTGAAACCCCGTCTCTACTAAAAATACAAAAAATTAGCTGGGCATGGTGGCGGGCGCCTGTAGTCCCAGCTACTCGGGAGGCTGAGACAGGAGAATGGCCTGAACCCAGGAGGCGGAGCTTGCAGTGAGCCGAGCTCGCGCCACTGCACTCCCGCCTGGGCAATAGAGCAAGACTCTGTCTCAAAAAAAAAGAAAAAAAATTTAAATTATATATTCTTTGGTCTGCAAATAAAGCAAAAACAATAAAAAGCAACAGAAAAACAACTGATAAGTACAAACTTCAGTGGAAATGGAAATCAAGGGAGTGGAACAGAGCATCACTAAAGCCATTTCCCTCGAGGGCATTGGCATATCTGGTGACGGTGGCTAGGAGTTCAGTTTCTGTGGCTTCACAGGGCAAATGGTCAGTGGGGTAGGAATCAAGGAGCAGGACTCTCCCCCGCAAAGAAAGGCGATGAAAGACTCCTGCATATGGTGTCAGCTAACAGGCTGCACACTCAACATCAGGATACACTTTCACTAAGCGTAAGCCTGTCCCTACCCTCCTCCAGCTGACTTCTCCCCACTATTGCTACTCTCCCCTGCAGGAGGATAATTTACTTAGGGCAGAGTGCAGGAAACTTATCTCTCCTGATAACATATTATCATAAGCCAAACTTCAAGCAGATTTGTAGCCCAATTTCACACTCTTCATCACCCAAAGTAACTTCAAACTGGTAATTTAATGTCAAATAGTGCAGGGTGGCGCTGACTGTGGTACCACAGGAGCATGCCCAAGTCCCGTTCAAAGGAATCATCGTTAAATTAAAGCTCAGATAATAATGAAAAGATGCAGTTCCAAAAATATTAAAACTTGCAATCAAACATCACAAATGGGAATAGAGAAAACGAACCATGAATGGAAGATGGAAGAAATAATAGGAGATTCACGCTGACATGGTTTGGCTCTGCGTCCCCATCCAAATCTCATGTTGAATTGTAAATCCCGTTGTTGGGGGAGGGACCTGGTGGAAGGTGATTGGATCATGGGGGCAGATTTTCCCCTTGCTGTTCTTGTGATAGTGAGTGAGTTCTCAAGAGATCTGATGCTTTAAAAATGGCACTTCCCCCTTCACTCTCTGTCTCTCTCCCGTCACCATGTAAGGAAGGTTCTTGCTTCCCCTTCACCCACCCTCCCTGATTGTAAGGTTCCTGAGGCCTCCCTAACCATGTTTCCTGTACAGGCTGCAGAACTGTGAGTCAATTAAAGCTCATTTTCTTTATAAACTGCCCTTTCTCAGGTAGTTCTTTATAGCAATGTGAGAATTGACATGCCTGTGGGAATTCTGGTATCAGAATTATCAGATTCAGAATACAAAATAAATCTGTTTAATACGTTTAAAGAAATAGAAGTTTGAAAATATGGGTAAGGTGTAAAGCAAGCAAGCATTTTAAGATGGTCACACGAAAAAGAAATAAATAGAACTTCTAGAAACACATACACACACAAATGCATGCACACAGTGCATATTTTTTAAATAACTAATTGGATGAAATAGAGTAAATAAAGGTGAAGGGAAAATTACTGAAGTGGAAGATAATTCTGAGTATATTAAACAGAATGCAACACAAAAATACTAATGGTTGGCAAATATGAAAGAGGGGGGAAGGAGAAAAGGAAAGACTGAGAATGTCCAACTATGCTAAAGATGGGAAGGAAAGAGAAAGGCTAAGAGGCAGTATTTTGAAAGGTATGATCAAAATTCTCCAGAACAAGTAAAATCAATCCTAAGCAGATTGAGGAGGACAAAGTATGTTTTCAGAAGGAAGGAAAAGTAAATCTATTTTCACATAGGCAAACTGAGAGAGATTATAATTCAGACCGAAGTAAAGTGATCCCAGGTGGATGACCTGAAATGGAAAAAAAAATAACAAAGAGAAGATCTCAAATATAGGTGCAAATATAAACAAACTTTGATGATGTGAAACATTAAAAAATGAGTTGTGAAGGGTTTTTCAGCCCTACCCTTTTTCTTCTCCCCTTCTGGGACTTTGATAATGTGATATTAGATGTATTGTTGCTATAGTCCTACAGGTTCGGGAGGCCCTGTTCATTTTTTTCCCAGTCTGTTTTATTTCTGTTGTTCATCTTGGATAATTTCGATCTTGCCGTTTACTTATTACAGTCGTGTTGCTCAGCGATGGGGATTCATTCTCAGAAACGCATCCTTAGGCAATTGTGTCATTATGTGAATATCACAGAATGCACTTAGACAAACCAAGATGGCGCAGTCTACTACACACCTGGCTACATGGTAGAGCCTCTTACTCCCAGACTACAAGGAGCAAGAGGCTGTACAGCATGTGACTGTATTGAATACTGTAGGTGATTATAACACAATGGTGATTAATTGTGCCTCTAAACATATCTGAACATAGAAAGGGTACAGTAAATATAAAAGATTGTAAAAATGAGACATCTTTATTTACTGTGAATGGTGCTTGCAGAACTGGAAGTTTCTCTGAGTGAGCCAGTGAATGAGTGGTGAGACAATGTGAAGCCGTCAGACATTACTGTACACTACTGGAGACTTTATAGTAACACTATACACTTAGGCTACACCACAATTATTTTTAACTATTTTTATGTTCTCAATAATAAATTAAACTTAGCTTATTGTAACTTTTTAACCTTACAAAATTTTAATGTTTTTAAAACTTTTTGACCTTTCATAATAACACAAACACATTGTACAGCTGTATAAGAATATTTTCTTTTTTAAAAATTTCCTTATATCCTTACTCTATAAGCTTTTATTCTCTTTGTTTTTATTTATTTATTTATTTTTTACTTTTAAACTTTGTTAAAAACTAAGACACAAGCACACATGTTAGCCTAGGTCTCCACAAGTTCAAGATCACCAATATCACTGTCTTCTGCCTTCACATCTTGTCCCACTGGAAAGTTTTCAGGGGCAGTAATAGCCATGGAGCTGTCATCTCTTATGATAACAATGCCTTCTTCTGGATACCCCCTGAAGGACCTGCCTTTGACTGTTTTATAGTTAACTTTTTTTTTAGTAAGTACAAGCAGTATACTCTAAAATAATGATAAAAGCAGAGGATAGTAAATACATAAGCCAGTAACATAGTTGTTAATTATCATTATCAAGTGTGATGTACTGTACATATTTGTATGTGTTAGACTTTTATACAAATGACAGCACAGCAGACTTGTTTGCACTGGCATCACCACAAACACATGAGTGATGTGTTATGCCATGATAGTATAATGGCCACAATGTCACTAGGCAATAGGAATCTTTCAGCTCCATTATAATCATGCAGGACCACAGTCTTATATGTGGTCTGTCATTAACTGAAATGCTATGCACTGTGTGACTATATTTCCTTTCCTCTCAATTTGTCTGTTGAGTTCAGCCATGGAATTTTTAATTTTGTTGATCGCACTTTTCAGTTCTAAAATTCCCATTTCATTCTCCTTTAAATCTTCCATTTTTCTTTTTGCTGATACTCTATTTTTCCACTTGTTTAAAATTTATTTATAATTGCTCATTGAAGCACTTTTACCGTGAGTGATTTAATATTTTGTCAGATAATTCTAACATCTCTTGTATCTTGATGTTGACATCGATTCATTGTGGGGTTTTTTTTGTTTGTTTGTTTGTTTAACTTTAAATCTTCTTGTTCTTTCTATGATGAATGATTTTCTGTTGAAATCTGGGCATTACAGGTATTATGTTATGACACCTTGGATCTTATTTAAACTTCTTGGTTTCGCTGTCTTTCTCTGGCATAGATCTTTTAGGGTGGAGAGAGAGAGAGAGAGAGAGAGTATTGTCTTGTCACTACCAAGAGGTGGTAGAAGACCATGTTCTCTACTTGGCCTTTGTTGACACCAGGAAGCTGGAGGTCTAGTTCCTGCCATCCAGTGTGAAAGTTCTGGCTCCCTATTTATTCTCCTCTGGCGTTTGGCTAGTGTAAGTTGTAGAAGTGTCTCATTACTGCTCCCCAAAAGGCTGCCCCTGAAACCACGAGAAAGGAGAGAACCTTTCCACTCATTACTGCTAAGTGATGACAAAAGTCAGAAAACATGAAAGCCAAAGACATGGGATGATATCTTCAAAGTGTTGAAAGTAAAAAACTCAACCAAAAAGGTATATGCAGCTTAACATTGCTCCCCCAACCAAAAAAAGTAGTAAGACACTCCCAGATAAACTAAACTCAAAAACTGTATTACTAGTAGACACTTCATGCAAGAAAGTCTAAGCAGAGCTCTTTAGCTGAAATGAAAGGTCACTAGATAGTAGCTCAAAACTATAAAAGAAGTAAAAAGAATTGCTAAATGCAGTGATAGATGTTATGAAAGTCAGGATAAATACACATTTGCTTCTAAATCTTTTCTTTCCCATCTGTTTTAAAAGACAATTGCATAAAGCAATTATTATAAAACTGTACTTATGGCTTTGTAATGTATTAAGTTTTAATGTATATGACAATAATAGTACAAAAAAAAAGGAGGGAACAGAGCAACTTGGAGCAAAGATTTGTACATTATTGAAATTGAACTCATACTAATGTGAACCAGATTGTTATATGTTAATATGTTAATTGTAATCACTGGGTCAACCACTAAGAAGATATCACAGAAAATAGTAAACAACAGTAGAAAAATGATTAAAAGGTAGACTAGAAAGTATCTGTCTAACACAAAATGTGAGAATCTCAAAACAGAGAAACAAAAGAGACACAGATATGTAGAGACACAGACCCTTGTTTTCTACAATCTGTGTGTCTTTTTTTCCTCTGTTTTGGAATTTCCAAATAGCAAAATGGAAAATGTAAATCCTCCCTTATCAGTAATTACTTTGTATAAAAGTCAATTAGGCACAACAGTCAAAAGGCAGAGATTAAGAGAATGGATAAAATTACTTGATCCAGCTATGTGCTGCCTAAAAGACACACACTGTAGGTTCAAATAAGTAAACAGTTTGAATATAAAAGAATGAAAAGAACATACTGCTTGGTTTCAAACAGTAATTTAAAAAAACTGGGGTAGGTATATTAATATCAGATGGAAAAAATGTAAGGAAAAACAAATACTGAGGACAAAAAGATATCTTAAATGATAAAGATGCCATTGATGAAGAAGATATAACAATTATAAACAGATATGTACCTAGAAACACAGTCTCAAAATAAACAAAGCAAAAGCTGACATAATTGAAAGAAAAAATAAACAATTCAACAATAATATTTGGAGACCTTAATATCCCATTTTCAGTGGGTAGTCCAGCAAAGTTAAAGATCGACAAAGAAATAGAAGACTTTCGCACACTCATACCAACTACAGCTAATGGACATATATAGCACTCTACCCAGCAGCAATGACTGTAAGTATTTAGGAAATACAAGGAACAGACCTAGAATAGTCAAAGCAAACCTTGAAAAAAAAGAGCAAAGTTGGGGTACTCACATTTCTCAATTTTAAAACTTACTACAAAACTACAGTAATTAAGATATGATGGCAGTGACATTATGATAGACATACAGATCAGTGGAATAGAATGAAGAGCCCAAAAATACATCTTCACATTCATGGTCAATTGATTTTTGATGAGGGTGCCAAAGAATAAAATCCATGAAGGAAAATGTCCTTTTCAACCAATGTTGCTGAGAAAAGTAGATACAAATATGCAAAGGAAAGCAGTTGTTCCCAGCCTCACATTATGCAAAAAATTATCTTGAAATGAATCATGCAACTAAATGTAAGAGCTAAAACTATAAATCTCCTAGAAGAAAATATAGGAGTTTATCTCCATCATACTGGGTTAGGCAATGGTTTCTTTGGCATCAAAGCACTAATGACAAAAAACAAAAGCTGGATGAAGTGGACTTGATCAAAACGGAAGTTTGCCTCAAGGACACCATCAAGGAAGTGAAAAGGCAGTCCACAGAATGGGAGAAAATATTTGCATTTTATGTATTTAATAATGAACTTGTATCTAGAATATACAAAGAATTCTTAAACCTCAATAATAAAATGACACAAATGCATTTTTAAAAGGGGCGAGGGGTTTGAATACTGATTTTTCCAAAGAAGACATACAAATAGCCAACACCCGAAAAGATGCTACCATCATTAGTCATTAGGGAAATGCAAATCAGAACCATAATAAGGCCTATTTCACACCCACTGAGGTGGCTATAATTAAAAAAAAAAACACAAACAGATAATAACAAGTGTTGACAGGAATGTGAAAAAGTCCAAACTTGTATATATTGCTGGTGGAAATGTAAAATACTGGAACCACGTTGGAAAACAGTTTGGCAGTTTTCCAAGATGCTAACCATATAGCTACCATATGACCCAGCAATTCCAGTCCTATATACATACCCAGGAGATATAAAAACATGTATTCACACAGAAATTTTTACATGAATGTTCATGGCAGCATTATTCATAATAGCCCAAAGGGGGACACAACTCCAATGCCTAACAACTGTCAAATGGATAAAATTCAGTCACAAAGGGAAATGATGCACTAACACATGTGACAAAATAGATGGCTGTTGAAAACAATACACTGAGTACAGTAAGCCAGATGCAAAAGATCATGTTTTATGCACCTTCATTTATGCAGAATGTCCAGAACAGGCAGATGCACAGAGACAGATTAGTGGGAGTTCAGTGGTGGATTACTGGTAGATTGACAGAGACTGGGAGGGTGGCATGGGGAAGTGATAATTCATTATGGGGTTTCTTTTGGGAGTGATAAAAACATTCCAACATTAGATCGTGTGAATATGAATATATTAAAAAGCCACTAAACTTTAGATAGGTGGATTTTACGGCATGTAAAACATATCTTAATGAGATTTTTTAGAAGTTATTATAGTATTGACATAAGGATAGACATATATATCAACAGGGCAGAAATAGAGTTCTTAAATAGAATCATATGGTCAATTGACTTTCAACAAAAGTACCAGTAATTCAATGGAGAAAGAATAGTGAAGGATTTCAGCAAATGCTGCTTGAACAATTGGACATCAATATTCAGCTTATATAAAAATTACCTTGAAATGGAACATAGGCCTAAGTGTAAAATCTAAAAGCATAAAAATTCTGAAGTAAAATACAAGGGAAACTATTTTTGAAATTTGACAGATTTCTTAGGAATCAGCCTGAACCATAAACAAAAACATGAATAAATTGAACTCCGCCAAAATTAAAAACTTCTGCTCTTCTCAAAACACTGTTAAAAAGTGAAAACTGAAAATTTTCTACCACTGAAGGGTTGAAAATATTTGCAACACATATTTGGTGAAAGATATGTATCCAGAATATATAAATAACTGCTGCAGCTTTAAAAATAAAGCAAATAAAAAAATGTACAAAATATCTGAGCAGATGCTATACCAAGTAAAAGATATGGATGCCTGACATCATCAGTCATTAGAGAATTGTAAATTAACACCACAGTGAGATACCACTGTACACCAACTGCAGTGGGATAAAAAAAAATGACCGTGCTGAGAGACATCCTGGGGCACTGCTGGTGCGAAATAAAATGGTGGATACATTTTGGAAAACATTTCGGCAGTATGTATATTTTTTAAGTTAAACATAAGCCTACTACAAAATCCGGCGATCTCGTTTCTAGGGATTTATCACAAAAAGAATAAAAAGAAATCAAAACTTATGTCCACACAAAGACTGGTTTATGATCATTTTACAGTAGCATTATTTATAATCTCCCCAAACTGGAAACACCCCACATTCCCATTACCGACAGAGGGATAAACTGTCATCTGTCCATACGATGGAACACCACCCAGCAATCCAAAGAAATAAATCTCATTTTAAATTTTTATTTATTTATTTATTTATTCGAGACAGAGTCTCACTCTGTTGCCCAGGCTGAAGTGCGGAGGTGCCATCTCTGCCCACTACAACCTCCGCCTCCCGGGTTCAAGGGATTCTCCTTCCTCAGTCTTCCCTCAGCTGGGATTACAGGTGCACGCCACCATGCCCGACTAATTTTTGTATTTTTAGTAGAAACAGGGTTTCACCATGTTGACCAGGCTGGTCTCAAAGTCCTGGCCTCAAGTGATCCGTCTGCCTCAGCCTTCCAAAGAAATGCATCTTAAAAGCACTCTGCTACGTTCAAATATCTGGACTCAAAATGCTACATACTGTATGATTCCGTTTGTATTATGTCTGGGGAGAAATCAGGTGAGTGCTTACTTGGGGCTAGGGTATGGAGGGAGGAATCAATTACCAAGGGGACATACAGAAGCTTTTGGGGTGGTGGAACTACTCTAAATATCTCACTTTGGTTATAATTGTATGACTGCACGTATTTGCCAAAATCCATCAAACTGAACGTATAAAAGAGGTGAATTTTATTTCGTGTATATATATCATACCTCAATGAATTCAACTTTAACAAATTGAATCTTGACCATCCATCTCACATATGCAAAAAGTCAAATCCACCTGGGTTAGAGATATGAATATAAAAATAAACACAAGCCTCTAGAAGATAACATGAGAGTATTTCACAGCCTTAGGGGAGCCAAAGGATTTTAAATAGGACACACACACACACATACACACACATACGCACATCCCTAGCTTTAAAAAAAAAAAAGATAAACTTGACTTCATTAAGATTAAGAAATGCTTATCAAAAAATATCATTAAAAGAGTGATAAGCTACGGAGTGGAAGGAGACATCTGAAATGCAGAAAGCTCATAACATACATGAGCATATAAAGAACAACAATTCAATAAAAAATGTAGAAAAAGTAAATTTAGATGAGAAAAATACCAGGAAAGTACTTAACTAATGAATGTTTTCGCTTTTACAGTGTGTTCAGCAGCATTAATCAACAGGAAAATATATATTCAAACCACCACAATTTACTATTTATGCCACCATAACAGCCAAAGGTAAAAAAGACTGTCGTTGCCTGGTGTAGGCTAAGATGTGGAACATCTAAAACTCACACACTGGGGTGGGAACAGACATGATCTTAGCTGCTTTGGAAAACTGGTTGTATCTACCTGTATTAGTCCATTCTCACGTTGCTATAAAGAACTGCCTGAGAATTAGTAATTTATAAAGAGAAGAGGCTTGACTGGCTCATGGTTCTGCAGGCTGTACAGGAAGCATGGCTGGGGAGGCCTCGGGAAACTTACAATCGTGGTGGAAGGCAAAGGGGAAGTAGGCACATTTTACGTGACTGGAGTAAGAGGAAGAGCGCAAAGGCGGAGGGGCCACTCACTTTTAAACAACCAGATCTCCTGAGAACTCACTTACTATCATGAGAACAGCAAGGGGGGAGTCCACTCTCATGATCCAGTCCACCAGGTGTCCCCTCCAACACTTGGGATTACAATTTGACATGAGGTTTGGGAGGGGACACAAATTCAAACCATATCACTACCAAAATTGACCCAAACATTCTATTACTAGTTACACACTCAAAAGAAATGCATCTATTTTTTTAAATGCATATATATTTACACCAAAATATATGTACAAAAATGTGTATATCAACTTTACTTGGAATGGAGCTAAACCAAAGATAACGCATCAACACGTAGGATGAATAAACAAATAATATAATATTCACACAAGGGAGTATTATATATTAATGAGAAAGATCAAACTACAGCTAACACAACAACATGGGTGAACTTTATAAGCAGTGAATGAAAGAAGCCAGTCATAGAAATTAAATACCATCTGAATCCTTGTACACTAAGTTCAGAAGCAGTACTAAACTTAGTATTGAATACGTAATACTGGAAAGCTGGATAACGGTTTCCTTTAGGGGACCAGATTAGCAGCTGTGGAAATCTAGCCTGGTGATATTCTGTTTATTGGCAAAATTGCCAGATAAATAGGTGAGTTCCCTTGGAGACTGATCTCTGCCTCTGTGCACTATATGTTGTGCACATTGTAATTAACTTTGTAAAAATTTCAGAATTCCCTTTGGGATTTTACAACTGTACTGAATGTAACATTCATGTGACATTCATGCACAACATGAATAAGTCAGAGTCTATCCCAGCACAGCGCCCAGCCATCATCCGGATGGCCCATCACACCTGTGGTTGGAATGTCGTGATGAATCCTTTGACAAAGTTGTTGCATCAGCCTCTCCCAGGAATTTTGCTTCTATTTGGATTCTCCTGTCTACCAAGAGTAGCAAGGATAGTTCTTCAGACACACTGGTTTTTGTCCTTCACTGGCTCATTTTCTGTCCACTTTTACCCACTGGGGAGCCAGTTAACACGGTGAAAACACGACAATGGCCAAGGAAGCCACATTACCCAGGGTCGTGCAGGAGCAATGGAGGAACAGGAGCCAGGAGGGCTGAAGGCACCTCATTTCTGAGTCCTCTAACTGACTTACATGAGTGCCTGGTTGCAGCTAACCCCGAGACAAATGCCTGCCTTAGGAGATACTAATATTTTCCAAATCTGTAGCTGATTCACTCACTGAGGTTTTAATTGACACCCCAGGCACTGTATCGTTCCTCCACTTTTCCCTCCCAATATCCCCCACCATTTCAGGTGGTCTGAGGGTTTTTGCAGGGCTATATACAGAAGTTGTTTGAGGGTAAGCCCTAGTCTTTTTCTGAAAGCCTGAGTTTTCCAGGTGTCTTCTAGGAGATGGAAAGCTTAATCCTAGAGAGTGACTTCTAGGAAAGTGGGGAGAGAGGTAGAGATGGATAGAGGGAAGAAGAGAGGGAGAATGTGTGCTGAGATCTGGGAGATGGCAGGAAGGAGATGGCTCGTGGGAGGGACCTAGGTCCTACCCACAGAGGTGGGATAAAGCCACAGAGGCCCAGGCGAGGTCCTCCCAGCTCTGCAGAGATTTATTATGCTACACTCCCAGTAGATTAGAAAAGCCAGTACCATTTGGATATCACACACTCACACAGCCAGGGGAACAGATGGCTCGGTGATAACCAAAACCGGGTAGACCAAAATGTCAGTGACCTCTCCAATGTCTGCAGAACTTGGTCCCAGTTCAGGGGAAATGTAGCCCACTGATAGTGCAGACTGATTTTCCTACCAACCTGATGTGTCAGTGGCTTGGTGTGAGAGTCCATCAGATTAAGAGAAAATAAAGCAAAGTAATTTGTCTTCCACACTCTAGTCTGGTGAGTAGGAACCACACCGTCTGTATGACAGTAGACCCAGTATTTTTAGTCCGCACCCTGGACACGAACAGTGTTTCCTAGGATTTTACTGTTGGTGGTGTGCTGGACAAAGGCCTAATCGTGGAAATGAGACCTCAGGGTCTGGGGTGTTGATAAATTCCATAGAGGGGATATAGGGTCTTATCCATATGCCAGCAAAGAACACATAATCAGCAGTTCTAAAGACACATCAGGGTAGTCCTTCCTCCAACTGACAGTTCTGATGCTTCTCTTCCCATCTGTCTTATTTCCTCTGTCTTCTGAGGATGCTGCTTATTATTATTTTTATAAAACATTCTCATGAAGAGAAAATTAAATATGCATGTGTTTTAAAATTAAGTATGCATAACAAAGTCCTAAAAAATGCTTTAATGGAGCCAGTGAGTCAATCTTTCATGAATATTTTAATTTTTAGGTGGCCCAGCTCAGGTAACTTACATAATTGTACTCTGTCCTTACAGTGAAGCAAAAAAAAAAAAAAGGTTAAGGCCTGGGATGGAGATGGAGATGGAGGTTTTACACACGCACACGCACACACACACACAGATATACGCGTGCACATAGACATACACACACCCATATGTATGCATGTGTGTGCCTATTAATTGCTGTTCCTACTCAGGACTCTGATGAAAGCCACACTATTACAAGTGACCTTGGTTTATTTGAAGGCTGTAGAAAAGTCGGCCTCATCTTTTCAAATACCCCTGAGTTAACTTTCTTCTGAAACTTAACTTTGCCCAGCAATTTTCATGAATGGCTGGGGACATTTTTCTAGTGTGCCAGTGCCTGAGCCTCATCCCCAGATCTTCTGACTTCGTTCTTCTTAGGCAGGGCCCGGACAGGTGCATTTTCAAAGCTCCCACTGAGCAGTCTGGATTGAGGTGAGCTCGCATGCACAGGCCTCTGCTGCTGGCAGTGGAGACCCAGGAGGAAGGAGACTGGGAGCTGTGGGACTATGGATGGGCATGTCTCTTGATAAAAGAACAGATTCATTCACACATTTTTATATCACCTTAGAAAAATTGATGCTAGTTTTTGCTAACAATAAATGACTTTTTGTATTGATGTGGGAGAAGCCAAACCTTGACCTCCAGTCTGCACTGCACTGTTCACCTGGGAGACAAAGCTTGTTCTCGTGTCACCCACAGCAGTGTGCTTCCTAATCCTTACTGTGCAGATGAAATCCCACTGGGACCTTGGTAAGACCTGTGATCTGGCCCAGCCGGCCTAGGGGGAGCCTAGGACCTCGCATTCTTCCAATCCAGCAGGTGATGCTGATGCTCCTGGTCCATGGACCACACTTTGAGTAGCCAGGGCCACGGAGCATTTCCTTCTCAGCTTGTGTGAAACAGTCTTGTGTTTAGAAAGCTCTCTAGCCAAAAATCTACTGCACTCCAGCACAATTAATCTCTGCCCCTTCCTGTGCAAGGGTCAGTCCTAGGGAACAGGACTCAGGTTCCAGAAGAACGCATATTCAGAGACGTTTCCAGCGTCACTTCCTTCCTTCTGCCTTGCTTCCTCGGGAGATGAAGTCACCTTTCTCTCACTCATTTGCTCCCTAGACATTCCTCAGCCTTTCCTGGAAAACAAGTAGTGTGTGCACCTCTACCTGCTGTGAGTCTTGAGGGAGGAAATAAGAGAAGACAAGAGGAGACCGCAGCGGGATCAGGCAAATTTTCCTTCCTCCTATGGCTGTGAGACAGTGGCTTCCTGGCAAGACATCAATAGGTATTTCAATAGTCCATAGTCAGAGGACTTCAATAGTCAATAGTTCAAAGGACTTCATAGCCAGATAAGGCATTCAGTAATTTTCCCCCAAATATTTTTGCCGTGTATAAAGTTTTATTTCCACCAAACTAAATAGCTACAATTACCTTTAATAAATAACTGCTTTTTAACAAGATATATGCTCTTTAACATTTTTTTCATAAGTGTATGTTTTCTTTTACATATTCAAATGTATGTGAAAAATGAGTGTGACTTTCGGAAGTCTTAGAACAAACTAAAATTTCTCGCTAAAATAAATGATACTAGCCCTTTCACTCAAACTGTTTTTCTTTTAACTGGAGCAAATTAAATAGGTGGGTACAGGTGCACAAAGAATATTTTGCCCGATATCCTTATGATGGAAGAGTTCAGACCATGCCGTGCAAGCATGAACACAGCTCTCCATGAAAACAGATAAAGGGTTTCACATATGCATCAACCACAAGTGTGGGCACCAGTGTAGGCACCAAAACTTCAATTGGGAGGACTTGGGAGTTGAGAATGTATTTTACTATTGTCCTCTAGGAAGCAAGTTAGCATTTCAGCTGCAATGTTTGGAATGAACTCCGCCTTGCTCAGTCGCTGAGTATAAAATAAGAATATAAAATGCCAATATGATACCAGTAAAACAAAAATAATCTAAGCTCATCTGCACTGCTGCTGTAGCATGGGCAGACAAAGCCACACAGACCTTCAATGCAGTGTCACCAAGCTGAGCCAGACATTCTCTGTCTTGTGAGGGAAAACACACAGTCTTTCTCCAAATGCAAAACCTGCAACAGGGACAAGCAGGACAAGCACCTGAGGACTCTGCCCACCATTCCTCTCCTGTTCCACTCACTTGGCCCTTAATCCTTCCCTGCAGACAAATATTTCTTGAATCGTTTGGCTCATTTTTCATACAGGTAGAGCTCTTCAACCAGACAGAAAGCTTCTTGAGGACGAGGACTTGGATTTAGTATATTCATACTCCATAAAGTAACAGGGATCCTATTCCAGAAATCAGCATGAGGAAAGACTTTCTTGTATATATGAATTTACTTACATGGGTAGTTAAGGCAGAATGTTTGAAATGAGAGCTGATTCAGGAAATACCAAGAGCAACACAGTTCCATATGTGATGAATATTTCTTCAATGGCCTTAAATGTAGTATGAACTCCCTCCAATCTAATCTGTTTGAGAATGTTTTTATTCTATATGCCTTTTCTAATCCTGCTTCCAATTTAGGACAGGAAGATAAAGAGGCATGCCTTCGGAGCTGTATAGGGCAATTCCAACCCAGTCAATAGTTCATAATCCAGTGGATCTAATTTAGAAGAGGGAAGAAAGGCTTCTAGGGTTCCCAGGTACACACTCTTGTTTTGTTGAGCACTTTTGTATTCAGTACAGCCCTTTGTTAAACTGTCCAAGTAGAGTCCAAAAGCAGGTTAAGGTTTTGCCACTCCTTCAGTAGTGGTACAAATGTTTGTGAAAACTGGCGAGGTTGGAAGAATGGAATAAAATCCCAGTAGGCCTATAAGTCAGAAACGGATTTCTCAAGAACTCCAACCAAAGGAAAGCCATTCTCTCCCCTCAAACTTGCAGTCTTCTCCTGTGCTGCATAAATGCAGTTATGCTGGTGTTGGAGAAGGAAAGTGAATTGTGAGTTCTTGTCTTGCCACCTACATTGATCCAGCCCCTGTTTCTCAACCTGCAAGATGGGAGGACCAGACTAAGGTTTCTTCCTCATCCAACATTTTCATCAGCAAATTAAACCAAGAGTGAGAATCTTTCCTCCAGATCTTCTTCCAACCTCTAAACACAGCACCTTTGATTGTTGTTAATTACTCAAACCCCTGCCTAGCTGAAGGATGGATGGCTCTGTGTTTACAACTTGAATGTCTTCAGACATAACGTATTTAACCAGGGACAGAACAATGCCACAGCAGACTGGAAAGCAAAGATATTGTTTATACAGGTAAGATGTCTTGAACCAGCTGTCTCTCGAGACATTTTTTGCTTTGTAGAAAACAATGAGGAACACTGTTATAGACATAAATGAAAGCTCCCAAGATTGTTACGGGGAGCCAAAGGATCTGGGAGAGGCATGGCTGGGCTGCTGCTAATTGGACAGGTGGCTCTTCCTGCCAGCTGTCTTCATTCGACAGGCATATTTTAATGAGAAATATTTCTCTGTAATTGAAGTAATGGTCCTAATAGAATAGTATGGCCTTGCATAAGGAAAAGAACACAAAGGAGTTTAGATCCACTCTGCCTGCATCATTAGAGTGCTCTCTAGAATATCCTCAGTGGGTGCTCACCTTGAATTTCTGTGCATATTGGCAACCATAACTTCATCATGCATCCAACCAATGCTCAAATAGCTCTACAATAAACCTGAAACGAGTGATGATGAATGATGATGGTGCCTGTGGTGGCTTCTACCTACTGACCACTCTTTAACCTGGCATTTGCATGGAAGACATGCACACTCTTCCCCATGACACCATTTAGAAATTAGATGGCAGTTCTCACAGCAATCTGTGTAACTCCTTTTAGAGGGAAAAGAAAAAGCTATTTTTCTAATCTCTTGTCTACACAGGCTGATCATATTTACCATTGGAACTGGATCAACAGATGATTCAATAACTGTTTGGCTCAACCCCAGTGTTAATAAGTCAGTGTCTCCATGCAATTATCCTTTGAATGAAAATAAGAGCCTCTCCTTGGACAGATATTCCTCAGGCCAGGGCCCTTTCAGAGTGCTTTTTCATCCTATGAGTAGACTCACTCTGGGGTCTCATGGAGCAGGAAGATTGGACAAGCACAGGCTCCAGAGTTGGCAGCTGCAGAGATGCATCTGTTCTGAATGATAGAGAACTGCAACATTGATGTCAAAGTGTAAACGTCCACTTCAGTTAGACTCAGTGGAAACTCATTTAGCATGTGTTGAGGAACAAGCTCAGTGCCAGCCAGTATTTGTAAATGTAAAGAACCACCTGTGATCTCACATGGTCCACACTCTGAACACCATAACTAACTATAAGAACACACACTGATGCCAGGTGCGGTGGCTCATGCCTCTAATCCCAGCACTTTGGGAGGCTGAGGCGGGTGGATCACCTGAGGTCGGGAGTTCGAGACCAGCCTGACCAACATGGAGAAACCCCATCTCTACAGAAAATACAAAATTAGCCAGGTGTGGTGGTGCATGCCTGTAATCCCAGCTACTCCAGAGGCTGAGGCAGGAGAATTGCTTGAACCCGGGAGGTGGAGGTTGCATCACACCATTGCACTCCAGGCTGGGCAACAAGAGTGAAACTCCGTCTGAAAAAAAAAAAAAAAAGAACACACTGAGACATTTCTTTCATTGCCAGATAGAAATAGTGGTGCACACATGATGCTGTTGGGAGATCAAGTGACAGGATGAATGGAAACTGCACCACACCATGCCTGGCAAGTAGGAATAACTCAATAAACGATTAAATAATGAAATTGTTTTTTCCAATCTGATAATGCATGATGCAAACATGGCTGAACTCATTTTCAGAAAATTTCAAATATATTTGGAATAGTCTGAGTTAAAATAGAAGCCATGTGATGGATTTTTAAAAATGCAGGCACCTTACTTGGAGATAGCACCCAAGGAGGGAGGTGGTGATCCTATAGAGCAGTGGTCCCCAAGCTTTCTGGCACCAGGGACCAGTTTCACGGAAGACAATTTTTCCATGGACAGGGTTGGGGAGGATGGTTTCGGGATGAAACTGTTTCACCTCAGATCACCAGGCATTAGTTAGATTCGCATGAGGAGCACACAACCTAGATCCCCTGCATATGCAGTTCACAATAGGGCTCATGCCCCTGTGAGAATCTAATGCTGCTGCTGATCTGATAAGAGGCGAAGCTCAGGAAGTAATCCTCACTCACCTGCCACTCACCTCCTGCTGTGTTTGGCCCAGTTCCTAACAGGCCTTAGACCAGTACTGGTCAGCAGCCCAGCGATCTGCATACTACAGCTTGTGGGCCAAATAGGATTAATGTCTGTTTTTGTAAATAAAGTTTCATTGGAACACAGCCATATTCATTTATTTGCGTATGGTCTGTGGTTGCTTTTGTGCTACATTGCAGAGATAAGTAGTTATGACATTGCAGCCATATGGCATTCAAAGCCAAAAACATTTACTCTCTGGCCATTTACAGTTTGCTGTTCTCTCCTATGGCACAACAGAGACTGCAGCAGAATTAAAGGCTGGGCCACTGCTAACTGGGGAAACGAGCTCTGCAGGCTTAACCACTGTGGACAGATAGGTAAGGGTTGGTTTATCAAAGTGGGAGCCCCAGACGTTCCTTATTGCAGGCCGTGCCTTGCAGTTGAGTTGTTTCTCAATTGGGCAACTCCATGTAGGGTGTTTTAAGATGAGCAGCAGAGGGTATTTATTTGTTTAACAATAGTTAATGCAGATTTCCATTGATCTAGTTGTGTTTGCTATGTTGAGCACCTGAGAAGTGCTACGTCCCAGGGACACAGCAGGGGAATAAACCGAGTTCATGCTTCCATTGAACTCATATTTCACAATAGGGAAAGTCACAAGCATGCATATGAAGTGCTGGAGACACAAACAAGCATGTATCAGTGTGAAGAAGAAGAACATAAATCCCAGGTACTGTATTAGACCATAGAGGTTCTATTCAAGGAAGGCCTCACCACAGAAATGCCATTGAGGAGAGGAGAGAGGAAACTAGCCTTGCAAATGTGGGATACTGGGGTTCTTCAGGACAGAAAGAGCAGCACACTCAAGGGCATGAAATGGGAAATGTTGTGTTTTATTTAAGGAATAAGATCAGGCTCATTACCGCTCATTGCACAAAGGAAAGAGTAACGAGGTTCAGACTTACATTGGCCAAGTAAGTAAGCAATGGGGTTTATGTTTTATTTTAAGGGCGCTGGAAGCCTCTGAAGTATTTGTGTTCCAAAAGGATGCCTCTGGCTGAGTTTGGAGAATAAACTACGTGAATCAATATAACCCACCCGTGGAATAACAGACGACTTCTGAATTATGAGTTTAATTCATACATTTTTCCTGAGCATTGACTATGTGCCAATCGCACTTCTTGCCATGACTTCATAGATTATATAGCTCTTCCAGCAGAAGGCTGAAAAGAAGGTTGCTCACACGCATCTCACAAGAGGTAAAAGCCCAACAATCTACAAAGTCAGAACGTTACTTCAACCCATCAGAGAACTGAGATTGCAGGGCGATCAAGTAGCCGGAAATACAAGGGACAAAAAGTCAAATCCGAGAGAGATGAGACACGATTCCTGGCTCAACTGTGGCAGAGCCCAGGATAAGGTGGGGCTGTCGTGCAAACGGGTGAGCAGAATTGAGCGTAAATTGCTAAAAACCAAGCGTGGACTAACCGGAGGGACACAATGGGCATGCACTTACTTGCAGATTCCTTTCCATTGACCTCCACCAGGAGCTCAGGAGAAAGATTGGGAGAGAGAGGCTAGAGAAGCCTCCCTTAGGGCTGCAGGTTTGTAGAAGTGGAATGGTCACCATGGAGAGGCACGGTGTCCTGCCTGAACCCTCTTCCTCTACAAACGTCTTAAGATGCTGCAGGAGGGGCAGCAAACCTTGTTGACCCTTGAGTACAGGTGAACACTCATTGCGACTGGGAGGAAGAGAAAATAAGAAACCTATTCCCCTTTGGGAAGTGGCAGGCATCCATCCTAGGCACAGACCGTAATAGGCCTTCTAGTGGTAAGAAAGGGGCAGGATCTCTGAGAAAGCCCCACCCCCAAAACCTAGGGATACTGAGATTTTCTGAGACTAAGGGTTGACCAGGACAGCAGAACTGCCCCCGATCCCTGGCTAACAAGCACAGAGAAATAAGCAATAGAAATCTACCATCGGGGAGGGGTAAGGGCATGGAGGAGACTCTGAGATGTGCGGCATCCAGGGAAGTCCCAAAGCTGAGGGTGGAGTAGTATCATTAAGAAAAGCCCTCCAGTAAACCAGCTCCCATCGGAAGCATGAGGTAATGCCAGAGTTATGTAAAGCCAGTAACCATAGAAACAACAAAACCCACACTTAGCTCAACTCCTGGCTAGAGAGGCTCCACTCCAGCCCCAACAGCCTATCAAAAGTTGCATGTCCACATCAGGCATAAATATTATTTACATCAGTCTCCATTGTTCTACACATGCCATTTACAGGTAAACAGCATTCAAGTGTTAACAAAAAAAAAAAAAAAGTTATGAGACACACAAAGGACACTACCAAGAAAAAAAAATCAACTGAACTAGGCTCAGGAGTGACTCAGATGTAAATATAAAAGAGATTTATCATAACCGTGGTTAATATGTCAAAGGCTTTGTTAGAAAAGGGAGACAACATGCAGAAGCATATGGTGGATTTCAGCAGGGAGATTTGAAATAAAAATCACGATAATAGAGATGAAAAATGCTTTGAGTAAACTCACCATAGACTTAATACCTATAAGAGGAAAAACCATCAGTGAATTTGGATATAGATCAATACAAACTGCCTAAACTGAAGCACAAAGATAAAAACCAATATGACAGAACAGCCCAGAGATGTGAGGAAAGATCAAATGGTCAAACAGAGATATAAACTGAATCCCAGAAGGAAAATAGAGAAAGAATGTGGCATAAGATATGCTTGAAGAGATAATGACTGATAATCTTCCAAAAATAATTAAAGACATAAAACTACAGGCTCAAGAAACTCAGATAATCCCTAGCATGGTAAATACCTGAAGATAAAAAAATTATCTAAAAAGAAATACATGCATTATACTCAAACTGCTGAAAACCAAAGATAAATAGAAAATCTTAAAGGAATCCAAAGAAAAATTGACACCTTATGAAGAGGGGGAAATAAAGAGAAAATACATAAGACTTATTATTGGAAACTGTGCAAGCCAGAAAACAATAGAGTAAAATTCTTAAAAAGCTGGAAAGAAAACTGTCAACCCAAAATTCTATACCTAGTATAGATGGCTTTCAGTAATGAGGGAGAAATATTTCTTGAACCAATAAAAAAACTCAGAGACCTGATTATCAGCTATCTTGCAGTAAGATTAGTGTGGCAGGAAGTTCTTCAGGCAATGGGAATATGACTTACAAACTTGGATCTACAGAAAGAAATGAAAACCTCCAGAAAAGGTTAAAATAAATAGAAATATAAAATATATTTTTCTTAGTTTTAATCACTCTAAAAGGTAATTGTTGAAAACAAAAACAGTAGCAGTGCATTATGGATTTATAACTATGTAAAAGTAAAATGTGTGACAAAACACTTTATATTATCACAAAAGATGGAGAGGAGACATTGGAATTATACAGCTGTAAGATTCTTATACAGCATGTGAAGCACTGTAACATTATTAGAAGGTAGACTGTAATTAGTTAAAGGTGTGTATTGCAGTCCTTAGGGCAATCATAAAACTTTTTTAAAAGAGTTACAAAAGAAAAACCCTGCAATCCAGCCTTGGACTGACCTCGTGCCACCGACTCCTTGCTGGCCATGGTCCGGGCACACTCGTCTTCTGTGCACGCCACCAGTATGTTCCAAGCTCAGGTCGTCGCAACTACCATTCTCTTTTTCTGAAACAAGCTTTATTGCCTCTTCACATGCCTAGTTCTTTGTCATAATTCAGATGTGTTATCATATCATCTCATTAGAAGTGACTTTCCAGGCTATATTACCTAAGTAGATCCCACCTAGTCATATTCTATCCCATGACCCTGTTTTATTTTCTTCAAAACTTTATTTATTTACTTCTGTCCTGCTGCTTCCCACCATGAGAAGGGTGACCTATCCATGACCACCAAGGGGGTCAAACAGAAGCTTGTCTTATTTACCTGGTATTCCCAGTGCCTGAACTGTGACTGGCATCTCAACACAAATATTAAGTACTCACCAAAGTATTGAAAGAATGACTGAGCCCTGTGTCAGGTGAATGATGCATGAAAGTGACTGGATAGAGTAGATCCTGCTCAGGACCCTAACAGAAAAACTACATGTTTAATTTTGTAGGTAAGAAAAAAAACGAAGGATAAATTTTGTGTTTGACCTTAGAAGATAAAAAGAAGTTTGCTATAACAGATACAAAAAAAAAAAAAAAAAAGAGAGTCTATTTCAGGCAAAGACATAGAGACATGAAACCCAATAGTGTGTAAAAGGATTATAAGAAGCCCTGGTTACTGAAACATGCATCAAACATAAGAGGAGTTGCTGTTAGCTTGGATTGGGACATGTAATGAGAGAGCTTGGCTGTCTTGTTTAGGGATTTTGACATTGTCCTGCAGGCACTGGGGAATCATAAATGCGTTTCATCTTTGATATAACATGATATGATCAGTGTTGAAAAGAATGTTATGACTATTGCATAGAGAAGACTAACAGATGATGAGCGTAAGACCTTTTAGAGGCTCCTACAAGAGTAAAGGTGAAAGATGCTGACTCAGTGAGTAAAGAGATGGTGGGGGGAAATGGAATTGAAAGATTAAGGAGGCGTAATCAAGGATTGTTGACTCATACAGTGTGGGTGAGGAAGAGTGAAATGTCAAAGATTTATCTGAAGACAAGCTGGAGAGACTGATGATGCTGCAGTATCACTTAGTAAATTAGTAGGGAATCTTTTTGGAGGAGGAGGGGAGGATGATAAGTTTAGTTTTCCATAGATGCCTTTGAGCTTCCTGTGGGAGGACCAGGTAGAGGTGGTTCGTGGGTAGTTAGAAATAACTGTTTGAGGTTAAAATCTTATTAAGATCTAAAGTGAAAATCAGTAGCATGGAGGCTTCTGTCATTGTTATAAGATTAAGGAAGATAAAGCAGGGAGAGATGGATAGAAAAAGAGTAGAGAATGGCATTTGCACTTTTGCATTTTCCCCTAAACTATAAATAACTGGATTTCTTCCTTTCCCTCTAGCCTGCAACAATTTAATAGATCTTCCATTGCTTTTGAAATAAGCATGTCACAAGGAAAATATGCAAATATGTCCACATGTAATTAAATATTTCCCAAAGAAAGTCAAATTACTTTTTAAAAATCAATTGTTTCTTTTCTGCAAGTTGCTATAGTTGCCGACTTCTTTTAAATATTGTTCCTACTGTATCTAGTACAATGTCTTTTCCTCGGAGGGTGCTCAATAAATGTTAGATGATAATAATTATATGCATCACAAAAACAGCACTGCGTGGAGAACCAGCAGCTATTGAATTCTATAATGTCAAAGTTTTAGAATAAAAAAAGAAACTTGTTCTTCCTTTATATTATAACATTGGATCAAAATCACAGGTTTCAAACAGAATAATAAAAGCAATTTCCTATGATGTAGGTAAGAAGGAAAATAGCATTTATTGAATACTTCCTATATGCCTTGCATTGTGTTGATATAGATAGATAAATATCCATATATAGATGCAGAGATAACAAAACATATACCACAGTGTCAGGTGATTATTTCTAAATGGTGGCATTGTAACTGATTATCCGTCCTTCACTTCCCTCAACTCTCTTCTCCTCTCTTCTCCTCTCCTCTCCTCTCCTCTCCTCTCCTCTCTTCTCCTTCCTTCTCCCACACTACAATGGGCTAGAATCAGATTCTGCATCAGCATATTTTAGTAAATTCTACATCCTGAATTTGCTCTGGGAACATAATGGGAACTGTCCTGTTATATTTATGCTCTGCTCTGGAATCTTGTGATACATACTTCACATTTTTCTTGATCTTCTTGTCTAAGACTTTTTTTTTTTTTTTTTTTTTTTTTTTTTGAGGCGGAGTCTCGCTCTGTCCCCCAGGCTGGAGTGCAGTGGCCGGATCTCAGCTCACTGCAAGCTCCGCCTCCCGGGTTCACGCCATTCTCCTGCCTCAGCCTCCCGAGTAGCTGGGACTACAGGCGCTCGCCACCTCGCCCGGCTAGATTTTTGTATTTTTTAGTAGAGACGGGGTTTCACCGTGTTAGCCAGGATGGTCTTGATCTCCTGACCTCGTGATCCGCCCGTCTCGGCCTCCCAAAGTGCTGGGATTACAGGCTTGAGCCACCGCGCCCGGCCTAAGACTTTTTCTTGTGGGAGCTATTTGCCTGAAAGGACATCTAACTCAAACTCTGAATTGCTTTTTCTTTTCTTTGTGTAACATTTTTGCTATTATGAATATGATACATACAGAAAAGAAGGAAAATTTTAAGTGTACATCTCAGTGTTTGGTCACAAAATGAGCCCCCAGTACATCAGCATCCAGATAAAGACGTAGGATATTTCTACACCCCAGGAGTCCCCTCTCGCCCCAGCAAATCACTTTCTCCCCACTCTCAGGGGTGATTTTGCTATCGCATCTTTTATGATAATCCCTTATTTCCTTTCCTTTGTAATATTACAGTTAAGTTTTAAACATATGAGATGAAAAGAATAGCATAGTTCAATTCTTTTCGAGTCTGGCTTCATTGGCTCAGTGTTCTTTTTTTTTTGAGACAGAGTCTTGCTCTGTCACTCAGGTTGGAGTGCAATGGCATGATCACAGCTCACTGCAGACTCTGCCTCCCAGGTTCACACCATTCTCTCACTTCAGCCTCCCAAGTAGCTGGGACTACAGGCGCCCGCCACTACGCCCGGCTAATTTTGTGTTTGTATTTTCAGTAGAGACGGGGTTTCACCGTGTTAGCCAGGATGGTATTGATCTCCTGGCCTTGTGATCCGCCCACCTCGGCCTCCCGAAGTGCTGAGATTACAGGTGTGAGCCACCGCACCTGGCCCGCTCAGTGTCCATTTTTGAGATTCATCCATCATCCATGCTGTTGCACACGGCTATAGTTCATTCCTTTTTCTTTAATATATAAAAGATACCTGCTTGAGGAAGAGTAAAATAGTAGTCATAATACTGGGGTAGCTTCAAATACAGAACACTATTACAAAGGGGTTGTTTCAATTTATATTCCTACCAGTGGTATGTGAGTTCCTCTTCCTCCGTATCCTGACCCGTATCTTTGTATTTTAGTTTAATTTTAGCCCTTCTGGTGAGTGGAAGAGGTGTGCCTCATTTTGGTCTCATTTTGCATTTTTTGACTGCTAATAAGGTTGAGACGTTTTCATACACTTACTAGCCATTTGACTATCCTCTTTTGGAGAAGGCGATTCAAGTCTTCTGCCTGCTTTTCTGCTAGGTTGTCTATTTCAGTGTTGATTTGAAACAGGTCTTTATGTATCTCCTACTTCTTCTAGAACAGTACCTCTTCATAGGTGAGATATACAGTAAATAGATTTTTCAACCTAGGGGCTTCACTTATTTAAGCGTGCCTTTTGAAGGAATGAAGTTCTTAATTCTAATGTAATCAAATTTAGAAATCTTTTCCTTTATGACTGGTGTTTTTTTTTTCTTAATACTCTGGGATTTGAAAAACAATGTCCTGACTTCTGAGGTCATGAAAATATTCTCCTTATATGTTTGAGGGTCTCCATGGTTCTACCTTTGACATTTAGGTCTGTGATCCACTTGGGCTGGTTTTTAGTGTGGCATAATATAGAAATCATACTTCCTTTGTGCCTTACGTGGACATACGCTTTATCCACCACTGTGTATTTGAGTAGACTGAGCTCTGTAATGCTACCTTTGCTTTAAATTCACTGTCCACATAGCTGGGGCATGCTCCGGACTCTAGATTGTATCCAGTGGCCTGCTTGTCTATCTTTCTAGAAGTTTCCTTTCTTTTTTTCCATACTGACCACTTCTCTTCTCATATTTTTCTTACATCCTCGAGCAACTGAAGCATGTTTTTAATAGTTGTATTAACCTCCCTGTATGCAAATCTTATCATCATTGTCATTCTGGGGTCTGTGTCTATTGACTGAGTTTTCTCCTGGTTACAGGCCACCTTGCCTGTTCCTTTAGGTGTCTAATAAGTTTTATTAGTGTTCATCATTTTAGATTAAAGTTTAAAATATAGATGAACTGTATATGAATTATAGGAGGGGCATTTGTTAATTATCCTTACAAGATTTTTAGTGAATGAAGGAAAGTGAATATAATTTCTGAACTAATAGGTAGAAAACTGGATATTGTACAATAGGGTAGGAAAATGAGCCCCACGAGAAGAGGTTTTAGCAAGATGAGCCCTAAAATTGCCCAAGCTCTCTGCTAAAAGCAAATTTCAGACGACAAAACAGGGAGGAGTGGCTCACACCTAGCTTGATGATTTTGCTAAGTTGAGGAGACAGAGTTGGTGGGGATGTAACTGGCTTGAAACTGAGGGGCAGAGGACTTGAGAGAAGGGAGCTGCACACAGAAGAGGTCCGGAAATCTGCAGAGGGGTTCCCCTGAGAATTTGGCTGAGAACGGAATATGTATATGTAGGATGAAAGGCCACAAAATTGAACTAGGAACAACTCCTTGGGTAAAGTATATTAATTAATTATTTTATTTATTTATTTATTTAGAGTTTTGCTCTTGTTGCCCAGGCTGGAGTGCAATGGTTCAAGCTCAGTTCACTGCAATCTCCGCCTCCCAGGTTCAAGCGATTCTCCTGCCTCAGCCTCCCGAGTAGCTGGGATTATAGGCACCCACCACCACGCCCGGTTAACTTTTTTTATTTTTAGTAGAGACAAGGTTTCACCATATTGGCCAGGTTGGTCTCGAACTCCTGACCTCGGGTGATCCACCCACCTTGGCCTTCCAAAGTGCTGGGATTACAGGCATGAGCCACCGTGCCCAGTCTAAGCTGTATTATATTAAAGGATTTTATTACGGTAATTTATACAGCCCGTATTATCTAGGTTTGCCTTCACCTTTGCCATTTTTTTGTTCTTTGTTACTTTCTCTGCTCTGTCTGATCCAGGTTCCTTCTGCTTGATGAATAACTTCAGTATTTCCTTTAGTACTGGCTTGGTGATGCTGAAATTGCTCATATATTTGTCTGAAAATGTATTTATTTCCTCTCCATCACTAAAAGTTATTATTGTGCTGGGCAGAATTCCAGCTTGGTAGTTACTTTCTTTTAGCCCTTTAATACCTTTTCATAGTCTCATTGCCTTGGGCTTGTATTTCTTCTGTTGAGAAGAGAGTTGTGGATTTCAGCTCCTATTGTTCTTTTGGAGGAACCCGACCCCTTTCCTCTGACTGTTTTTGAGAATGTTTAAAATTCCCTTTACCTTTTTTTCCCCAAATGTTTTACTGTAATATACCTTAGTGCAAATGCTTTTTAAAAATTTTACGATGTTTGGATTTATAAAGCTCCTTAGATTTGTAATTTTTGTCTTTTTTTAGCTTTGAAAAGTTATCTGCCAATATGATATTGTTTCTGGTCAATTTTCTCTCTCTTCTCTTTTGGAATTCCAATTACATGTGTGCCAGTCCTTCTCTTGGTATCTGCAATGTCTCTTGTGCCCTTTTCTGTACTTTCCATAATTTGTCACTCTGTGATTTACGCTTGACATTGACATCTAACCTGTCTTCCATCTCACTAATTCTTTCTGCATCCAATTTGTGTTAAATCTACCAAGTTCTAAATGTTTGTTTATTTTTTTCTGTTTCATTCTTTTCTTTTCTTTTCTTTTGTTTCATTATTTTCAATTGATTCTCTTTTTTAACAGTTTCTGGGTTCTTTGCAAAAATTTTCAATGGCTTTCACTTCCTTGCACATAAATGATAATAACAGTTGTTGGGATTTTATTGGGTCCACAACTCAGGTTTTTTGGATTCCCTTTGAATTTGTCCTTGTTACCTGTAGTTTCTATTGGTTTTTAAATATGTTATCTTTACATCTCGTATGCTTGGCTATTTTATATAATGTCCTGGACATTTTATTTTTACCGTTGTTTGCAGAAATGACTTGGGTCCCAATTGATGCCATTTATCTTTCCTATAGGAATCTGGGTTCAACTTTACCCCTTTTCAATGACTGAGATCATTAGAAGCTGAGCTTCAGAGTCTGTAATGGCCTGGCTGCTTCTGGCTCACGTCAATGACCGCAGAAGAGTAGCCCCCTTAATGTGAGGGCATCTTCCCAGCCTCTTATCCCGGTAACCCATCACCATCGTGTTTAATGTTAGGACATCTTTCCGGCCTCTTATCCCAGTAACCCATCACTATCGTGTTTACTTTCTATCGCATTCTTGCAACATTTTTAATGTGTTGTATGATTTTTCTAGCTGTCCTTATTTTGAAGGTTGGTCTTATTTACTCAGTTCCCAATTTTTAAAAGATTACCCATTCATTAAATAAATATTTGTTGAAGCTTCCTAGGTACCAGGCACTATATCACGTTCTGGACATCCAACGGTGAACCAGTCTGTTATAGTGTTAATAGTCTAGCGTTCCATTACCTGACCTTTGGATCTATAGCACCTTACCAGGGCACATTGAAGATGAATCCAGAAAATACCAGCACGGTCCACAGAACTGACCAATCTGAGGCTGTGAGAAGAGTCCTGGAAGAGTGCTAAGTGATCTTGTGACCAATATACGCAGAAAAGCCCTGTTCATATGATGATAAATGTATAGCGTGGAAAGTCCAATGTGTCTTCTGGCCTCCCGTGCAGCGCTGCTGCATGCTAACCACAATACCTATGCTTGGTACAATACTGACAAGATGTACTTAGAGTCCAATTGTGGCAGGAGGAAACAGAGAAGTTGAGAGAACGTATTTAAAAGTCATTTAAAATTTAAACACTGTTCATAGTCATAAAAGCCTCATGGTGTTCTAAAGCAACATTACCGCCTTAGAACACTATTCCCACATGTTTACACTATCTCTTCAAAAGCCCATTAGATCTAAACTCTTTGATGTATGACCAACCACTTCAGTCCTGACTTTTTGTTAACTCAAATCTAAATCCAATGGGGAAAAGGACAAATTGGCTCTTTTATCAAACACTTTCAGTATCAACTAACAATGAAACAGGACATTTTCCCCCACTTAAAAGCCATACAATGAGTTTAGGAGCAGGCAAAAGTGAATAAATATTCAGCCCAGAAACTTGATTAGAAAACAAAACCAGCTCTGCACAAGCCACAGCCGTGAATACAATTCTGTTCAAGATGAGTTCTTCTAACTTGATCTCTCCCTGGGGACACAAGCACAGTTTGTTGGATAGGATATTAGCCTGTGAGAATTCTATGCTGCTCACCAGTGCTTGAGGAAGACCTGCTGGAGCACCCGTGGCCTGGGGCTGCTGCGGAGTGTGCTTCCCCGGCAGGGCAGGCAGGCTGCTGCATAGAGGAAAGGTTCTCTTGCCATGTCTGAGAGATCGTCATTACTGGATATGTTGCATGATGATTGAATGGAGTGAACACACCTCCAGCCCACTCTGTTTTCTTTGGGCAGAGCTAAGTCTCATCATAGTTGCTACCATACCTATTTTCAGGGGTCAGTGCCCCCTATGGGGGTGGTGGCTGAGACAGGTAAGAAATGATGCATGGGGGAGGCCCAGTCATCACCCAGTGCTGGGATCTCCTCTCCTTGCCCTTCTTTTAGAAGCGGTAGCATCTCTCTGAAATGGAGTTTATCCACTGCAGAATATGCAAAAAATAAAAAATATATAGAAATGTTAACAATAAAGTAATCTGTTTGCCTGGAGGATAATGGAACTCTTTGTGTGTTAAAAATATTACTGTAAGAAATCCTTCTGTCTCAGTCGGCTTGAGGTACAGTAACAAAGTACTGCGGACAACAGGGTTTAACCAACAGCAATTTATTTTTCACAATTCTGGAGGCTGGAAGTCCAAGATCAAGATGTCAGTAGGGTTTGTTTCTTGGGAGGCCATGAGGACAGGATATGTTTTAGGCCTCTCTCCACTTCTTGCAGAGGACCATCTTCTCCCTGTGTCCTCATGTGGTCTTCCCGTTGTGTGTGTCCCTCTGTAGTTTTTCTTATAAGGACACCAGTCATATTGGATCAAAGGTCACAGATATGACCTCATTTTAACTTAATTACCTTGTTAAAAGTCCTGTCTCCAAAAACAGTCACATACTGAAGTATTAGGGGTTAGGGCTTCAACAGATGAAACTGGGGAGACACAGGTCAACCCATAACACTTCGCTAAAAATGACACAAAACCCTAAAATAGATTAGGCTTGGTGACATAGAAATAAAATTTTACAAATTCTATATGAGAAAAATCACCATAATGAAAAGTAAGAAGGCCAATAAGAAACTAGAAAATACATTGGCTATTTACGTCACAAATGGCCAATGTGTGTGTATGTGTGTGTGTGTCCAATTTAAAAACAACAAATAAAAAAATAGGCGCAAAATGCAAATGAAATACAAGTGGCCCTTAAATAGATGCAGTGATGCTCAACATAAAATGCAACTTTCAACAACATCGGAATATCATTTTTTCACTGATCACATTGGCAAAGATTTGATCATTCTAACTAGACCAGCCTTTGTGGCATAGATTTTCACACATAATCAGTGGGAGTATAAATTGATATGACCTCTACGTTGGACCTTTTGTAAAAGCTATCAAAACTACAATTATACAAAATGTTTGACTTAGATTTAGGAATGCTTCACGGCTGCTAAAGAAATGCATCAGCTCTATATGTACTATAAAGAAACAATCTCCAATATGTATTATTTGGAAAATGCAAAGGATAAGTCTAATTATTTAAATGTTGTAATTTGTGGTAAGATGTATAGCCAATGGATGTACTTGAATAGTTATGAAAAGATTCACTGAAATCCACGAATCCTGAAAGCTGTTAAGGGAAAAGATCTCAGGAGACAGAAAGAGCAGATAGAACCCTTTATACTCTTCCTACCTCGCATTTCAAACCACACAGATGCTTCAGTAAAGAACTCAGAAGCAAATGTGACAAAATGTTAATATCTGTTCAGAGGTGGGTACATGGATAATCTGTTCGTTTCTGCGCTTTTATGCTTATTTGAAATGTTTCATAATTAAAATTTAAAAATAAAATTTGCATGCTTTTTTCCCTATGAAACATTTTAAAAGATTCCCACACATATACACCTAAATTTGCCCAGATTTTTTACTATTACATCTATTTTATTCAGCACTTTAATAGTTGCAAAGAAAAGAAATGCAACCCAGACTGGCTTTAGACAAATAGGGAACTTACTGGCTTCTATTTTTGGAAAGTTCTGGGGTTGCTTTCAGTTATGGCTAGATCTAGGGAGCCAGAAGATGCTGTCTTTCTCCTTCTCTGCCTTTGGTTGCATCTACATTTGCTCTGTTCTCAGGCAGGGCCGCCTTTGCTGTGGTATAGATGTGCGTGTAGCTCCAGGCTGACCATCTACTCATTTACTAACCTTTTAATGAAGAGTCTATAACTCTTTCCAGTGGTTTCAGAAAAAGCACTAGGGCTCCCTCTGTCATGTGGTTACCCCCGTCCAGTCCCTGTGCCTGAATGACACAATTCTTGGGGTTGGTGCTGTGTCTAGTTCCACCCAAACCCGGGGATCGATGAGTGGGATGTAAATGATTCAGCAAATGAGATCGTAGATCCCTTTATCCTAAGAGAAAATGAACGCGGGGGCAAAAAAGCCACTACAGCAAATGTTCACTCACGAATCTCTACTCCCCGCTCACTCCTCAGTCATAGGATGTAAGGATGGGAAATACACCCATCAATCTGCATTCCCATGTTGAACTCCGGCGTGTTCTTCCCACAGTTTAAGGGGGAGTTAGCTACCATTCCAGGCTGCTTTCCACTGTCCAGCAACCTGTCAACATTTACACATTTACACACGGCTTTGGTGGGGATGGCCTTCAATCTGTCCCCTCTTTTCTGCAGTTCTTACCCCACCTCCCTTACTGCCATGTTGTTTTGTTTTTCTAAAATAATAATTTTTCAGAGACTGTCCCTTTCCCCAAAATCTTCTCCCTAATGATTTTAGCCATCACTGATAATCTGTCTGTCAGGATCAATGATTTCTTTAGAGCTTGTGAAAGGGTGGTTTTCTAATTGAATCCCTCTTTCCTCACTTATTACTCGCTCTGTTCCTATAAAGAACAGCTTTTCTTATTAACTGATGTGAGAAACACACTCATCTGCCCAAACCCAAAAGATGGACTTAGAGGCACGAAGATCAGCGAAACTGAGACTTTTAATAGCAGTCTGGCAAGATGGACTCTCTGGTAGGCAGGCACACCCAGGGCAGTCACAACAGGTAATTTGTCTCCTAGCATGCAAGTCCCTCCCCTACTTCTTCACTGGTCGAGTACTATGGAGTTACAGTCTTCCTGGACGTCACCTAAATTTCATCCCCCTTATAAGGTTATACTCCGTCTCCTTCCCTGCTTAAGTTTCGATTTCCCAATAATGAAACTTTCTTCCCTTTTATGGGTTGACCCCTCCTCTCTATTCTGTTCACTTATTGTGACCTTCTAGGTACATGAGCCGTGCAGATTGTTACATTTGTGGACTGGCTGCCAGTGCTCAGATTTATCATGCCCTGAAAATGGACCATTTAAAATGTTTTCTCACACTGAGGATAAACTGGTTCTGGGTAAATGCTTAATTCTTTCCCACTTTTCAGGGTAAAATGTGGTCCTAATTGTCACCTTCAATAGTGACAAATGAGTTTTCTTTTTCTGTTTCCTTGTCACAGTTTGAATTTCCCCCTCTCCATCTAATGAGAAGATGGCATTTGGGCTGCAGGATGTGTATTAGAGATGCTCACCTATGAAGGAAGGGGAGAACTGGGCAGAGGGAGAAGCTGAACTATAGGGCAGGCAAAGCAAGCCCTGGCCAACCTGGAGGAAAACTCTGGGGCCAGCATTGCCTTCAGAACGGGTCAACTGCCCAGTGGCCCTGTGCGGGATTGAAGCGGCCAGGCCTTTCTATCCTGCCTCACTCAGAGCTCCTGCCACCCCAAAGAGCACTAGCCTGCGGGAGGTGCTCCCTGGATCCCAGGCAGAGCCTGGTGGGAGGAGCTGAAGCTCAGGCTTTGCCTGCTGCCTGCGCCCCCTGCTGCTGCCCTGCAGAGGCTTTTCTGAAGAGGAACCTGAGGGGCGCATCCCCTCCTCTCCCACACTCTCTGTTTTGGGTTTCCCATTTTGTGTCTGCTCTGGTTTGTTTTGTATTTTAATATTATTATTGGCTCATGTGTTTACAATTAAAACCACTGGTGATCGGGCACAGTGACTCGTACCTGTAATCCCACCAGCACTTTGGAAAGCAGAGGTGGAAGGATCACTTGAGGCCAGGAGTTTGACAGTTTGAGACCAGCCTGGGCAACACAGTGAGATCACATTTCTACAAAAGAAAACTTTAAAAATGTTTTAAAACACACACACGCTCGTGCACACATGCACACACACACATGCACACACACACACACACACAACCTGTGGTCCCAGATATTCAGGAGGCCAAAGCAGGAGGATTGCTTGAGCCTGGGAGGTCGAGGCTGCAGTAAGCCGTGATTGCACCACTGCACTCCAACGTGGGCCACAGAGCCACATCCTGTCTCAAAAATAAAAAAAGAAACCACCTTGTGGGTTTTTTGGGGTTTTTTTTTGATGCTTAAATTATCCCACATTTAACCAATAGATTCACCTTCGATACGCCATTGTATGTCTTTGAGCTCTCCTTTCTGTTAATGGGAAATACTGCTTAAAAGCCAAGAGGTAAGCTTGTATGCTATCACCTCCGAGACAACCCTGCTTTCAAAATCCTCTGAGTAGGTAGAGCTAGGATGTGTGTGTGTCTGTGTGTGTGCGTGTGTGTGTGCTTTAAATCCCTGTTTTATTACTGTTTCATGGGCAAATTTCATGAAATCATGGTTTATTTTCTTATCCTTTTTGATTTTATGTGTGTATAGATATGTATATGTTTGTACTAATAACATTAACAGTTATTTATTCTAAAAGATACATTAAATGATGTCAAAATTATGATACCCAAATTACTACTAACAATAAAACTACTGAGTGAATTGCAAGATTTCTCTGTTCCCTTCATCCTTTGAATATAACCACCAAGGATTTAAAGTCAGGTTGCTGTGTTCAAAGATTACTTGAAATAATTTTAATAATTTTTCTCTGTTTTATTATGTTATCACTTCAATATAAAAATAGGTCCATTTGTTTCAGCTTGTTATCAGTTTGCAATGTGATTTTTGTTCTCCTTTTTTGACTTTTTTTTGAATATGTAAAGCATCTTTAAAGTTCAAATCATTCAGAATTATAACTTTGGTATATTTCCCCCCGAGATTTTTTCCTTCCTTAGTAAGGGGGCTTATAAAATTGGCACATTTACAAATTTCTTATCTGGGTACATTGGCATTTCTTACATACACAGGGAATAGAAATGTATTTCCCCGAACATAACTTATGAAACATCACATTTATGAACTATTCCCTGGACAGCTAGTTTGGGAAACTTTGTAGATACCCCCTCATACACAGATAGATGAGCCTGGCATAAGAGCACTGAACATATGTTAAAGGTACTAAGAGTGCCTTCGCTAAGTAAATAGGTTTAATTTTCTTAAACACAAAGTACTGTGATTATTTCATCTTGGAACATATTTTTCATTGCACACATTAACACTCCATAGGGCTTCATGGCATACACTTTAGAAATCCCTGATTTAAATGCAACTTGTTCTAAGGAAACATTAGAATTGACAGGCCTTCTCATGACACATCTTCATTATGATTCATAGGCCTTAAAAAATAAGAAACAGTACAAGCCGTGATCTGTGTGTCTCTTAGGGAAGGGCTGGTTCAAGAACACAGTGTCATATAACTTAGACTATACTCCCCGTCACACAGGACCTTTTCTGTTTCCTTAACTGAGACAGAACATTCAGAACTATACCTGGCATATCTTGGCACTTAATAGCATTTGGTATATGAAAAAAATAAACTTTCGCTTTCTTTCAGAGCTGGAGGTTTCATAGATGCTGACTAGGTAAAGATATTCTATACATTTGCTTTGCCTTCTGAGTTTAAAAAACACATAACTAAAAATATATGAATAAAAGACTTAATGAACACCTAAGACTTCTGGGACAGTTTTATAGTAAATACCATAATAAATATCAAATCAAATGTTTTTGAACCTATTATATGCAAAAAATGCAAAAAAATGCATAGTCTAACAAAATCTAGAAAAGAGTAAAGGAGTGGTGGAGAAATATATTTCAATTACAATATTGTTTATGAAAGCATATTCCAGGGAACACAAGACATGGGAAATGTTAACAAGTATCCACAAATGTCTCTAAATTAAAATACATTGAGAAATCTCTTTGTTAGGCAAATCAGTTTCTCTACTGTAGCCCTCTAAAATTAATTCTACTTTCAGTAAATCCTTAATATACTAATGTGTAGGGTAGATTGCTTATAAGTGTATATCTAATAAATAGATATGCACAATTTTTTTCTAGGAAAAGAATTATAGAGGGCTAATGTTTCATTTGCTTCACTTTAAGAAATGTTGAGCAAGCTAAATCACAGTGCCCAAAACCACTGATAAAACAAAAAACCTGATTCAGATACTGGAATTATAAAACGATGATGGACATATTGAAGGCTTTAATGTTAAAAAAGTACATAATATTCAAGAACAGATGGGTAAGGTAAGAAGAGAGATGAAAACTCGGGGAAAGAACAAAACAGAAATAGTAGAACTCAAAAAAAAAATACTGTAACACAAATAAAACATGTCCTTTGATGAGCTCATCATAGATGGGAGAGACTGGAAGAAAGAGTTGATGAGCCTGAAAATATGGCAACAGAAACTTCCCAAACTGAGATGGAAAGAAAAAAAGTTGAAAACAGTGCCAACAACGACAGCAGGAATGGGACATCAAAGATCTCTAGGACAATTTTAAAAGGTGAAAAACATGAATATTTGGATTACTGAAAGGAAATTAAAGAGAGACAGATCAGAAGAAATTGTGAAGTAATAATTGCCAAGGAATTTCCAAAGTTAATGATAGACACCAAACGTGGATCCAGAAAGGTCACACGATAGCAAGAATGTTAATTATCAATAAATATACACTTACACATAGCATATTTAAACTGCAGAAAACAAAAAAATGAAAAGAAAATCAAAAGAAGCTAGAGACAAAAAAAAAAAAATTGTTTTACTCACTGAGGAGCAAACCTAGAAGAATAAGGACTTAATTTACAGTGGATTTATCATCAGAAATCATGCAAAAAAATAAAATAAGCAAAGAGCAGAGATAAGTGTTTAAAGTGTTGACAGAAAATAAAAAAAATCCTACTCACCTAGCATTCTATAGCCACAAAATTGTTATTCACAAGTGAGTAGAAATAAAGACTTTCTCTAACAAACAGAATCTGAGGGAGTTCATTGGCTGCAGGTTTTCCCTACCTGAAATTGTAAAATAAGTTCTTCAGAAAAATGCAAATGCTATAGAACCAAAATTCATATCTACCTACAGAAAGGAAGAGCTTCAGAGAAAAGTTAATGAAAATACAATAAAATATTGTATGTTTCTCATTCTCAATTGATCAGTTAATGAATATAGCATGTGGGGAAGATAAAGAACAGTAATATCTTATGGGATGCAAGGGAGAAAGTGGAAATGCTATAAGTTACCTATAGGACATGTGACATGATATAGTGTTATTTGGAGGTGGACTTATATTAGTTAAAACTGTACATAGAAAACTGGAGTAAACACTAAGCATATTAAAAAGAAGTATTGCTAACATTCTAAGACAGGTGATAAAACATAATCATATGAAATTCTCAATTTAATTGAGAAAGAAAATTGGAGGGATTATAAAGAAACCAACAACAACTGCAACAAAAAGAAAACACATACAAACGTGGTAGACATTCATCCAACCATATCAATAACCACTGTAAATATGAATGGTCTAAATACACTAGTTAAAAGAAAAAGATTGTTGAGTGGATTTAAAAATAAGACCAGTAGACTGGAAAAGATAAATAAACAAGACCTGACTACATGTTGTCCACAAGAAATCCACTTTAAATATAAACACTCAGAAAAATTCAACACAATGGGATGGGGAAAAAAAAGATACCTCACACTAACACCAATGAAAATTATCTAGGGTAGCTATAGTGATTTCAAACTAAGCAGAGTTCAGAGAAAGGAAAACTATTGAGGATAAAAAGAAGCTTCACATAATAATAAAGTGTCAATTTTCTAAGAAAAAAGAATTAGCAACCATAAGTATGTACATGTATACCTTGGAGATGTTGGAGGTTTGGTTCCAGACCGCCACAATAAAATGAACATTGTAATAAAGTGAGCCACACAAATTTTTTGGTTTCTCAGTGTATATAATGCTATTAAATGTGCAATAGCATTGTGTCTAAAAAGATAATGTACATACCTCCATTAAAAATGTTGACAAAAAGTGCTAATAACCATCTGAACCTACAGCAAGTCATAATCTCTTTGCTGGGGGAAGGTCTTGCCTCAATGTTGAAGGCTGCTGACTGAGCAAGGTGGTAGTTGCTGAAGGTTGGGGTGGCTTTGGCAATTTCTTAAAATGAAACGTAAATGAAGTTTGCTGCATGGATTGACTCCTTCTTTCACAAAAGATTTTCCTGTAGCATGCAATCCTGTTTTATATCATTTTACCCAGAGTAGAACTTCTTTCAAGACTGAGGTCAGTCCTCTCAAACCCTGTTGCTGCTTTATCAACCAAGTTTACATAATATTCTAAATCCTTTATTGTCGTTTTAACAATGTTCACAGTATCTTCACCAGGAGTAGATTCCATCTCAACAAACCACTTTATTTGCTAACCCATAAGAAGCAACTCCTTATGCATTCAAGTTTTATCATGAGATTGCAGCAATTCAATGACAGCTACAGGCTCCACTTCTAATTCTAGTTGTCTTGCTGTTTTTACCACATCGAGGTTACTTTCTCCACTGAAATCTTGAACCCCTTAAAGTCATCCAGGAAGATTGGAATCAACTTCTTCCAGCTTCCTCTAGTGTTGATATGCTGACCTCTTCCCATGAATCATGAATATTCTTAATGGCATCTAGAATGATGAATCTTTTTCAGAAAGTTTCAATTTGCCCAGATCCATCAGAGGAATCACTGTCTATGGAAGCTGTAAGCCTGACAAAATATAATTCTTAAACAATAGGATTTGAAAGTTGAAATTACTCCTTGATCTTTGGGCTGCAGAATGGATGTTGTGTTGACATGAGAACAGTGTTAATCTCCTTGTACATCTCCATCAGAGCTCTTTGGTGACTAGGTGTATTGTTGATGAGAAACAATATTTTAAAAGGAATCTTTTTTCTAAGCAGTAGATCTCAACAGTGGGCTTACAACAGTCAGTAACCACTCTGTAAATAGATGTGTTGTCATTCAGGCTTTATTGTTTCATTCTAGAGCACAGGTAGAGTAGATCTGGCATAGGTCTTAAGAGCCCTAGGATTTTCAGAAGGGTCAATCGGCCTTGGTTTCAACTTAAAATCACCAGTTGCATTAGCCCCTAACAAGAGTCAGTCTGTCCTAAATAGCATCTTCTTTCAATTGAAGGCTGTTTCATCTACGTTAAAATTCTGTTGTTTAGTGTAGCCACGTTCATGAACTATTTTAGCTAGATCTGGATAACCTGCTGCAGCTTCTCCATCAGCACGTGCTCCTTCACCTTGCACTTTCATGCAATGGAGATTACTGCTTTTCTGAAACCTCATTAACCAACCTCTGCAAGCTTCAAACTTTTTTTTTTTTCCTGCAGCTTCCTCACCTCTCTTAGGCTTCATAGAATTGGAGGTGGTTAAGGTCTTGCTCTGGATTAAGCTTTGGCTTACGGGACTGTTGTGGCAGGTTTGATCTTCTATTCAGACCACTAAAGCTTCCCCCACATCAGCAATGAGGCTGTTTTGTTTTTTTATCACTTGTGTGTTTACTGGAGTTGCACTTTGAAATTCCTTCAAGAACTTTTCTTGGCATTCACAACTTGGTTAATTGTTTAGCACAAGAGGCCTGTGTTGGCTTTCCACATGCCTCCCTCACTAAGCTTCGTCATGTCGGGCTTTTAATTTCAGGTGAAAGATGTGTGACTTTTCTTTTCACTTAAACACCTAGAAGTCACTGTAGGTTTATTAATTGCCCTAATTTCAATAATGTTGTGGATCAGAGAATAGGGGGGCTTGAGGAGAGGGAGAGAGATGGGAGATTGGATGGCCAGTCAGTGGATCACATTTATTGATTGTTTGCAGTCCTATATGGGTGCAGTTTCTGTTTCCTCAAATAATTACAATAGTAACGTCAAAGATCACTGATCACAGATTACCATAACAGATATAATAACAATTAGAAGTTTAAAGTATTGAGAGAGTTACCAAAATGTGACACAGAGACACAAAGTGAGCACAAATTATTAGGGGAAAAAAATGGTGCTGATAGACTCGCTCAATGCAGGGTTGCCACGACACTATAATTTGTGTAAAAAATGCAGTATCAGCAGGGCATGGTGGCTCATGCCTGTAATCCCAACACTTTGGGAGGCCAAGGAAGGTAGATCATGAGGTCCGGAGCTCAAGACCAGCCTGGCCAAGATGGTGAAACCCTGTCTCTACTAAAACTACAAAAATTAGCCGGGTGTAGCATGCAATTGGTGGGTGCCTGTAATCCCAGCTACTTGGGAGGCTGAGGCAGAGAATTGCTTGAACCCAGGAGGCAGAGGTTGCAGTGAGCGACATGACACTACTACACTCCAGCCTGGGTGACAGAACGAGACTCCATCTCAAAAAAAAAAAAAAAAAAAAAAGAAAAAGAAACAAAAAAATCCTTGCAGTATTTGCAAAGTGCAATAAAACAAAGTACAGTGAAATAGGTATACCTGCATATTCTTAACAAGAGAGGATCCAAATACATGAGGCAAAAACTGATAGAACTGCAAGGAGAAATAGACAAATCCACTATAATAATTGGAGATTTCAACAGACCTCTTGTCGGGAATTGATAGATTCAGCAAGCAGAAAATCAGTAGTTGATGTGACAGTGCTATCAATCAACTTGATTTAATTGGCATTTGTAAAACACTATCCAACAACAGAAGGATATGCTTTCCTCTGAAGTTCACATAGAACATGCACCAAAATAAATCACTTTCTGTGTCATAAATTATTACATTTAATAAATTTTTAACCATCATAAAAATATATTTCAGATCCCAATGGAACTAAACCAGAAACTGAATAATAGCAAAAATAACTAGAAAATTTCCAACTATTTGGAGATTAAATAGCACATTTCTAAATAACATATAGATCAAAGTAAAAGTCTCAAGAGAAATGTAAAAAGTAATTTGAACTAAATAAAGATAAAATTATTTTAAAAAGTGGAAGAAAGTGAAAGCATTCTTTAAAAGAAAATGTATAGCATGAAATGAATGTACTAGAAAGATGAAAAATGTAAATCAACATAATATTTCACCTTAGGAATCCAGAAGAAGATGTGCAATTTAACCCTATAGCATGAGGAAAAAAATGTAATTAATAAAATAGGAGCAGAAATCAATGAAGTTGTAAATAAAAAAATAGAGAAAATAAAATAAAATCTAAATAAATAGAGATATAGTCCATGTTCATGAACTGGAGGATTTAATATTGTTAAAGTGTCTGTTTTTTCCAAATTCACTTATAAATTCAATGCAATACTAATAAAAGTCTCAGCGAGCCACTATGTAACTATAAATAACTTGACTCTAACATTTATGTGGAAAGTCAAAAAACATAGACTAACCAGCACAACATTAAAAAACAGAACAGATCTGGAGGCATTTATGCAAGGAGGAGAATGTTGAATATGTGGAATACAGGGATTTCTCTTTAAGATGGTGAAACTCTCCTCTGTGGCACTCTGATAGTGTATATATGATAATATTTATTTCTTAACACCTATAGAACAGTATAGCACAAATATGAATGAAAAGCATTGAGGTGGCTGGGGGAATTCTGAGATGGAATGCGGAAGGTGACGAAACATCTGACTACGTTGCTGTTGTATGACATAATGCCACTGACGGGAGTGGGGAAAATGCTGCTGACCTGTGTGGCTTTGGAAATGAGTGGAATATGAAAAACTTTAAACAAAACATCTGCACATAAGCACTATGGTCTAGTTGATAATGTTGTTTCCCATTGGCAGTATGTTTTAACAATTCTATACTGCTATATATGTAAATAGAGATGAATAAGTAAGTACGTGGATGGTGGGTGGTTGAAGCCAGGTTACTCACTGTTAGTGTGGGACTTTACAGATACACAATGAGAGAAGGCTATAGAATAATCCATGTGGTAGTGGATAAGAGACTTCTGTATGAACTCATGTTTAGCTTGAGAGAGAGAGAGAGATCTAGAAATATTTATAGATGTGTGTAGACATGGGTTGGTGTTCACACATGTTTTATTGCTCAGTTACCTGAGATTTCCTAGAAGTAATGATACCTCATTAACAAGAAGAATATGGAAGTGATAATATTTTGATTTCTAGCACTATTCTCCAGTGAAAGGAAGTAGGGCTTCTTGGAGAAATGACTGACTCTAGAATTAAGTTAGAAAAGATATGATTATCCTAGATCATGAATTTAGGATCAATAAGTGATATAGTGCTAACCAAACACAAATACACACACTCACACAATGATGTGGCATGTCCAAGGAACACATGAGCCAGCAGAAAAAGCTCCCAATGGTCAAAATTAGAACAATAAAATAAATAATGTAATATAGGAGTCTGGAGGCTGAGGTGGGAGGATCGCTTGAGCTGGGGAAGCAGAGGTTGCAATGAACTGAGATTGTGCCACTGCACTCCAGTCTGGGTGATAGAGTGAGACTCTGTCAAAAAAAAAAAAAAAATTACACCGTATCAATAGAATCAAGGAGGTAAAAAAACTTCATTATTATCCCAATTTACATACAGAATTTGACAAAGCACAATGTCCCTTCATGATAAAACATTTAGCAAACTAGAAATGAAAGAGGACTTCCTCAACATGAAAAAGGGCACCTATGAAAAATCCCATAGTTAACTTCAAACTTAATGAAAAAGTTGAAAATTTTCCCTAAGATCAATAGATTCCCATTCTTGCCATTTTTATTCAATTGGAGTTGTAGTGGAGGTGTAGATAGGATAAGATATGAAATTTTAAAAATTCCAGAATGGAAAGGAAGAAGTAAAACTATCTCTATTTGAAGATAATATGATCTTTTATACAGAAAATTGTAATTAATCCATTAAAACACTGTTTAAACTAATAATCAAATTCAGCATGTTCCAGGGTACAAGATAAACATACAAAACTTAATTGTATTTCTGTGCATTACCAATGAACAGTACAAACATAAAATTTAAGAAAGCAATTTACAATAGTAGCAAAAATAAAGAGACACTTAGGAATAAATTTAACAAAACAAGTGCAAAACTTACACAGTTGTCCCTTTGCATTTGTGGGTTTTGCATCTGTGGGCTTAACCAACTGCAGATGGAGAATTTTTTTTTTGAAGGATGAGTGTGTCTGTACTGAGTGTACAACATTTTTTCTTGTCATTATTCCCTAAACAACACAGTATAACTATTTACATAGCATTTACATTGTATTAGGTATTACCAGTAATCTGGAGATGATTTAAGATATTCAAGAGGTTGTTCATGGAGTTATATGCAAAGTTACTAACCATTTTATGTCAGGGACTTGATTATCCATTTGCATATGTATTTTGGTTTGCATGTGGGTCCTGGATCCAATCCCCCATGGGTAGTGAGGGGCAACTGTACTCTGAAAAACAGCAAAACACTGTTGAATAAATTTCAAAAAACTTAAATAAATTTTAGAATACCCTATGTTCATAAATCAAAAAACCTAGTGTTTTGTAAATGACAATACTATCCAAATTTACAGATACAAGGTTAAAACAGTGTGGCATTGTTAATAGGACAGACATATAGACTAGTGGGATAAAACTGAGAGCGTGGAAAGAAACACATATATTTATTGTTTTTTGACAAGGGTGTCAAGATAGCTCAGTTAAACATAAGCGGGTCTTTTGAACAAATGGTGCTGGGACAACTAGATATCCACCTACAAAAGAATTAAATTAGAACCCTTCCTTCCACCATGTACAAAAATTAATTCACAATGAATTAAATACCTAAATGTAGGAACTAAAACTATAAAACTTTTAGAAGGAAGCATAGACGTCTATCATTATGACCTTGGATTAGTCAAAATTCCCTTAAATGAGATACTAGAAGCACAAAGGATCAATCTGACTTTGTGAAAATTAACATTGTTATGCTTCAAAGGGCAGCACCAAGAAAATAAAGACAAGCCACAGGGTGGAAGAAAATTTAAGAAAACAATTTACATAGCAACATCATATACAAATCATTTGTCTGATAAGGAAAGAACCCTTCAAACTCAAGAATAAAAATAAAATGTCTCACTCTAAAATGAGCAAATTATATGAATAGACTTTCTTTAAAGAAGATTTAAAAATGGTCAATAAACACATTAAACAGTGTTTAAAATCATTAACCATCAGGGAAATACAAAGCCAATATAGGTAACTATCACTTTACACTCCTGTGATGTCTATCATCAAAAAGACAGATGGCAGGGCATGGTGGCTCATACCTGTAATCCCAGCACTTTCAGAGGCCGAGGAGGGTGGATCACAAGGTTAGGAGATCAAGACCATCCTGGCTAACACGGTGAAACCCCCTCTCTACTAAAAATACAAAAAAATTAGCTGGGTGTGGTGGCACACACCTCTAGTCCCAGCTACTTGGGAGGCAGGAGGCAGAAGATGCAGTGAACCAAGATTGTGCCACTGCACTCCAGCCTGGGTGACGGAGTGAGGTTCCATCTCAAAAAAAAAAAGAAAAAAGAAAAAAAAGAAAGACAATGACAAATGTTGATAATATGTAATGACAGTGCAACCCTCATACATTATTGGAGGGAAAGTAAAATTGTGCCATCACTTTGTAAAACATTCTGGAAGCTCCTCAAAAGATTCAACATGCAGTTACCATATGACCTGGCAATTCCACTCCTAGGTGTTTAACCAAGAGAAATAAAAATACACAGCCACACAAAAACTTGTACCTGAATGTTCATGACAGTGATATCCATAGTAGCCAAAAAATAGAAACAATACCATGTCCAGCAACTAATAAACAGTGAAATAAAATGCGGCATCTTCATACTATAAACTATAATTTGACAACAAAAAGGAAAGAAGTTCTGATACTGGCTACCACATGGCTGAACCTTGAAAGCATGTCATTAAAAGAAAGAAGCCAGTCGTGAAGGACCACATCATGTATCATTCCATTCATACAAAATGTCCAGAATAGGCAAATCTAGAGTGATAGACGTGTGTCAATCAGAGGCTGACTAGGGCTGAGGGGTTTGGAAGCAAGAGGAGTGACTGACGTTGGGTACTGAGTTTCTTCTTAGGATAATGAAAATGCTCTAGTTGTGATGATAGTTGCTCAACTCCAAATACACCAAAATCCATTTAATTGTACGGTCTATATAAGTGAATTTCATGGTATATGAATTACATCTCAATAAAGCAGTTAAAATAACAAGGGCCAGGGTGTAGGACATATGGGAACTCTGCACCATCTTGCATTAGGCTGTTCTTGCATTGCTATAAGGAAATTCCTGAGGCTGGGCAATTTATAAAGAAAAGAGATTTAGTTGGCTCACGGTACTGCAGGCTGTACAAGCATGGTGCCCATATCCCAGCTTCTGGGGAGGCCTCAGGGAGCTTTTACTCATGGCAGAAGGTAAAGCAGAAGCAGGCACATCACATAGCCAGAGCAGGAGCAAAAGAGTAGTGGGGAGTTGCCACACATTTTCAAACAACCAGATCTCCTGAGGACTCACTATTGCAAGGACAGCACCAAGAGGATGGTGCTAAACCATTCATGAGAAGCCTGCCCCCAGGATCCAGTACACTTCCCACCAGGTGATTGGATCCCCACCTCCAACACTGGGGATGAAAATTCAACATGAGATTTGGTGGGGACATATATTCAAACTATAACATATCTTCACATTTATTTTTGTAATTTTAAGACTCTTAAAATACAGTGAAACATTTACTTTTTAAAAGGCATACCAGCTCTGATTCCCAGCTCGAGTTATCTTGTGCCATCCCACTAAATGGCAGCGATCCCAAGGAAGTTCTGTGTCCCTCACTAGAGGAAACTACTGCCTGCCTCCTACTTTTTTGCTAGACGAGAAGCTTCTTTCTCATCATTAACTACTCTGCATTCCAATGGCAAAAATGTCATTGGATGTCACACTGCATTGGGTCTCTGAGATGGAATAGATGCCTGCGGGCAGTCTCTAGAAGTCAGTAGTTAAGTGAATACATCTCTGTATTAATTATGCATCAGCATGGGGTTAAAGGAGAGCAAACTGTGCAAAAATACATCATTTGAAAAAATATTTTATTTGCACCTAATTTTCCAATTATGCATGTGCGTGGATCCACACACCATTTGCTAGCTGCAAATTGTTCCTCTTGTTAACAGCATAGTGCATCAATGAAATTGTACCCAGATATAATTCTATTGTATTTAAGCTAGAAAAATCAAAACCACCTACTAATGCACATTTTTTCAGCTTGAATTTTTAATTTAACTGACTCCTCCAAATTGAGCAAATGATGCATAGATGCATGACCAGATTCAATGATCAAATTCTTCAATAAAAGAGAGGGTGGATGGGAAGGCAGTTCCAGATGAGTCCTATCCGAATCTAGGAACTGCAGATTCTGTCTAATGTTACTGTGGATTTTCTTCCACTTTATGTCAAGTTACTAAACCTTATATAAGGGTAGAATAATTAAGCCAGCCTAGAGAAATTACAAGCACATTGTCAGAACACCCATGCTGAAGTCCAGGTACGACTGTCAGCAATTTTGGATCCCAGACTGTTACACTTGCTTTCCTTGGCAAGCTCTAATCAATGAGCCAGCCACAGAGGATCGAAGGCAACTGTGATGAAATGCCACCTTATGAAGTAATTGGCTTCATGGATCTGCCCAGATGAATCATAAAACTATTCATCAATATCCTCAGTTGTGTAGCAGTGAGCTGTTACATGGTTAGCTCAAGGAATAGTCGGATCAGAAAAGCTTAATGTACAATTCCTTTGGCAACCTATTAATCATCTTCACCTTAGAATAGAAGAGGGTCGGGAAAGGAACAAATACCATGGTCACCATTAAACCAGGGCTAGCAAGACACTTACTTCTCTGCTAATATAGATGCGAAATCTGAATGCACTTACAATGTTTTCCTGTCAAGAATATAGGTGTAACACTCTTCTATTTTGAAATTTGTATTTTCCTTAGCCTTGATGTATTGTTGTCCATAAAAATTTACATGAATGTTGGAAAAAGTGGCCGTACATGCGCTGTTGTCTATAAGGTAATGTTATTCATGAAAGAAATTCCACTTGCACAAATTCCTGAGCTTTAAAATCTTACTGAAGGATATTCTGAATTACGGGAGAATTAACTGTAGGGGGAAACATGTAGGTATCACAGAAAATTCTGCTGGTTAATGACTAGTCCTCTGATATGCAAAAGCAATTGCCCAAACTGAACAAGAGATAGTACTTTACCCACTTGCTACGAGAGACTCTGAAATAGTAGCCACATGGATTTTGTTCTTAAGCCTTTTGAAGTAAGAGCTAGATGACAATACATTTTGCTTCAGAAGAACATTACTTAAACTGGCAAATTTTTGATATTTTAAAGTATTTGTAAATTCCAGGTTCTAAAACTGGTATTGACAACTTAAATCCAACTTTGAAGTTGAAACACAGAGAGGAAGACTTCTCCATATCATATATTTCATTCCTTCATTTGTTCTTCACTCGTTCATTCATTTAGTCTTGCCATGAAGACAATGAGAATGGAAAACTAATACTTCATGGTGTAGGCCCAAGGGTGGCATTTAGGGAAATTTTGTGAAAAGTTCATTTGATTTGGGCCTTGAAGGTTGTTTGAAAATTCAATGTTTGGCCATGGAGAAGGAATGACAGGGAATGAGGGAGACATGTGCACAGAAATATTTAGGACAGGCCCTCTGGGGTGTGATCAGGAATGGAAATGAGGCCATGAATGAGTGCTAAGGATGGAGCCAAGGTCCTGGAACCCTGCGTCCCTTGCAGGGAATCTACAGGGTCACTGGATGGCAGAGGGGCTTTGCATAGACTCCAGCAGGCCAGTGGCCAGGTCAGCCCTGCGGTGACCATGTGAACCTAACATAACCCTCATCTTCACTGGACTCCAGACAGACTTCTTTCTGACCTTCCTTTTCTTAGAGCATTAACTTTAGAAAGATCTGAAGTTGCAAATCATTTCTCTGCCCATGTGAGATACAACTCTTCTCCTTGCCAGTTTTACACTCAGGAATATCTTTCTCAAGGAGCTGGAAGCAATTCCTTTGAAATGTAATCATCTCTGTGGGAGAGTGGGAGCCTAGTTTTATAAGCACCAATCAGAAAATCCAGATGACTTAATTGCATTGGCCAACCTCACTCCTGACGTCTTCCCATCCCTCTCCACTGGCTCACCCCAGCACTTAAACACTATCTTACCGTTTGTTTCAGTGGAGATGAGTTCAATCTCTCTCCCCTATTGCCCCAGTCTTGAATAAAGTCTTCCTTGCCTGTTTATCCCACCTCATGCAGTTTTTCTTTGATAGCAGTTTAAGGAGATTAATCTAGCACCACAGGGAACAGCGGGGAAATGAAAAATCCTGAAGGAAAAACCAGGCAGGAGAATTTATTTATAATCCAGCCAAAATTCACTAAAACCTAAAGAGTGCAGTCTTCTGGAAATGGAAAGAGGTTGCTTGGGGATAAGCATAGTCATGAGATTCAGGGCAGCCTAGGAGAGAAGTGGCCATCAGCAGCACCCAAGGCCAAAGGGACCTAGCTTAGTGGATTCACTGCTAGATAGGAAGACAGTTGCATCATTATCTTGGGTATGAACATCTGGAGGTGGATCTTTTCAAAAACCAGATGGACTTGCATTTCTGCAGGAAGTTCTGAGTCAGTATCAGGATTAAGTATTACCATTTAGGAATTACTTTCAGAGAGGTGGTAACTCAAGTTATGAAACTGGATGGAGCTTCTAAAACTATAAGGAGAAAGGAGAGAGTTTAGTTTGTAAATCTGAAGAACTATACTTAGGGGTCAGGAATAAAAAGTAAAATAGGATATGGAGATAGGAAAAGGTGTCTACCAGGTCAGACTAGGGCACTATTACACATTTCAAGGGAACAGAGAGCTCTTTGGAGGAAGGGATGGCGGAAACATCAAATACTGTAGGGAAGGGCAGGCAGATAAGAAACTGAAGGAAGACCCTTGGTGAGGGAGCAAGGATCAGGGAGGTTCTCAATGATGTCAAGAGAATGGTTTCAGGTTGGGCGCAGTGGCTCGTGCCTGTAATCCCAGCACTTTGGGAGGCTGAGGCGGGCAGATCACCTGAGGTCAGGAGTTCAAGACCTGCCTGGCTAACATGTTGAACCTCCGTCTCTACTAAAAATACAAAAATTAGCTGGGTGTGGTGGTGCATGTCTGTAGTCCCAGCTACTCATGAGACTAAGGCAGGAGAATCGCTTGAACCTGAGAGGCAGAGGTTGCAGCGAGCCGAGATCACTGCACTGCCCTCTAGCCTAGGTGATAAAGTGAGACTCTGTCTCAAAAAAAAAAAAAAGATGGTTTCAAGTGGCATCTACTGGAAGCAAAACCAGGGAGTAACCAGGAGTGATCAGTGAGTCAGCGGTAAAGAAGGGTAATGGGGAGAATGGACCGTATATTGTGGCGTTGGGATTAAAAGGACCAAGAGAGACAGTGTTTCCTCAACTTTTCTCTGCCTCCTTTGCACTTGAGCATGGGACAAGTGAGGCAGTCATCTCCTGGCTGGGGGTGGGGAGTCACTGCTGCAGTTAAGACCAGAAGCACCTCCTCTTCCTCCTTTTTTTTTTTAATCCTGAAGTAGTGATCTCATTGGTCACTTGTTTCTCATGGCTAAGCTACAAAATGGAAGAGGCTTGTTGGATCCGAGATGGATTTTGCAGGAGTAAAGAATAAATCTTAATTTTGTTAAGATGCTAATATTTCTGGTATGAATTGTTCTTGTAAAGGTGGTGTATCTTTTAGAAAATTTACTTGAGCAAAGGAGAACTTATGGAAGAAATGGGAGGAAAGGCAAAAAAAAAAGAAAAAAAGAAAGAGAAAGAAAACCCAAACCTGTGTCTGAAAGCACAGGAAGTAGATCAGTGGCAGGACCCCGAGTGTCAGGAGACACTGGAGAGTCTAGTGCAGCTGTTGGGATGAATCAGCCATGGTGTTTGTTCTTAGTCCTGCATCCCTTGACCCAAAAGTCCCTGTCCTGGAAGAAGCATCTGTTTGACCTTATCTGAGCCCTGGGAACCATCAGGCAGGACATCAGCTGCAACCAGGCTGCACATAGAGGGTGATTGTCTTAAAGGAAGCTGGAAGCTCTAAGCCTCTGTACTGACCACTGCATATCCTACTCATGATGGAGGGAGCTTCCTGACAGGAGCATGGCAGAGGAAAAGATGGAGAAGAACTGAGAATATTTGCTTGGAGCTAAGTGGAAGTCCAAGGATGGTCTAAAGTAGAAGCAGATGGAAGGATGTCACAACCAATAACCTCTTTGTTTTTAGTAAACAAGCAGGTGTAAACCAAAAATAAAATTCTAAGGCCCCCAACCATTTGGATGGACTTCTTCCTCAGCCAGGACTCTTTTAAAGTTTAACCTGAAAGACTAGCTCAGGCCTTGATGGGAAGTGGGGGTCGGACATGCCTCATGATACATCAACAGAGACTTTAAGTCTGATAAACATTTTATAACCTATTCTCTCTGAAGGCTGCTGCCTGGAGGCCTTATCTGCATTGATAAAACTTTGGTCTCCACAACCTCTTATCACAACCCAGACATTCTTTTCTATTGATCCCAGGTCATTGGATAAACTCAACCAATTGTCAACCAGAAAATTTTAAAATCCACCTATAAGCTGGAAGCCACCCCCTCCTTCAAGTTGTCCCACCTTTCTGGACCAAAACAATGTATTTCTTAAATGTATTTGATTGAAGTCTTATGTCTCCCTAAATGTATAAAACCAAGCTGCACCCTGACCACCTTGGGCACATGTTCTCATGATCTCCTGAGGGCTGTGTCATGGGCCAGGGTCACTCATATTTGGCTCAGGAGAAATCTCTTCAAATATTTTACAGAGTTTGACTCTTTTCATGGACACAGGCAAATTTTTCCCTTGAGGGGGATGAGGCTGAACGTGCATGATTGGGATAAATAAAAGGCAGGAGGGCCAGAGAAGAGTGCCCCCCCCTCCACACTGATGCTTCTGTTGCCTCTGTCTCAGTTTTGCTTCCAGCTCTGTCTGCCTCCAGAACGACAGTGCCTACACCAGGTAAAGTTTCCCGAAAACAGAGCCTGAGATGGGGATTCTTGTTCAAGAGGTTTATTGGGAAATTATACCTGGGAGAAGAAGACAGGAGGCCAGAGAGGGCAAGGAGATGGGAAATGTGTCTAAACTAGAATATGGCTCACTGGCAGCTCTGGGGCACAACTGAAACCATCTTTACAAAAATTATAACAGTGAGAAAATTATGACAGTGAAAGAGATCTGATCGAATCAACCCTCATCTTGCCTTCAACTCCAAACTGCCCTTGGTCATTCCTGAGTTTGGGACAGACTTACTTTGGGAGAAATTTAGTTTCTAGTTTAAATGATATAGCCTTTCCCCAAAATGAAACCACCTTTATAAACCTCATGGAAGGCCACCAGATTGGGAGGATAAGAGGGGCCGGCCGCATTCTGCTAAGATGTAGGCATAGTGAAACAGTTGCCAGCCAGTGTTTCAGAGGGGGTAAGATTTGCACCACCCCCAATTACTCCTATAATTAGTGTCACTATTTTAGAACCTAAGATTGGCCTTTTGAGATGTCTTTTACGGCTTTTGATTTCTGATGACCAGTTGGCCCCACCCAGAGCTGTGACTCAAACAGTCCTCTGGCCCCACCCAAAAGTGGACTCAGTGCAGGAGGACCGATTTCCACATCCCATTGATTGCATCCCCAATCAATCAGCAGCACCCATTTCCTAACCCCTTGCTCACCAAAGAGTCCTTGAGAAACCCTCGCCTCTGAATTTTGGGGGAGATTGATTTTGAGTAGTAACTTCATCTCCCACCTAATGTGGCCAGCCTCATGTTAGCTACACTCTTTCTTTCTTGCAATGCCATGGTCTCAGTGAATCGATTTTGCCTGTGCAGTGAGTAGGAGGAACCCATTAGGTGATTACACAACTTCAACACAATCCTCACTTTGAGGCATGGAGCAAGCATGATGTGAGTCATGTGTCATCGGGGTCTGGTGGGAGAGTGGAGGCTACAGGCAGCTCAGCATTCGGGAGCAAAAGGCTCCTGTGAGGCTGACTCAGCAGTGCTGACTCAGCCTTCCTGAGTGGGTAGTCGGTGGCTGTGAGCTGTCAGAGGCCAATACTCAGCCACGGGGAATGGGAACATCTGCCGGGGAATGGGTCTGGGCATGTGCCCACTGTATCTTCCACAGCAGCTGATCCCAAACTTGAGTGAGCTCAGGATCAACTGGAGGGCTGTTTAAAACAGCAGTGGGTCCACCCTCCAGAATTCCCCACTCAGTCGTGACGGGGTGGAGCCCAAGAATTATGTCTGCCTAAAACGTATAAAACCAAGCTGCACCCTGACCACCTTGGGCACATGTTCTCACGATCTCCTGAGGGCTGTGTCATGGGCCAGGGTCACTCATATTTGGCTCAGGAGAACTCTCTTCAAATATTTTACAGAGTTTGACTCTTTTCATGGACACAGGCAAATTTTTCCGTTGAGGGGGATGAGGCTGAACGTGCATGAGTCCAGTAAGTTTCCAGGGGCTGCTGCTGCTTCTGAGCTATGCACCACATTTTAAGACCACCGATCTACAAGGTAGATGCGTCTGGTGCTGGGAAATACCTAGACCTTGTACAAGGCATAGAGTCATATCTGTGCCTGTGACTCACTTTGGCCTGAAGCATCCCCCACCCTCTTAACCAAATTTATGACATCATTTAGGTATAAGCTTAAGTATGCCTTTCCAGGGGAAAGCTTTTCAGACCTTTGCTACAGCAAATCCCTTGGTGATGAATCTATACAACTAATTGCAACTGTAATTGTATATTTACTTGGCATTATTTGATTCATGATTTGATTAAGTATTTGATTAAAATCTCTCTCCCACCACTCTGCCTGTGACGTGAGGATAGGCTGGTGTCCTTCTGCCCGTCATCGTACATCTAGGAGTGCGGAGTCTGTTGAGGAGCCCAGGATCTGGCTGGAGCCAGACTGCCTGGGTTCGTTCCCACCCTCCCCACAACCACCACATAATTGGAGCAAATTATTTCAGTTTTTCTTATTTCATTCTATTTCAAATTATTTTGCCATTGCAAATAAATTCAATTCATTTCTAATTACATTATTCATTGTTTCAGTGGTCTCACATGCAAAATGGAAATAAGAACCTACTTCACAGGGTTGCCAAGAGTAGGTAGTGAGTTGGTGGCTAGAGGGTGCTTGGATGCTGCCTGGCGCAGAGGGGGTGGAAGTCTGTGTTCGCCATCCTATTGTCTAGCACGGTGAGCATTTATTAAATATTTGTTGATGAGTGAATCAATAATGTTATAAGGGAAAAACTTGTTTAAACAATAAAAAAAAAATCCTTCCCTAAATCATGTGAATTACACAGATTTCCCAGCTGAAGCCATGGGTCCAGTACCTGGGACATTTCTAGTCCCTGGGGCAAAACAATGTCAGTTTCTTACTGCTATCCTTAAAAGATAACCATGTATGGAAAACTAACATTAAGCTACAGAAAAAAATTCACCTCACAAATATTAAGTCAGTGTTCCAAGGGGTTTCTTGAGAATAAAAGTGATGAAATGGAGCTTCTGCCCTCAAGACACCCACAGGGGTTTGAAACTAATGGGCCACTTCCCCCTCACCTCCTCCTCCACATACCCTCTTCTTTATTATGGAAATTTACCATTTTTCTCCCTCCTTACTACAATGTATTCAGATGCTGGGTCACTCCCTGAGCCTCCCTAAAAATTGTTTTCTCTTCCCTTTTCAACCGCCAACAATGGGAAGAGGCCTCTGGCCCCAGGATGTCCCAGCATTTGGTTAGGTCTGGCTGACGTTGACCTGAAACTCCATCATTTCACTGGTTTCAGAACCTCCCCCTGGCAGCTTCCAGATGAGATTAACACCTCCTGTAGCTCCTGGGTCTCTGCAGGAAGTTCTCCTGCTCTGCTCACATCTTGTTTGAGCAGGGTTTCAGTCCTTTTTCCATCCTGGAGGCTGTTCTGCCAGACTTGCCTGCATCCACCCTAAAGTGGAGCCACGTGACTCAGCAGGGCGCTTCTGTGGGGTCGGAGCCCTGCAGGTGTTCCCAGTTCTGGGAAGCGATCAATGCTCGTGTTAAAGTCCTGCAGAGTCACCACGCCTCTGTGGCAGCCCCTTGCAGAACTTTGCATTGCCTTTGCTTCAGGGTTGCTCTCCACAGGTTGTCACGTTTGCCTGTCCTGTGCTTTAGCTTATCATTCTATATACCCTTAATAAGTCTCCTTGTTGAAGTCATCCCAGCATTTCAGGGTGTAGTTGTTTTGTTTGGGTTTTGATCATGGTCTATCGACAAAGTCATGGCCACTCTTCTTGGCTTGGCATCACCCACAGGTAGTGATGTGGTTCAAGATGAGAACTGTGTTCACTTCCAGGGGCTGCCTTCACAAATCACCACAAAGTGGGAGCCTTCAAAGAACAGGAATGTCTTCTCTGGAGGGCGGAAGTTCCAATCAAAGTCTCAACAGGGCTGTCCTTGCTCTGAAGGCTCTAGGGGAGAATCCTTCCCTACCGTTCTCAGCTTCTGGTGGCTCCACACATTTTATATATATATATATATTTTTTTGCTGCATCACTCCAATGTCTTCTCTCTCCTTCCTCTATGAGTCTGCATCTTCCCCTTTTTTGTCTTTTATGTGAAAATAAATACAATTCAAAAGCTGTTGAAACCCCCGGAAACACTTTAAGCCTTGACAGAGATGTGACTGTGAGCTCAGTCACCTGTAGGCACAACTTCTCTTCTCAGATTATAGATTAATTCGCTTTCTTATTTTTCTTGTTCTGTACAATGACTAGAAAGAATTAAATGACGTCAAGGACAGAAACCTCCTGCCTTTTAAATTAATGACACTTTTATCGATTAACTTCCCCTTGCTGTCCTGCTTTGCTGAGACCAGATGACAGAAAACCCATGACTCTCACACCCTCTGTAAGAAATGTTAAATGCACCCTTTCCCAAAAGAAACACTGCCTATAACCAGCCAAACTGCTGTAGCTATGCACCAACCTGGTATGAATGAGTTTTCATCCTTCTGTCTCTGCTGCTATAAGCGAAACCTTCGCTTCCCTACTTGGGCAGGCTGACTCCATTCCTTTGGAGCCGGTGTTTCTCGGGGGGGTGGGGTGGCAGCCTCACACCAATTTATGCTGGAGGAAACTGGCTTTGAATTAGATTCTGACCTTTTGACTATTTCAGGTTGACATGTGTCAGGACATTTGTCCTTGGATTCAGTGTCTGTCAGGCCTCTGAGCCCAAGCTAAGCCATTATATCCCCTGCGACCTGCACGTATACATCCAGATGGCCTGAAGTAACTGAAGAATCTCAAAAGAAGTGAAAATGGCCTGTTCCTGCCTTACCTGATGTCATAACCTTGTGAAAGTCCTTCTCTTGGCTCATCCTGCCTCAAAAGCTCCCCCACTGAGCACCTTGTGTCCCCCGCCCGTGTCCACCAGAGAACAACCCCCTTTGACTCTAATTTTCCTTTACCTACCCAAATCCTATAAAACGACCCCACCCCTATCTCCCTTCGCTAGCTCTCTTTTCGGACTCAGCCCGCCTGCACTTAAGTGAAATAAATAGCCTTGTTGCCCACACAAAGCCTGTTTGGTGGTCTCTTTACATGGACACGAGTGAAAGTGTCCATTCAGATAACCCAGTGGGATCTCATTTCACGATCCTTAACTTAGTTATATCCGCAAGGACCCCTTTTCCAAATAAGGCATAATTCACAGGTTCCAAGGGTTATGAGGTGGACGTATCTTTCTGGGGCCATCATTCAGCTAACTACAGGACCCAAGACAAGACGGGCATCCTTGTTACACCAAAGTACAGGCTAGAGTAGTTAGGGACTACATCTAACATTTCAACGAGATTTAATTTTTCCTAGAAATGTTGTAATTCTCCTCTGATCACTGTCTCAATTAGCTTGTAGTAATAGGATGTAATTATAAATAAATGGAATAAGTTTTTCTTTTTAAAGATGCTGCGAAAATGCACACATAAATGAGTAATGTTGGAATGTTCTCCAACTATTCCAAATCACTTTTGGGTTATCCTTGGAACCATTTTTTAATTTATATTAGACACATCAGAATTAGTATTTTAGAGCCATACCTTTTATTCAAATTATTCTGACTCTGAGCTTCTTCCTGCATAACTAACATTATTGTGTCTCTTGTGTATATCCTAGAATTGCACTTTTAATAGAGTTAATGCATTATTTGCAAAATATTGCCATGACAAGCCTCCCTTTGCCATATCATCAAGGCTAAGACATCACTAAGAAATTTTATCATCTCTGCAAGGCTATCCAATGTTGAGACAAGAGTTGCTGAGGCCATCTTTTCTTTTGGATCTTTTGACTACATTTTAGTTGTGTTTTCTAAGGATATTTTAATAGGTTTCATCAGTGATTCCTTTTTTTCCATTGTACAGTATTTGAAAATCCTTCCTGAAGCTCTGATTCTGAAATAGATTTACTGTCTGCTTGGCTTGGATTGTGTACATTTAATCTTGAGCTTTAAGAAGGACAGCTGTCTCACTCTAAGCTGCTTGTCAGTTCTAGTGTTTGGTGAACATTTGCCAAAATATGTAAGAACATTCTTAGCAGAACTGGCATGGGATGCAGACTTGCTTACCAGTGAAGCCTGTCCGTTGGGGGTGCAGTGGGCACCACCCTGAATGGCTCATCTCAGCTCAGCAAGAAACAGTCCTAGTTACTCCTGATGAATAAAACCAACAACAAAACTAAGAGGGTCGAAGTCAGTCCCGGGAAAGGCTCACTGCATTCTTACTTAAATACCATAACTGTTTTTATTTAGTTAGTTATTTACTTTGAGACGGAGTTTCACCTTGTCACCCAGGCTGGAGTGCAATGGCATGCTCTTGGCCCATTGCCACCTCTGCCTCCTGGATTCAAGTGATTCTCCTGCTTCAGCCTCCCGAGTAGCTGGGATTACAGACGCTGGTCACCAGCTAATTTTTTTATTTTTTACTAGAGACAGGGTTTCACCATGTTGGCCAGGCTGGTTCCAAACTCCTGAGCTCAAGTGATCCGCCCACCTCAGCCTCCCAAAGTGCTGGGATTACAGGCGTGAGCCACCGCGCCTGGCCCCCATATTTGTGTTTTTAAAACACAAATATTCCCAGATTAGATAATCGTCCTACTCCAAAAAAATGAACTTTCATATCACAAAAGAATTTGGCAGAGGAGGGAGGATCTCTTGAGGCCAGGAGTTTGAGTCTAGCTTGAACAACAGAGTGAGACTTCCTCTTTCTGAAAAAAAAGAAAAAGAAAGAAAAAGAATTGGAAGTAAAAAGATGGAATTATTTATAGCATTGACCAGAGATACATGCTCTCACTTTTGAGCATAGATACAGAAACCTAAATTAAATATCAGCAAGCTGAATATTCTCACACATGTGTGCATGCATGCACACACACACACACACAATTAAATCATAAGACAGGCATTGTTCACTTATTTCTTATTTTGATATTAAGAAATCTATGAATGTAATTCAACACACTAATAACGTAAAGAATAGTCATGTCAACAGATACACAAAATTATGTTACTAAATTCAACATCCAAATAAATACAGTCATTTTAAAACCCTCCTAGCAAAATTGGAACAAAAGGAGCTTTATTAACGTGATAAAATGATTTACAAGCAACATCAAGGCAAAATGCCCTGCTTATTTTTCACTGTATTGAAAATAAAAACCCATGGGGAATTAAGTCAGGGATTTAAAAAAACAGATTTCTGAAAAAAAAAAAAAAAAAAACAGGAGTCCAGAATGACCCCACACACATGGGGCACCAAAGTGTCCTGTACAAAAGCTGAGAAGTGATAGGACGATAGGACATTCTGCCAATGTCACTAATATATCTGCCTGCCTATTTGAAATATGCACCATCTGATGCTTTTCTTTCATATGTAAAAGTAAATTATATGCACCATATGCTTTTCTTCATATGCAAAAGTAAATCCAAAGTTGACTACAGACATCAATGCAAAAAGGTGAAACAATAAAACTCTTAGAATAGATTATAAAAGACTATTTTATGATTCTGAATAGAGAAAAATGTCTTGAAATAGACTCAAAGGTACAAACCACAATGGAAACAACTGATAGATGTACCACATTTAAATTTAAAACATCTGTAAAATACGAGATACCTTAAAGCCAAGGACAGCCAGAAACTGAGACTACACGTGGACGGCTCACATATTTGATGAAGGATGAGTATGGAGTGTTTATAGAGCAAGGTCCTGCTCTAAACAAGAGCTATGGAAGGACAATTCAGAGAACAGGAGCCCAGGTGAGCATCCAACAGAACAAGATGCTCAAACTTGCTAGTAATTAAGAAAGCACAAATCAAAATCACAAAGATAGACCCTTTCTCATCATCCATTAGAACAGCAAAAACATTTGTGTTTTATGGGAAGAGGCTGAAGATGTGGAAACTGGAACATCTGTATGCTGCCAGGACTGCAATTGGAAGTAGAGAATAATTTGGCAAAATCTGGTAAAAGATGCTGGTACATGGATACCTTTTGTTCCATAAATTCAACTCCTAGCAAATAGTTACATGGCAGTGCTTGCTTCTAAACCTAAAAAGACAAATGTCCCTTCCTGCATTGTTCACAATGACCATAAAGTAGAAACAATCTAATAGTCCATGAGTAGGAAGATACGAGATTGGCATCCTTATCTCACCAAAGTACATGCTGGCATAGTTAGCTGCTACAGCTAAGATTTCAACGAGATTTAATTTTTCATAGAAAGGTTTTAATTCTCCTTTGATCACTTTCCTAATTGGCTTATAGTAGTAGGATGTAATTATAAATAATTACAATGGCTTGTAATTACGAAGTTTGAGACCAGCCTGGGCAACATTGCTCAAAAAAGATTGAGCCACAGGGTAGAAGAGAACACAGTGGCTAAGAGAGATGAGCTGCAGCTACGCATGCCAACATGGATAGATCTCAGAGGGTTAATGCCATGTGGAAAAAAGAGAAAGTTGCTGGATCATGTGAGCAATATGATATCATCTGTGTACTATTTGAGATTGATATGAAATATCATGCTGTATATTGCTATGAACACTTACATGTAAAAGAATATATTCAAAAGCCAAACATGGACATGATACTCCCCGTCATGACAGCCTGCCCTCTGGGGAGAGAAAGAGGGAGGGAGAGGGGGAAAGAAAGACAGGGAGGATGGAAGGACGTCTCCAAATAGGAAAAACAATACTGAAGCAAAGATCTGGTGTATTTAGTGGACACGTGTGGTCATGCGGCATCTCAGACGGCACTTAAAGCTGCCCATGAAGGTCTCAGAGAAGGCGGATTTGAGGCTGAATCACACATTCCTCCTTCTTGCAGGCTTGAGTATGGTAGATGTTAGAATGTGAACTTAGAATCTGGAAGGCCCTAGTCTCTTGGCTTACATTGTCATAATTGGACCCTTGGGTCACCAACTGAAAGCCACACAGGCCAGTGGGGCAGACAATATGGGCTGCTGATCCCACAGTCATACCAGCCCCCTGTCCCCCTATTCCTCCCACTAAGGAAAAAAAAAATGCCTTACCAGTTTTCCTTGCAGTTAGAGGTAGCTTGTGGATTCAGAACTGGCCAAGGAGGGAAACATCTGGGTACTTCTAGGAAAGGCAGGAAGAGAGAAGATGCAGGCAAAGAAGAAACTTTTCTCCGGCCTCCCGGGCTCCCGGGCTGGATAAATGGCTGCTGAACTGCTCTATTCTCATCCAGATAAACTCTTGTGTAATGTAAAAGAGAGAGGAAGAGGCCGGGCGCGGTGGCTCACGCCTGTAATCCCAGCACTTTGGGAAGCCGAGACAGGTGGATCACGAGGTCAGGAGATCGAGACCATCCTGGCTAACATGGTCTCTTTAGCAGAAACCCCGTCTCTACTAAAAAATACAAAAAACTAGCCGGGCGAGGTGGCAGGCGCCTGTAGTCCCAGCTACTCGGGAGGCTGAGGCAGGAGAATGGCGTGAACCCGGGAGGCGGAGCTTGCAGTGAGCTGAGATCTGGCCACTGCACTCCAGCCTGGGCGACAGAGCAAGACTCCGTCACAAAAAAAAAAAAAAAAAAAAAAAAGAGGAAGAGATTTACAGAGAGTGCAGAGTTATCTAACTCACCCTGGCTCCCTCCTTCCTTACATCCTAAGTAGGAGAAATAACCTCTCTACTGATTGTTATGAAAAACCGTCTTCATTAATACATTCAATTTAGGTTTAAAAAGGCGATTTACTAGACGCTTACTGAAATGAACATAGAAGGCAAGTCTCCCATTGAGGAGCAAGTGGACATGCTGCCAAAAATACCCTCAACCCCCATCTCCCAGGTTCCTTTCCTCGGCACAAATGCTAGGGACAAAGGACCTGGCCCAGCTTGGTTCACATTTCCGACACTGATCTCCAACAATAGATGCATTCGGGTCACGTGATACAACCTTGGTCACTGGCAGCTTTGAGTCATGGGGTTCAGGTCAAGAGAAGAGAGCCAGATGGACACTCTCCACAATGTCCACTGCAGAACAGACTCTGTAATTTTTTTTTTTTTTTTCTAGAGTGCAATGGCCCAATTTTGGCTCACTGCAACCTCTGCCTCCCAGTTTCAAGCAATTTTTCTGCCTCAGCCTCCCGAGTAGCTGGGACTACAGGTGCCTGCCACCACGCCCAGCCGATTTTTAAATTTTTAGTAGACACGGGGTTTCACCATGTTGACCAGGCTGGTCTTGAACTCCTGACCTCAGGTGACCCACCCACCTTGGCCTCCCAAAGTGCTGGGATTACAGGTATGAGCCACTGCACCCGACCAACTCTTCGATACTCACAGGGCTTCATGCATTCCCTGTTCCTTTTCCCTCCTCCAGACCTCCCCAGGGACTGCTTTTATGATATTCAGCATGAGGGTCAAAGCAGTTTCATCAGCCCAGTGTGGTTGAGCTGATTGTTATTAATTATGAATAAAACAATTAGAAAAATATTAGCAGTATACAAGGTTATATTTTGCCCTGACATCATAAAAGGCTACTCCTAAAATCCACTTTAAACAGCAATATTTTTGCTTCACTTTCATTGTTAAATACTTTTTCCCCCTTATCTTTAACCTCAACATTATTAAAACTGCACCAGGAATCTATTTTGAAAATCTCACTGTGACATTTCAGCAGAAAAATGACCTTACCATTTTATAGGTGCTGCAATCATTTGGCAGGATACAACAATTTTTTTTCCTCCTCCAGTAAATCAACATTCTAGAAAATGCTTGTTTAAAACTCTTTATTCGATTGTCATTTGTAAGTGGGCTAGCACTTCCAATCACACAAAATGAAGAATGGCTAAATTGCAAACAATTTCTATGTCCATGCTTCCTGCAAACTGTCTTTCATCTTGATCATGCTTCACATTTCGTCTCCAAGGTGAGCTGAAGTCTTTGCAGGGTTCAGAACTGTGTCTTACATGCCGAGGAATACGACAGATTCCACAAGCTAATGAATATAGTTTAAAAGTTGGCTGTGTATGATTGCAGGCATAAATCAAACTTTTTCCAAGTGATTTTTTTTTTGTTTTGCTTGTCGTTTTCTCACATTGCCTCTCAAATAATAGAAACAGAGCTTGCTGAATATTTTTGTCCACATTGGAAAACAAGTGATTTCTCTGCAGTCGCCCTTAGGAGGCACCTGGTGGGAGTGCGGGGGGTGAGAGGGTGACGCAGGTGCTGCTCCCTGGTGACGGCGATGCTCCTGACAACGATGACAGTGTGGAGGGCGGGCGGGGGTGGTATTTGAAAAAGATGTAGCAACCATCCATTTAGGGCTGATTTTTTTTTTTTTTTTGGTACCATGCTGGTCACTGGTCACTTTATTCACATTATTTTCTTTAATTCTCACCACAGCCATATGGAGTATACTAAGATGACTACTACTACTACTACTGTTACTATTATTACCATCTCCATTGTATAGAGAAAAAAAGTAGGTTCAGAAAATGGACACACACAGCAATGTGTTCATCTCAGGGTATGAAAATCACAAACACTGTTCTTCACTTAGAATGTTGAGCAAAATAATTATTTTTTAGTCCTGTGATTTGAAAGTGAGGATACCTGGTTGGGGTTAATCACCGGGATGGAGGCAGGTAAGTGCAAAACCAGCCCCTGATAAGGAAACAGAAGCACATTTATTTTACATATTTCACATTTATTGTAAATTTTTCATGGATGTGGAAGGTGTTCTAACCATTGCCCTGCTCTCACCTTCAGCATTCAGTCAACATTTTCCAAGTCATTATTGAGCCCCAACTTGCCTTTAGACCCTCAGCGGCACTGTGGGCCCAGCTCTGCAGGAGGCACTGCGGAACTTACTAACGAACGGGCGAGAAACCATCGCAGGGAGCTTGTGGGGCAGATCTGGGCACTGAACACTTTCACTCCAGGGTCTGTAGGTGCTGGGCCCAGAGGCAGACCCCAGACCAGCCTAAGTCATTGAGATCTGTCTCCGGGATGGAAAGTTGGAAACATGAGATCAAGGAGACTTGAAGAAGCCAGATGGTCACAAAACTTCATCACGACTCGAGTCACTGCCCGGCCAGCCAATGGTACCCACATGCTGGGAATTGCAGGGGAAGGAAAGGATGACTAGGAGGCGGGACCTGGGACCCGCAGGGAGGGGGACAAGTTGAAACCCCTGACTTTCCAATGGCAGCACTCTATGGGCCTGAGTCTCACTGTTCTATAGGCCACCTTTCCCCCCTTTTTCTTGAACTAATTACGGTGGGTTTCTGTCTTGTCTAAATCAAATACCCCTGTTATGGCAGAAGGGCTAGTCAGTATAAGATTTTTTTTTTTAATGGCAAACCTACTTAGTTTTTTTTTTCTTTGTCCCTCAGCGACTCACCTAACTTGTGCCGAGGAAGGATCTACTGTGAAATAAACACCACACCAGACGCCAGAGGAAACAAAGATGGCTAAGGTCACAGTCCCACCCTGGAGGTCTAGACCCAAGTTGGAGGAGATGGGCAGGTAGACAAGCACAAGAGATCAGGTACGGTGAGGTCCAGGAGCCAGTGGGAGCCAGAGGGAGTGAAGACAGATGGGGCGTGGAGGGCAGCCCCCAGGAGGAAGTCCCTCAAGGGCTGCAGGATCCCAGCTCACTGCTGTGGCAGCTGAGGCCTCCCAGCAGCAAACAGGAAAGCCACAGAGCACTCCCGAGGAAGAGCAGATCCGGCTTCTGGATCCCAGGTCATTAACAGAAACAAGCAGAAGCTGAGGCCAGAAAATATTTGTAAACGTGTGTTTGACCAATCCCATAATAGTTGTCTCCCGTTTCCCCTTGTCACCTTGCATTTTCAGGGCTGTGCTTAAATATCTCCTTATCACAGAGGCCTATCCTGACAAGCTATTAACAGGGCCTCCTTCTCCACCCTCGTGTTTGCTCTCTATCCCTGTACAATGCTTTAGCTTTCTCCCCAGTGTCCATCCCACCTACCGGGCATAAGGAATTGTTTACCATCTCTCCCTGTAACAGAGGGTGCCCTCCTCACCAGCCAGGCTCCCTTTCACTCCTTGCTGTCTCCACAGCGCCTAGAACTGTGCCTGTGTCAAACAAATACTTGCAGAATCAGTGAATGCATCAAAGAAAACAGCGTGCTTGTGAACTCACCGACAATGGGCAAATCCCAGCCATGACGGGGAAATAACCCCTCACATCTCACCAACCACCCAGGAGCAGCCAGTATGTCATCCATGTGGGCCTGTAGCTAATGATCCACATTCAGAATTTTACGTCACGCCCACACAGCCTTGCAAGCGAGTACGAGAGTCCTCATTCCCAGGGGAGTGTTTAAGGCTCAATAGGATTGAGTGACTTGCTCAAGAATTGCTCATGGAGGCTGGGTGCGGTGGCTCACACCTGTAAGCCCAGCACTTTGACATTCCGAGGTTGGTGGATCATCTGAAGTCAGGAGTTTGAGACCAGCCTGACCAACATGGTAAAACCCCGCCTCTACAAAAATACACAATTAACCAGGCATGGCAGTGCATGCCTGTAATCCCAGCTGCTTGGGAGGCTGAGGCAGGAGAATTGTTTGAACCTAGGAGGCGGAAGTTGCAGTGAGCGGAGATCGTGCCATTGCACTCCAGCTTGGGCAACAAGAGTGAAACTCCATTTCAAAAAAAAAATTTAAAAAAAAGAATTGCTCATGACTTCCCAAGGCCACATGGTCTGTAACAGAAACAGGATTTGAATCCAGGTCCAGTGGATTCCCAAATATGACCCCTAAGCTTTTCCTTCTCCACCTGGAGGGGAGATGGTAACTAAGTTTAAGAGGGTCTCATAATTTCAGGAATGGTTCCCAAGGGTTTAAGTTGCTTTCATGTCTCCTTCCCTCTCTGTGACAAGACCACAAGTTTCCAGATATCCACAGGTTCTGAGGACTCACACCCGGTGGTCTCTGGAGGCACCTCCATTTCTCCTGCCACCAGCATGGCTGGCATTTGAAAAGGCAATCGGAATTAAACTAAACTGAAGTGCTGTTTTGTTTTTGTTTTTGTTTTTTTCCTGTGGTTCACAGATTTAATTGAGAAGTCACTTCATATTTGTAATCTTTTAGAAATGAACTAAATTCTGTGTTAAGATTTGATGGACACTTCTGCAGGCCAGTTCTCCAGACACATCGTGCAAGACCCAAGTGTTCACTTGCTCTGATCTCTTTGTATATTGGGTTTCTTGAAAACATAACAGCAACAAACTCCAAAGACCCTAAAGATACAGGCAATGTTATTAAGATCTTTTCCCCTTGATGTTAGCTAGATAGGTTACTGTTTTCTCTTTTAAAAATATCTATATGTCTATGTGATATTATTTCAAACAGTCTTTGAAAAATATAATTTCTGGGAAAGGTTTTGGTTTGGTTTGGGTTTTGCCTTGAGGAACAAGGAGCTGCTAATTCTCAACCACGGCTAGGGCATCCATCAACTGTGAAGTGGACTGGAGGCTCCTCCACGCCCCCTTTTCCCTCGCTGTGGTCACCTCCTATGCCTCTTGCTGACCTCTGACCTTCTCCTGACAATACAAGCAAAAGCCTCTCACTGACCCTCAACCACCGTCTACCAGTCTAAGGAATTGTTCAGGCTCATGGTTTCCTGCTCCTCACCACCTAATTAACCTTCTGTTGGTTAAGGTTCTCTCAGTCAATGTTCCAGACTTATTTTTCTCCCTGGAGAGCAAGTGTGTACAGTGGTGCAAAGGATATGACCATATGTTCAAAACAAATAGGTGTATTAGAAGCATTATTGCCTGAGAAACATAGGGCAATGTGTTTTTCCACTTGATTATATTTTTCCATAAACACAATTTTAACATGCTTTTCTTCTAGGCTTAAATATAAAATCCCATCTAGCTTACCCTTTAGCTTTCCTTAAAGCCAAAAAAATAGACTATATAAAGCACACACACACACACACATATATATATTTCTATATGTTGAGCTATCCTCAGAGGATAGATTCCCTAAAGGGTAATTATTAGTTAAAGGGCATAAGGGTTTACATATTTCGTGAAATACATTGACAAACTCATATACTGCATGTGGAAATGTAAAATGCTATAGCCACTTTGAAAAATAGTTCAGCAGTTTCTTATAAAAGTGAGCATGCAACTACCGTACAACACAGCAATAGTACTCTTGGACATTTATTCCAGGTTTCGTAAAATCCTGTGCATGAATGTTCATAACAGCTTCATTTCTAATAGCCAAAAAGTGGAAACAACAGAGATCTCCTTCAGGAGATGAAAGTTTAAACAAAGTGCAGTGTAATCCATCTTTTGGAATATTACTCAGCAATCAAAAGGAACAAGCAATTGATACGAACAAGAATTGAGAGGAATCTTAAGGGAATTCTGTTGTACGAAAAAAGACAGTCTCAAAAGATGGCGTACTGTATTCGTATTTACATAACATTCTTAAAGTGATAACATTTGGAGATGGAGAACAGATTCGTGGTCACAGGGATGAGGCTTGGGGGAGGAGGTGGGTGTGGCTATAAGAGGACAATATAAAGGCTTCTTGTGTTGATGAAAATGTTCTGTGTCTTGACTGTACTAATGCCAATATCCTCATTGTGAGTTTGTACCACAGTTTTGCAAGATATTATAATTGGGGGAAACTGGGTAGAGGATGTAGGATCTCTTTGTATTATTTCTTATAAATATGTGAATCTACAATTATCTCAAAATAAGAGTTTAATTAAAAATACATTGACAAATTGTTTTCTGAAAGGAGGTAATAAGTTTTCTTGCCAAACAACAATGGAGAAGACAAACTTAAGACTAACTAAAACTGTTTAATCTTGAAGGAAGGACGCATATGTTTGTCCATCGAAGAGCGTTTTCCAAAGCATGTCATTGGAAGTAAGAACCAGCTTTAACCAGAGAAATGGCATTATTTCCTAATAGTCTCAATGTTCCTCAACTGCTAAAGTTAACTCAAATTAAGTGTTAGTGTTTGATCTGAAAAAACAGTGTTCTCTCTTCCAGGTATTACTTGCATTTACTTATGAAATGTAAAGTCAACCCAAGAGAGTGTTTCTGTGGAACCGCAGGGAGGGAAAAGGATCTCCTTCTTCAATGCCTCTGAAAGCCCACAGAGATGGCATTTTCTGCTGCAAACCCACCCTCCTTGTAAATTCGGCCACGCTGATCAGAACCACTCCGAGTCCAACTAGAGGGCCACCTAACAGAGGCTGTCGCTGGAATTTGTGTTTCCTGTGACTTAGATTTATGTATGCAACATGGTTTTTCTCCTGTTGCTGCTGCCTTCATTCCTGACTCGTAGGCTGATGTTGGATTGTGAGGATCAGGTTTGGAGCTGGTGCTTTGATTGTCTTTGATGTTTTCAAAGTCGTGAAAGACTGTCATCTTTTCAAGTGGCACTCAGCTCCAGGTAAAGAATGTCTCTGATTTCTAGAGTGTCTCTCAGAGGCAATTCTATCCTGATTGACCTGTTTGGCATTCAAATGTCTCCTAACATGTGCTCCCATATTGGGAAATGAAGATCTTATTTCTATTCTTCTACTCAAGTCTGTCTCCTTTGAGAGTTCACCAGAGTTCTAAACTCTGGGGATGGAAAGCACCAGACTGTTAGAGTACTTTTTTTTTTTTCTGTACAACTGACATTTTAAAAATCAATATTTTAAGCCTAACATGGAGAACACAGAGTCGTGCATTTATTGCAGCGAGGATCTGATAAATAGCCAGTTAGCCCTGGGTACAGTGACAGGCACCAAGGATTCCAAGGTGGAGAAAAACATGGAACCTGCCCTCAGAGGACTTATCATCTGGCTTGTGAGTGGCGGCTGCAGTGGTTGGGGAAGACAGATAATACAGTCCACAATGGAATGCATGGGACACTGAAGGGGTCATAGTCCCACATCCTTGACGTGAAGAGGTGCCGTCTTAAGACATCATTCGTGTGTGAAAAGCCTGCTCCTTTAAAAATGAATGTACGGATGAAGCTGGACATCATCACCCTCAGCAAACTAACACAGGAACAGGAAACCAAACACCTCATGTTCTCATTCATTAGTGGGAGTTGAACAATGAGAACACATGGACACAGGGAGGGGAACATCACACACCAGGGCCTGTTGGGGGATGGGGATGAGGGAAGGGAGAGCATTAGGACAAATACCTAATGCATGCAGAGCTTGAAAACCTAGATGACAGGTTGATGAGTACAGCAAACCACCACAACACATGTATATCTATGTAACAAACCTGCGTGTTCCGTACATGTACCTCAGAACTTAAAGTAAAATTGAAAAAAAAAAATCAACTTAAAAATGAATGTGTGTTTGATTGCTGGTCAGGACACACTTTCCTCCTGCATTTGTTTAGCTCTGCTCACATTCACAGGCTGTTTTCCTATTGGAGAATTTTTGTTGTTGTTGTTACTGTTGTATTTCATAATATTTTTTAAAAATCTAAATTATGGCATACCTCAAATGAATAAAACTCAATTTTGTTTTTTTGAGACAGAGTTCCACTCTTGTTGCCCAGGCTGGAGTGCAATGGCACGATCTCGGTTCACCACAACCTCCACCTCCCGGGTTCAAGCGATTCTCCTGCCTCAGCCTGCTGAGTAGCAGAAACATGGGGTTTCTCCATGTTGGTCAGGCTGGTCTTGAATTCCCGACCTCAGGGGATCCACCTGTCTTGGCCTCCTACAGTGCTAGGATTATAAGTGTGAACCACCATGCCCGCCCCAAAACACAGAATTTTAACAAATGTTAACACTTAGACTCCGAAAAGCAACCAGTGTTGATGAATGTGTTGCTGCCATTCCCACCTCTCCCTTACTCATTCCTTTCCCTGCCCTCTGTGGAGGTAACCAGGGCTCTGATGTTTATATAGATCTTTCCTCTTTAGGATTCTGTCTTTTTTTAATATACAGGTACACATATGCATGTCCTTATTTTGTGTGCTTCATATTTAAATAAAACACAGTGTCTCCAGATGTACATATCTTTTTGAATTTCACATTTTCTTATATGTTTTTAGATATATCTACTTTGATATACTTTAAGTGCTCTATCCCAGGGGTTGGCAAACTTTTTCTAAAAGAGCGGGACAGTAAATATTTCAGACTTTATAAGCCAGGTGGAGTATGTCAACTCCTGATTTGTGTTATTTCATGGTAGGCCATAATTTGTATCCATTTCTTAATTTATGGGCTTTTTAAAAATTGCTTTCAATGTGTTGGTATTTTTAGAAATGCAACAATAAATATATGTGTACATCGTCTTCTTGTGCATGTGTATGCTGCTCTTCAGGGTGTATATTCAGAAATTACTCATTTGAGTATTAATGCATTTGAGTTCCTTTTCTGTGAATTGAAAGAGAGAGTTGCTCAACCTACAGTAGACTTTATGTGAGCAGAAAAATCAAGCGTTTTGGTTCTGTCCTGGCCAGTGCAATCAGGGCAAGAAAAGAAACCTTCATGGGTTTTTATTTAATCCATTGAGATTTCAGATTTAATCTGTAATCATAGTAATACACAGATTATGCTGAAAAAATCTAATCTTTTAGTCATTCTTTCGGCAATAATCTGTAAATGTAGAACACTTAGTTTCTTTATATCTGAAAGGTTATTTATCTACCTTTATCTTGATTAATAGTTTATCTGGGTATAGATTGATAAATATTTATTGTTTAGCAATCTGAAGTTTTTATTCTCTTTTCTTCTAGCTTCTCTTGTGCTTGATTAAAAACAACCTCTGGCAATTAATTGTTATTTTTTAAATAACCTATTTTTCTTATGATTGCTTTTGAGATTTTCTTGTTATATTTGGGATCCCACTGTTTCATTGCAAACAGATTAATTGGGACTCATATTATTTACGTTGTACAGGGCTTATTGTGCTTCAAAAATGTATAGACTCTTATTCTTCAGTTCTGGAAATTTTTGAAGATTATCTTTCTCATGGCTGCTTTTCCTTCATTCTCTTTTTTATCATGCCTAAAGTCTTATTTTATATTCTTAAACCTTCTCATTTTACCTTCCTAGTCTCATAATTTCTATCTCTTATTTTTCATCTCCTGAGGTGCATCCTGAGAAACTGCCTAATGTGGGTGACTTACAAAGAAGGTGGAAACTAAATACCACATAACAAGAACAGGGGAGATTTAAGGAGTGAATGATCAGAGTTAAAGAGTTCTAAAGTCTGCATGTTCTTTGTAAAAAGAATATAAATATTTATTAATTTTAGACTTTGAAAGTTAAATACCTAACATTAACTTTTTAAGAGTTCCCAGTAAAGGGATAGAAATAGAAGGCAAAACTTCCAAATCTGATGTAAGGGTTAAAAAAAAAAAAAAACAGGAAAATATAAAAGAAATAGAGACTCCTCAATTTATTATGACATAGGAAGGAAAAGAATCATTAAGACATTAACACTATGCAAACAAATTAAAATATTTTAAAAATCATAATCAGCAAAAATAAATTTTATTGTTCAGTTAAAAGTAAGAAATTTTCATTTTGAATTTCAAAACATCCAACAATATGCTATTCACAAGAAAGAAATTGAACCTATAAGGTAAAAAAAGACTGAAAGTTAAAAGAATTAAAAAGATGCATAATACCATACAAAGCAAAAGAAAACTGAGGTGGCCATGTGAACCGCACACAGAGGGCTTTAGGGTAAAGGGATTATTCGGGATGAAAAGGTTATTATATCATGGGAAAGGAGATAATTCACCATGAATATAAAAAATCCTGAATTTGTATTCAACAAATAACATCACTTCATAGTAAGTAAACCAAATATTGACAGAAACAAAATGACAAATCTGCAGTACTAAGGAAAGTAACACACGTTGCAAAAAATGATCAGTTAATGTGATTAAAACACATGGATATGGATAACAATGCAATTTATGGCAATGTACCCATCACAATTTGGTGGAGGTTGTGGGTTACTGAAAGTAACGAGTGGAGCATATACATGCTTTTCAAGACGGATGGCTTGAAAATACACTCAGTGTATTCTAAACCACTCAGCGAGTTTCAACAAATACAAAAGAATCGATGATGTACTGACCCAGAGAGGTTAAATAAATTGTGTAAGTTTACACAGCTAGCAAGAAGTAGAATTTAATTAAAAGAGATTAAAAAAAATATTTAGCACAGTGCCTGGCATGCAGCTGATATTAAATGGCTATTGTGTTATAAATGTTATTTGTAAATATCCCCATCTTAGAGATCTGTCTTGCTTCTCTTCTGTTTTCAGCTGACTTTCTTGGCCTTCCAGGTAGGCAAATCAATTAACCAATCAACCAGTCATTGCATGAACTGCAATCTCCATAATGGTGTTAAGAGAGCCATGTCAAGAACTCCGGCATGGGTCACTTTTTAAATTTAGACATCATTAAGTAAGAGGTGTTCTCTTTCAATCTAGGATATTCTCCCCCAAACAGTGTTGATAGCTGAATTTCTTCACATTGTTTTAGCGTCATCCTGGATTTTGTTGGAATTCTTTCTCTTGATCTCATGCCAAAGTGATCCACGAGGCTGAGAGGAGGCCTGGGGGAAAATCTTCTGGGTATATAATGACTTCTCTGTGTTTCCTGAAGACGTTCCATCAGGGGTGGCTTTTCTTGTCTTGGTTTTTGATTGGAAGGTCTTCATTCCTGGTTGGTGAACAGGCATCACTGCCTTTCTGGAGCTGCCACCAAGAGTCAAGCGACAACCATGCTCTTCCCTGCTTTGCATTTGGGGGCCGACCTCCCAGACCGCCCAGCTGGACTATCTGTGGCTCCTGCAGAAACCCCCTCCCAGAATGCTGCTCTCACACATGGGGTCTCTTCTTTCTATCCCCCTTGGCCTATGTGGCCTTCTGTAGTTCCTCCGCTGCAATCTGGCTCCTCCATGTCTTCCTCAAAGGCGATCTCACATGCACATCATCCAGCAGAAAGTCCTTGATTTTGTGCCATGAAGAGATACTTTCCTTTTTAATGCTATTGTCATTTCCCCCAGTTTTTCATGTCTTTGCTCCTCTCAATAAGAATTGGGTTACTGAGACAAGCTACCGACAATCAGGTCTCCATTTTATCAAGTTATCTCTCCTTTTATGTTATGATTACACGGGAAACTGGATTTGAAAGCTGGATGAGAAAGCAAATCCAAGATGATCCATACACCCATCATTTTGGTATTTTTGGTTTGAATAATGTAAACATTATGTAGCTAAAAAGTAATCAACAAAGGTCTCTGAATACCATGGAGATTGTTTCTGGCAGCAGAAAATACATTAGTTCTCCATTTCTACAAACTGAATGCTCATTTAGAAGAAAAATGAAGTGTTTACTCTGAAACTAGATATCATTAGGCAGATATTTTTGAACATTTGAATCTGAAATATATTTGTAAAAATTCTGTACCCAGACATAAACCCATATGGCATAATGGTTATTTACTCTTGGTATGCCAGGTTTGAAAAAGTTTTGTGTTCTCTTTTCCCTCGAAATTTGGAGAGATGACTTAAAATTGCAAGGAAGTTCTCAATTTTTCATGAAAATGTAAAACAAATAATTAAACAGTAAAAAGTGGTAATGTGTAATTATAAGTAATATTCTGAATAAGATAAGGCAATGGTTGTCAGCCAGGACAGTTCTGTGACATATGGGACACGTGGTGATGTCTAGAGACATTTTTGGTTGTCACAACTGCGTGAAGGTGCTAATGGCATCTATTGGGTGGAGACCAGGAGTGTTGCTAAAAATCCCACAGTGCAGAGACCAGCTCCCCACAACAAAGAATTATTCAGCCCACTATCTGCCATTTATCAATAGCGTCAAGGTTGTGGAACCCTGGAATAAGAAATAGCAGATCAGAGGGACATGCCTTCTCCCTTTATGTGTTCCTCCAAGACAGCGCACCAGACATCAGGTACATCTTAAAATCCTGGAGGGTGAGAACGACTGTCCTGGTGTTTGGAAAGCAGCTGTGGTTCTTGGAGAAGTCGTAGGGTTGGGGTGAAAACATCTAGGTTCTAGCCAGCACTGCTACCTGGCTATGGAGAAAGCTATTTTACCTCCAGGTGTCAGAATTTTCATCAATGAGGGAGTGAATGACACTGAACAGACAGAATCATTTAGAAGAAAAATAAGTTGGCAGGTATAAAAGCATTGTACACACTGGAAATGGCATACACATTCAAGACGTTATTTTTAGTTTATAATATTTCATATACTTTCTATTTAGCCACAGGAATTGAGCCTTCAAATCCATTTTTTTAAGTCCAGAACTTTTTTTTTTTCTCTTGTAGTGTATTCAGATAAAAGGGCACAATATAAATAACCTGTATTCTCTCTTGGACACTTATATTCTACCTTTATTTACCCATACTTGTTTTTTCTTATTCTTTCCCCTCAATTCACCTATTGCTACTTCAAAGCAATTGAAATCAGAGAAAAGAAGAATTGCTCACCAACCTGCCCACCGCTGTAATCAAACTCTGTGAATGGTTCCATCATTCATGTAAAAATAAGGAACGCACACAGTGCAAGAAATCAAAGTGAGAGAAGGGAGTTATTATTCTATTACTGAAACCACAATAGTGCATTCTTTCCTTTTGGTGAGCAAAGCTAGAATTAATATTTTAAATAGTAAACAAAAACAGACAAAAAAAGAACCAAATATGATGAGAATGAATGTTTATTCTTTTAAGGAAAAATTGATCCTTAAAGGCTTATCTAGAAATGGAAATCAGAAAGCTAGGAGCAGCAGCAGCTAATGTGTGAAAACATCAGAATTTCTTAATCTGATGCTTCTGCCTTTATTCTCTCTCCCTTAAGCAGTAAAGGGACATTTTCGCTGTTAGCAAAGAGAGAATGAAACATTGGTTGAAGAGGCAAATATGGGAGACATTTTGGAGTCATTCATTCATGTATTTCTGGCAATGGCTCTGAAGAATGGATAGCATTATCCTCATTTTACAGATGAGGAAACCAAGGCTTACACAGGTTAAGCACCCTGCTCAAGGTTCCACGATTGTGAATGGCTGTCATGAGGCCAGAGCCCATGCCTGTCTATGACACATGACACTTCAATTCCTACAGTGGCTTTTCCCTGGGAAACAGAGAATTTATACAAATAATACTTATCATCACAGAAATAAAGTGCTGCATTGCTTTTGAGCACTAAATGCCTTTTTATTTATTGCCATGTTATTACACTAAATTATCAGGAATGATAATACCACAGACCTTGGTTTTATTTTACTGTGAATTTGTAAAGTCTGAAATTTTCCAAAAACATCTCATTTTTGGATGACTTCACTTTTGCCTCATTTTTATCAGTAATTTTAGTATTTCACTATTTTCTTTTTTTTTTTTTTTTTTGAGATGGAGTCTCGCTCTGTCGCCCAGACGGGATTGCAGTGGCGTGATCTCGGCTCACTGCAAGCTCCGCCTCCCAGGTTCACGCCATTCTCCTGCCTCAGCCTCCCGAGTAGCTGGGACTACAGGCACCCGCCACCACGCCCAGCTAATTTTTTGTATTTTAGTAGAGACGAGGTTTCACCGTGTTAGCCAGGATGGTCTCGATCTTCTGACCTCGTGATCCACCCGTCTTGGCCTCCTGAAGTGCTGGGATTACAGGAGTGAGCCACTGCGCCTGGCCAATTTCACTATTTTCTTAAAGATAGCTTTTACAAAGAAAAATTTGTATATAAACAAAAGGTGGTTTTGTTTATAATAACACAGGCTGAAATGGACATTTGCTTACCATGTGCCAAGTACCCAACAAACACCGTCTCATCTCTTGTTCAGATTAAGCTCACAGAGATGTTCTTCTTCTCTTCCTTTCATCCATGCAAGAGTTCAGGTAGAGATTGGTAAAGTCAATGGCTTTAAGTCAGGAGTCAAAAACAGGTGGCCTGGCTCCTCATCTACGCACTCATCCATTCTCCTGTATGTCCTTTGGCTTCTAGAGAGAGATTCCTACAGGATGTCAGAGAGCCATCAAGCTGTGGGAGGTGGGAGGGGGAGCTGCACAGCACCAGGCGAAAAAGGACCTCCTGCCTCATCTCATGGAGCTTTTAATTCAATGTCCTGCCTCAGCCAAATTACAGGTTCCTACAAGCCGAGGACCCTCCTGAAACCCACAGCCTGAAAGTGTTCCTGGCACAGCAACCTCTGTGGTCATTCGTCCCTCAATCATGACAAGTAACATATGTAAATCCATATTCAGTTTCCTTTATTTTATTCTGCTAGTTAAAAAAAATCGCTATGTGCTTTTTAAAAATTAGATGAGAAAAGTGGAATTCCAGAGGCGTGCGATTGGAAGGTGGGTGCTATCTTCCAGGGTCTTTTGATGCAGATGTGACTGCAGTGCTCCTTGAGTCCCCACGCTGAGGCCACTGCCTGGTGGCTGTAGACAGTGGTGCTGAGGCTGCCACTCATTGGCAGAGTCAACAGAGATTTAGTGCGTCCTTTGTGAAAGGAAAATATCTTAGGCCCCCAACTCACTAAGCTAAAGGGAGAAGTCAAACTGGGAACTGCCTTGGGCAAACCTGCCTCCCATTCTATTCAAAGTCACCCCTCTGCTCACTGAGATAAATGCAAACCTGACTGCCTCCCTTGGAGAGGCTCATCAGAAACTCAAAAGAATGCAGTCAGTTGTCTCTTATCTATGTGTGCTCTGGAAGCCCCCTCCCCACTTCCAGTTGTGTCCCCTTTCCAGATCCAGACCAAACCAAAATGTGCTCTGACCACCTTGGGCACATGTCATCAGGACCTGCTGAGGCTCTGCCACAGGTGAGCATCATCAAGTTTGGCAAAATAAACTTTCTGAATGAACTGAGACCTGTCTCAGATTTTCAGGGTTCACACCGTCATCAGCCATGAAGATGCGGAATGCATGTTTGGCCTTAATCTAAGTGTTTTTTTGGTGAACTCCTATTTAGGAGGGGCAAGGTAAAATCATCGGCAAAACCTTGATACTGAGTCTGACAGTTGTCATCTAATTTGTGGGAATGAAGTGCCATAAATTCCAGAGTGTAAGACTGACAAGAATCCTCAAAGAGAATGGAATGCACGTGGCAACTCAGTTTGGCCTTTGCTTCGATATTTTTCTTCTCTTTTTTCGGTATTATAATATGGCCAGAGTCTATTTTAAGAAACGAGAAATAACTAAAGAGCTCAAAGCTTTCCAATCAGCTTTCTAGACCTTGTATTGTTAATTGCCTACTGTATCTGTCATTACTGCATTTTTTTTTTTCTGGTGTATTTAGATAAAACCCTATACACTTGTTAATTAGAATGATTAAAGAAATTAGGCTGCTGCGGGTCACCCTGCTTTTTACATTAGACAGGAATTCACCGTGCGTGGAGAAGAGATGTTCTGGCTCTTTCTATGGGCAGCCAGATAACATGCCCCAATTTTCACAACTGTGGTGGAGCTAAAAGGCTGAAGAATTGTAGTTCAAGTGTGAAATAGAGGCTGTGTTGTTTAACACCATCCATGGGGAAGCAACATAAATGCATTAGAGCAGGCAATTTAGGGCATGTTTGTACAATCTCCTGGAAGTGGGGCAACATTTACAGAGGAGCGAGACCGAACAGGTATCCTAGATTGCTCTTGCTAACCCGGAGTTCAAGGTGAAACAGACCGCACGGCTCAACTGTGTTAAGCTCTACTCAATTCAATGAACAGTTGGATTGCATACTGGGCTGGTGTTTCATCTTCTACACATGGAGCCTCCATATGGCAAACTTCATTAAGCACCTGGGCCAGTAGGCATGGTGATGGGGCCCACCTTTTCACCTTCCCAATGCACTTACTATGTGCTTGGCTCTGACCTGAGCACCATATTCCAAATGCCAGATTTAATCCTCACCTTACTGCTATCGTCAAATTACAGATGAGAAAACTCAGGCTCAGAGACATAAACTGCTCTTCCAACATCACACAGCTAGTGAGTGTTGAGGTGTTGGACTTTCAATCCAGTGTACTGGCTCCCAAGCAGCACTGACCCACAGCTGAGGCTTTGGGCTATGCTATCTGTCTGGGCCTAACCCCAGTTTCTCCACTGAAGAGTTAGAAGACCTGGCTCAGTCACTTAATGTCTCTGTGCCCGAGCTTTCTTTTCTGTAAGAGGGATACCAGCCCCGACCCCCTGGTCGAATGGGGGTGTACTGCCAATTCTGTTGACTCTAAGCATTCCTTTTCTCTGCCTCCCTACCTTCCTACTCTCTTGGGATTTAACTTTCTGGCCCCTGAAGAGACAAGGAAGAGATATGCATCTCTTGCTGTGATATTTCAATTATTTAAAAGGAACAAGGTCCACAAGCTCAGAAAAGCTTGAGTCACAAACTCACAGCCGGGTGAGTGAGAACCCTGAGGTTGGGCAAAATGGACTCTGCCTCTGCCTCTGTGAAGATGGGATCGTGCCAATTCTGCTAATTTGAGGGAGAATTTTCTCTGTGGAAAATTCTCTACGGAGATAAGGAGGTGAGAAGTACCATCTAGATTCAGCTTTTGAGCTAACTAGCTGGGTGACCTCAGTGAGTCCCTGAACTCTCTTATATGCACATTTCTAAGCTGAGAAGTGAGCAACTTTGGAGCAGCAGCGCCTGATACCAACTGCCCCTTATTGGCCACGCACCATCTGCCCGCACAGAGAGTCCTGGACGTTTACTGAACCAAGCACCTATGCATTTGCTCTTTCGCTCCCACAACTGCTACGAGGCTGGTGTTCCCACTGGATAGAAAATCTGAGACCTGTCTCAGATCTTCGGGGTTCACACCGTCATCAGCCATGAAGATGCGGAATGCATGTTTGGCCTTAATTCTAAGTGTTTTTTTGGTGAACTCCTATTTAGGAGGGGCAAGGTAAAATCATCGGCAAAACCTTGATACTGAGTCTGACAGTTGTCATCTAATTTGTGGGAATGAGGTGCCATATCTTCATAGATAGTAATATCTGGATAGAAAGTAATATCTGCTCAATAAACATTTATTTTTATATTTACAACAATGGTAATTACAAGCATGACACCAAAAAGTGACATTTTAGGGCAGCTTTGTGGCTTAAAAAAACCTTAATAATTTTAGTCAGATGGGTGGTAACTCAAGAACTTACAGCTTGACACCGCATTAAAATATTCCTCTTTAAGGTATATCTACATTATGACTTAGCTTGGCAAGTTACTGTTTTAAATGTCCTAGAAAAGTAACTTGTTAGCCCAGGTGAGATGACTCCTGCCTGTAATCCCAGCACTTTGGGAGGTGGAGACAGGCAGATCACTTGAGATCAGAAGTTTGAGACTAGTCTGGCCAACATGGTGGAACCCTGTCTCTACTAAAAATATAAACATTAGCTGAGTGTGGTGGCAGCTGCCTATAATCCAGTTACTTGGGAGGCTGAGGCAGGAGAATCGCTTGAACCTGGGAGGCAGAAGTTGCAGTGAGCAGAACGCCACTGCACTTCAGCCTGGGTGACAGAGCAAGACTGTCTCAAAAAAAAAAAAAGAAAAGAATAAAAAGAAAAGTAACTTGCTTAACTTGCTCTATCCCCACATCAACCCTTGTAACAGGATTTCTCAGCCTTGGGACTTATTGACATTTTGGGCAGACACTTCCTTGTTGTGGGCTGTCCTGGGCATAGTGGCCTAGCACCATCTCTGCCCTCCACCCAGTCGATGCCACGGCACCCTCCCACATTGTGACAACCAAAAATGTCTGCAAACATCAAGTTTCCCCAAGGGGTAAACGTGCCCCCAGTGGAGAAGCGCCGCCTTGGATCAATGACCTCAAACTTAGAATGCATAAAGTTTGAAGGCTTTGATAGATGGTTGTTTGTTTTTGTTTTTAATTAAAATTTTGTATCCCAACAGAAAGATGTTATCCAAATGCCTAAAAAAAAGATTTATTTAAAAGTTTTGCTGTGTTACCATTCCATTGGTGTCCTCTGAATGTGACTGTGCTGACGTTTATGGGCATTGTGTCTGGATGGGTGGATGGGGTGATGAATTGGGGTTCTCAGATCCTTTGTGAACTGGAGAGGACACCTTGGCTTAAAGGGTGGCATTGAGCAAGTTTGTCTCATCTTGGGGAGACAGATGTTGCCACTGATTAAATTTGAAGAAGGAAGAAAACATGTAATTTGATTATCTTCACCAAGTGGGTGCAGCATAGATAATCTGATTTTCTCAAATGGAAGAATTGCTGCAATAAGTAAAAAGAAGAATAAATGTTTGGCTGAAGGCAGTGTAGTGTGATAGAAATTAATGATGCTGTCTGAATAGAAGGCTGGTTACATCTTTTTCTTGCTTTAATGTTTTCTTAGGGATGCATCTGTGGTAACCTGTATGACCACAGCAGTTGAGTCCTACATCTCTGCCCCACTAAAATAGATTTAGCACAATCTGTGAGATGAAAATGCAGGTATTCCCTCCGTGCACTAGATATTGCCCGCTGAAAACTTACCTGTGCTCAGAATGTTCTTAAATAAGCTTGCAGAAGAGAATAATAAAATCCTGAATCTGTTATTCCTGTATTTCTATTGCACAAAACCCAGGACTTGCAAAGATTCTCAAGTAACAAGAAAGCTGAGTGAATAGGAAAACGTCAGTGGCTCAATGGAACGCCTACATGGTATAACCGGCTTATTTTTTTCCACTGACCTCATTTGTGTGACATTTTCTCGGCAGATGCATCTAGAGCCCATGAAAAACAATTATGGTCTGTATTCACTTGTAGAAAACACACTGGAAAAGACTCAGTGTTGGCAAGAATAAGTCAGCTCAACCTGGACAGGGGAACCCAAGCTCTTTTCCATTTATGAGAAAAATGCTACAGAAAATTTACATCTTAACGCAACAGCATCTGGCCCTATCCTGAGAACACAGAAGTAATGCTTGTGGGATGAGTGAATAAAGGAGCAAGGAAGTGAATACATAAAATCAGCAAATCACTTGTGGTGTCCATTTCAACAAAATCTATCTTGTAAAAATAAACATAACGACAACAATAATAATAGCAAATACATACAATGTTTATCCTGGGCTCAGCACCATTTTCAGTGCTTTAAGTACATTAACTCATTTAACCCTCATAACAAGCCGGTACACTAGGTACTATTATTATACTGTTTTGAAGACGAGGAAACTGAGACACAGAGCAGTTAAGTCACTTGGCCCAGGTCACAGAGCTAGTAAATGAAAACGTTAGGATTCAAACCCTGGACATTGGTCTCTGGAGGCCATGCTCTTAAACGTGTACCGCATTTTCCCAATATTAAAAAGGATACAGTCTGATGATCTGCATTATTTAAATGAATCTGGGTTTTAGGTCAATATTGATTAATTAGTTTCTTTGAATAGTTACCTCTTCTCTTTGTTGGTTTATTACAATGAGTTAGAAAAACTCTGAAGGACAGGAAGTGAGCAAGTCAAATATTCATTCAACACCCACAGAAAACCCATTTGGGAAAACAAAATTTAACTAAATGGGGAACTAGAGCTGCACTTGCTAAAATTCAGTTTGTGAGCATTTGCAAATCCCTGCATAAAATAATGAACACATTTTCCACAAAGGGCACAGCCTGGGTTCAGAAACATTGCTTGGGTCACATAAAACAGCTGGGTTCAAGAAAAAACGAAAAACAAAAAACAAAGAAAATGTGTTCTTCAGTGCGTTCCACCTTGGCCTATTGCTCTGTAACGATAGTTGCTATAGAAATGCCCAGGTGAGGTGTTTTCATGAACACAATGGGTGATACATTCAGCATTATCTTTATTACAAGTTTTGGGCTTCCATCAAACTCAAGTCTCCATAAAAAAGAAATCAACCATTTCCATAAAAGTTAATCCATGATTTTTAAAAAAAAAAAGTCAGTATATTTATAATTATCTGAGAATTAGGAATGAAAAATAGAGGTCTTCTTTATTTAGCTCTTTCTACTTAAATAATGCAGTGATGGGAGAGATTTTTGTGGGAATGTATAATTTAATATAATTGAGTAAGGGAATTAGAACGTTTCATCCACTCTGCTATTTAATGACACAGTTCTTAAGATAGCTGAGGACATTATGTTATAGCGAGGCTGAGGTTTCCCAGAGAGCTAAGTGGGAAAACAGAGGCAAGAGGAAATCTTGGGAACAAAGGGCACGAACGGAAATGTTTAATAAATTCGAGTGAGAGAAATGTGGCTGAATGCACATGTGTAAATGAGCTCATGGATATTCAGAACAGAAATTAAATCAGCTCATCTAGACAGCATGAAAGACCTTCCTCCGTCCCAGCCTGCTTTCCTCCGAGAGGCCACAACAGGGCAAGCGGCCACAACAGGGCAAGCTCGTTCTCGGATGTGCTCCCAACCCCATTTTCCGCACAAGTTCGGGGACTCCTTGCAGAGTATTTGCCATACTTAAATGAAGGAAAGGCAAAGAACAAAGCCTCTTTTTTCATTTTTTAATTGCACAGCAAAAGACTCTTCATTTCAGATCACAGAGGATTATCCCCTTCACCTAGCAGTTCCTCTGGCCTCCCTACTCCTCCCTCCACGGCATTCGTTTCCTAATGTTGCCTCACAAATTCCCATAAACATAGCCATTCGGGACAGCACACATTTATTACCACAGGGTTACTGTGCCTCTCGGGTCCAGGCAGGGCCTTGCTGTGCCCTTGACTCGGGGTCTCCCAAGGCTACAGTCAAGGTGCCACCTGGGCTGCCATCTCAGGTGGTGCCTGGAGTTCTCCAAGCCTGCAGTTCCTACAAGCCAGTCCTCTCCACAGGTGGTTCACAGCACCTGCGTTTGCCTCTTCAGGGCCACAGGAGGATATGTCTCTGCTCGACATCTCTGATATCAGGGAAGGATAGAGGCCTCTTTAACAGGGTGCCCCACCACTGGATTGGGTCAGGCCCACCCAAGATAATCTCTTTGTGATCATCATAAACTAATTAAACTAAGACCTTTATTATGTCCATAAAATCCCTGCACTTGTCATATACCATTGGTTAGAAGCCAGTCGCAGGGGCTGGGGGAGGGAATTCTCCGTGTCGTGACTCATTCAGAGTCTCCTTGGCTGTGTTCTGCACACCCTCTGACGTGTTTGGTTCAGAGTCTCCTTGGCTGTGTTCTGCACACCCTCTGACATGGTCTGGATGTTGTCCCCTCTGAATCTCACGTTGAATTGGAATCCCCAGTGTTGGAAGTGGGGCCTGGTGGAGGTGATTGGCTCATGGGGGTGATCCCTCATGACTTGGTGCTTTCTTCACTATAGTGAGTTCTCACAACATCTGGCTGTGTAAAAGGGTGTGAGACCTTCCCCCTCACACTCTCACTTGCCCCTCCTCTCACGTGTGATGCGTGGGCTCCCTTCTTGCCTTCTGCCATGATTGTGGCTCCCTGAGGCCTCTCCAGAAGTTGAGCAGGTGCTGGCAACAAGATTACTCTACAGCCCGCAGAATTGTGAGCCAATTTAACCCCTTTCCTTATAAACCACCAAGTCTCAGGTCTCTTTCTTTTCTTTCTTTCTTTCTTTCTTTCTTTCTTTCTTTCTTTCTTTCTTTCTTTCTTTCTTTCTTTCTTTCTTTCTTTCTTTCTTTCTCTCTTTTCTGTTTTCTTTCTTTCTTTCTTTCTTCTTTTCTTCTTTCTTTTTCTTTTCTGTTTTCTTTCCTTTCTTTCTTCTTTCTTCTTTCTTCTTTCTCTTTCTTTCTTTTCTGTTTTCTTTCTTTCTTTCTGTCTCTCTCTCTCTTTCTTTCCTTTCCTTTTCTTTTCTTTTCTTTTTTTTTTTTTGAGATGGAGTCTCACTCTGTTGCCCAGGCTGGATTGCAGTGGTGCAATTTCAGCTGACTGCAACCTCCACCTCTCGGGTTTAAGTGATTCTTGTGCCTCAGCCTCCTGAGTAGCTGGGACTACAGGCGTGTGCCACTACACCTGGCTAATTTTTGTATTTTTAGTAGAGACGGGGCTTCACCATGTTGGCCAGGCTGGTCTCAAACTCCCGACTTCTGGTGATCCACCCACCTTGGCCTCCCAAACTGCTGTGATTACAGGCGTGAGCCACCATGCCCGGCCTGTTTCCTCGTTTTATTTTATTTTTTTATGTCTGTAGGTTTTGGGGAACAGGTGGTATTTGATTACATGAGTAAATTATTTAGTGATGATTTCTGAGATTTTGGTGCACCCATCTCCCGAGCAGTATACACTGGACACAATTTGTAATCTTTTATCCATCACCTCCTTCCCACCCTTTCCCCCTGAGTCCCCAAAGTCCATTGTGTCATTCTTACGTCTTTGCATCCTCATAGCTTAGCTCCCACTTATGAGTGAGAACATACGATGTTTGGTTTTCCATTCTTGAGTTACTTCACGTAGAATAATAGTCTCCAATCCCATCCAGGTTGCTGCAAATGCCATTAATTCATTCCTTTTTATGGCTGAGTAGTATTCCATTATATATACACACACACACACACACCCCAATATATGGTATATATGTATACCAATTATATATTTTATATATATGCATGTATGTATGTATGTATGTATGTGTATATATATACCAATTTCTTTATCCATTCCTTGACTGATGGGCATTTGGGTTGGCTCCACAGTTTTGCAATTGTGAATTGTGCTGCAATAAACATGCGTGAGCAAGTATCTTTTTCGTACAATGACTTCTTTTCCTCTGGGTAGATACCCAGTAGTGGGATTGCTGGATCAAATGGTATAAAAATAGGCACATAGACTAATGGAACAGAATAGAGAACCCAGAAATAAACCGAAATACTTACAGCCATCCGGGGATAATTGGCAAGCCACATGTAGGAGAATGAAACTGGATCCTCATCTCTCACCTTATATGAGGATCAACTCAAGATGGATCAAAGACTTAAATCTAAGGCCTGAAACTATAAAAATTCTAGAAGATAACACGAGGTATTTCTTTATAGAAATGCAAGAACAGACTACTACACCCTCCTCGCCCCAACCCTCAGAGCCTTTCGTGGACAAGGCAGGGAGGTTGAAGGAGGCTCAGGTAAGTTTGCCTTTTGCTGAGGGTTGGGCTTTTCAGCACCAGGGCCCAGGGCCCCAGGTGGTCCTTCCTAGAACCCTCTCGCCTTGTCTCACTATCTAGCTGTTCTGAGGTAACAGTGGCTGCACGCCAAGTAGGTGTGCCCAGCAAAGTGACCCTTCCCTCCTCTAAAGGGAGTCCGGATGCCTCTCTACTGCACACTCATTCGCTCGTTCGCTTTTCACGTTGGACCAGGCCTGCCAGGTGTCAGGCTGCACCGGCCATGAGGACACAGTGGAGGGCTCAAAGCACCTGCTCTCAAGGAGCTTATAGTTTAGACTGTGGTCAGAGAGGGGCTGGGTTCCAATCCTACCTTCACCAGAAGTCCTTTAGTTTCAATGGACATTACCCATCTTGAACTGGCTCAAGAAAAAGGGCAATTTCTTAGCAACCATGGTTCGTTTTCCTGACTTAGAAAGCAAGGCAGGAGCTCCCTTCAGGTATAGTTAGATCCAGAGCTTTGTCTCTTGATAAATAATCAATAAATAAAGACTTTTTCTGTTCCTGTTCCGATTTCAGATGGGCAGGCTAAGTGTCCTTTGTCCTAGGATGTTACTAAACATTCCACAAGGTCAATAATAACTCTCCAGCAACCTGCCTGTTTCCCCTGAGCCCTTGGATCTCACATCTAGAGAGGCATATGATCTGATTCCCCAAGTTTGTAACGTCCTCGTGCATGTGCTGCTTCAAGACAGCGTGGCATGGTCAGTCACGTCCCCAGAATGGGACATGGGTCCCACTGGCCCTCCTTGCCACATCACTTCAGCCAAATGTCCATTATATGTTAAGGTGCCAGTGTCTATTGTAACAAAGACATATTTAGCAATGCAAAAACTCAACACATCGGCTCCATGACTGGAAGTACATGCCGCAGGCATGGCTGGGTCTGGAAGTTCCCACAATGTCACTGGAGCTCTGTTTCTTTCTGTGTCTTTACCCTGTTTACCCTCGGTATGTTATCGTTCTTCTCTCCTTTTCCTAACAGGTTTCCTCCACGTGTCAGGGAAACATGACTTTGAGGCATAGGGTCAGGGCCAGGACTAGGGAGAGGTGAGTGAGGCAGCTCAGGCCAAATTTAAGGAGGTTCTGGCTCTCAGGGCTGTGCAGGACTAAGTACCTGCTGCGTTTCATGACCCTTGCCCTAGCACCCTTCCCTCAGGCCCAGCTTTGCACAGAATTCAGGAACCATCAGCTCAGCAATCCCAGCAGAAAGAGCTTCCTTCTCTCACAGTTTTCATAGGTTGTAAACCAATTCCAGCAACAATGATTGATTGGCCCTGCTTAGGCACATGGTCTCATTTTGAACCAATCCCCGTTGCTGGGGATGGAGCACTCAATTGACCAGAGCTGAATCACCTGCATCCCTGGAGCCTGGGATAGCCAGGCAATCTGATCCATGGTCCCCGGAGAATCAAATGGAATCAGGGAGAAGCAGCACCCCAAAACACAAAAGCAACAACTGTCTCCTGTACTTCCACCCAAGCAAATAAGCCCCTAATTAGACACTATTTGTTACAATTTTGTACGTTGTGTATTTTTTAGGCTTGCCTCTTCAATCATATTCCAAACTGTGAGGATGAGAACAGTGCTTGATGTCCCCACATCACTGACCACAGTGTCTTACACATAGTAGGTGCTCAGGAAACCTCTGCAGGGTAATGTGCTTCTGCATTAGAGTTGCTAATGATGCAGATTCTTGCACAGCTTGATAGGAAACCCTGATGGTTTCTAGCCATCATTTGGTTACATTAATCCATGTTAGAGATGATGCAGTGTAGAGAGAGGTATTTGGGGATTCCAAAATGCTGAGTCTCTCAGGGGATTATTTTCTATGGGTTATATACATCTGCAGAATCAGAACCTCCTCCAGGAGCTGAGAGAATTCAATTCACTTTCTGGAAAGCCACAGCCTCTCATTGCAGCACTCTTGCTTGGAGAGCTAAGTGCCTAATGGGGGAAAATGCTGGATTCTATACTGATGTTGTGGGAACAGCTCAGCCCTGCCTCATTGACTCTGGAGCATCTACTCTTTCTAGCCAACAGGAAAACTTGGGAAAATCAGTGAGGGTAGGAGCCAGGCACTGAGGCATTGGATCCAGAGCCTTCTGGTAAGTCAGCGTAGACAACTGGGGAGATGTCCCTGCTTGCTTTCACTCATGCTGGGGTATTGCAAGGTTCCCTGTGTTCTGGGAGTGGGGAGAGGGGCAAACATTTCTTTCTAATGACACTAGGGTCAGAGCTTAACAAAGAGCAGATCCTACAGAAGGGAAGCAAGATCGGGAAACACCATCTCTGGGCTGTTTCGGCAGATGCAAAGTGGTTCTGCCTTTTATAAGTCAAACTGCGGAAGAACTGTTCTTTGGGGAAAAATTTGAATCAGAAAGGAGAGATCTCCTTCCCTGGCACCAAAGGGTGTGAGCACCTGATGGGCATAGAGCCCCTGCAATATGCATACCGGCTTGCAGAGGCCCTCCTATTAAAATGCCAAGCAGTCAAGAAGCAGTGTCCTTCTGACAGCTTTTCAGAATAAACAAGGTGGCGGTTTGCATTTGAGATGGGCAGACGTGCTAGAGTTGGTTCTCAATTTGGCAGAAGCAGAGTTAAAGGGGCACCCTTCAACACTAAGGGACTTATTACAGAAAGCAGTGAGCATTGCAAAGCAAGAGAGAGTCTGAAGTTAAGAGAGGGCTTCATGACTGATGGACTATTTCATATTCGCATTCCTGAGTGGAGGAGGGAAGGAAGGATGGAGAAATGCCAATATCAATCAATATCAATATCTTAGACTTTTGTTCATCTTAAAAATTCAGCTTAAATGCACCCTCTTACTTTTCAATTGTTTTACAGTGGAACAAAGTTTTCATTTGCTCTTACTTTTTCATTTACACTTTCTGCACGCAATGGATTGTCTCTCTTCTGTAGATGAGGCGTCCTCAAACCATATTCATCAGCACAGTAGCTCCCTGGGTGTTACAAGTGTTCTTTTGCAAAGAGGTTCCTTGGGCTTAAAAATCCAAGAAAAGTGGGTTGAACGAAGCAAAGCAAGTATCTCCCCTGCAGGACTTTAATATATCAGTACTCACTGTGAGGCTCTGAGAGGGGAGGTTCAAGCAGGAATCCAGGCTTCCTATGGGTGTATTCAACTCAGAACTCCTTTTGCCACAAAATATCTCATGTCAGTCGGCAAAATGTTTTAGACGTTTCAAACTGGACAACTAAGATGCCACATCTGAGGTGTACCCTAGGGACCTGAGAGCACAAAGACCTATGTTAAATGATGATTTAAGATGGACTGGAGTGTGAGATCCCGCTAGACTCAAATGTGAGGAGGCTGGAGACTGCGGGTAAAAAGCAAGGACTGAGTCACCCGGATAGTGAGCTGTAAGAATTCAGACCCAGTCAGGGGCTGTGTTAGCCAAATGTCAGCTCAAGCCACACTGCGGGGACTTGCTCCCTTGTCCAGTGGTTGAGCAGACACCTCGCCCCCCAAGAAACCCATTGCCTGCCCCCTTCCCTCCAAGCCACTGGTGCTGGTCAAGGTCGAAAGAGAATAGCCAGTAGACACATGCTAACCACTGCTCCATTCCCTGTATTGAATTTCATGTTTGCAATCATTTCTCCACCTGTCCTAGGTCAAAGGCTTTGTATTTTCAGGAGTCTCTAGACTGCAATCTCACAAATGGCACTGGGAGTCTAAATAAGACTATTTGCCTGAAATGGTGAGTTCTGCAGAGGTGGCCCCATGTCAGGTTGCTGCACACTCAAACACAGATACTCACTGAATACTTCAAATAAGAACTACGATTTTTTTGCTAGCAACATCTCAGATTCAACATACCTTTTTATGGCATTAACATTTTATTTTATGATAATAAAAAAATGAATAATAATAAAATTCTCTCATAATAAAATAGACCGACCTTCTCCCCACATATAATATTACCTACATTTACATATATAATATAAAAAAGTACATATAACCTTGTTTTTTTTTCCAAGAAGGGAGGATGAGGCAGAGATGGATAATGGGTCAGGTATTTAAATTTAATGATGCTTCTGCTTTGCAATGTTAAAGATTGCTTGGTTGGGATATCATGAATACAAGCTAAAATATCATCTGAGGGACCATCAACAGGTTGTATACCCATTTAGGAGCTGGTATCAGTCAGTGTTCAACAAGAGAAGTATAACTAGTAGAAGAGTCTATCTATCTATCTATCTATCTATCTATCTATCTATCTATCTATCTATCTATCTATCTATCATCTCTCTATATCTATCTATCTATTTACCCATCTATCTATATATCTGGAGACATTCATGACAAGAAATGGGCTCACTCTATTGTAGGGGCTTCCCAAGCAAGTTTTAAACCCATAGGGCAAGCAGTCCAGAAGGGAAGACCACATGGGGTGGAAACCCACAGGCACAGGCCAAGCTCTACACCTCAGTGTGACTTTTAAGGTCTTACAACTGATTCACTCAGTCCCACCTACTGTAGAGGGTAATCTCGTAGTAAAGTGGTCAAATCAGGGATTTAATTATATCTGCAAAATACTTTCAGAGCAACACCTGGCTCAGTGTTTAAGAATTGGGGCATACAGCCTGACCAAGTTACCATCCTGGAGTTCTGTTTTTTTTTGTTTTTGTTTTTGTTTTTTTGACAGGGTCTTGCTGTGTCACCCTGGCTGGAATACAGTAGCATGATCATGGCTCACTGCAGCCTCAACTTCCTGAGTTCAAGCGATCCTCCAACCTCAACCCCCAGAGTAGCTGGGACCACAGGTGCACACGACCATGCCTGGCTAGCTTTCATATTTTTGTAGAGAAAGGGTTTTGCAATGTCACCCAAGATGGTCTCAAACTCCTGAGCTCAAGCAATTCACCCACCTTGGCCTCCCAAAGTACTGGGATTCCAGGCATCAGCCACTGCACCCGACCTGGAGTTCTTTATGAGGACAGACTACAGGGTTAGGTTGGAAGTGTGAAGAGTGGGGATTGGGGCCCTGGTTTGATTTACTTTAAAATCAGGGGTAAAAATCCTTGCTTTTTCTCCTTTGGGGAAGAAAGAGGTATTCCCCCTCCTATATTCTTTGAAGTTCATAGATTTTGTTTTTTCTCTGTAGATGTACCATCATCCAACTTTTGACAGTCTCTCTGTCCGTAAGTTCATTCTATTTGGTCAAAAACAAACATCTAGCTTTCTTCCAACTATCTGTGGCCTACTCTAAAGTCCAAGGACTCCGAAGTTGCGTTGTTTCCTGCTTATAAGTAAAACTAAGCAGAAAGAGTGTTTGCCCATTTACTCCTTTAAGTGGGACAAAGTAGACTGTAACCTTTTACTAACAATTGCTCCATATGTTGAGTTTTTAAAAATGATGTATGTTTTTTCCATTATCAGGCTCTAGTTCTTGAATCAGACCTATTCTTGATTTTAAAAAAAGGGGATTGGGTATATCTTTTCTTACTTTTGAGACTGAAACATTCATATGTCAGCTTGGCTCTGATTTGCTTGCAGTAGGAGAGAAAAGCAATTTGAGAAAACAGAAGCAGCTTGCACACACCACGTCCATGACGATTTGCAGCTGCAGGCTCAGCTCACCCAGTGCTCACGTAGTTAGCCTCGCTGGGCCGGGGTGCGTCTGCGATCGTGGTAGGACACTACCCAATGGTGGCTGTGACCTGATGAAGGTAAAGACTGGGCAGCACACTGTAGGTCCCCATGGAAACGCTGTTTGGGCAGACTTTGCTTCTATAAAAGTCTTCCCTTCAAACACCCTGAGGGGGTGTGGGCACCAGAAGGACCCTGCCTGTGTCCAGCAGGGTCTCTGGTTTGGTCATTCAGGGGACAGTCATCGGGGTTCTGATGTATGTTGGGCACAGGACTCAACTCTGGGGGTGAGATACGGACAGAGAGAAGCTGCCTGGGCCTCTTGAGACTAACGGACCAGCAGGGAAGGAAGACCCTTCAAGAAAGTACAGTCACGAGTGCTGCATACCTTGGTGGACAGTCTCGGAAGTGCCGCAGAGGCCAGGAGCAGGCCCAGCAGCAGCTAAGCACGTCTGCAGGGCAAGTCCATCCTGCACCTTGGACGGAAGTAGGATTTGTAGACCAGACACTGCCCTCAAACCTGGACAAATGGGCCCTGCTCTGGGCCTCGCACTTTGCCAATTCCTTCTCCCCCTGCTGCTCCCTGACCATCACAGCCCCGCCACTGGCTGGCAGCTGCTGAAGCAGGGAGGCATGAGGGCTCCGCTGACAGTCCTGTCTTCAGTCCCATTTCCTCTGAGACCCTCATGAAGAAAGGATGGCTGCCCTGCTCTCTCTCCTGAGCTCAGATGAGGAGGGCTGTTCTACAATCTCCCCACCATCCAATCCCTCTCCTCCCTTTCTTCAGAAAAGCATTTCAGAAGCACAGGTCATAAAAGGACAACAGCGTGTGCTTCCTGGCTGCACCCTCTGTGTTAGGTATTGTTTGCTGTGGTATCTCACCCTCTCCTTGCAGGAACTTTGGAGCAGGTTCTGTCCCGATTCCTGTTTTCCAGATGGAGAAACTGAGGCATCCAAAGGGCAACTTTCCCAATCTCAGGGAGCAGCAGCCGTCCAGCTCTAGGCCTGGGTTCCCAGCATCCTATCACACTGCCTTCCATGCTGGAGGGACACTTCTGCAGACGGAAGCTGGAATCTGCTCTAATTTCTCTTTCGTTGGTAAATCTTCATCAAATTGTGACTGTCGGAGCAAAACAATGGTGAGCCTGGGTAGCCTCGGGTTCCAGGATAGAGAGTGTCTCTTCTGCCCCATGGATTGATCTCTGCCTCTCCCTCCATCCCAAGCCCATTATTCTCCAGTGCAGGCAGATACCTCTGGGAACTGGCAGTGACCAGCGAAGGGAACAGGGATCCTGTGTGAGAGGATGGGTGATGAGGAGTTCCAAGGGAGTGGGCAGCTGGACGGAGCAACCCTGTGTGAAGGGCGGCCCTGCCTGTTTGCTTCCATTCTGGGAACAGAAGCCCCTTGATACTGAATCATATCATTCGCCGCAAAACCTGGGCATACTGACTTTTATGTGAAATACCTTATTTTTAAAAATGTTGCCGATGAGTTAAAGGTATCTTTCTGCTGTGGTATCTCACCCTCTCCTTGCAGGGACTTTGGAGCAGGTTCTGTCCGGATCTGGCAGATGGAGGCTCTCTCTGGCCCAGGCTGCCCATTGGCGACCCTTGCCCTCACCTGCTTGTATCAGCCCGGCAAGAGGCCCCAGGTCTCCTCTAACCAGGCCAGAGGTAGCTGAAATGCACTATAAGAAAGGAGGGTTCTAACTTTGACTCTGAGCGGAAGGCCGGGGCCAGCAGCCCGTTTTCAGGTTACCTTCTGCTTTCCGGCTCTACTGAGAATAGGGAATGCAGATGTGAATGAAAAAGAAATGTGCTGGGTGGACTGGAGGGAAATCAGCTCAGCTAAGTGCACGGCCCTGGGTAGCTGTGAGGTTGGGGCAGGTCATGGGAGATTCATATTTTTTCCAGGCCAGTTCTCCCATTCATAATGTAACATTTACAATATTTTTTTCTGCCCCAGTAGAACGGAAAGGAATCTAACTGCAGGTTCTTTTCTAGCAGCATCGGCTCGGAGCTGCCTATCCACCTACCAAGAGACTCCCATCTCACTCTCCACCTTGTGTGTGTGTTTTTTCTCTCTTCCTCCACAATACCTTCTTCTTTTTTTTTTCTTCCTGGTCCCATTTCTCTCTTCTGTAATGAAAAAGCAATAGTAGCAGTGGGTTGCCTGTAAGATAAGCTTGTTTTGTTTTCAACCTTTTTATTATTTAACCCTCACCCACAGGGAGGTAAACTGATACCCTATCAAGGAAGAGACAGACAAACCCAGGAAACAGGCAGGGGGATTGTGCGGAAATTCCAGGTCAGGATTTGCTCGGGCTGGAAGATTTAATTTGCCAGACTGCTGGGCCTGTCAAAAGTTTCTGCAGTAACCACTTGAGTCTTCATAAAGCCGAAACAGCAGAGGAGGAAAATGAAATCTTGGATCAATTTCTCTGTTTGGAGACCTTAACTTATGTTCAGTTGAGGAGGAAAAAAAAAAAAAAAGGAAAGAGAATCCAACCAGCCAACTGGAACTGTCATGGCAGATTAGCCTAGGAAACTGATGCATGGGTTTGTACATTCATAAGGAAATAGAGAGAGCCCAAAACTCTGTTCTGGTTCTTTAGAAAGAACCCAGAATTGTGCTCTTTTTACCTCCCAGTGGCCCCATCTGTAAATACATGCTCCTTCCCACAGGGACAAGAGGAGGCCGGGCAATTGAAGAGGAAGGTAAGGATGCTGTGGGCAGGACAGCTGCAAGGTCAAGGGCCTGGGGCCCAGGGAGACCCCTGGTAAAAACGACTGTGTGTCCATGAGGGGGCTAAGACATGGCTCATGTAAGCTCCTGGGCATCACTGCGTGCCTGCTGTGGCTCTTTCCTACACACTGGAACCCTGGCGTCTGTGCTAAAGGAGCCCTCTCATCTGTCTGCCCATAGCATGCTCCACTGCTGTCTGCCATATAGGTGCCCAAAAATGCTTTCAAGAGTTTAAAATAAAGGGTTGGCATGGAGTGGTATCTAGAACAGATTTGTGGTTTCCTTGCCTTTATAGGTAGTCACTTCAGTTTATGAATTGGAACAGATGAGCTATTATTTTCATTTATTGTACTTCATTCAGAGTTTAAACAGAAAGGGGATACTTGCATAGTCTTAAGTACCGCCCTCCAAATGTTTGATAATTACAAAGGGACAAGTAGTAAGTTTACAGTGGAGAATCTTGGCACGCACTACACAAGCCTTAGTTCAAGGTTAACATCACAGAAATACATAGTGATATCATGGGCTCCTTCTAGGGTGCACTGGGAAGGCACATTACTTCAGGAGTATCCCTCTGAATAATATGTATCTGTAATCAAGAGTAAACAACAAACTCCAATTCTGTTATTTTCTACAAAATAACTGACTAATATTATTCCAAAGTGTCAAGGTCATGAAAGACAAGGGAAGACTGAAGAAGACTGCCCAAACTTGGAAGAGACCCAAAGGACACAGATGACCAAACACAATGTGGGGTCCCAGGATAGATTCTGGAATAGAAAAAGGACATTAGCAGGAAAACTGGGGATATTCAAATAATTTCCATATTCTAGTTAACAGTATTGCGGCAAGAATAACTTCTTAGTTTTGATGAATGTGTGATGGCTCTCTAAGATGGTAACGTAAGGGGAAGCTGGTTGAATGCTCTATTATTTTTGCAAATTTTCTGTAGGTTTAGAACTGTCTGTCTCTCAAAAAAAATTAACTGTTAGAAAAAAGTAGCATGTTCAGAGGTGTTCCCTGTATGATATCCAAGAATGTCTTATAACTTCTATCCACAAAGATGCCTGACCTTTCTCTTTGACTCCTTATTCATATTTTAATCATGCACATGGAAGTCATCAGTGTGCCCCAAGGACATAGGACACTGGGCACAGCTGAAATCTCATAAATAAATTACCAAATATATACTCTAAGAGGACTGTTCCATTTTCCCATGGTTCAAGGAATATCTGCATCTCATTCACTGTAAATGCTGTATGGTGTCCTTAGGGAAGGTGGAGGTCAGAATGGCTGTTGGAAATTGACTGTTCATGTAGGTCACTGCTATGGTTCATCAAGAGGGATATGAGGGATATAAGGGATGGACATTCACCATTCTGTGGATGACAGTTCTGGTCTGGTTGCAAAGAACAGAAGTGTGTCCAAGTAAGCTCAGCATTCTGTTGTACAGATATAAAAGGCAACCTTAAAGACAAAGACATCTGGCCATGTAGCTGTGTGGCTGGGTTTTAAAAGCTGAGACATAGTTTCATTAATGGGCTAAGAGTTTATGGCTATGTCAGGTACTTTATTGTGTGAAGGATTTCATGTTGCTTTTTTATTTTGTTTTGTATTTTTATGGAGAGGTTTCTGATTGGGAGAAAATACCAACTCCTTGCTCTGCAAAAAAGGGAGTACATCAGTCAGCTACTGCCACACCAATGCTGCATAACAAACGACTCCATAACTAAATGGCTTACAAGAAGCCTTGATTTTTTTCACTCGTGTGTCTGCAGGTCAGTTGCAATTCAGCTGATTGTGGCTGGGTTCAGCTCCAGACTGTGAGTTCAGTCCACGTCTGATGCATGTGTCCATGTCTGATGCATTCAGCCTACGTCTGATGCATTCAGTCTACGTCTGATGTACATCTGATGCGTGATTTGGGATCCACCAGATAATATGGACAAGGTGGCTGAGTTTAGACAACCCATGATAGTTCTGCGTTTTATCTATTCAGTTTGCTTTGCTGTCTGTTCTTTTTTTTATGGTAACTGCACCTTGTTTTGTGTTTGGGCAAATGACCCCTGCCCTCTCCACATAGTCCTGGCGGAGTTTGTCAACCAGGATGCTGCTTCTTGCTTGGCCACAGAGGCGAGTCTTCTGACCAGGCACAAGCAGTTACAGGACTCTTTGCCCCTGGCCAGAGTCAATATCTCAAGAAGGGCACACTGAAGAGGTTAGCCAAACCGACATCCTCTATGGAAAGTGAATGAAAACATTGGCTCTCTCTCTGGTAACTGCCATGCTGGAAGCCACCTGTCTGACATGGTGGTTCATTTTCCCAGCCATGGTGAAGAATTCAACTGTAATAGAACAGGGTGAGGTGAACAAGGGGGAGAGAGCTAGCTACTGCATAACCTCATTGAGCTATTCAGTCTACCTTAGACTAAAAGTTCCTTGGCCTGATGTTCCAAATTCTAAGCTAACATAATTGCTTCTTGTAGGAACAAGTTTTACTTTTTTTTTTTTTTTTGACACATTTAATCCAAATTAAACAACACATCCATAGTAGAAGGAGCAGGAAGTGGCCTCCTCAGCAATGTGTCTTTTTGTTTATTTTTAGAGACAGGATCTCACTGTGTTGCCCAGGCTGGAGTGCAGTGGCACCATCATAGCTTACTGCAGCTTTGAACTCTTGGGCTCACTTGATCCTTCGATCCCTCTGCCTCAGCCTCCCCAGCCTCTGGGATTACAAACATGTGCCACTATATCTGGCTATTTTTTGGTGTTATATTTTTGTAGAGATGGAGTCTCAGTAGGTGGCCCAGGCTATATCCTCGGCTCAAGTGATCCTCCTACTTTGGTACCCCAAAGCCCTGAAGTTACAGGCATGAGTCACTGCACCTGGCCAATAATGAGTCTTTTTGAAACACATTTATTGAGAGATAATTTATGTCTTCTAGAATTCACCCATTTATATTGGACAATTAAGTGGTATTGAGTAAATTCATATAGTCGTGCAACCATCACCATTATCTTAACTGAGACTGCTTTAGTATTGTACCATTTAACTGTCTCATGCTTCAGGGAGGACAGCAGGCCCCACATGTCACTTTTCACACTCTTAGCACTGGTTGTCTCCTTGCAAGGCCTCCTTTAGCTTGCACCAAAGACTCTGAACCTGGGCTCAACCTGCCGTGTCTATAACTAACTGTGCCAATGAGCTCCCTCTTCTCAGAAGATCATGTTGTCCCTCCTGAAGATTCCTATTATGCATCAATCCAGAAAAGAAAAAAAATACACATTGGAATCCTTATTTGGGAAGGAAAAGAAACTTCTCTTTTGGGTTGAAATTTCTCCATCAGAATCTGGCCATACGTGGTTTGAATCTGAAGCCATTCTTCATTGCATTCTTTGGGTTTATTGCATAACTTCTAGTAAGCTATGCTGGAGAACTTGGCTGAACATTAATTTGAAATATTTTAAGTTTTTGGCAGACTTTTGGACTAAGATATAGCATGACTTTGGAGTCCACCTCCTTAATTAGAAAATACATATAGGCTGTGTGGCCCCTTTCAAATGCCCTTACATGGGTGATCTTTGGAAAGGGGATCCTGATAACAGGTGAATGGTAGGGGGAAGCTGGAGCTTCTACCAGGAATCAAAGACCCTCTTTCTGTTTCTCAAGAGCCAGAATATCTGCATCTTTGGGATTCACTGTCTCCTTAATTTTTTCACTGACTTCCTCTGCTCATATACAGCACTCATAACTACCATACCTAAAATCACATGAATGAAAGCCAGAAGCCCACCACCAGGTAATGCTGTCTCCACCTCTTTGGGTTGCAGTTCTGGAGATGAGTGGGTAGTGGCGGCTAGTGCCCCGCTGGTCCAGGACTGGATGTGGTTCGTGTGGCTGCTCCTCCAGCAGGGCTGTTCCTGGGCCAGTTCTCAGAGAAGGGGCTTGTTGCTAAGCCAGCTCCTCCAAAATGAACACTCCTGTGACCTCACGGAGCCAAGACGACAGACCACTGGAGTGTGGCTATGGTCCAAATCAAAGACGATAAAAAGAGAAGAAAAAATAGAAGAACATCTGCTAAGCTGGAAATAATTTAAGTCAGAGATCTCCTAGCTTTGCAAAGTTGCAGAACTTTCTTATGATAGGCTAATTCTAGAAACGTCTTCCCACTCACTCCCTAAAGATTTAAAATTGGAATTAGCTTTCTTTCGTACGTTTCAGAAGACTTCCCCAAACGCATAGTATCTCCAGTAACATCCAAAGGTATGACTCCCCATCCCCACACCTTGAATGTGAGAATATCAAAATGCGTGTGTGTGTGTTTTTTTTCTTCTAAAGACCTTTTTTAAGCATTGCAAAACCCAGTAGCCAAGAGTCTAAGATCCAGTCAGAGTCTGAGCCAGCACTCTCTGGTTGGCAAGAGCATGTGGTTAAATATTCAGGAATTTAGCAAGTCAGCTATTAAATCATTGGTAGCTTTCAGTCAGCCATGGCAGGACTATTTACACCATGAAAATTGGCAAATGCTAAAAAGTCTATTCCTTCACCTTTTTTGTTTGTTTGTTTGTTTGTTTGCTCCAGAGAGCTGGTTTACCAGAATATATGTGATTCAAATCTGGTTTCAGCGACCTACAAGCTGTCTGCCTGTGGGTTTGTTATTTAATCTCTCAGTGCCTTAGTTTCCTCATCTGTAAAATGGGGACGATGACAGTATCTATCTCATGGAGGGTTTCTGTGAGACCTGCAAGAGGTAAAATGTAGGTAAAGCTCTTGGAACATTGCACTGGTTACCATATAACTAAAAGAACAATTGTATCTATCTTACAGGGAATTTCTGTGAGACCTTCACGAGGTGAGCAGAGACAAAACTCTTACAACATACTCAGTCAACACTGGTGACTGTACAGCAGAGCCCTAGCCAAGACAAAGGACCCCTGCTCTACCCACTCAGAAGGCCAGCCCAAGAAAGCGCCTTCTGCAGAGAAGCAATTGCAGCAATTCAGACACCGTCATCTCATCAGGAAAGGTCATTAGGTTGGCATTAGGGACACAAGAAACAACAGCCTAATTTAAAAAGAAAAGCTTTCAGAAACATAGATTTTCTGCCTCCTTGCTTCCAGAAAACTCTCCCCAAAGCCACAGAGGCATTTATAATTGTTGGAACAAGAAATGAACAAGGGCAGAGACTGAAGTCATTTTCGTTAAGGAATCATAGGCAGAAATGCTGCCTCCAAGGACGGCAGCGTTTTTTTTCCTCACAATGGTCTTTAAAAAGAAGCCTTCATGCTTGTGGTTGGCATGTGCAGAAGGGCAGATTCCTAGCATGGAGCCCCTCAGTCATCCTGGGAAGATGGTCTGTGCCTTGAGTGGCAGGAGGGGTCAAGGAATTCCCCTCATTCTCTCCTGTTTTTGAGGAACAAGGCTTCCAGGTGTCCAAGCTCAGGTGGCAGTCTCAGCACCAGAGAGATGATGAGAGCAAGGTGAACCAGAGGTTGCCTTAGAGGGAGTCCCATGCCTGAAAGCCTAACCCTTATTCCTTGGCCAGACTCAAGGCCCACCCTCATAACGTGCTGTGTTTGAATCCTGACTGGATGGCTTAGAACTGCTTACTGCCTTTGAGCTTGAAACCTCTCCTCTCTGCATGGCAGACAAGGACACCTGTCCTTCAACCCACGGTGTTACTAAATGAGGCCTGGCAGCTACTGAATGCTCACACAATTTCATGTATCTTCCCTTCATTTTTTTTTTCCTTTCTAACTTCCCTTCCTGCCCAGCCTGTGAGCAATCACAGAACTCATGAGAAATACATGACACTGTTTCCCTGCCCTCTGCTTCTCAGTTTCTGGTTTGCTCTGTAACACACATCTGCCAGGGGTGCCACGCAGCTCACTGACCACTGCCAGGGACTGATGCTGAGCTCATCAACCAGCTTCCTTTGATTCCTTCTTCGATGAGATGCACTTCTTTGGTGGAGGCAGGGAATAATCTAATAAAGAAATTACAAATTCTGATAAGTGCGTGAGAAAAGCAAATGCGATGCTGAGAATCTCACTCCATCTCAGTAGCAGGAGGCGCAGGACTGCTGCTCTGTGGATGCTGTGCAGAAAAGACCACACGAGGGGGTGACTTTAAGCTGAGACTTGCCAGATGACAGCGAGGCAGCTCCAAGGGAGCAGATCCAGGAGAAACACAAACTCATACACGCACATACACACTGCCATGCACACATCCACACACGCATGTAGACACTCACACTTGCACACATACAAACACACACTCAACACATACACCCCACGTACACGCACACACATATACATATACACACGTGTACTCATACTTGCACACATACACAAGCACACATACACTCATACTCACACAGATACACACACACACATTCACACATATACACACTCACACTCGTACACATACACACACTCATATACAAAGACACACACTGTACACACACACGTAGAAAGACACAAACACATTTGCACACATACATACTCATGCACACACTTGCACACACGGTCACACATATACACACATGCACACACATACACTCACGTATACACACTCACACTCACATACACAGACATACACACTCATACACACATACCTATACACACACACGTGCACTCCCAGACACATGAACATGCACACACACATGAACACATTCACAAGCATACTTACACACCCACACATGTTGTGCCAGGAGCCCAGCAAGAGGCAGGACACTATGGAATCCTAATCAAACGTAAGAAACCAAAAGTACCACTGAATTCTTGACAATGGTTAGAGTAGCACCAGCTCTCCCCTTTATTCCCTAAAGTTTTCAAAAATGAAACAAAGCCACAAAGGCAAAAGGCCTTGGAAAGGGGCATATTTGAGGACCAGAAAGGCCGCGTGGCTGTGGGAGTGAGAAAGGCCCCTGCAGTGAGCAGGTTCTATCAGGCAGGGCTCATGGACCACGTTATGGAGTTTGGATTTTATTCCAAGAGTCTTCTTGGCATCTGGGTGGTCAAAATAATCTCGCTCCGCCTCCCGCCATGGCTATGCAGATCCAGTCCCAGAACCCGAGGCTGTGTGTTTCCACAGCAAAGGAGAAGGCAGGCTGCAAAGGGAATTTAGGTTGCTGCCTGCTGACCCTAAGACAAGGAGATTCTCTTGGATTTCCCAGGCGGGCCGTGTCATCGCGGGTCCTTGAGAGCAGAAGCGGAAGGCAGGAGAGGGAGTCCAAGTGATGTGGCGCGAGAGGATGCGACCCTTCACTGTTGATTGCTTTGGAAACGAAGAAAGTGGCCACAAGCCTAGAAGCATGGAGGCCTCCAGAAGCTGGGGAAGGCAGGAAGTGGCTTCCACCCTGGAGCCTCCTGAAGAAACCAACCCTGGAAAACCCCTTGATTTTAGCCCAGTAAGACCCATGTTGGACTTTGGTTTCTAAAACAACTAGGTAGTAACATTGTACTGTTTAAACCACTGAATCTATGGTCACCTGTTTCAGCCACAGGAACAGAATGCAGCAGCCTAGTCCCTAGGAAGGAATGGCTCCACTCAATAGACTTCCCCAGGAATGTATCCTTGAGCTCAAGTTGTAAACCCTAGCACAGCATTTCTCAAACAGGCGTGGTTTGACCCTGCAGTGGGGAAGAGGAGGGGAGGAGAGAGAAGGGACATTTGGCAATGTCTGGAGAGAGATCTGGCAATAGCATTTGGCAGGGGGCATTTGGCAATGTCTAGAGAGACATTGGGTTGTGACTGGGGTGGAGAGGTGCTGGTGTCTAGTGGGTTGGGATCAGGAGTGCTGCTAACCATCCTGCAATGCTTTGGACAGCCCTCACAACAGAGATCATCTGACTCTCCCCACCAAATATCAAGAGTGGTGAAGTTGAGAAACGCTGCACAGAAAATGAAATTCTTCAGCCCAAGTAAATGCACAGGTTTTCAAAGGTAATTTTAAGGGTGAAAACGTAGCACACTTTGAGTGGAATTTTATTTTCAGGTGCCTGATATTCCTATAATTTATCCTGACACCAGGTAATAAGGGGCTTGTTCTCCATTCTATTAAAAAATACTTAACAGGTCCTTTAATATGTCAGAAGGTACCGCCCCAAACACCGAGGGACTCACAGGAAATGGAGCGAATTCTCATGGTCCTGTTTTCTATTGATGTCTTCAGATCTTGCTTTTCTCTTCTTGCCTTACAGTGTCTTCTAGCTGCCCTCCACCAGAGGGTACTGGTTAATTCTTTGACACTGAGAAATTCAAATCTGACCCACGTGACTTTTGATCCCTGGAATAAATGAAAGAAAAGACTTGGCAATGATCATGATGATGAGTGGACACAGTTCTTTGTCATTGAACCCCAGGCAGAAAGCCACTGAGCTGAGTGATACGTAGGAAAGTCCTTTGTACATGGTCAAGCTCTAATTTTGCTGCCTACTCTGAGCTTGCTGGAGAATGCTACTGCTAGGGAGAACCCACATTCTTCAAATGTTAAGCTATGCTTAAATCAATGAGCTGGGTGCATTTGCGAAACTATAGGAATAACAACTATCCCTCTGTCTCCTCAGGGGCTTCCTCAATATATTTTATTCAGAGTTGGCACAAGATGAATGGGTCCCAAGAATTTTATAAGACGATCACATAGGATCTCAGTTTGAGGAAGTCAATTTCAGATCAGAAAAAAAGATAAGTTCTTCAAGGGTTTGACAGAAGCCTCATTCAGTGCCAAGGTTCTGAAACTACTCAGACAGACAGACAGACACACACACACAGAAAGATTTATGCAAACCCCTGTGTGTATCCACTCTCTGTATATATTATAGCCATGTGGTCAACATATTCCCATCAGGTCAATTTGCCATTTCATATACTATTTATTGACAAGTCATTCACTGTATGCCACATTTTGTATTTCATTATTCTACACAAGGGTCCTGTAAGCTAGGGATGGTCATTTTTCCTTTTTCAGGTAAGTAAACAGACTCAGTGCACACTGGTATTTACCTGCTGAGACCAGCAGAAACTCAAACACGGGTGTCTCCTCACTTCATTAGGCTGTGTTTTGGAGAATCCAGAAGTCTTAATAGGAAAACTATTAAAAATAAAAGTCTGTACCTAAAATATAAGGATTCTGGTTACAGCCAAGAATTTCTGGGTATCTTATCCTGACCCACTGAAATCTTAACTTTTTCACCTTAATGTGGCTATCACCCGACTGGACGTGGCTGTTTTTTGGTTATCTTAATCTGCCTTCCTTGCAGCTATAATTGTGTAATCAGCAGCTTACCTTCTTCTCTAAGACATGCCAGAATGGGTCAACAATCCTAGAAGCTGAGTGAGGGCCAGTATAGATTATTTTAACAGTGCTTCCCAAACTATGTTCCAAAGAACATGGAATGGTAAAAAGGGGAGTTATTTGGGAATTCTCTCTTACTAGTGAAAGAAATTTGTGTGCCCACTCTGAATCCAGAGTGCCTTGTGCCGCTAGGCAGTGGAGCTAGTTAGACAAATTTGTAAAGTCATATGTTCCCCCAAGCATTATGTCTACGAGAGAGAACGGTCTTGGTGTATCTCCAGAATGCTGTGAACTGCTGAAGCATGTGGCTGCCTGCTAATGGTACGACTTCATTTCCTGCAATCCTTCGGAGTGTGGGAAGAACACCTGGAAAGCTCACAGTGTTCTGAGGGCCTTCCACCTCCTCCAGCAGCTCAGTATTTTTGGTTGTGGTTGCAGGCCCTTTTGAAGTCCCCTCTATCTGCAGAGCTCATTAGAAGTGAGAAACTGCTTCTCGACTAGCAAATGACAAATTTTCTTCACTTATACAGGTGCCAAAGGAACAGGTCATTATGGGTTGCTCCTGTTTAGATTAATCACAGTAAACACCCGCTCCTGCGTTGACCCATCACTTATCAACAACAGCTAAACGAGGCATTATTTAATCATGGAACCCTGAGCACCAGGCACCCTCTCTGTCCACAGAAACATGACTATCTGGTTCTTTAACAAATATCTGAAGATTTCAGCTGCCAGCAGATATTGATCAATTTCGGAGCTCCTTCCCAAAATCAATACCTGCACACAGCCAGGACTCGAGGCTCTGGGCAAGAGGGAGTTGATGATCTGAACCTCCTTTTAACAGTCAGGTTGCCAGAGAACTGGGTGTCCAGGCTGAGGGATGTGCCCACCTGACTGCCTTCACAGCTTGCCTTCCAAGGTGCTGTCTGCTTGAAGAAGTCAGAGCTGCTCCTAGTGGGTATACATTTATGAACCAAAGAAAAATGTCTGTTGGGCCCCAAACTACATCTTTATCCTTATCACCTAAGCGATTTTAAGTTGATGATGTTTAATGAGATCCACGTCGTTCAGATAGACTTCAAACTGTGACCCAGCAAGGCAACACCAATTTAGCCTTACTAAACACACCTCCCAATTTTTTTAAAGTACTTCATGCCACATAAATTAGACTGCCATTGAGATAATTGGAACCTTGTGGCTGTTAATTTTTCACAGATACACTATTTTGAAAATAAATCATGAACCATCATCTTTGAATGTTAAAGTTAATTTACATTGAACACACTTTTCTACTTCAAAGCATTCATAGGTGGATATCTTTAATAGATAATTGACAGAGATGGAACCTCCCTTCACTGCCATCAGAGCCACGAACCTAGGATACTCACATCAATCCAAAGTAGCCAGAATCCTTTTGGTTTTTTTTGGTCAATCATCTTTTCTGAACCGGAACTGTCCAAATATTCATCTAAAATAATGGATCAAAGCTGTTGTTCCAAAAAGGATTGCTTTTTGGTGGGGGAGGCATTGGAAGAGTACATTCTGCATTTGCACAGGGGCTATGTGAATTTTCCATAGACAGAATATCTCAGTGACCATTCAATACAAATGAACAGGCTTCTCTGATATATAAAGAACTCAATTACATGTTTCAATAAAGAATGTAAGTGTGCTTTTCTTTTTCACAAAGACCTCCGTTTTTGCCTGCAGGTAGCATAAACATCAGCACAAAGCAAAGAGCCAAACTACACTCCTGTATCACATTTGATTTCAAAATACTAATGTTCTCCCTCCCAGAGTTGCTCCATGCCCTGAAATGTCAAATAGAAAATATCAAAATTACTGGTAATTCTAAATGGCCAACTAAGCAGGTGTATGTCTTGATAGTAAAATAAAACAATGTATTGGATGTCAAATAAAAACACATTACACATTACCTAAAATTCATTTCCTCCGCTTCCCACAATTGCATCACCTCCGTCATTTTTCATCAGGCAGAAGGTATAGAGAGACATCTGATAAATAAAGCATAAATGCATTCTGCAATTACAAAATGTTAAATAAAACACCACACATTGTAAGGCAAAGGCAAGGAGGTGTGGAGAGGAAGCAGAAGAACAAAGTTGAACTAATCTACATTCTCCCAAAGTTTCTTGACATCATCCCTGTTGAAATTAAACTGTCTTAGAGGGGCTCTTTATAAGGCATTTTAGTGACTGGAGTGGAAAATAAGCCAACACATTCTAAGTGAGCTCCAAAATATCCAGTTGGAGGTAATGCTTTGCCTGTGTTTGCCTCTGATAAACCATTGGCCTCTGTGGGCTTCTGCCTCACTGGCTTGAGGGGCATCAGCCAGGTGTCTAGCTGCAGCAGGGGTTGTGCCATTGGGAATGACATCATGTGGACAAGATGGCACACGTGGTGCAGTGCAGTTGCTATCAATCTGCACTATAGCAGAGCTTCTCAAATTTTAAAGAGCACACAAATCACCTAGAGATCTAAATAAAACATGCAGGTGACTTTAGCTGGTCTGGGTGGAGCCCAAGATTCTGTCTTCCTAAAGAGCTCACTTGCCATGAGAGTGCTGCTGGCCCTGGGGCCACACTTTTGGTAGTGAAGCTCCATGGTACAAAACATTTCTGAGTCTACAGAAAAACAAGACACCAGAGAGGTGGGTTATCTCTTAGAGCATAAGATTTTATCTGTAAATTTGCCATAGGCTTCATGAGATCTGCAGTGAAAATCAGGCCACTATTAAAGCAGCACAATTGAAAATGCCATTTTTAAAGATATAATTGAAAGGAAAATGATGCCCATCACCTGTATTTGATTCTTGATTGTAAAAGAAGGCAGATCGATAGACAGTGTCTCCAGAATGTGGTTCCTGCATAGGTTATTCATTGCAGCAAAGGTAAACTATGGAATGTGTATTCCACACTGAATTATCTGGGGCTTTGACAAAATGTGATCATATTCGAGTCATCTGTTCACATGGACAGTGGCTCTTGGCAGTGAAAGGACTGAAGTGGGCTCCTTCTTGCCTCTCCCTTTCATTGTTACTATGTTGATGATTTGCCCCATTTCTTCTGTCTTCTCTCCATAAGACTGACTTAGCAATACGAACCCACAAATTACAAATGGTACCAAAAATGATAGCAAGGATTGGTTGAGTATTGCTGGGGAGTGGCATGGAATCTGGCCAGCTCTGTTGCCTCCTGCCCACAGATGGCGGTTACCCGTGGGGTGGGACGAAGTGGAACTGGTTGGATCCTGTGGCATTCTTCCATAGTTTGTCATCAGTCTCCACTTTCTTTTCGTGGTTCCCTGTCTTAGTTGCCTCATTGAACCCCTGTTGAGGATCAACATGGATGTCTGACCCAACGAGGGGAAGGACACATCCATTACTGCCTCTCGGCTGCTAACCAGTCTTCCCTGTGCGGAGTTTAACAGCAGAATTCAAATCATTACTCTTCCTTACTTTTTCCCTGAAGATGTCCCTTCTCCAAGATCTCCCCATGCCTGACCCTCGCTAGACCTTTAGTTAAAAGGCGAGCTTGCTTTCAATGACGGGGACTTGCTGGCTCTTCCACTACCATGGATCAAATTTGCTTTTCAAATGCCATCGCTGATGGTCTTGATGTGTTTTCCTGTTGCTTGTGTCACTCAGCGGGGTCTAGTTCAGCCTGGAAACATTCCCTTTGACTCTCTGTGATGTTTTCAAAGGTAGGAACAAACCCCGTCCTTTTTTATTCTAACCTGCCACAGTGGCAGGTTAAGCTGTGATCACTGGTGGGAGTGAAGATGAGAGGAAGAGAGGGTCCCCTGAACTTCTCGTACTTACTTTCCCAGAGACCACATGAGTTGCTCTGCAACCCAGAAGTGCAGCTCTGAGCCAATCCTCATTTAGGACCCGTGCTTGTGTAACAATATGTTGGGGGAGATGGTTCTGATCGTCAAATAGAAAGGACTCACACTGACCCTCAGAGGTGAGCACGCAGGGCTCCCGTAGTACACTTTGTTAGTCTGCTAGTGGCCTTAGCCTCCTACTCCCCATGCCCAGCGAGAACCCCCTGCCCGCCACACTGAGTGTCATAAGGAGCCCTTGATATCAGCCTGTAAACTCTTCAGTGTCATAGAAGGATAGTGGGGAAGCCAAGTGCTGCAGTGGACGGAGAAGACTAGCTAGGGAAAGAAGCAGGCAGGAGGTGAGATCTGCCCAGCCTGTCCTACAGGCTGAGTTTGGAGCTGTCAGCCATCACTCTTATAGGAGATGAGAACAGCCACAGAGGGAGGCTGGTGAGGGGTCCTGGAGCAAGAACGATGACTCAGAGAGACCACCAGCCCTGTCACTGCTGCATTCATGGACTGTTGTGCTATGTGGCTGGAATGAAGGAGCCAACAGGCTGAGCAAGGGGCTGTGGGTGTGGGGCCCCAGATCCACACAGAGAAACACTCCCCATTGCATAATCTCCCACCTGCCCAGGGACTCCAACTGGTTCAGTTCTTAATGACCTTGTGGACTTGGAGCATAAGGATGCAGATGCAGCCCCCTTTGTCCGGATGCTTTTAATATTCAAGATGGCAGCGAATGTCTGTGTTAAAAGTAGCCATGGAACCCGAAGATCATTAGCAGAAGGCAGCACAATTTCTGGGGCAGACAGTCATGGAAAATGTGGTTTGGAAGCCAGGTACGCATTTTCAGCTGTGAGATTCATGCTGAACTCGGTCCCCAGAGCAGGCCGCCTCTCACGTTTTCTCCTCTTTCCCAAAAGTGCTCTGGACATGACTAGTTCTCACTGCTCTGGTCTCTTTATTGATGTCATTCATTTATTGCACACTTTGAGCCAGGAATCATCTTAAGCAGTTTTCCATGTTGCAGGTGGGCTGACTTGCAGGAAGGCGCAAGAAGTTAGATAACTTCACAGCTAAGGTCACAGAGCTGGGGATGCGCTGTGGATCCCTGAAGTCTGACTCACGCTCCCACACCTTGAGCCATTTGCTAAGCCAGCTCAGTTCTTCTTTTAAGCCTCCAGGTAGAAGGCAAATCCTAGAAAGGAGGTCCTGTGGAACACAGCACAGTTCTCACTGCTGTAGATGGAGAGTAATGGAAAATCCCCAAGCTGTATTGAAACCTATAGACAATGAGTTATTGACCAGCTAATCATGGTAAACACTCGACACAGGAGTAGAGATAGTAATTAGGCCTTGACTCCTTCTGAATTCCAAGGAGAGAGAATAGTGAGAATGCAGAGACCAACATTTTAGGATATGCCTTAGTTTCTGCTGACCATCTCCAGGTGGGACACCAGAGGGGTCTCCATTCTCAACATCCCTGTGGGCAACCGGCTCATTGCTTTTTCTTTACAAAACTAGGTTGAGCCTTGGCCAACATAATGAAAATATCAGAAGCAATAAATAAATATCTTGTCAAGTGGCTGATTAATGTGTTCTCATAATTGGATACACAGTGAGGCTCAGCTGAAACAGTCACAGACGACTGTTAACCAGGCACTAAACTGCCACACAGGGAGCATTGGGTTGCATTAAAATCTATTCCATGAGATCAATATGACACCACTTGTTTCTTCTCTTACTTGGAGGTTTCGACCAGCCGTTTCCAACATCACCTCATAATTGCCATAAGCTCTTACAGCCAAGAGAGCCGTGAGCACACAGTGGGCACTCATATGTGTTTGCCAAATAAATTGTACTGGTTACACTGTTCAAAGTGATGCTTTATTGATTACTCCATCTTCAGGAAACCAGGAGGGTGAGCAGCTTATTAAGGGCAGCACAATATCTGGAGAAATTCCTGTCCCCCTCTAGGCCTGGTTTGCAAAGTTTCTGCTGCAACTAATACAGCTATTTAGACCAACAGCAAGTATGAAGAATGGCTTTTCCAAGCTCAGGGAAGTCCAAATCATTCATGCACGCCCTGTGGATTCTCAGGTTGCTTCTAAGTCCTGCTCATGTTTCTAAATTAGATCCTCAGCAAACAGCATAAAGAAGTAGTGGGAATTACCCGTTCCTTAAGGCTCCTACCTGAGTTCCCCGTCAAGAACCCTCCTCTGGCCCATGTTGACTCTGCTCACTTGTTGCCACTGCCCATGGGACCGACCCACAGCATCGTTTCTGCCCCATGTGAGGGCCACACACATGTGAGGGCCACACACGTGAGCTTTTGTCCCAGCTTGTCTGAGGGTTCAGGTACGATGACAGCACACAGGCCAAACCCAACCCACCACTTGATTTCTTATTACCTGTGAGCTAAGAATGTTTTTTATGCTTTTTAAAAGACTTTATATTTTTAATACACTTTTAGATTTATGGAATAATTTGGCAGGTAGTACACAGAGTTCCACATATCTTTCCCTGCTACCCACGGGGCCTGGCACACACGTTTTCCTATTACATCTTACACTAGTGTTGGACGTTTTCTAAAACTAACAAACCAGCACCGATACATTATTATGAACCAAAGTCCATACATGACATTAGGGTTCACTCTTGGCACTGTACCTTCTATGGGTTTTGACAAACGTATGATGACATGTATCTACCGTTACAGTATCGAGGAAGGTACTTCCATCACTCCCCAAGTTCCCTGAGCTTCACTTATGCAATAAACCAAAAGTCCCCTAATATTTCATGGCATGTGAAAATTGTATCACATTTATATTGCAATGTCCATAAATAGTTTTATTGGAACCCGGCACCTCTGTTAACGTATTGTCAATGGTGGCTTCCGCTCTACTCAGCAGATTTGGGTACTTGCAACAGAGACCATGTGGCCTGCAAAAGCCAAAAATGTTTACTCTCCGGGCCTTTGCTGGAAATGTTCCCTGACCCCTTGTCTAGACCATCAGTTCTGGAAAGTCCAATTTGTCGCCTCTCAGCACTTAGTGAGGGGATTTGATTGCAGTCAGTTTCCTAATTTAAGATCCAAAACCTCCTCTTAGAAATGTTAACAATTGTTTCCATTGTCAGTTGTCTCCCAGAGTCCTAGAATCCCTTCTATCATTTTTCTGATTGTCTTTATTCTTGACTGACGTCTTGATTTCTTCAAATAGTGAACCTTCGATGAGAGGTGAGCCTAGAGGATTAACTTTGCCCAGAGAAAAGACAGGCCCTTACCCAGCTTCCTGATGGCCAGCTCTGAGCCCGGGGCATACACTGTTTGGTAAGAGTGTCGTCGTTTACTGGGGGACCTTGAGCCACATGGTAACAGCTCACCCTCCCTCCGGAGAGCCTGGAAACCAAAGGCTAAGTGACCATCCTCGGTAAGTACTTGAACCCCAAGGCTCAGGCAGACTTTGCTGGTTGGTGACACTGACTAAGCGCTCTCAAATATCCTCGCCAGAGGAGTAAATGCTGTCTGGTATGACTCCACCGAGAGGGACAAATGGAGCTCGCACCTGAGTCCCCTGGACCCTGCCCTATCTATGCCTGTCTTCTCCGGGCTGATTTTAACCTGAGTCCCTTCAGCCTGATAAACCATGAGCATGAGCATGACAGCTCACATTCCATGAATTTGTCTAGTGAATTATTAATTCTGAGCGTGGTCTTGGGGACCACCCCATACACTAAAGGTGGGGTGTTGTTGAACTGTGAAGTTAATCAGACATGAAGCAGCACGCTTGGTGGCAGAGCGTTCCAAAATCATCTCTACTGGGGGTGGCAAAGGGGAGGTCCCCTCCAGGTCATACAAGCAGAGCCTCCTACTGCCACCTGTCTCTGCTGTCCATATTGTGAGAAGGAGAATCTCTCTCATTTCCTTAGTTTATTTTTGTCTTTGCTGTTTTGAAGTAGATATCATCACTTCCATTTTATTTCCTTTTTTTGTCTTTGAGACAGGGTCTTGTTCAGGTATCTCACTGATGATGGAGTGGAATGGCGGGATCACAGCTCACTGCAACCTCAGCCTCTCAGTGTCAGGTGATCCTCCCACCTCAGCCTCCCAGGTAGCAGAGACTAAAGTCCCACACCACTACGTCTGGCTAATTTTAGTAATTTTTGTAGAGTTTTTTTTTTTATAAGTTGCCCAGGGGTGGTCTCAAACTCCTGGGCTCAAGCAATCCACCTGCTTCAACTTCTTAAAGTGCTGGAATTACAAGCGCGAGTCACCGTGCCTAGCCCATCGCTTCCATTTTAAAGATGAGGAAACTGAAGCTAAGAGAAGTTAGACAGCCTGTCTTAATTTCAAGGTCAACAAGTAGCAGAACCAGAAAAGCCCAGAGCTAAACAAACGTGAAAGCCTTTTGTTTGTTTGTTTTTTCAACTACAGATTAACTTCCAAACTTCCAGGAGCCTCCTGGCTACAAACTAATTTTTGGTCTTTTTATTACAGGCTTATTTCGACCAAGTGGGACCTAGGAGAAAAGTTTCGGAAAAGATTTCGCAGTTCATGTTTGATAAGATTTGTAAGAGTGAGATAAAAATACAGGGCTTTCTTTTCTAATTAGAGCCGAATGTCAGAATGAACTGGTAGCAGGTCACTGTGACCCATAAAACTCGGCTCTTTATAGAAAGTTTTCGCTGTTATTGTTTTCACTGAAAAGATCTTTTAGAAACCTGGAAAATGCAAAAGAGAAGAAAGAAGGGAATACTCACCCAGTGTCTGTGAGGCAGATGCAGTGGGCCTCACTTTTTTGTGTCTTTTCCCCACTGTATGGATGAGGGATAATTTATGATAAAATTATTTCGTTTTGATAATCATTCATTAGCTGTGAGAGTTGCTCTCAGTCCTGACTGTGGAATAGAGTCAGAATCTCTGGGCATGGGCCAGCCCCCTAGAGGAATGCAGCACAGAGAACCATCCTAGATTCAACTGTGCAGGGTATCCAGTTAGAATGCAGTTAGATGCGGGGTGCTTATCTCATACGGTTCTTTTAAAGACTCCGATGTCCAAATGATTCTCCTGCCTCAGCCTCCTCCTGAGGAGCTGGGATTGCAGGCATGCACCACCACGCCCGGCTCATTTTGTATTTTCAGTAGAGACTGGGTTTCACCATGTTGGTCACGCTGGTCTCAAACTCCTGACCTCAGGGGACCCACCTGCCTAGGCCTCCCAACGTGCTGGGATGACAGGTGTGAGCCGCTGCCCCAGGCCAATACCTTAAATTCTTAAGTGTATCTCTTATTAAGGCTAAAGGCTACGTTTTTGTAACACCAAGAAAGCATATCTGGGAGGTAAATTTCATGTGTGTGTCACTCCCACACATGTGGGAGTGGGGTCCTTAGATTGCTCCGTCTGCTTCAGAACCTTCGCAGTTGCTGCTCTATTTCCTTTGGGCAGGAGTGTGACAAAAAAGCAAGCTGGGGCCATGCTGATTTGTATTTGTTTTTATGTAGCCATATTTTTCTCTTCCTAAAAATGATCTAGTATTTTGCATTTACCCTTATTTTATTATTTTAAATACTTTCCAAGATGTGTCTAAATCTGCCCCAAATCTGGCCCATTTTTTACTGGTTTTCTTTGAAATTTGGTGAACGCTTGCCGCCTGTGTTCTCAGATCTTTGTTACAGTTCCAGCAATTTTTCTATAATTATGTCATTGATGATTGATTCTATTTTGGTAGCTCTGATATTCTCCTTAGAAAATATCTATAATTCCTAGCAAGGGTTTTCTTATCTATAATTATCCGTTTATAATAGCACATCGTTAACTTTTTCATCAGTATTGTGTGAGGGCTTCTCAATTTTTCAACTTTTCTCTGCGCCTCTATAAATATTTTAGTGGAAACTTGGGAGATACTGATTTAGGGCAGGATGCTGACCAGATTTTATCTGAAAACTCCATTGCTTGGCTTGATTTGGGGACTTGAGAGAGCCCTAAGGAATCCCAGCTTGACTTGCACCTTAAACAAATCCTACTCTCCAAACAGCAATAAGAACGCAGTTTTAACAGTGTAATAGAGAGGTTATTTCCCTTATGCTAAGTAAATGCGGTCTACTAATCATATGGCGTTTCACACTAATTCATTCTGTAAATATTTATCAGTCACCTGCAGACCAGGCACGTATCTAGTTCTTGGGATAGAAAACAAAGGACAGAATCCCTGATCTCATGGAGGAGGCAGACGATAAACAAAATAAATAAGTTACAGAGGATGTTAAAAGGTGCTCAGTACTTAGGAACAAAATAAAGAAAAAGGATCCAAGGGGCCAGGCAGGGAGAGGCGCAGCAGCCAGTGTGTGCAAAGAACAGACTTTAGGAGTTGTCAGTTTGTGTTCTTCGTTCGGTTTTTAGTTTCTGACACTCAGGAACCAAGACCAACTGCCTGTTTGATTATGCTGCCTGTACAACTTTGCCTTTCATGTCAAGTAATCATTTCAGAAATTATCTAGTTTGAGACCTTGTCACATCAACAACTTTACGGCAAAGTGAGTGACGTTCTGAGCAATCGCTCCTTCCCTGGATTAAGCAATCACCTTGAGGCTCTTCCCTTCCGACTTCCACTGCTATATCAATGAGCTTTCATGGGAATATGCCTTTGCATAATCTAAATAATGCGACAAACAAACAAAGCAAAAATATCTGTTCCACCCATATCCTCTACCGGCGGCAAGAAGGATGTCGGCTGTAGGGCATCCCAGCTGCTCCCAAGCTCCCCTTTTCTCAAGGTTGTGTTGGCCTGAGAGTGGGTTGGGAAGTTCAACAAGCAGTGAACACCAAGCATGCTAAAGGATCCCAGAAAGATCATTCGTTTTTCCTAGTGTTGGCGATCTGGGCAATATTGCACATTTTTTTTTTTTTTCTGCCTGGGGAATATTAGCAGAATAATCCCTCCACCCAAATGTCTGCACTCTAATGCTGGGAACCTGAAATGTCACCATACACGCTGAAAGGGCCTTTGTACATATGATAAAGTTTAAGGATTTGGGGCACTCTGAGCTATCTGGGTGGGCTCCAGGTAATCACAGGAATCCTTGTCAGGGGAAGAGGGAGTCAGAGTAGGAGGTGTGAGGATGGAAGCAGAGGTGGGAGTGACGTCATTGCTGCCTGTGAAGACGGAGGAAGGGGCCATGAGCCAAGGTGTGCAGGTGGCCTCTGGAAGCTGGGAAAGGCAAGGAAACAGATTTTCCCCTGGAACCTCCAGATGTCTAACCCCCAGAACTGTAAGAGATTGAATTTGTGTTGTTTTAAACCACCAAGAGGGTGGCAATTTGTTAGAGAAGCCACAGGAGACTTCTGAACGCTAGGAGCTCGGCTGTGGCAGGCATGGGAGACTCGTTGGAGGGTCCTTAGAAATGCACACTGGGCACTGAGCCACGTTTCTTATGGTCCCTGAGCTCAGCTAAAGGCCTGCACCCCACACTCTGGGATTTGAGTCTGCCTTGCCGTCTGCTGTAGCGGTGCCCTTTATTTCTGGGGCAGATCTCAATATTTGTGGATTTACTCAGATAAATGTGGTTGGACAGAAGCACTGTGTTAAGAGAAGGATACTGGGAAAGAGCCTGTCTTCACATCCGACTTCATGCCAGGCTTGGCCTTTCACAGGGTAGCTTTGGAATTTCCCACACTGCCTACCAGAGAACTATGTCCAAGACAAGCCCTGTAGTTTAAGCTTCTTTAGCATCACAGGGGAGCCCCTCTGCCTGGGAATCTGCATTTTAGCATACTCCCCACACCCCTGGGGGATTCCAAGGCATCTGAAGTCACAGAGATTGCTGCTCTGCAGCTACTTTGGCCGCGTGGCCGCAAGTCCTGTGACCCTGGGGCTCACTCTATCCTGGTATAACATGGATGTCATAAGGGAACCACCATTTCACATTGTCCCTGTTTTCTTTCTGAGCAGCTGAGAAAAGAAAAACCTGCCTGTGTGTATCTTAGAATTGAACCAGGAATTCGTTGTGAGCCGTCGGACCCTCCGGCTACTGAATCAGAGCAAGGAGAGAGCGTCTGAGGATGCTGCCCCCAGGAGAGACGGGAGTGGTGTATCGACTGCAGAGCTGTATTGATTATATGGGAAGGCACCTCATTCCCTGCATGGGCATCTTTCCTGCATGTCTGTTCTCCTTAGTCTTGGAGCTGACTGCCTATGCGGAGATCACCTGTTAGAAAGTGGCAGTTCTGGGTAATATAAAATTGATCAATTCAGTGAGTGAAGACTGTAGAGGTGGTGAATCCCCTGTCCAGATCCCGGTCCCCCTTGGGCGGAACCTTCCGGGGAGTCCAGATGCTACTGGCACTAACCTACTCTGTCTGCCTTCTCTCTTCCTTCTGCAGAGAACACACTGAAAATTGCAGACGGGCACAACATCCTCCCATTCGCAACGACTGTAATCAGATGTCCTTTCTCTTCAAGCAAAGAGAGAACCTTTTGGGACAGGAGCGTAACACACCAGCTGTACTGTGAGGATTAAATCTTTGTGCTAGAAGAATGATTTATGCTCCAATAAAGCCAAACAAAACCTGATTGGGTAGGGTGAGACCACCAAAAATTATGTTCACAATGAAAAACAGAACGAGAACTAATTACCCGGGTGCAGTGTCCCATTTAGCTATAATTCTACAGTCAATTAGTATTCTGTTTAATTGTACAATTAATGAACATATAAATTAAATTCATAGTTTATTTCTACCACTAAATTACTTATTTGAATTGCCTCTTTGGAAAAAAAAATAAGCGACTCAATGCGCACATTATTAAATGAGTTGGTAATGCACATTCCGGGCATGCCTTAATTGTAAAACAATTACTCCACTATTACGGCTGGGATGTTGCTTGTGTTATTGGGAACTGAATAATTTAATTTTCTCTTATCAAATGAACAGGTAATAGTTTCACTGACTAACACACAATTCTCCTGGCAGTTTTCAAGACTTGCATGTGCAGATTTCATGCCATCCAAAGCACAGAAAGGCAGCGCATGGGAAATGGTGGTTTTGATAGAACCTACGGGAGACACCAGCATGGATGGATGGCTCCTGCTCTTGTTTGGGATGGTGAACGAGCGGGAACTGGCAAGGATGGCTCCTGCTCTTGGTGGGGGTGGTGAATGAGCTGGTAAAGCAAGGCCAGGCATTCCCCAGCCCTCACTAGCTGGTGAGTGCAGGAGAGACATACGCCACCGCAAAGCAATCTTCAGTGGTATGCGTCCTCCCCTCGGCTCCCTGGAAAGCTCCTCTCAAAGAATATCTGAAAATCCAGAGATGGGTGGGTGTTCATGTGTGCTCGTAGATGAGGTCCTGCCTCCAGGCACTGCCACTGCACCATCATTGCCCCCAATGTGCCTCTGCTGCCCACGTCCGTGTTTGTGTGGACTGGTTCTCACCCAATCACTACGGCACTGAAACCCTTGACATTCGAGGTTCAGTGATGTCCTCAAATGTCTAAGTTGTTAGAAGAGGGGGTGCGGTGGCACTGTCTCGTGTGCTTCAGAGGGGTCCTGAAGCCGTGCAGAATTTAGTGAGGTGGCAGAGTTCATCGGTCCTGCCATGGCCCCTCCACTCCTGACTCCCCAGCCCATGCCCTGCTGGTCCCTGGACACACACAACACCTTTCCTCTGTTTCTTCTACCAGGATGGATCTCTCTCCAGCAGAAGTCCCCTTTGGTCCCTCAGGTTTCTACCCCAGGGGTCCTGACAGCTCTCTAGATATTCTCCCTGTGTGTGTGTTCATCCTGGGACTCCCAATATATAAAATAAAATCCTTGTTACATTCCATTGTAAAATCATGCAGGCTGCATGGACTCCAATTCCAGCTCTGGCATCATCCGTGCAGGTGACCTTGGGCAAGACACTCAGTCTATGCCTCGCTTCCTTATCAATGAAATGGAGACAACAGTATTTTCCCTGGTGAGGGAAGAAAGTCATGGGGGAGGGGCGTTCCCGTATGAATAAAGGAACATGTGCATGAAGGAGCCCAGAACATTGCTCAAAAGTGTCCCTTTTGCTATGATGCAATTAGCCTCTGCTGATGTAATTATGATGTAATTTGACAATGCCCAAATGGTGTTGAAAAGCAAAAATTCCATCAAGCCAAATAGCTAAGATGACTAACTCAAACCAGATGTCAGGGAGGGTGGAATTAGACTTGTGTGAAGAAGAAAGTGGCCTTGGAACTGAACTTCCATCAAACTAGTTCCTCTGAGACTCACAAAACCCAGTTATGTGATTGATTTGGTCTGTTTTTCATGTTGGAACAGTCTGAGTCATCTGATAGCAGCAGAAATAATGACACTGGCTTAACTGGCTCTCACCCACCTGCTGTATGTACAGGATGGCTGACTTGAGAGCCAGCGATCTGGGTTTGGAGCAAGTGGTTCCACTGATGGCTTGTCAAAGTCAAAGTAAAAACTGTATGGGACAAAGTTACACAGGCCAGGAAGACTTCTCCAAAGACTATTGCAATAGAGGAGAGAACCTGAGCTCAACTTCCATGATACAAAAGGTGGGAGAGTTTTCCAATGCAGGCATGAGATAGTGGAAAGGATGGGAGGATGCCAGCAGATGGGAGGTTGGTCAATGGGATGTGACCAGCAGGCCGAGTTATTCCTGAGCTTGCAAACGTTCTTTTCCGATTAGGCCACCTGTGTTTTCTAATGTGCATCCATCAGAGAAGGCTCCTATTCTCAGAAACTGGGAGCTTGGAGTGCCACCTCCTTCATCATTTACGTTTCACAGAGACGATTTCTAGGTCTTTGAGAAAGGCATTTTCTGGGTTGTAAAATGAGCCAGAATCTGGAGGAAGATTTGTAGCTCCAAAGGATTTATAATTGCACGTTTTCTAAAGTAAATGCTCTATGAAAAGGGAGGTGAGGGTCTGATAGTCAAGATGGAATCTGTCTGAAGTTTCACCAAGCCTAGGGAAGGTGACACTGTCTTGGTCACATGTGAGTGGGCTGTGGGCTGGTGGCTCTGGGACACCACTAGTTGCTCATCCCTGCCATGCTCTCCTCTGCAGCACCAAGGATGAAATTTATCTTTCAAGCAATCAATCCCCCAGCCCTAAATGCCTGAGCCCTAAATTCTGAGCAGTCATCAACGGCTCTGTGTGCTGGTTCTGTTCCTGTTATTAGCTGTCTCTTAATAACCTTCGGGTCAGGGGTGTTATTGATGCTCCAGCTTAATTCAAATTATAATGGGATAAATCATCTGCCATCTCCAATCCTTGTTTATTGAATTTTGTATGATCCATTTAATTTAGGCCCTCCCATCTCTGAAGGTCGAAGCCTATTGGAAATCCGTCTCTTTATCCTCTCATGACCTAATTTATGTTTTTCCCTTTAACTTCTCCACCTACCTTATTGCTGTCACAGCCTCAGAGGCTCCATGAGGCAGAGGCGGAACTGAGAAGATTAACATTTTTATTGCTTTACTTGGTGTCCTATCAAAGACAAGCAGATGCAAACAGACACAGACATTTTTAGATCCTTTGCAGCGTCCCTCTCCAGGACTTTCTATTCTGCCCAGAAAAACATACGTACTCATGTTCCCCCAATAACAATTTCCTGGGCATTGACTCTAGATGTTTTAAAAATGTTTTTAATGTAGCATACTTTTTTTTAAAAGCGTGGGACCACAGATAGGAACCAAGAACAGACACTTGCCTTTCAAAGAACAGGTCGTCCAGTTGGATTCCAGTGGTCCCCAGGCAGGGTGTGTTAAGTGCTGGATGGAGGTGAAATAAACAGATAGCAGCTAAGGAGGGATGGATGGGGAGAGGCAGGGTGAGGAAGGAGCCACCTAAAGGATTTGAAGTGGCCCTATTCCCCCTATATGTGGGTTCTATTTGGAAATAAGGAACCTGATGGAGATAAGATAAGTGATGGAATATCTCTTGGATATTATATCTTTTGGATAATATAATATTGGATATAATGACACTGGCATTCCCCCCATATGTGGGTTCTGTTTGGAAATATGGAACCCGATGGAGATAAGATAAGTGATGGTGGTAAAGGGATTTCTTGGGAAAAGGTAGAACTGGTTTTGGAAGGGAAAACAAACACAGGAAGAGATCTCAGACAGAAATACTCGTCATCAAACACCAGCTGGGCAATTTGAGTGGGCATGGGCTATCAAGAGGCAGGATAGTGAAGAAATCAAGAAACAAGAAAACCTTTGCCATTCAAAGGCAACCAATCTTTCATAGCTGATCGCAAGGGGCTTGCTTATTATTCATTGAAATCTGAGCCCAACCTTGGAAATATGGACATCAAGTAAGGGCTATTTGGAAGTTTTTTCCAGCCCATGATTTGATGATGCTTAAACAAAGTGCTGTTGCTTGAAGAAAGCAAGTGCTTAGGGTGGGTGTTGGTGGAAGGATCTGGGAGTGCACACCGTGTGTCACTTGCCCTGTCACTGGTAAGCCTCGCAATCCCGGGTCCCCAGTTCACAATGGATGAAGCAGGCTCATCACTGGGCCAATGCCCAGCTCTGCTGACTCACACCATTTAATCACAGGCAATTAGTGTGACTGACAGCCCTAATTAAGCTCTTACCTGAACAGGCTCCTTCCAGCTGCAACCTTGCAGGGAGCAGCTGCCCTACCTTTGATGCCTTTGATTCAGTCCCTTCTTATCAGGGTGGTTTTCCATCTCATCCAAATTTCCTCATCACCTTTAATGAACATTTTCATCCCATTTCTTCTAACGATTTTAAGATGCTGGTGCAAGGCGTTCACTTGAAAAAAAAAAAGTTACTGTATTGTCAGTCAAGCAGGCTCATCAGTACAGAAAGAGGGCTTTGCATCAAAATTGGCAGATGCTTGGAACAGCCTTTGATTTATCAGTGTTTTCATATCTGACAATATTGGTGTTTGGCCATAGAGGCTTCTGAGGGCAATCCTGCCCTTTCTCCATTCTTTAAAAGTGAGACCTAATTTCTTGAGCCTTTGAAAGTAGACTTTTTGGAAGGGATTAACGAAGTACAATTGAAGAAAAAAAATACTTCGCATTTTAAAATATTTGAGCTTTTCTGACTTCTATGGTGGAATGCATTTAAAGCACAAATGCACGGTGAAATCTTATGTAACTCCATTCGAGTTGTGGTTCCCTTCAGTTGTGCTGTAAGATTTGGAGCAAAGTTCGTAAGCACCTTGAAGGGTTTTCTCCATGGGTTGCATCAACCAATTTGTATTTCCTATACTGGCTATCTTTTTGGTGATAGTCACAGTGCTCTTGTATATATCTGCTTTGGGGACAAAACAAATATGCAAAGACTTCTTTCGTTGATGTTCCATACTTCACAGAGGTTTTCAATTGAGGTTCATTCTTCTGCTGCTCACTGCCTTAGCTCTTGGGCCTTTCCCTCCTCACACGTCTCGCTTTCCTGGACCAGCCCTGAGCCCCTGGTTTGTGGTTAACTTTAGTGGCCTCCTAACTAGTCTATCTTGCCAGTCCCCATGACAATATTTATTTATTTATTTGTTCATTAATTAATGATACAGGGTCTTGCTCTGTATCCCAGGCTGGAGCAAAGTGGTGCAATCACAGATCACTGCAACCTTGACCTTCTGGGCTCAATGGATTCTCTCACCTCAGCTTCTTGAGTAGCTGAGACTACAGGTATGCACAAACACACCTGGTATTTTTTGTTTTTTTAGAGACGGGATCTCAGTGTCTTGCCCAGGCTGGTCTCAGGCCCTTGGCCTCAAGTGATCCTCCCACCTCCACCTCTCAAAGTGCTGGGACTGCAAGCATACCCCACCTTGCCCGGCTCCCATACCAAGATCTTCATCCTGCATTTGAAGGCCTCCTTCACTGGTGACCCTGCTTCATACTACTCATGCAGCCATCTTCCACTTCTCTTCCGTTGGACTTCTACCCAGCTTCTCAGGGAGGCAAGCCTCACCACCTCCCCTTGCTAACCTTACTCTGGAATCCTTGTGTTCCCATCCCACTGCCACAGGATGTCCCTCTACATTCTTCAAGCTTGTCAAAGGCTTACCGGGACCTGGGGCCCACTGGGATCTCCTGTGCTTCTCGCTGCAAACAGAGTAACACTGGCATGCATTGAGCCCACTTGTGCTGGGCATCGAACCTCACGGAGCTCATTCATCCACTGCAGGCTATGGCCCTAGGAGTGAAGAACTCTAAACTCTTCACAGAGGAGGACACGGAGACGTCCACCATCAGGCAGTCATCCAGTGGTGAAGGCGGCTAATGTGCAGAGATCCCCGGGGCCGAGAGGTCACGGCCCCCCGTGCCGCGCTGTCCCTGCCAGCTGAGTCCCACGTGCTGACATCATTCACACTCTGCAGGGTTGTCACACGGTATCTCCACCTCAGCTGTGGCCTGATCTGCTCATTCGGGCTGGAAAATCTGCACAGCAAAGAGGGTGGTCCCCATCCCCGACATGCCTTAATGAGGGCTTTACAGATGGAAAAGAGTGATTTAATGACCATGGAAATAATTAGTTAACTTATGAGCACTGTAGGAATTAGCCAACCACATACACTGCTGCCTCCACTAGCTACTTGCATTTCAGATGGAAAATAATAAAATGACCATGTCCGGGTAAGATTCTGCAAACTCGACTTGTCTAATTGTTTTCACGAATGTGGTTTCTCACTCGTGTGAGATGGAGGGAGAGGGAAGGCTGTACTGTGGATTTCTGTGATGATACAGCCTGATCTATGTCTTACTGTCCTTTAGAGTAGAAGTCCACAAGCCTCCTGGGTGGGTGTCTTTCAGCCACGCTTGTGTTGCCACTCTCATAGCTGTCAGCAGCGGCTTTTGCTGACGGGTTCAAGCCAGAGTGCTGTTCACCATCTCTTTGCCTCCTGAAGTAGTTTTTTGGGGTTTAATTGATACACTGGTGTGGGGAGACCATGGTAGCTGTGGCTTCCTTTTCTATAGGGGAGAACATTCAGACTGTTTATTCCTCAGAAGTCTGTGCAGCTTATGGAAGAGGCTGTTCCCCAACTTCCCACCTTGAACCTGCAGTGGGAGGATGCACTGCCATACAGGCTTGAATGAGTTAAAGCCACTTTCACTGAGCACAGGCAAGCGCCCCTGGGGGAGGGTTTTTAGAAGTTGCACAAGTGCACAAGCCAGAAATCCAGCCAGGAAATCCATCCTTTAGAGGAAAAGTGTGACATCGTCTCACAAACCGTATTTACAACATATGGGTCTCACCACCTAGTGCTAATATGAACTCTCATGCACATTTGTTGAGCACTTACTATGTGCCAGGGACTGTGCTGAACATACATTATTTCATTGCATCTGCATAGTAACCTCATGAGGAAAACTTTATGCTCGCTAGTTAAGGATGTCAAAACTGAAGCTCCAAGAACTTAAGTAATTTACTGTGATATTGTGAAATATGTATTTGTTTTTTTGTTTAGGTTTCTGGCATGCAATTCCTGAAATCCTTGGAGTCTTCAACATTTATAGCATTTATATGCTAATGCAAATCTTTTTGTGTGTCTGTGTATCATTTGTATGCTAATGCATACTATATATACTATATATCGCATATATATCATTATACGCTTTCTGTATACAGGAACCCTCTGTACTATCTTTGCAACTTTTCATTAAATCTACAATTACTCTAAAATTAAAAGTTTATTTTAAAATATAGAGCTCTTTTTATTGAGAAGAAAACCCTTATGACAAACTCATCAATTAGCAAAAGATAAAACACCTGGGTAAAATTTGGTGCCTTTCTTGGTCACCTACATCCACTGGATTTTAATTTAAATTTCAAGGTTCTTGATATATGGATGTTGGGAACTGGAAGAGACCTACAAGGTTTTCCACCCTTTAATTTTTTCCTTTTTAATGTATGTATACATAGAGCTCTCTGTATACAGAGAGCGTATAATGATAGAAGTGCCTAAGCACATAACTATATATATTATTATATATGATATAGATGTATATATCTATTAGATATGATACATAGCACATGATGATACATTATATGCTATATGTGTATATGATATAATAAGCATATAACATATATGATTATATATGTATATAACCGTATATCATTATTTATGATATAATGTACATAACTACATATAGATAGATAACCTATAATGATATAAGCACATAAGCATGTAACGGTAGCTTCCAGAGGGAGCTGGTTGCTGAAGACCAAGACATAATTCAAGGGTTGGGACTTTAAGCCCCATCCCCAATTTCTAGGGAAGGGAGAGAGACTAAAGGTCAGGTTGATGATCATGACCAAGGGTTTAATTGATCATGCCTGTGTATGAAGCCTCTGTAAAACCCTAAGAGAACTGGGTTTGGAGAGCTTTTGGGTAGCTGAACGCAGGGAGGGTCCTGAAGAGTGGCACTCAGGGAGGGCATGGAAGCTCTGCGCTCCTTCCCCCATACCTTGTCCTACACATCTCTTCATCTGGATCCTTGGCAATATCCTTTATAATATTAATAAGCTAGTAAACATAACTGTTTCCTTGAGTTCTGTGATTCAGTCTAGCAAATTAATTGAACACAAAAGAGACGGTCCTAGAAATCCCAACTTGGGGCCTGTTGTCAGAAGTTCCAAAGGCCTGGACTTATGATTGATTCTGAAGGAGTCAGGGAAGTTTTAGCAGCTGAGTCCTCACCTTGTGGGGTCTGACGCTATCTCTGTTTAGATGGTGTCATAATTGAATTGGAGGACACCCACCTGGTGTCTGCTGAAGAATCAATTGATTGCTTGGTAGTCAGGAGAAACCCTCACACATTGGGCGCGTAAGTCTTCTGTGTTAATGATTGTGGTGTTGAACGAGAGGATAGAAAAATGATTTCAGTTTTTCCAGACACTTACCTAAAGCTATTGGCTCATAACTGGCAAAGCTACATTTTGAACCAAGGTCTTGTGGACTCCAGAGCTTGCACTCAGAATCACAACCCTGCTTGGCCCCCTTCTGTAAGTTTGGCTTTGGAAACTTTATGCCAAGAGGCTTTTGAATTCCTTGTAGATACATTTACTGCAGCTAGGGCGTGCTCATCTGCACTTCTCTGAAACATGCACCCGAACTCCTGTGCAAGCTGACACACTAACAGGTTTCCCTTCCCCTCTTTTTGAAAATGAAAATTGATTTTTTCTATAGACACTCATTTTAAACACGCACTCATTTCTAAATACATATTCTAAAAAACTGAACAATGAAGAAAAGCATAAAGTAAAATTTTCTGTAGAATCCTTTCATAAATTGGCAATTGCTTTTAGCGTTTCAGTAAAGTGGATTGTTATATTTCTCACCCTCTGCAAATAACTGCTGCTCACAAACATGAGCACACAGTCACGCATGAACCCATTCAAGTGTATGCCATTGGGCTTGGGAGACAGGTGTGCAATTTGGAGTCCAAATTTTCACCTGATAATCTGTCAGAAGTATTTGTCCATGTTGATCGTCACAGAGCTACACGTTACTGTGAGTGACATAGAGCATTCAGATATATAATTTTGTCATAATTTATCAATCTAGCCTCTTATTCATTAACATTTAAGTTGTTTCTAGTTCTTTACTATTATGACTTTTTTATTATCCTTTATGACTTATAATGAACAACTTTCTACATATATTTTCAGCATTTGTCCACTTACATTCTCTAGGACTGACATTTCTAGACCAAAGATGTGCTTGTTTTTACAAAGAAAAGGTAGAGTGGTGCTGGTTCCAGTTTGAAGTTGTGGAGAGCTAGAATAAGCATCACTGCCATTTTTATAAGAAATAAAACTGGACACACTACAAGTGTATGCCTTTTATTGAACCCATCAGATAACGGAGATCAAAAAGCAAGCAGCCCAGCCTGATGGCTCACGCCTGTAATCCCAGCACTTCAAGGCCTAGGTTGGCAGATCACTTCAGGTCAGGAGTTCGAGACCAGCCTGGCCAACATGGTGAAACCCTGTCTCTACTAAAAATACAAAAATTAGCTGGGCATGGTAGTGCATGCCTGTAGTCCCAGTTACTCAGGAGGCTGAAGCAGGAAAATTGCTTGAACCCGGGAGGTGGAGGTTGCAGTGAGTTGAGATCACACCACTGCACTCCAGCCTGGGCAACAGAGCGAGACTTTGTCTCAAAAAACAAACACAAACAAACCAAAAAACAAACAAACAAAAAAAGCAAGTAGCCAACCTGAAGTTTGGAGAGACGGGTGCCTTCAGGAAGAAAACTACGTGAATCTTTGCTTACCTGGGGCAAATGACGTCTGTAAAAGCTGGTAGGAAGGCTCTTGCTGGTTTGTTCAGGGTTTTTTTTGTTTTGTTTTTGTTTTTGTTTTGAGACGGAGTCTCGCTCTGTCACCCAGGCTGGAGTGCAGTGGTGTGATTTCGGCTCACTGCAACCTCTGCCTCCTGGGTTCAAGTGATTCTTCTGCTTCAGCCTCCCCAGTAGCTGGGACTACAGGCAAGCACCACTATGCCCAGCTAACTTTTGTATTTTTAGTAGACACGGGGTTTCACCATATTGGCCAGGCTGGTCTCGACATCCTGACCTCAGGTGATCTGCCTACCTCGGCCTCCCAAAGTGTTGGGATTACAGTTGTGAGCAACCACGCCCAGCCCTGGTTTTTTCTCCAGAAACCTACCACATGCCCACAGAGCAGAGGGAAAGAACCCAGATACAAAGGAGCTATGAGGACTACCAGAAAAGTAGGACACTGAACTGCATCCTGGAGCAGGAAAGGGCATTACTGGAGAAACTGTTGTAATCTGGCCAAAGCCTGGGTAATGCACCAATAGCAATGTCTTAGTTTTCATCAGCATCCCACAGGCATGTAAGGTGCTAACATTGTAGAAGCCCAGGTATAGATAAACAGGAACCCTCTGTACTATCTTTGCAACTTTTCATTAAATCTACAATGACTCTAAAATTAAAAGTTTATTTTAAAATATAGAGCTTTTTATTGAGAAGAAAACCCTCATGACAAACTCATCAATTAGCAAAAGATAAAACACCTGGGTATAATTTGGTACCTTTCTTGGTCACCTGCATCCATTGGATTTTAATTTAAATTTCAAGGTTCTTGATCTATGGATGCTGGGAACTGGAAGAGACCCACAAGGTTTTCCACCCTTTAATTTTTTCCTTTTTAATGTATCCTGGCAAATACAGTTTAAGGTACAAAACATTTCCTGAATTCAGTGCTAGGCTCCGGAAGTTTAGCTTTCCAGGGTCTGGTTTTCCTGATTTGCCGGCGACTTCATTCCTCCATGAGAACATCTCTTGTATTTGAAAGAGTCAAAGGCAGAGGTTGCTGTTTGTTCCAGCAGGTGTCCTGCCCTGCTTCGAAGGACAGGCTGGTGGCTCAGATGGTAGATGTGACACTCTCCAGCCTGTGTGATGGTAATGGCTCTGCTGTTGGCTACTCTCCATGCCACAGCCTCCTCATCTCCAAAATGCAAATAGTAATGGAGCTGCTGTGAGGATTAAGTGAATTGATACAGAAAACACACTGGAAAGAATATCTGGTTCAATACAAATTAATGTTATTGTTCTATTGGTTTCCTTTCGGCTATGCTATGGTGACAAACGCCTCCATCTTCTGGGCCTAGTAGTGATAAGGCTCAGCTCTCACTCACGTCACCAGAAACCATCTGCAGCTTGGCTCTTTCTCTGGCTAGTTGTGTGTGCGGAAAAGTGCAGTGAGACCTGGGGCCTGGCATAGGATTGGGGCATCCCGTTGGACTCTGTGCCGCGGTTAGGAGGATGGCGCTCACAATTTCCACTCACGTTTTATTAAGCCACGCAAGTCCAGTGGATAAGCTTGGTGTTAGTAAGGGCAGGAAAGTGTAATCCCACTACAGGGAGGGCAGCGAATAATTGGGAGCAATAAAACGATCGACCGCAACGCTTATGATTAAATATTATCATGATTAGACTTATAAGTGCAAATCCCCAAAGCTGGTTCTTTGCAATCAAAGAATATAGTAATTCTCTTTTTACTTTTTTTTTTTTCTTTTCACAAAGGGCGTCCCTTTCCCTTAAGTCCTATTAGTAGAAGTTGCAATTTGCATAAAACAGCTTTCCTCTTCTGCATGGATTTTTCCATCCAATCACTAAAGAAGGTACACAACATTTGAATAAGACAGCTTCTCAGAACTTACTTTTAAAACAACAGGCATCGGCCCGGCACAGTGGCTCACACCTGTAATCCCAGCACTTTGGGAGGCCGAGGCAGGTGAATCACCTGAGGTCAGGAGTTCGAGAATAGCCTGGTCAACATGGTGAAACCCCGTCTCTACTAAAAATACAAAAAATAGCCAGCCGTAGTGGTGGGTGCCTGTAATCCCAGCTGCTTGGGAGGCTGAGGCATGAGAATCGCTTGAACTAAGGAGGCGGAGGTTGCAGTGAGCCGAGATCATGCCACTGCACTCCAGCCTGGGGGGAAGAGGGAGATTCCGTCTCAAAAATGAAAATTAAAAAAATTACAGACATCACTGAGACAAAATGTTGGGAAAGATCATCATAGAACAGTTTCATGACAAGGTGTGATGGCATTTGTTTCAGAAGGGGAGGGGCTAGAATACAGCCCGGTGTGCATGGTTACTGAACAATTATTTGAGTATGGGAGAGCTGTCTTGTCTTGCCCAGTTAAAGACAAATCAGATGGAATAGTTCTGAAGTATTGTGGATCCTTCATCACTTTTTGCACAGAGAGAACATCAAGTCCTCTCAAATCCTTACTCTGGGCCGTATTCCAATGAGTCAGTGCTTTCATCTACAGGAAAGCCAGAAATACAACTACGTTGCACTTCAGGTCTTAAGGTGGAATAGACTGAGGGAAAGAGAAGAGTTTCAAAAGTTTTTAAATCTGAAAATTCCAGATCCAGAACAAAACACCACAAAAATGACTTCAGGAAAAATAATTTAACTGTACATTTAAGGGAACAAATAATTAAAGAATTAGTTCTCTGATGCATAAAGCATGTTGTCAGAGGACTCTATGTCTTGATTCACTGACAATAACTATGATAAAAAATTCCTGATTTTCAAGTTAGCCATTATGAGCATTTGAAGTACCAATTTTTCTGAAAGCGTGATAAGGTAGAGGCCATTTGGTAGTTATAATCACTTTCCATGTAGAACTCTAGAAGGCATTGATATTCATTCTTAGTGGTTATCAATTCGACCTCTACTGAATAGCCCAGATTTATGGGAAACTCATTAAGGAGTCAGGCGATGTCTCTGGTACTCCATCCTGTCTGATAATTAATGGACTTACCCTAGGAGACAGCTTAAGACTCCAAAACGAACTTACTCAAAAGCTCTCTACTTACCAGAGACAGCAGGTTGGGGGTAGAATTTAATATCCATTTATTCATCTAAAAGCTGGGAAGGTGCTTTGGCCATTAACAAGTTAGACACAATTTATTGGAGATATATATCTCCATACACGCATAAACAAAAAAAAGTGTATATACATGGAAATTTTAAAGTATATATGGATATATGTATGTGGATGTGTGTGTGTGTGTGTATACATATATATACACACACATGTATTTCTCAGGAATTTCTCTCTTCTCTTCTCCAGCTGCCATTTTGCTGGAAGCCTTCATCGGCTTCCTGAGAAAGAACAGATAGGAAATTAGAGCCCACCCTTGGATACTGACCACTTTCTGATACCACTGAGCAAGGTTGTCAAGAAAGACCCCAAGAAGCACAGGACCCAGAGTGATGCAAGTTCATCAAAACCATGTAACTTAAACATATCAGGATATACTAACTTCCAAGTGCCTAGCCTTGAACTTCCACAAACATCGACTTTTAAATCATTACAATTCTTTGGAACAGACATGATTATGCACACTTTATTGATAGAGAAGTGGAAACTCAGGCAGGTAAATCTGAGGTTTTACATGATTCTTCCATAGCTTTTTGTACTATGGAAAACTACAGAATGGGCACATACTCATCTACATATCTATATATCCATATAAACATCATCTTTACATAGTTGATAAAGTCCAAGAAAACTCAAATGGAACCCAGCAATTCCTAAGAATTGTTATGGATAAGGCTGTTATGACTTGTTGTATCTGGTGGTCCCTGAAATTATGAAATAGTGCTTCTTAATATACATGTCAATGCATATTTACTACGTGGCCCTGTCTGGGAAAGTTCTTATTCGTGGTGAGCTATTTTCATTTAGTTTTTAAAGAAAGCGTTTTCAAGGATTTCTGGGAACAGAGGATATTTGTCACTTACTTGAACTTACCTGGCAAAGTCTAAATTGGTCAAATTCAATCTTTACTTCCACCTCCACATTCACAGCTGAAAGTAGTTGGAGGAAAACACAGCCAGGCTACCTGGATACAACCAGAAAACATAAGTTCCCCGTAAGAGAGCCCTCATTGAGCCTCGCGGGTGTCTGCAGCCCCCTATCCCAGTGGTCCTCCAGGGGAAGTCCCCTGGCCACAGTACAGGCATCACCTACGGAATCAGAAACCCTGGAGCTGAAACCCCACAATCTCACCTTTAACCAGCGTGCCAGGTGATTCTGTTGTGTGCTGGAGTGTGGGACTCACTGCAAATTCTTTGACTCCCCCATTGCTTCAAGAGGATTAGTCTGCTGTTGGTTTTCTCTCCCTAAAGCAGTGATGTCCTTTCCTCCATCCCCCCTCACAGAAAATCTTGTTTCGTTTTCCCGTGAGAACACAGAAGCAGAAAGGAGAGGACGGTCACATTCTGCCGTCCCCACCCCTGCCAGCCTGTGTACAGCTTGACCGTGTGCTCTTCTTTCCCTGTTGTTACTGCTGTTCTTGTCCAAGGCCACCCCCTCCACTCTGGCCCTAGTTTCTCTCCTTTGAAATGCTCAAGGGCAACATGGCCCCAGCAGTTCACAAATTTCTCTCCTTCCTTTGCATCCTACTGCAGCGTAATCCCCATCTAAATCCAAGAAACAGACCCAAATCCAAACTCTGTGGATGCTACATCGCCTCCAGCCCATTTCTTTGCTCCCCTTTATATTAATTTGCTTCAAAAAGTTGTCTATACTCATGCCAAGTTCCTCGGTTCTTTCTTCCGGTTGAACCTATCCAATCAAGCCGTTATCCCTACTACTCACCAAAACAGTTCTTGTGAAGGAAGCTATCAACACCCCCATTGCTAAATCCAATGGTCTGGTTTTAGTTCTCATTTTATATCTTTGCCCCCAGCATTGTCGACAGCTGATGGCACCCTTCTTTCCTCACTTGGCTTCTGGGACACCAATGTTTCTCATCCTCTCTCCTCACTGATGCTCCTTTTCATTCTCTTTACTGGTCACTCCTCATCTCTCTAACCTAAAACTGTTGGATTGCCTGGGGCTCAGAGCTCAGATCTGTTCACTTCTCCATTTCTATTGGGTCCCAAAGGTAGTGATTCTCAACTTTGGCTGCACATCAGAATCACCTGGGCATCCTTGAAAACTCTCAGTGCACAGTAGATCAGTGCAGCCAGTCTCCTGGGTAGGACAGAGGCCTCAGTCTGTTGTCATAGCTTCCCAGGTGATTGCTACATGCAGTCAAGTTTGCGAATCATTTTCCTGAGGGATCTTATCCAGTTTATTGGCAAATCATCTACATACTAACTACCCCAATTTTATAGCTATGGCAAGTCCTTCTCCTTTACAGTGCAGATGCCTACTCAGTGCTCACAATCAGGTAGCTAAGATGCAACTCAAACTTAAAATGTTCCAATTGAGCTTTTGACGCTAAAAAATTCAACCATAGACTTTTTTTGTCTTAGCAAATGGAAACTCCATATTTCCAAGTTCTTAAGGCAAAGATCCTAGGTGCCCCCAACTCCACTCTCCCTCTCACATCTCACATTCAATTTGCAGCCAATCCTATACTTCAGACCATCCCTATCACCTGCCTGCTTCTCACCACTTCCCTGGTTCCTCCCCTGTACTGAGCTCCAATCCTCTCCTGCCTCAGTGGTTGTTGCCGTGTCCCTCGTGCTTGAACTTGCCCTCCCACATGCCCTTCCAACACAGCCAGAGGTCTCTTTCAAAACATAAGTCAGCCCTTGTTTCTCCCCTCCCCAAACCTTCCAGTGGCTTCTGATCTTTCCAAGGGTAAAACCCAAGGGCATCATTTTCTTCGGAGGGAGCTTTTCTTAATCGTTTTTTATCTATGGGCCATTTTATGCCATTGGTAACTAGACATCATCAAAACAGATGGTGGAATTGTTCTCAGCTAACAAAAATTTTACCTCTTTTTTACAAGGCAAGAAAACATTTTTAGATAGTTCTAGATCAGCATTTTCTAAACTTACTTGACCATGAAACATTTTAAAATTATGATATATGGATGGAACACCAAGAGGAGCTCATGAAATATAAATGCGGGCTTAGATTAAAGTAGACAGCACCAAAAAAGTTCTCAAAGGTGAATTAATTACTTGAATAAATGGTAAAAATTTGATTTATATGCACTTTGCTTTATTACAGAATGAAAAACCGAATTAGAGAAATCTGCTTAGGCGTAAGTTAATGAGAATAAAATATATCAGCATAAAGTAATATTTTAGGTTTTGTATTTTTGTTGTAAAAGAGGACATGCTCCAAAAATGTTTTATTAAGCATTGCTTTTGGGGGTCTCTTCTAAAATACATAACTCCTTAAAATTAGAAATGATGTTGCTAAGTGTTATTCTCATATGTAGTACAGGATGAAATAAATCTATTTCTAAATGTTGTTTTAATTTGAGAAGGCTGTAAACATTCTGCCTCTTCATGCATAATATGACAAAAAGCATGTAAACTATACATTTCACAATATTCAGGAGCAAAATTAAGCTCCTCCAAAACAGGCTTTACCTTGGATGTTGCTTATTCATCCATCTTCTCTTGATATTTTTGAAAATGAATCTGTACATAATTCTCTTCACTTAGAAGCTTTCACCATAGAAGTTCCAGAGAACCTTAAGAATTTTTGTCATTTGCAGTTGCTGTTGTTTTGATAAAACTGCCTCCCTCCAGCCTTAGGTCTGTGGGGAACCAATTTGTGCAGTATAAATATTTAAGACACCATAAATGTTGAATAATGCCACAAACATATGTTGAAATATTCAGACAAAATACACAATGCAGAGCAGTGGTCAATCAGCAGGCAGCATCCACTTGAGGGCCATTGGTCAATGCCGTCTAGAATCCATGAGGTTCACTGTTAGATAACCGGGATGTGGTGGAGTGTGGTGGGCATGAGCCGGACGCCTCTATCCAAATCCTGGCTCTGCCATATAGTGGCTGTGTGCCAGGGAAAATGCTTTAACATCTCTGTACCTCAGCCATTTTATCTGTAAGATGGGAACAATGGTAGTCCTAAAGGATCAAATAAAGATTAAATATATAAAGCATTCAAACAGAACCTGGCACATAGTAAGGCTTCTGTGAGCATTCGATTAGTGTTCTAATATAGATGGTCATAGAGTGACAGGAACAACAGTGTTTGGTGTCTGTGTACAAACATGTGTAAAATACATTTTAAAAAGTGAAAGCTGGAAGTATAATTCTCCCAGTGCCCCAAGACAACAGCCATTAACATGTTCCATGGATTGCATGGGGGGAAACATCTTCCTGGAACAGTTGATACGGTCAGACGTGCTTCTAGCATCGGGCCCTGTATTGAACTTCCCACGGGACATTCATCTGGAAATAGTGATCATAACAATAAATATGATTTATCATCCAAGCACTGTGCTTTACCTCCAATTCCTAAAACAGTCCTGCAAAGCAACACCAAGTCCCCATTTCCCTGGTGAGGAAAATGTGTAGCAGAGATTAATTGACCTTGACACCCTGGGGCTGGTGACAGGAGACCTGACATGGGTTCAGGCTGCCCTGTCCCAAGCCCAATTCCTCAATTCCTTCCCCTGGGTCCTGCCATCCCTGGACACTTAGGGAACTATAAACAACCAGACATAAAATGTGTTGACAAGAAAGAGGGCAAGAAAAGATGGCCATTTAGGGATGACCAAAGATGCCATTAAAATGAGTTCAAAGGAAAGGGCTTATGAGGGTCGGGGTCAGAGACAGGCAAGAGGGCAGAAGCAGCTCTAGGTCTGCTGCTTGAGGATTTCAAAGGCCGATACCAAGGCCAGGAGTCTCGCTGCTCCTGGTGAAGGGACAGAAGGACCTGTGGACCAGAAAGAGGGCTCCTGGACTGGAGTAACTGGCAAGAGTCTCACGAGAGAAACATAAGGTTTTGGAGCCATCCCGAAGATGCAGTCTATCTTTTGAAAGGCCCTCATTCCTTACCTATGACTCCAGACTCCATCATTCTTATCTCCTGGTATCTCTGAAACCAGAGAAAGTGAATCTTGTCTTTTTTCTTCTCCAGCCCTTAACTAAAACATATTATGCACCAAACTCTACATCTGCCTATAATTCCCACTCACAAGCAGCCCCACATACACACTGCAAAAGAAAAAGGAGGATTACCCTAGGTGTCTCAGAGATGTGGGGTCTTTTCTTGGATTCTCTGAGGCTGGGGCTCCTCTCATCCACCTGTTCCTCACTGCTCAGCACCAGGACTTTCCTTGGGGTAAATGAGCCAAAGCCAGCCGGGGTGCCACCTGTGGGGAAGCTTGATGACTAAGAAGGTTGATTCCTGCTTCCAAGTTTGTTTTGAAGCTTTATATTTTATCCTGAATACAAATGTTGTCTATACAGAGGCCACAACAGTAAAACAGAAGCCACCCCTAATCCCTTTCCCTATAGATGACCATGGATTACTAACAGATTATCCTACCACTTCAGCTCCATAGCTCTTTTCTTTAAAAAAATACTGTGCATTTTCCAATGTAATACATAGTTCCTATATTATTCCTAATGACTTACAGTGTAATATTTAATCATAATATAATACCACCGTGTGTTTAACCAACTTCTTAATAAAGAATATTCGATGGTTCCCATTTGTTTGTATTCTAAATTATAATGCCGCATATATCTTCTAACATAAATCTTTGTACATGTTATAGTCTATAATTATTTCTTAGACTCTAATCTTAGATAAATTTCTGGGAGGAAAGCTATGGGCATTTTTAAACATTTTAATTTGTATTTCTACGTGGCCCGGCAGGTATATGGTATCCATTTAAATTTTCACAAACAGTTGTTAAACGTCCTTCTCCCTACCACAACTACCTCAAACTTTTACAAGTTATAAATAAATTTAATTATATGTATATATTATATTAACATATAAATACAAATACATTTTAGCCTTTGTTCAGTCACATTTTTAAATATCTTCATTTATATTTTTAAACTAGTGTTTTTTATTTTTAAGAAATAATTTTTATTTCTTCTTTTCTGAATTATTAGCCATAGTCCATTAGCCACCTCCCTATACATTTATTTATTTTTAAACTTACACAGTAATACATTCACGCTCAGGATAGAAGTTCCTAACTTCAGGAAATGTAGAGCATAAAATGTATTCTTTCTTCATTCTCTTCTATTCATCTTTCTCTTTCAGCAAATAATTGCTATTGAGAACATAAAGTATCTTCCTTCAGAGGTTTTCTAGGGATTGGATGGCTGGGTTGGAGCATATATACACTCGAATCTGAAACATGTCAATAATCTGCCCTGCACACGTATGTGCCAATTTAACTACTCCTGAACGGCTCTGGACACTGCCCTGTGCTCAAATGCTCCCCGCTCTCAGAGACATCCATCTTCAATTCACATTGTCAGTATTGTGTGCCAAAATTGCTGTTTTCACCTGTGGGTCCCTGACTCCTTCTGAGGTTGCTGACTGTTTAGATTTCTTTTCTGAATTTCCTGTCCACATCCTGTGCCCGTGTAGGGTATGGAGCAGAAACAATAGAGATGGTAGACAAGTGAGTGGAGAATTGCTTTAATGACAAAAATTGCTAGAGGTAAGTAATAGGAGTAGACTGGGACTGACAAGTTTCCTGGGATGCAGGGGGCTGGCAGGGGGAGGGTATGATAAAATATTAACAATTGCTGAATCTGTAGGAAGGGTATCTGCCTGCGTGTTTATTTTACTGTTATTATTACTGTTATTTAAACTTTTCTATGGTTGAAACATTTCAAATATCAAGAAAAAAAAAAAAGGATCCTAGTCTTTTGCACACCAAACAGAAATCTGGATCTTGATTGGGGCCATATGTGGCCATTAATCAAAAATACTGGAGACATTGGCTAGTTAGATGTTCCAAACTAGCAAAGTCAGTTAAAGCAAGACTGCTTAAGTGTGGTCCCCGACCTGCTGGGATCTGCAAACTGTTTGTTACTATCCAAGGGAGACAGGCACAGAAATTCAGAGTAGGAGTTTAGGAACTACTATAACAAATTGACTGAGCTTTTTGTTTCTTTTGAATCTACTAATATTTAAAATGGGCTTTTGTTTTTACAGCTTTATTTTACCATTCTATTTTATAGTAATCAATTGACTGTATTTCTGAAAAGTATTGATCCATGAAGGATTAGAAATTGTTAAAAAAAAAAAAAAAGCTTTCTCACCTCAGATAGGTTGATAGGATAGATTGAGAAGCACTAGGTGAAAGGAAGGAGTAAATGGAAAGTAGTTTGCAAAATTTCTGGACTTTCCATTCATCCTGGCTTAACACAGTTGTCAAGGTAAAGTGATGAAGGGGTAAAAGAGGATCTTAAAGGGTCCCTGACTGCCTGCAGGTGCCACATTCATTCAGAGAAAGTTTGCAGAGTACCCATAAGTGCCAAGGTCTGTGCTGGGTGCTGGAGACCGCAGTGAGCAACCCTATCTGGGGTGAGTTCTGAGCATTGATAGCCTCAACATGTGCTAAGTGCAAGGGCACAGGAGACCTTTGGCCACTTGTGTGGCACCGAGAATGTCCTTGTTTCAGAGGCAGGCAGTGAGGAAGAAGAGGGGCACCTGGGTGATCTGGAGTTACCTCCGTGGTCCATGTCTCTGCATAGGAACAGAGAAAACCCCGCTTGCCAAGTGCAGACTTATTGGTTCAGGGTGACTTTATATTCGTACTCTGCCTTCATGTTGGGTCAGCCGATGCTGAGGCCCAATGTCTAGCGACACCAGGACAGGGTGAAAGGATGTGTGACAAAACCAGCGGGTCTTACCTTGGGCGATTCTGCCCCAAGGGGCATTTGGCAATGGCTGGAGACAGTTTTGGTTGCCGCAAGTGCAGGGCAGCTGCTGCCAGCATCTGGCGAATGAAAGCCAGGGATGCAGTTTTATATCCTACAGTGCACAGGGCAGCCCCCAAAACGGGTCATCTGAGCCCAAATGCCTACAATGTCCCAGTTGGGAAACTGTTCTAGGCCAAGAGAACCTGTCATGCTGTGGGCTTAGGTGTCAGCTGTCAGCTTAGGTGGCTTTTGAACACTGTGCTAGCAAACCTCACATGTGACACTTCTGGAAGTGTGGTAGACGCACTTGCTGTGGGTTTCATCTGGAATCCTCTTACCACAGCACAGGGCACGTTAGTTCACACAGATAATGAAAAACGGTGCTACTCATTTCACCCAATTCTTTCTGAAAATATTTACAATTGCAAATTTGATGGTAACTGAATTTCTATATGAATTCAGCTCAGCCTGACTGATGTCATTATGACTCTGAGATGCTGTCTCGAACCTTTAATCAACAAGAAGTGCAATAATCCCACTATGCAGAGAGAATTCCTCACATGACAATAAACAACGCTAGCAATCTATAAATCATCTTTGCCTCTGTTCCATGTTCAAGGTCTGGCTGCCATTCATAAGACAGAAGATAATGTCATATGCAGTGGAATTTGCCTTCAGTGAAGTATCCCTTAGTATTGACTTTAATGCTATGTGTATTTTTTTCTTCTCTTTTTCTTTCTTTTTTTTCTAGGCTGTCATGAATTAACACTTGGTGTTCAGATTAAGAGATTCATTTTGTTTCCAAGGAGCATATATGTTCCTTTAAGATACCAACAGATCTCACTTTTGCAAAGACACAGTGACTCAAACCATAAACAAGAACTTTTATTAGATTTGAAAAAAATGGTATGTGTGAAAATCTTAGTAGATGTTGGAAAACAGGGTGAGCAAGTTGAAAAAGAAAATTTAAAGCATTCATGTTTTCCTTTGTTCATTCAACACATATATGTATTAAGCACTTTTCATGTGTGTTTATGAAGCTGCATTATATATATTACAAGGCAAGCATTTTTATAAGAGCCGAATTTAATCACTTTCTAAAATTATCACTATGGGGATTATTTAAAAATAATTTCTTGCCACGGTATTGCCCATTTTAATACCGTTTAGCTGTGGATTAAATTTATAAACATGTTCAAGTTTTCGGTGACATAGCCATTGATTAAAAGCAACATTCAGGTATAGCAAGGGTTAAGTTGAGTATGACCAGCCACATGCAAACATCAGAGCTTGAATGACTAGATGTAGCATGTGACAAGAAAAAAGCTTAAGCCCATGTGCTCGATGTACAAGAAAGACCAGCCTCATTTTTAGTTTTGGCTAGGATTTTAACTACGCTCTGAGCCGTCCCCCTCCCTCCTGGCAGACAGGACACTCAACTCAGCCATTACAGAGTAATTACAGGCATTACTCTCTACTGCCCCTACCCACCAGCACCAAAGCAGAGAATGGCTCTTCCTTATTAGAAGAGTCCGCCCTGGTTGGCAGCCGAATATCTATCGTTCCAGGACACAAAGTCCTTGAACGCAGAATGACAGAGTGGTTAAAACACAGCTGGTTGAATTGAATGTCAGGGTTCACATTGTACCTTGGCTGGTTACTAGTTATATAATCTAAAAAATCAAGATAAAAATGGTAACTTCTGGCCGGGCACAGTGGCTCACGCCTGTAATCCCAGCACTTTGGGAGGCCGAGGTGGGCAGATCACAAGGTCAGGAGATCGAGGCCATCCTGGCTAACATGGTGAAACCCCGTCTCTACTAAAAATACAAAAATCAGCCGGGGGTGGTGGCGGGTGCCTGTAGTCCCAGCTAGTCAGGAGGCTGAGGCAGGAGAATGGCATAAATCTGGGAGGCGGAGCTTGCAGTGAGCTGAGATTGTACCACTGCACTCCAGCCTGGGTGACAGAGCAAGAATCCGTCTCAAAAAAAAAAAAAAAAAAAAGGTAACTTCTTTTGAAAACTGTTGTCAGGATGAACTTATGTGCTGCCCGGGAATCATGTTGCCACATTCTCAGGGCTCAACACTGCATAACTGGTGTTTCTGGTCCAGGGTCCACAGTGATAAACCACGCACACAACTTCTGAGATTTGTCTTTGGCCAGGAAAGGAATGGTCTTGGGGTCTGTGTACTGTCCCTCAACAGGTGATGACACAAGGAGGGTGCAGAGGGGTGGGTCAGATGTTCTCAGGTGCACAGAGTCAGACACCATGATTATTCGCATCTAAAGCCTCACTGAAGAATCATACTCATTGCTTGCAAGGAGGAAGGATAAAACGCAGGAGGAAGAGCGAAGTAGAAACAACAGGTCCACTAGGTGAAAGACCTGGATTTCAATCCAGTTTCCATCACTTAAACCTGAAGCCACCAGTTATTGAGCCTGAGTGACCCAGGCACTTGATGCCACCCTCGCTGAGCATCACCCCATCCTGCTAATTAGATGCCATCTCCATCATTTGGTGTTGGAGAAACCGAGGCTCCAAGGAAGGAGAATCGAGTAGCGTGTCCAAAGTTGTCCAGCTAATAGGTGATTCCAAAACCCATGCTTTTCTTATTCACTAATTCATTCTATTAGCATTATTGTGCCTATCCAAGTGGAAAGATGTGGGTTCTTTCGTCCACACCATGTGGTTCTCCTGCTCTCTGTCCCTCTGCAAGTCATTCATCTCCAGAGCCTTGGTTTCCCTGTCTGTAAAATGGGGCTAATGATGCCTGCTTTTCCCTGCCCATTACATGGAGCCAGATCCCAAATGGACTGATACAGGAAGGCCCTGCATGAAGTGCACTGTGCTATATACAAATAATAGCTTTTGGTGCATGCAACCAAGTTGTGCAAAGAGACGTGGGAGGGCTTGAATAACATGAGGTGGTGTCTATGAGGTTGAGTTTTGGATTTCCAGCACTAATGTCTTGCAACACCGGCTGATTGAGAGGCTGTAATGCAAACTTGTAAGGATGTTGACATATTCACCCTCAGGTGGCCTTAGTTATATCCTAGAGAGAGTCCTGATTTACCCTGTCATTTCCAAGACCCACTGCTCTCAGGGCCATTCATCTTCAATGGGTATCAGTTCTTACCTCCTTAGCTTTGTGATTTTCTGTCTCCTTCTTGTCCTTCTTGCCCCTCGTTCACTCCCAGCACTCCGGAGCAAATGCCCAATGCATAGCACTGAAGAGTACAATGGCATAAATGCTGTTATTGAAGAATCTGTTGTTGGCACCCCTTGTTCCATTTCCCCAGCACTTCCTTCTGAGAACTGCTCCTCCACACCCACCCCTCTCCTATCTGCTTGGTCCCCACTAGAGCTGCCAGGCCCTTTCCAAGCTCCTTTTACTTCCTTCCCAGATCCCACCCTCCACCACAGGTGATAGTCTGGAAGTGGGTGCAACACTGGTTGGGACCATCAGAGTCCTTCCTACACTGCTAGAACCTGAGCAATCTCTCCTGTGACTGAGTGGCAGACACCTTAAAACCTGGGGTAGTTGGTAACCATTCTCCCCTCCGTTTGGAGAAAGAGAGTCTGTGATGAGAAAGAGTGAAACCAAAGCCTGTGGGGAACAATGAAGGGGTGTGCCTCCTGGCAGCCCCCAAATCCTCACGTCCAGTTACTCCTGACATCCAATTACCTCCCGTCCTTCTCTTGCACAATACTCCCTGGATGCACTGTCAACCGATACACCCTTTTCGGTTAGCTAGCTGGATCTGGGCTGCTATTACTCCCACCTAACAACTCCTAATGAACACAGAGCATTTTCTGTAGCTAGCAATGTTTAAAACAGTTAGTCCTTGTTCATGGTATTTATTCATAAGTCTAACTTTTATAAATTGCAGAGCTGAGGTAGGCACAATTGCAAGTCCCCGGATGGACTAGAATGAAGCGCCAGCCTGCTACCCAAGGACAAAGCTAGTGGTAACGTGTACTGCTGTAATCACAACTCCTGGAAACCAAATCAGTTCATTCATTGATTCATTCACTTATTCACATAAAGAAATTGTTTTCCACTGTATTCCATCAGCAAAATACTCATGATGACTATAGAGAATATACAAGTGGACCACAACAGGACTGGCCCTGAAAGAGCAAGTGAACAAATTTAACTGTATATGCATGAATGAGTATAGCTGTGTAGGACAAGTGGACAAGTATCACCCAGAGGTAGAGAGGAGGCTGCCTGGGAGTTCAGAGGAAGTAGGTGCTACTCCAAGCTCATGGACAATGGAGGCATGGCGTAGGAAAGACATCATGGGTAGCATTTTATTTAGTCTAATTAAAGAGTAGGATAAGATAGGAATTGGAGGACATGAATTCCAGACAGTGTAGGAGGATTGCTAGCATTCTCTTCCTGCCCGAGTCCTACCCCAGTAAAGAGCTACACAGGAGCTGGGCAGCTAGAGACTTAAAAAAAATAAGGTCACTATTTTTACAGAATCCTAGCTGGCACAGTACTACCCACCCCTGAGTTAAGCATAGTTGCCTTCCTGGTCACAGGCACAACTGGATAGCTGCTCGCTGTGCCAGAAACAGAGACACTTTTAACACATGACAAAGATACACGGTGACTGGAGTTTACCACCCAAAATGGGGCACACTGAGACCAAAAGAAGGTGCCAGTAAGAATTACTCCAGAAAAAAGCCAAAAACTGAGACCACTCTGGGCAAACCAAGAGTAGCCCCAAGCTTTCCTGCTGCTGCAGGGAGGCGATTACAAAGACAAAGAGGGCTTGACCTGAACATGCCAAGATCCAAACGCATTATTCAGAAAATCTTGTTCCTCCCTGAGGATACGTGGTAGAGAGTGAAACCAAAGGGTTTGGGCAGTTCTTTCCTAGCAAATACAAAGATTGTGGAATAAACGTTCTCTCCATTAAACATGACACAAAATGGAGGAGGGGGTGGGATATTTAAGGTCATATGCAGTGAAACAAATGGCAAGGGGAAATGAGATTAGAAATGGCCTGGGGAAGTATCTGACTTGCAGAAGTAAGTAAATGCCACCACTGATTGAGTCCTTATAATGTGGCAGACTGTTGAATGAATGACTCGATGAGATGCCTTGCATAACTTCATTAACTCATTCAATTCTGGGAATGACCCCACACACCAGGTGTCATTATCAGTGCCACCTGACAGGCAGAAAACCAAGGTTCAGAGACATTTGGGGACTTGCCCAGAATAAGGAAGTGATGGGGATGTATGTCCCCACCCAAATCTCACGTTGACATGTGATCCCCAGTGTTGGAGGTGGGCCTGGTGGCAGGTGTTTGGATCATGAGGGCAGTTCCCTCAGGAGTGGCTTGTGCCCTCCCCATGTCATAAGTGGTGATGAGTTCGCACGAGAACTCGCTGTTTAAAAGAGCTTAGAATCTCCCTGGCCTCTCTGGCTCCCTCTTTCCCCACGTGATATGCCTGTTTCTCCCTTCACCTTTTGCCGTAATCGGAAGCTTCCTGAGGCCCTCACTGGAAGCAGATGCCAGCACCACACTTCCTGTGCCGACTTTAGAACCGTGAGCCCAAATCAACCTCCTTTCTTTATAAATGACGCAGCCTCAGGTATTCCTTTATAGCCATGCACACAGCTACTAAAAGGCAGAGAAGGGATTTGGATTGAAGGCTGCAGCTTCCAAATTCCATGCGCTTTCTCCTGCTTCAACTGAAATTACCATTTCGGAGGACACTCTTTTAAATGCATGATAAAAATGTAAGAGGGACTAGAGCTGCTTGGTGCATCCCCGGAGAAGGGACCACAGAGGTCTCCACGCTACTCGGGAGCATTCTTGGCTTCATCTTGGCTTCAGAGGGAGCCAAAGGGGAACACGCACTCCACGCATCGGGCAGGTGCCGCACTCGCCCTGGCTTAATTACAGGTAGTCAGCATGGACTCGCCAAAGAAAAACCACGCGTGGTTGATCTGATAGAATTTTTCAAGGAAACAGCACTGAGTCAACAGGAGGAAGCCTGGCTATAATTTACTTGGACTTCAAGAAAGCTTTTGATATAGTAGCACACAAAAGACTAATATTCTAGGTCAGCAAGTATGTAATGGCGAGGGAGCTGCTTGAATGGGTAAGGAACTTGTCAAGCTCTTCAAGATAGAGCAGATAAGAGTCAGAGCAAACAGCCGGGAGAAGGAAAGATGTGACAGTCGGAATTCTGCCGACAGCAGCACTCCAGAGGGCTTTGTTCATTTCCTGACTGTTCTGTTAGCGGGGTTTGAGTTAAGAGAAGGCCGGTTGGCTTTTTCCGAGGGCCTGGAGATTTAAGTTTAAATTTTTTAGTCCAGAGGTGCTCGTGGGTCAGGGGGAGGCTTTATTTGGTGGCTGGAGCTGAAGCAGCAATTTCCACTGAAGTTGCCTGAGGGAACTGAGATTCTTCTGAGGATTTAAAGTCATCCAGGCATCAGAATGTTTGAGCTTTGGTTTCACTCGCAGCATTTCTTTATCTGTCTAGTCACCATTTTCTAATTTCCCTTGAGGAGCCCTGTTCCTCACACCCTCAGGTCCCATAACCCACATGAGGCTCAATCCTCAGTCCCAAAGTGGGGAGCAGAACCCCGAGCTGACATGAGCAGCACCTTGTGCACCCCAGGGCTCCATGGCTGGATCCGTGGCTGGATCAGGGGTGGACGCGTGACTCGGGGCCACCTTGGGATTACGGTGCCAGGACTGGCTCCTCCGCAGATGTTGCCTGACCAGACGGCCGCCCGGGGGTAGGAGGATTGAGGGGCAGGTGTCCATGGGTGCCACAGCCGCACCTGGCGAGAGATAGGCGGGGAGGAAGCAGGTGCAGGAGCCGCGCAGACGGGAACCTGAGCCTGGGAGACGTCTTGTGAGTGGACATTTTCTTCCTGTCGAGGCCAGTCTGGGTGGGGCTTTCTTTGACTTGCAGCACACAGAATCCTGACAGAAGCAAACATCCCTCAATCACACATTTTACGTATCACCATCGGGTTTTTAGACACAGAACCCTTTGTTCCAGAATTTAATACAGAAACATAAAATGGGAGCTGCTCTGAGTGAAGCAGGGGTGAGGCCCTGACTGCCCCAGCCCCAGTCATGGCCAGTCCTACTCGGGATTAAGGGATCATTCCTAGAAGTCTTTGGAGAATTCAGATATCTCTCCAGACCAATACACCCGTTTAGTGTTCAAGGAAATGGAGGCCCACTAAGGGTTAGCAACTTGCCAGGGGTCACAAAGACCATTTGAACCAGAGCTAGCGTGTTCTTTATGTGCCAAATCTCTTCTTTTCCCTATCAAAATGGACTTCTTTTTTATCCTCTCAAATATACAAATATGGGGGTGATATTCACAAACCCTGTAAGATTCTGCTTCTGCTTGCAATAACATTAATTGATCATCTGGTATACATTGGGTTTTGTCCTATGAATTTGTGCACCTGATCAATTTTTCTTTATTCTTAATCAGTATCATCATTTTTTTGAGGCTGTTGCTCAGACTGGAGTGCAGTGGTGTGATCCTAGCTCATTGCACTTTTGAATTCTGGGCTCAAGCAATCCTCCTGACTCAGCCTCCCAAGGAGCTTGGACCACACGATCATCATCATTTAAATAACTATCTTTGTTCAGTGCCCCAGTGATGTGCTAGACTCTGCTGAGCATCTTGCCAGTGCTATCCTGTAGCATCTTCATAAAGTCATTCTAAATATTAGCTGCTATCACCAGCTCCAGTTTATAAACGGGCAAACTGAGGCTTCGGGAATTCAGATTCATTTGATCAACAGATATTGTTCCAGTGCCTATGATGTGGCAGCAACTGTGCTGTGCATTGAGAACAGAGCATCCAAAGAAAACGACACTCATTTCCCTCCATGGAGGACAGAGGCTAGTGTGGCTGGAGGGTAGAGAAAAAGGGGAGTGAGTCATGACCACTGCTGGGGAGATGGAGAGGGCGAGATTATCCCGGGGCTTTAACGAGGCTACTGGAAATTGTGGTTTTTATCACCGGATCCATGGAGGATCATTTATGGGTTTAAGAGAAGGTGGTGACAAGAATTGCACTTTTGATGCACAATTTGGAATAATGTGAGATTGCAGAGATACAGTTCACCAAAGGGATTTGAGAAATATTGAGGGTAAAAATCTTTTAAGATGTGGGCAATCTTGCTTAAGGGGGATGAAGAGGGAAGAGACCAAGGGTGATGGCTAGGGCTTGAGCTAACCCACTAGATGGGGCATGACACTAGTCACCAACATGGAGACCATAGACAGAAGTCCTGTAGGGGAGATCGTGATTTCAGCTTGGGTATATTGAATTTGAGAGAGACTTGAAAGCTGGGGTTGTTGAGTGTTCTGTTGAATAGATCTGGTAGAGAGCAATCTTCTGGGAGCCTTCAGTTTATATGTAGCAATTTGAAGCATCAAAGTAGAGGAGAACTTCTAGGAAAGAAAGAGGAACAGTAGGACAAATACTAATAAAGACAAAGGGTGGGGCAAGCAAGAACTAGAGGGTAAGAACAGAGCCTTGAGAATGCCCACATTGGAAAGCCATGTAGGCGAGCATGAGGAAGGCAGATCGGGAGGTGGGGTCCATGCTGGGGCTGTGCTGGCGTGGATGGCCCAGGACACAAGTGGTGTGTTAGCCAAGCAATAGCGGCAGATGGTGGAGTCAAGTCAAGGGTGAATGCAAAATGGAGACATGGATAGGACATGGCTGGCCAGGAGAGGGAAGCGGGAGAAGGGAGTCCTGAGGATTTTGCTTGTTTGTTATTAAGATGAGCGAGAAGCATATTTAAGAACTGAAAGAAAGAATGGCAACTGAGAGGTTGAGGTTATAAAAGGGAATAAAGTCTAATTGAGAATCTTGGTTCTCTGTGAAATGGGCTTCAGAACAATGATGGGAGAGTTGACCTCAGCCTAAGGAGGGTCAGCCCTTTCTCCATAACAGGAGAAGGGGAGGAAAGGGAGTGCCAATGGATTACAAGGTATCACCCATGGTCGGCCAGCCAAGAAGTAACAGGGGCTAATCTCACTCTCGGGCTGTTCTTACACGAATGTCACTCTCCCTTATGACATGACTACATTAATTGTCATTTGTTTTATCAGACTTGTGACTTTGAGTGCAAATAGTTCCCCCAAACTATTTTGGGACATGAGCCTCCTGGTAATATCTGCTGTTTACTTGAGAACTTGGGTACTGGATTTTAACACAAGACATTAACGTAGCCCCATGAATGTTGGTCAGGGAACTCAGACTCTATGGAGCCTTTACAAATTTCGATTTCCAGGCACCAACACAGGGGACAGTGATACGGAAGCTTGGCAGGTGAACCAAAAGATGTTGTCTGCTGTAAAATCTCCCTGTTTTATATATTGTTTGGTTAAGTTTGGGAACAATAGAGTTAAGGTGTTATTGATAATATGTGGCATTTGAGGTGGGTCCCTGGGTAGCCAGGTCTACACAAATAGAATAATCAATTGTCTCCATAGCGGGTCCGGGATTCCAGGCGTCTGCGGGAATTGACTGGCTGTAGAGTTCTGAACTGATTCTAAACTAGTGGTTGTCAGCCCTGGCTGCACATTAGAACCACCTGGGGAGATTTTATCAGCTGCATTTGGGACAAGTTGAATTTGAATCTCTGGATGAGGGATTCACTATCTTTTAACTGCTTTACATAGATATAATTTACATATCATAAATTTCACCTGCTTTAAGTATACAATTCAATGGTTTTTAGCATATAGAATTGTGCAACCATCATCATAATTACATTTTCATCCTTCCCAAAAGCTTCCTAGGTGATCCCAGTGTGTAGCCAGGATTGAGACCTGCAGTAAAAATATTATTTCTTTATGCTTTGACCATGCATTGCATGTGTGGTGAAAGACAAGTGTCAAGGTCTATAGATGCCACGTGCCTGTGTTCTGAAACTCTTAGTGGTTGAAGAAGACCAATGAAAGATTGCACATAAGCTAATAAAACCCAAACGTCTATCTCAAAGTCCCTATCTTAGTATTTATTCATTTATCCATTCAAATAATATTTGACTAACTGATACATACATGTAATACATATGTAAAATATATATGTAATGTATATGTATGTATGAAATGTGTCACTCATTATTTACTAACCCTGCAATAAGTCCCAGGGATTCACCAAGGAGCAGCAATTGGAGTTTTCAATAACAGGAACCATGAAAACTCCAAGAGGTCCTGAATTATTGCTATTTTGTTGTGTAAAGGGGCGTATGAAGTGTTCTGTACTATTTATATGTTACTCAAAAACAAATCCTCTTTTGAAAATGTAAGTCATCATCTCTTAAAAATTTATTTTAAATATTTTTTCAGGACCTCTTGGAGTTTTCAATAATAGGAACTGTGAAGCCCAATATTGTTTATCTTCTAATAGAACACAATATACACAGACAATCAGAGTATATAGGACAATATAAGTATAGATTAAAAGTTACAATAGAAGTTTTGATTTTTTAGTTATAGTAGATAAAGATATTGCCCACATTTATCAAAGGCGTTGCTCATCATAGCAATGACATACATACTGTAACATGTACATTGAAAAGTCTATATGAGTTTAATAGGTTTGGGCCATAATCCCAAAAGACACAATTTTGAGTGTTGAAATCCTGAAAAATTGAAAACCCCTAAGGTCTATAATCCAGAAAATTACACTTTTGAAATATCAAAATCCTCAAAATATAATTCTGGAAAAAAATTTAAACTAAATCTTTAATGAAAACATTTATTTACATTTTAAAAGGGAATATTTTTGAGAAGCATAAAAACAGGACAGAATACTTGATTGGCTACTTTATGCAATAAAATAGGCAATAATAACACACATATTTTTGCAAGCATAAACACTCAGGTATAGTAAAGACATTCACATGGGTATAACAGTTATGAGCAGGCAAGCTCTGTTCATAAAGAAATAGATCAAAAATCAAGATATATGAATGTGTATGATTATGATTGGTGACTGCATGCACCCAGGTTCATGACTGTGGTTATCTGAATTATCATGACAGATAACCTGTATTTTTTGAGGAGATTGATTAAAAACTGTGATAAGTTACCACGTGTGCAGATGGCAAACGTGGTAAACATTTAAGAAATGTTAAAGAACATTTAAGAAATGTTAAAGAAATGTCAAGCAATATTATCTTTCACAAATGCAAATGTACGAAAGACATCTCTTATTATTTAAAAAGATATCTCTTTATTCATTAATTAAAATTAATTAATTTCACACACATGCACAATGCTTACACACAAATTCAACTTTGTGATAAGGCGTTTTCATGGAGTCAATTTTCAAAAATGCATAATATGAATTAGAACTCTCTAAAAGTCTTTACACAATTTATACCTTCAGTGTCGGAAATGACGTGAAGGTGAAATACGGAGCATAGTGGGTTGGTGCTATGTGTGAAAGGGAAGTAGTCATACATAATTGAATAATTTGGGAGAAAATATTTCTTGCATTTTTCACCTGCATTTTCACTTCTATGATCTTCCAAACACTTGGTGCACTCGTATTTGGAGAGTGTTTGTGATCTATGCTTTTCTTTTCTTTTTCTTTTCTTTTTTTTTTGAGACAGAGTTTCACTCTTGTCATCCAAGCTGGAGTGCAATGGTGTGATCTCGGCTCACTGCAACCTCCGCCTCCCTGGTCCAAGCGATACTCCTTCAGCCTCCCGAATAGCTGAGATTACAGGTGCCTGCCACCATGGCCAGCTAATTTTTGGTATTTTTAGTAGAGATGGGACTTCACCATGTTGGGCAGGCTGGTTTCAAACTCCTAACCTCAGGTGATCTGTCCACTTTGGCCTCCCAAAGTGCTGGGATTACAGGCATGAGCCACCGTGCCCGGCCTGCACATTTTATAAGTATGTGCTTGTTCATTAGAAAGTCTGATTATTGCATGGCCATTGCAATTAAGAGAGACTTTCTGCTTTGACAGCATCAATAATCATTAGCTTTTAATATTTTATATTTCACCTTAGGTAGCCTCGTACACTAAACTTATCACAGCCTTTTTTCAAGGGAAGAATTTCACAGATTCCTTCCATTGTGTTGTGAAGGATACAGTAAGAAGGAAAGATATGCAGCTTCCCCAACACCAAATTAGCCAGAGTTCTCAGAGAGATGATACTGATAAGATATGTATATATACAGAGATATGGAAGAGGAGATTTATTAGGAGAATTGGCTCATACAATTTTGGTGGCTGAGAAATTCCATGACAAGCTGTTTGCAAGCTAGGATGCTGGGATAATGGTAGCTTCCTGGTTCAGTCAGTCTGAAGGCCTCAGAACCAGGAAAGCCAATGGTGTAACTCTCAGCCCAAGGCCAAAAGCCTCAGGACCTGGGGGTGCTAGTGGAAGTCCCAGAATCCAAAGACTAGGGATCCTGGAGTTGCGATGTCCAAGGCAGCAGAAGAAAAGTCTGTCCCAGCTCTCAGACAGAGAGACCCATCTGCCTTCTTGCCTTCTGTCTTTGTTCTCTCCAGGTCTCCAGCAGATTGGATGATGCCCACCAAGAATGAGGGCAGATCTTTCTCATCAGGCCACTCAGACTCACACACCAGTCTCCTCTGGAAACACCCTCACAGACACAACTCAAATAATGCTTTCCTGGGTTTCTAGGCATCCCTTATTCCAGTCAAGTTGACATGTGGAGTAAAGCCCACAAGTCCACCCCTTATTCACTTGGCTCCCATGTGCCTCTCCTTAAACCATACACAATTTCCCAATAAAGACAACAACAAGTTTGTTGTTTGAAACAATAAAACAATAGTTTCACCTAACATGATGCAACTAACACAACGCAGCGATCCTGTGTACAGATGAAAGCATGCGAATTCCTTCTGCAAGATTCAACTTTCAGAATTTCACCATCTGAGACTTTAGTCTCAGGTTGGTGATTTGGAAGGGTTTTAGATGTTAGGGATTTTAGACTCTAGGGATTTAAACTTTTCAGGATTTCAACATTTGCAATGATGGCTTTCATGATTGTGTCTTTCAGTGTAACGATTGGCATTGGAGCTGAACGTGCTGAATACTAGAGTGCCACAAAACAATACTTAAAATAAGTCTACTGGCTTAAAAAAAGACATGCCTATTGTAGAATCTAGAGATGGAAATTAGGTCTGTATACGATTTAACAAGTGCCCAAGCACTGGGAGGAATCGGTGGCAGAAAAAAACAATGGTCCTCATGGCTTGTAATTGTCTTCACAAATTTAACTGTGAGATGACCAAAACAGCAAGCAGTGTGTGCCTGGCTTATACGTGAGACTGAATGAAAGTCTGGGCTTGACTTATGTCCTCCTGGGTACTAGAAGACTTGAGAAATTTAAATGTAAGAATGGGAATTCAAACACATGTGTCTTTTCTAATTGCCACACATGTAGGAATGCACATTTTGAGACACAGGCAGAAACACAACCTTACTCAGTGTTAAGATACCCTTCCCCACTACCCCGACCAAGAGCCCATTCCAGCCCAGATTGGCTGTTTCCATCTTGTGAAGTCCTGCATGCTGGCTGGTGACTGATGCCTGTGGAGACAGTACTCACAGGCCAAGACAAGGACTTGGTTCACATGCTTGGGAAGAGAGGGAGAGACTTTTGAGCCAATTCTATGATTTAGATACGTAGAAACGGTTCCTCAGTAACAAAAGACTCAATTCTGTATTCAAGACAGAATAATCTCTTGACACCGCACCCCTGCCTCTGTTAGAGTCCTCTAATCTGGTTGAGAACAATTGTCATGAAAAGACCAAGTCATTCCCTGCAGCCCCCAGTCTGCTCTCAGCTGGCACCTCTCCTGTCCCATGGAGCCCGTCATGCTCATGGGAACAGCAGGGGAGACATGGGCATGGGTGGGGGAGGATAGAGGGCGAGATGGAGAACCACAGCTTGGCATATTTCCCTTGATTGTTTTCTGGAAGAAATGACCAGCAGCTGGGCAGTTTATGCAGCTAGAACTCCAGAAATGATTCATGTGTTGATATGTTAATTAGGAGCCATCATTTTTCAGTAGAGCAACCCAACAAATATGATGACTAAATAAATCTGTGTGCTTCAATACCAACAGCAGCATTTAATCTGAAGAGGCACAGCTCCACGCAGACACCTCCTGGGGAGACAGCAGATTCTGATTTCAAGGGAAGGGGCACATTCCTTCTGCTGCCTGGCCTAGGGAGGGGAGGTTCTGAGAATGGATGCTGCTGGGGGGTTTAGATGGATCTCATTCTCTAGATTATGCACTGGAATCAATTGGGCATACGAATTATAACAACAACAACAACAACGTTCACAAAAATAATATCAGAGAATGTGTACTCCCCGTATTTTATGTGCCAGACACTGAGATTAAGACTATGACATTGTCTCATGAAATACTCACAGCAATATATAAGCAATAAGTATTACTATTATTACCATCTCTAATTTCCAGAAGAGGTGTTAAGGCTCAGAGATGTTAAGCGACTTACCCAAACATGCCAAAGACAGTAAGAGGCAGGGCTGAAATTCGAATGAACACAGATGCATCAGGCATGAAACTTCTGCTCTTAATGACACTAGGAAGGGGATTGGAGATGGACATCCAGGAGTCCCAGCAAATGCTTGAAGTTATTCCACCTCAGGACTTTTTCCCACTGCTGAGAAGCCAGGATGTTGAATTGCTTTTGGCTGAGAACTTCTGTCCTCTTCGTGGAAACTTCTCTTGAAGCCCCAAACAAAGAGGAAGGATGCTAAGGCTGTTCCAAAGAGACAGGAGCAGATGATTTGGAGGTGCAGGAATAAAAACCTGGAATGGAGAAGAAACAAGAGAAGATGGGACACATCAGGATATCCTAGGGCCATCACAGGTACCAGGTGTGTGGGTACAACCTGCTGGTGTGTATGGGAGCAAGACTGACATGAGTAGACCAGCTCTTTTCTTCCTCGGGGAGGAGACAGAGTCTTGCCTCCAAGAGCATGTTCTTTCCAAACCCAGCATTTTCACAAGTGTGTCCTCACAACTCTAGTCTTGAATGGTGCATCTACCCCCATAAAAGCTTTTCTGTTAAAAACTTTTGAAAAATGCTGGGTATTCTATTCCCCCCTTGAAGAATCCAAATGCAGTTGTTATGCTAAAGACTCTAGGCAATACCATTGTAAAAAGAAGATGAATTTAACTTCAAGTAACACATACTTTACCAAGGACATTTGTTCACACCTTTTAAAGTAAACCACAAACACCATGCCAGGGGTTCCACCCTGGGAAAGGCTTTGCCATTTGAGAGGGGTCAGTGGTGGAGATTTGCAGGCCCTAGAGGTCAGGAGCATGGAGATGTTCCTGACAGTGGGAGGAAAGATTGCAGCGGCTGGCCCAAGGAGACCATCGAAAACTAAAACTTCACCTGGCCAGTATTGCTCTGCTTCTGTTCATCAAATTAGAGGCAAATATAGTTTGCTAGTACCCTGAATTTCCTTATGTAAGAAACAGAATTGCCTTTGGCCTTAGAGCATATTTGCCTCTGCTATTTCTCTCTTTAATATGCAAAATGTATATAATATGGAAATGTGTTTTGTTTGTGATGCTGAACACCTGGGGAGGCCTTGAACGCTGTCCTTTGTTCTAAGGGTCTGAGAGCTGTCCTTGGTCCTGAGTTGGGCAAGGCCATTTTCTGAACAGTTCCTGTGATATTTAAAATAGCTCCTCTCTAGTCATGTGAGGCCTTATATTCCAAGAACTCACAGAAAGAATAAAACATTTCTGCTCAACAAGGGGAATGTTGCTTCCACAGTCTTCTAAGTAGTGTCCCTTCTCAAATAGAGCACCGCCTTTTAGCTCTGAGCTCTCTGATGAACTTGGCTGTACCAAAAAAAAAAAAAAAAAAAAGCCTAGATCTAAATTTGGGGGAAGAGGCTGGATTACCCTGCATGAAAAAATCAGAGTGTGTGTTCTTGCAACTTGATTTCTTTCTCAGTCCCTCTAAATACTGATGAAACTCTACCATACATACAAATTGCCTTCTTTGGATGATGAGAGGGTGGGAGATGGTGAGAATGGCTGGTTTTGGCTTCTGGATCAGTGTAGTAGTTCAGAGAAGCACCATGTGCAGGACTGTTGGAGGGTCATGTGTCATGGAAATTATGCTCCTGAGGAAGATATGACTATGGAAATGGAAGCCCCCAGGCCCCTTTCTAGGAAAGATTTGAACTTCCATAGTAGAGTGGAATCTAAGAGTTCATGCATCTAGATTTCAAGAGCGGGGGCTGGCAGGGCAGCGGTGACATTGAATCAGACCTTGGAATTGAGCTCAACAAGCTCCCTTTACTATTCCCTCCATTGATGCTCATGAGAGGAAATGCATTGTTAGGATGATGGGAAGGGATTGTCAGAATAATGGAATGGAATGGCTTCAGAAATACTTGCATTCTTTTTATGAGCTGGGCTCAAATGGTTGCATTGCCCAGCCTAAGTTGTAGCTAATGAAATCCCCTAAAAGAGTAGGAACCAGTAAGACATTACATTATCCTATTGCCTCCACCAAAATGTAAGTTGCTTCGTTGCTCTTATAATTTCGGTGGGAAGGGGCCCATGTGCCACTGTTTTGCATTTTGTAAGGCAAAAATGAGGAAGGTCTGGACACTTTTACTCTAGGGATGCAAATGACCTCATGTGTTTAAAGTCAAAACCAGTAGACTCAACCATGTGAAAGTGAAACCTTGAATAATGTCACCAAACATGGAGAATGGGCTGAATTTTAGGAAAATCCAGGATTACAAATCCCACTGCTACCCTGAACCAACCAAAAGTTTATGTGGATGCAACTAGACCTTCAAAAGGTGGAAAACACTAAGCTCTTACAATTCACTGTTCTTGACTGCATTCCTTTCTGGAGAACAGCTTCACAGAGACCTCAAAGTGAAGTGAAGTTACTCAAAAAATACTTAATATTTTGAATCCTCACTTTGTTACACACAAAAACTGCACTGTGTAGATAACTTCAGCTGGATACAAATTCCAATTTGAAAACCCAACATAAAATGCACTCCCAAGAATACATAATTAGACAACGTTTATTATGACAGCCTGGGGGCTTAACGTGTTGAATATGGGTTAATCTTGGATAGATTTAAAGCACCACCTGTTCACTTCTGTTAAAAAATATATTATAATTGTAATTTCTGTTTCACTGAAGTACTTAATCCTCATGTATTTAGTTTCATCTTTTGAATATGTAGTTGGTTTCAGAATACCTCCCATCAGTCAGAGCCAGCAGGCGGCCCCTTTACTGAAAACGTCTGGGTGTCACTGAAATGTGACTTCCAGAACAGGCCCATGGCTCATAGAGGCCTTTCTGTCTGGGAAACCATTGCTAGTGGAGCCATCAAGGCCAACTCAGGACCAGGGAATCCTTTCAGCCCTGCAAGGGAAAAGGTTGCCCCAAGGCATGTGGGCACAGAGCTGGCCAGGCCTTTGATGGCCTGAATTCACAGAGGCCAGAGGTAGTTGACCCCTTAAAACATTATACATTGTGTGCACATTTCAAAATATCACTCTGTATCCCATAAATATGTGCAATTATTGTGTGCCAAAAATAAATAAAATAATAAACAATAATAAAATAAATAATAAAAGGGGAAAAAGTGTGCTTGCTTCTCCAAAACAGAGAAGTTCTGTGGAAGCCATCCATACCTTCTACTTTCTCAGTTCCGTGTTTCCTGGGGCCACCGGGGTGGGTGAGGACAGGAATTAAAACAATGAAGAAGATACTGGCAACTGATTTTGTACTCACCTTATGTCTTCCACCAGGTTATACGCTTCTTGAATGAAGGCCATTCGGGTCATAAGGTGATTGAAAGATATCTAGTTCAACCCTTTATCACTAAAGCCAGAGAGTCATGGGGTCATCTCCAGGGTTATATGGGGAGGCATCATAGCTAAGAGCTCAAGCTTTGGGGGTAGGGTATCCAGATTCTGCCTCCCAGAGGACACTGGTCAATGTCCAGAGACTTGCTTGTCACGACCAGGTGATACTACTGGCATCTCTGGACTGAGGAGAGGCCAGGGCCTCTGTTAAACACCTTGTGATGCCCAGGGCAGTACACACCACGAAGAACGTTCTGCCTCAAATGTCCATCATGCCAGGCCTGAGAAACCCTGTGTTAGCCGTATAACCTAACACAATTCATTCAACTTCTTCCGAGCTTTGGATTTTGTGTATGTAAAAGGGAATAACAATGATACCACTTCATTATCCAGAGGCCTGGCCGAATTAGATGAGATAACAAATGGGAAGTGGTCATGGATTGCCAGCTAGCCTCGCTCCCCTTCTGCCTTCCCCCATTTAAACAGCCACCTTTGCAAACCTCTCCCAGTTGCTCTCTCTTTGACTCTAGATAAGCCGCTGTAGTCAGGCCCTTATTAGGACACGGTTGGCCTGGGGCCACTGTCCAAAGAAGGAGTGCCAGGGTCTCTCTCTGTGGAATTCCCAGAGTTATCTTAGCTATCAGCCAGAGTGTGATTACACCCTTCCTGCTCTGCTCCAGAATCAGGAGGGGCCGCTGCTGGCAGGAAAACAACGGACATCTGCTGTGGCTTCCCATTCTGGCTCCATGATCAGCTGGGGGAGGCCAAATCCCTCACCCCATCCTCACCTCCCTTTCCTCCTTTGTATAATGGGCATCCCCACAGTGCCGGCCTCATAGGGCTGTTTTATGAGGTCCTCAATGGGGTCATCTTTGTAAAGTGCTTAGAGCTGTGCTTGACACAAAATTAGCACCATACGCTTGTGAAATAACACCCACCAATGTGTCAGAAATAACAAGGGGGGAAAACGGCCACAGCATCAAGCCAACAAGACCAGAGGCTTCTTATAGAGGCAACTATAAGGAGGGGCAGTGAAGGTGGATCAGGCGCGTCCACTGTGGATCGGCGACACCCCATTGCTGACACCAGAGAGCAGGTACAACAGCCCAGGCCCCGATGGACCCATGGGGAGGCTCCAAGAAAGTGGCCTGGGTGGGAAGCACACACAGATCACCTCTGGGCTGCCTCAGCACTTTTAAACTTGATTGACTTTTATTTCCCTCTAGAGACTGCAAATGCTGGGTTGCAGAAAAAGGAATCAGAATTAAAGAGAAATGGAAGGAGTTTAAGGTAGATGTAGGATACTATCTTTACAGGTCAGCTGGCTAGCAACAGGATTAAAGAAAGTTTTGTGGGAAAGCAAAATCATAATTTCAGGTTCCTCAAATGGACCTATTTATCTATAAATGAAAAAATCCCTTAAAGTGGAATATTCTATAATAGCATATTTAAAATATTTCTAAAGGTAGTCATTTTATACAGAGTTTATCTTGACCTTAGGCTAAGCACATATCCTAAGGTTAATTCACACGTTTTAAGAGGTTGCATTATGGATCAAAATGTGGAAAGAAGAAAGGAATTGAGGGGCAATGTTTTTCACTGGCCACTCACAATAGAAGCAGCCGTGGGAAGGAGAATTGTATTTTCAGTGCCATGAGAACAATTTGAAAATGATTAGTTCTAGTTCCAGATCTGCCTACAATAACAATAGGGGGAAAATGTTCTCTTTTGTAAAAGGTCTGAGTGTGGTGCCCAAATTCCATTTTAGAACCTTAAATATAAGAATTGATTTTATTCACATCTAAAGTTTTCGCATAACTAAACAGCTTTCAGTGTTTGGGTAGAAATTTATTTACCAAAGGGTTAGTAGCAACATTTTTGAGATGGCTGTGTACCCTCTGAGGGATGGAAAGTATGGAAGTGAATTACTCCTAACCAAAGGTTCAAGTTCCCAATTTTTGTTCTCAATCAAAAAATGTGTGTGAGACATCCAAGCAGTCCAAAGAAAGAAACATCAATAAAGTAGCCTATTCTAGCAAATTGTCCAGGCGTTTGGTTTAATGCAAAGGTCGCCCCTGGTTTGCTAGTATTAACTGGGTGTCTACTTGGAGACAAACACCATCCTAGTGGTTGGGGGTACAGAGATGAACAAAACAGATGCCCTCATGGAGCTTGGCTGCCTGTAGGGGAAGATGGTCCAGAAATAATAATACCTTGAACAGAAACACTTTATATCATGTGTCAGAAAGTGATAAGGGCCAGGAAAAAAATCTAGTGGGCAAAATAAATCAGGAGGTCTGGGGAGGGGTTAAGAAAGGAGGCTGGTTACCATTTTAAATAACACAATCTCTATAGGACACATTTGAAGGTGAAAGTTTGTGCAAATATTTGGACAGGACTTGGAAGTGATTACCGGTTGTGATATGCGGTTACCTGGGGGAGGAGTGTTCCCAGCAGGAGGGAATAGCCAGTGACCCTAGAAATGGAGACAGAAAAAAGAAAAGAGAAAGGCATCTTCCAAAATCTTTTCACTATTCACATTGAGTGGTGAGTTCTCAATAATTAATTTTTTTCAGATACTATTAGGGCAACCAAGTTTGGCCACTCTTAAAAAGTAAAGTGGCTAAATTTCCCCTGCAGAGCTAGATTTGCATACAATGCTTAATTTTATACAGTTAAAATCCAGTGATGATCAAAAATAAAAATTTAATGCCTGGAACTTTAAGTATGCTGCTCTTCAATTATTTGGGTTGTTAATGTAACTAATCAGTTTTTTAAATTTGAAGCTATCGAAATTTGTAAAATATTTATAAGCAAGTGAAGAAATACCACACACAGACAGTGTTAAAAAATAAGTCTTTTAAATAAGAAAATGGAAATGTCATTTGGCATTTTTGTCATTTGCTTTCAGTTGAGCATGTCAAACATTATAGGCCAGCAAGATGGCAGACTTAATTAAGTGCATGTAAAAGAGACAGAAGTGGTTTTTACAGAAGCTATGTAAATGTGAAAATAGGCATGGATAATTATGTGCGCTCACATATTCTGTTTCACATTTGGATTCTAAATAGTTTTTAAGGTAGGGTAAGTGTGGGAGGTATACTTGATGTAAAGTCCTTGCTGTATGTTTTAGATGCTTCTACCCCTTTTAGTTAAACAGACTCTGGAATACGACCGATGAATCATTTGATGCCAGATACTGCTCAGTAGCAACTATGATAAGCAGTCATCAGCCACCTTTGGAGGCTGCGTTATGACTATGTAATATTTTTTGCTAGAACTTGATGATTCATGCGTATTTCATAGCAGAGAGAATATTTATAATCCAAAAGCAATCACAGATTTGGGATATTTAAACTAAATTTTGTATTTTCCTGAGGCAAAAAAATTTATAGGAAATATAATTATTTATAAGCTGGTTACATGCTGCAATAAATATTAGAATTGAACAAGCTTGAGAGACATTGTCAGTTTTCCAAATAAATTTCTGTGGTGTATGTATTTTTAAAAGCAACCAAGTTCACCATGCTTATAAAGCTGAGAAATTTTATGGCCACTTGTGGATGATGATTAAGCACTTTAAGAAGCCATGTGGGCTTGTCCAATAGGTGATGCAAATGCCTGGAGCAACCCCGAGTCATAATTATGCACCAAACTGTCAATGAGTCATAGATGCCTACGCTCTTCCTCAATTCACCCATTTAGAAGGATCTCATTGTGTCTTCTCTATGGAGTGAGTTTTGCACAGACATTCTCTAACAAAAATTCATTGTATTGTCCAAAACCCCTTAATCCTACAGAGATTAACAGAAGCTCTGAAAGCCTGGGTTCTATATAATGATTCACATGCCCATACACATATTTTACAGAATATATGGGGTGCACGTGTGTGTAGAGCAACTCTCATTGTTTAGTTTGCAGAAGGACTAGAAGCACTGACCACAGTGTGTTTCAAGAGAAAAACCCACAGTCATAGAGATTAGGATTTACTTATTGAGTTTCTAGGACCACTCACAGCAGCTGTGCAGTGGGCTCACGATACACACTGAAAACCCCAATCTGCTAGTCCACAGTTCAGCAAAACACTAATTGTACATAATTTCAATACATAGAAGCTTATTTTTATGTTGATGGTTAACATTCTCACTTTTCAGCTGAGTATTTTGGCTTCATGCGGGAACTATTAGAAGGATAGAAATATGATCTGGACATTCATCTGTCCGTAGATGTGCAGCTAAGCCTGTGTAGAGACTGTGCCCTGTTCATGGTCTTCTTCCAGTAAGCATTTAATTTCCTGATTGAAGTGTTCTACCCTTGGCACCCAGACCTGGCCAGAAGCACATTTCTCTTCTTCACAGTTGAAGAAGCATCTTGTACCTGTCCTCAATGCCTTTTCATGTAGACGCTTTTACACATGGCTTTGTTTCATTGATTAAAAGTCTCGTCTACAGACCTGGCTACTTTACCCCATGCTGCACACAGCAGAAGAGCTACCATATCAAACACAGGAACACTAATCACTGCTAACTATTTTCAACTATAGTAAGTGATGATTTTCCTGCTGTGCTGCTGAAAATTCAATTTCTCATCTAAAATTCATCTAAATTGCTTGCCCATGAATTAACAATTCTGGATGCTAAAAAAGATGCTGGATTTTATTATCTTTTAGCTACAAGTTCTGGGAAATGTAATTGGAATTGACAAGGTCTGCATAGTCTTCCCCCTACTTCCCATTTTCTCATCTATAATCTGTAGAAATGCCTGACTGCACACACACACACACACTCACGTGTATATAGGTGTGTATCAATGGGAACGAAAAGCATCCAAAACCTGAATATTTGCAACAAAACTACCTTTATCACACTTACAGTCTAACAAGGTGGATAGACAATAGACAAGCAAACTTGCAAATGGTCATGTAAGTGCAAAGTGTGCTGAGTTCTATCAAGGAAAATAAAACCAAAGCATAACCTCTAATCTAACAGATTGTAGGTTCTTTGGGGATAGACTGGTCTGGCAAGGGGACTCTGAGGGGGTAGCATTTAAGCCAAGACTGTACAATGAAGAGTCAGCCCCATGAGGAGACAGTGAGTATTTCAGATGCAGGTAACTGCAAAGATGAAGACTTTGATGATGGAAAGAGATCTAAAGCCATAGAAAGGTTAAATATTTAGAGAAAACCTCTTAGAGAAGCACTCATAGGGAATGAACATAAGCCAACATGACTGGTTGAAGGCCAAAGAAGTAGGCTTCTTCTACCAAAGGATCATTTGGCTTTTCTAACTGCACACTCCCTCCAGATGAATTATGCCCCCTCATGTTTTTGATCATTTCACAATATGAATGCTTTGGGCATGCATAGATGGTGGAAAGCAAGGTGCCTCCTTCACAGCAGCTCTCCAAGTGTGCACCCTTCCTGCGGTGGTGGCTACTGTAACTAATGTGCATAGAAAATGCCCGCTGCCTGAAGCTATACCCAAAACATCCCAGGGAAGCAGCTCTGCAAACCATAGCACTCTTTTGCTGCAGAGGGGTAGGAAGCAGATGCAGTGTGCAGAGATATTAAAACATCCACAAATTCATCCGTGTCCTCTCTTCAAGAGACACAGCCTAACCCTCCTCCCCTTCAGTGTGAGCTGGACTTATGGACTCACTTCTAATAAACAGAAGAAGCCACTGGGGACTTCTGGGACTAGATCGCCAACTGCTGCTCTGTGCATGCTCTGTCCCTCTTGGATCACTCTCTAGGGGAAGCCAGCTGCTACTCTCTCCAGAAGTCCTGTGCAGAGGCCCATATGGGGGGAAACTGAGGTCTCCAGTCCATATACAACTGAGTGAGACTCTTGCAAGTGGCTTCTCGAACCCCAGTCACACCTTCAGATAACATCGGCCCTGGCTAACAACAGGAATGCAGCCACTGAATGAAGATCCTCAGCCAGAATCCACTCACTAAACTGCTCCTAGGTTCCCGACCTTCAGAAGCCATATGAGATAATGTTTGTTGTTCTGACATTCTAAGGCTAGAAGGGATCATTTATTATATGTGGGGATCACTTATTACACAGTAAGAGATAACCAGTACACATGCCGTTATACTTTTACAATGGCAGGTTGGACTTTATTATCTTTTGAAAATATGTTTACTTTTAAAACTTCCATCTATATTCTACACATCAGTACAAACAGTGCAGAATACCAATTTTAATACATACAGATATATGTACATATTTATGAATACATGTGTATATTCAATAAATGAATACATACATGTGCATTAAGTTAGATACAACTTAATTTGAAGGTACTGAGCCAATTACAAATTAAAATTAAGATGAATTTCTCTACTCAGGGCAGGTAACACAATTTCTCTAATCTATTTTTTCCCTAGCTGTAGAATTGGTCTAAATTAGATGAGCTTCTAGGCGTTATAATTCGGTTATCACCATATTTGGCACATAGCAAATAGTCATAGTAGTGGCACATCTTTGAAGTATCTTTGGAATCTTATTGGCTCAGCAGTAAGACATTTACTTTCTTACTGTACCTCATTTACCACAATAAATTCAAGGTTATATTAATAATGACAGCCAGTAATTTTTTGAGGCTTAACATGGTATTCACTATTCTAAGTGCTGCAAGAGTACTAATCCAAGAGATAGAAGCTACTATTTTCATCATTCTCAACTTGCAAGTGAGGAAACTGAGGCTTCATACATTTAAGCAATTAGGCCAAGTTCTCAGAGATTTGTAAGTGGCCAGATTCCAAGACAGGCAATTAGAAATCTAAATCCATGATCTCTTCCACCAAATTAGGCTGCCTTGATATAGGGAATGTAATTCCCACTTGGCAAGCTATAAGAACACCATTTTGCAGGTGTCCCTGGCCCCAGGAGAAGTGGTCACATCCAAATTAAGTCATCTGAGTGGGAAAGTGAGGCAGAAGGAGGGTCGAGGTTCCCCTTGAGGTCTCCACGGGTTCCAGGAGGGTGGCAGCCATTCAGAAGTGACGCTGTGACAGGTGCAGGGTAAGCCACCCAGCGAGGAAGTGAAAATGAGCCCCAGCCAGACCCAAAGGAGCCCATGAAGTGGGCCAAGGGAAGGACCGCGAGGCTCTAGGAAGCTGAGCAAAATCAGCTGCGAGTTCTTTGGCTGTAGCCTCAGCAGTCAAAGAGGAGTGGGGACTGGACAGCGGCCTGGTCAAGCACAAGAGACAGCACTTCCTCAGGCAGCCAAGACCCAGGAGTGGCCCAGGACTCACACACACACCTTAGCAGTATCCTCTCCCCACTGCCAGGAGCTCCTGTCCACCCCGACACCACCATGGGGAGAGGAAGGCGGAAGGCTCTGAACTCTGAAAACTGAGTGTTCTCATGAGAGGGACGCAAAGGCAACTGGTTAACTGGGGAGAGCAAAGTGAGTATTATTAATTGGAAAGTCCATTTCCTGCTAAGCAGTGGGTGAGCAAGTTTAAGTGATTCATATGCAGATGCAAAAGCCTGCACTTCATCACACATCCTGGTTCATGCTGAGTGGATCCTTGACCCTATTGAGGAAGCTGTAACTGAAGCAAGGTGCTAAATGGACAAAATGTATTATCCACTGGGGGTCTGCTTACTCCATATTTCCTCACTCCACATTTCCTCACTTTGTTCATTTCCTGAACTCGGTGGCATCAGTGACAAGGGATGATGTTTAGAAGACTCTTCTCTGGGGCAGCAAAGAGAGGATCCTCCTGATGCCTGTTTCAGACCTCAAGGCAATGCACAGCCCTCCCACTCCTCCAGCATACTTTCTGTCCATCTTTGGCTTTCTATGCCAAAAATAAAATTGGGGACCTCCTAACCAGCAGAGGAGGCCCCACTCTTGGCCAAGGGTATTCCAAAGTAAACCTGAAAACTAGTTCAGGCCATGATAGAAAGGATGGGTTGGACACACCTCATTATGCCCTCCTTTCTTTGGAATTCAGGCACAACTGACCAGTATTAACATTAAAAAAGAGATCTTAAGACTGACAAAACAGACCCTTTGTAGCAATAAAATATCAAATTCCAACCTGACTCTAGTATAGTATCACATGTATACTATGACTCTAGTATAGTATCACACATGGCAGGCCCTAAAAGAAATCAAAGTATTTTACCCCAAAATACATTTCATGGGCATATTTTGAAATGGCCCTACACAGCTGTCTCTTGTGGGGAAAATCTGCATTCTGTAGAGAATCCTCTTCCCTTTTCAGGTCTTTCTGGAACCAGGAGAGACTTAACTAAGAGTCTGGCACCTTTTAGTTCTGATAAGAGACAGCTACCTTCTATTTTCTCTGAAGCTGGCTACCCAGAGGCTTTATCTGCATAATAAAAACTTTGGTCTCTACAACCTCTTAACCCAGACACTTCTTTTTTATTGATTCCAGGTCTTTAGATAATAACTTAACTCTTTCAAGCAACTGACAATCAGAAAATCTTTGAATCCACCTATGACCTGAAAGTTCCCTGCCCCACCTCCACTTCGAGTTGTTCTGCCTTTCCAGACTGAACCACTGTACAACTTACATGCATGGATGTATGTCTGCCTGTAACTTCTGCCCGCCTAAAATGTATCAAATCAAGTTGAACCCAGCCACCTTGGACATATGTTCTCAGGACCTCCTGAGGCTCCTGGGGCTGCGTCATGGGATTTGGTCACTCATATTTGGCTCAGAATAAATCTCTTTTACTATTTTACAGAGTTTGGTTCTTTTTGTTGAGAGGTTAAAGTACTCCTCTCCATCCCAGGGACTTGGGCACCACCTTGATGAGATTTTTCTCATTCTCACACTCCTCTGTGATACCATGGAAATTCACTGTGGTAATTTCCCGTTGTGTCAGAGATATTTAAACATGAGTGACTCCATCTTGACTAGGGGCTGAATAAAATAAGGCTGATCCCTAATGGGATGCATTCCAAGGAGGTTAGGCATTCTAAGTCACAGGATGAGATAAGAGGTCAGCACAAGATACAGGTAACGAAGACCTTGCTGATAAAAATGTTTTCAGTAAAGAAGCTGACCAAAACCAAGACAGCAATGAAAGTGACCTATAGTCATCTTCACTGTTCATTATATGCTAATTATAATGCATTAGCTCTCAAAGACACTCCCACCAGTGCTATGACAGTTTACAAATGCCATGGCAACATCACGAAGTTACCCTATCTGGTCCAGAAAGGGGAAGAACCCTCAGGTTCCAGGAATTGCCCACCCCTTTTCTGGAAAACTCATGAATAATCTGCCCCTTGTTTAGCATATAATCAAGAAGTAACAATAAGTACCAGCAGCTGAACAGCCTATGCTGCTGCTCTGTCTATGGAGTACCCGTTCTTTTATTCCTTTACTTTCTTAAAAAAACTTGCTTTCAATTTAGTTTATTAAGTTTCTTAATAAACTTGCCTTCACAAGGCTGCATGGATTCTCCTTGAATTCTTTCTTGTGCAAGACCCAAGAACCCTCTCTTGAGGTCTGGATTGGGACCCCTTTCTGGCAACAATGGGATAATACATCCCCAGAATTGTTTCTCCTAAAGGAAAAGTTATTAGTTAAAAGAAAGATTCATTGCCTTACCTGAAAACTGTGTGACCTCAATATGATTTAGAAAATCAGAAAAATTTCAGAAAATGTTGCTTTTGAGAAAAAAACAACTGCAAATGCTCCTGTTGCATCCCAGACTCCATTTATTCTCCATCTATAACTTGAAGTATATGATGCTGATTTAAAACAAAAAAGTTTTCCAGGAATTATAAGCACATGATATACCTTCTGCATTCTTTTAATTTAGACAGTGAGTTTTACAGTAAATGTATTAAATATGAACTAAAAGAAATGGTGTATCTTTTTGTTCCCGAGTTGAACTGGAGAGCAGAAACTGATGAGTTTTGTGAAGTGTTAGTGCGAGACACCTCCAGAGCTGGGATTATATTAGAGCAGCTCTATCTGATGAGCAGCATGATCTCTGCACGTCGTGAGATTTGAGCCATAATAAAAGAGAACTGTAAGGTGCAGGTCTGAAAGCATGTTGTCTTACCAAGTGGAAATTAAAATGAGGTTGTTCCAGGTATAGTGTTATACCACTTTATTTGAATTCAGAAATTAATATGTGCCTGACTTTATCTTTTTTTCCAGTTAATCTCTAAAAAAATAACACATTTGGCAAAGTGAAATGCACACTCATGGTTTATAGTTTGTAGTCACTCTCAGATCTCCAATGATGAGGCCCTAAGACTCGCTATTTGAATGTTCCACTATTCCTATGAACCAGTACTGTCACTGTTAACATTTGCCTACAGTTAAAAGGGTGACTTCTTTCTGCAAAAATGCAAGTCCCCCTTGTGAATAAAATGTAGAGAGTCGTATGATTTTCTTCCATCAGTCTGTTTTCATTACCTAACAGCAAATAAGCAGAATTATCTTTTCCTTTGTTGCTTAATTTGGTTTTTCTGCAAGTGCTAAGGGAACATTCTAATAGAAAATCTTGATATTTTTATTTACTATATCAGTTTGAATATGAAAAGTAATATAGTTCTTTGATTTGATTTTACGTATTTTCATATATCCTATATGGCTACAAACACCTGAATTACATAGCGGATACATAACTTCTGGTAGCACTGGAAGGATTTCTGTGCATTTTTATTGTTTAAGTGGAAAGCTGTTTGCAAGCCTGGCTTTCAAGTCAATGTTTTCATTTGGGAACAGAAGGTGTAAAAGTGAAAATATGTCTCTCTCTTTCTTCAAATGGGACCTAAAAATGTTTTCTAAGAATGCACCATGCAGATTTGCATGTGATTTTCATTGGATTATCTATGGAGGCATACAGCAAAAAAGCAAAATAATATCTTTGGAAACACAAGAAAGCCTGGTCACAGTGGATCTGTATTGATAAACTCGCACTTGTCACAGGAAAGAAAAGGTTATGTTTTCAAAGCCTCTTTATTTGTGTCCTTTTCCTCCAGAGAACTAAATATGAATCTCTACTGCTAAATCAGAAGCAAAAGAAGCAATCAATTTAGGAAGTGTAGGTTCAGTAAAAGTAAAAATAACTCAGCACTGTGCCTCAAGAATTCTAATACTGTTTGCTTTTTTTTATTTGTTTGAGCGATATACATCCTAGTTCAACATCTAAAGATTCAATAAAACCTGTTTCAGTGCAAATACTTTCCTGTTCCGCCTCAGATGATCAGTCGACATGGAACACTCCTGGGGCTGAAGTTTGACCCACCATCACCCTTCTGCAAAAGGAGGGTAACTAATCCAACATCTGGAGCTTGATACTTTAGAAGAAGATAACAGTTGCTTCTGCAGTCTTGGGAGGCCAACACGAATGTGCACAGATTTGTGCATTTTTAGAATCCTGTGCCCAATAATTACAAAATTTCCAGAAAATTTCAGCAGATCTTTAATCTGACATTTTGGGAAGTTTGACATTTTGGGAGGTCTGATTCATGGAGAGGGATCACTATATGACCACAAAGCTGTCTAAGTTGTCCAGGTGAGCACATTCTCTTACAAAGAAAGCTGTGGTTGCCCCATATGTTAGTTTGTTCTCACACTGCTATAAAAAACTACCTGAGACTGGGTAAATTTATAAAGAAAAGAGGCTTTGTTTACTCACAGTTCTGCAGGCAGTACAACAAGCATGGCTGTGAGGCCTCTGGAAACTTACAATCGTGGCAGAAGGCAAAGGGGAAGCAGGCACAAACTTCACACGGCAGAGCAGGAGAGAGACAGCAAAGGGGGAAGTGCTACACACTTTTAAACAACTAGATCTCATGAGAGCTCACTATTGTGAGTACAGCAAGGGGAAATCCACCCCCATGGTCCAATCACCTCCTACTAGGTCCCTCCTCAACATTGGGAATTACAATTTGACATGAGATTTGGGTGGGGACACAGAGCCAAACCATGTCACCCTAATCCATGGGCTATGCATTTCCCATTTTCCTTGGGGATGGTCATCCAGATAACCAGAATCTCCAGGATTTGGGAGCTGGCACAGCTCTATGGATGATTTCCACCATGCTGTCACAGTTAAATCCATTTCTCTTCTGTCTTGGAATTCTGAGTGATGGTTCAATGGAGTTAGTTCAACTTATCCCACAGCTTCTCATAAAGAGGTCTCTACAAAGTAGAGCAAAGTATTCATTTGCTAGGGCTACCATAACAAAGATCCATTGGCTGGGGGGGCTCAAACAATAGAGATTTATTTTTTCATAGTTCTGGAGCTTGAAAGCTGAGATCAAGGTATCTCCAGGGCCAGTTCACCGGAAGTCTCACTCCTTGGCTTGCAGAGACCGTCTCTTCCCTATGTCATCACATGGTCTTTTCTCTATATATGTTTCTGTCCTAATCCGCTCTTCTTATAAGAACACCAGTCATATTGGAATAGGGCCTAACCTAATGACCTCATTTGACCCTTATCACCTCCTTCAAGGCCTTTTCTGCAACTACAGCCACACTCTGAGAGACTAGGGGTTAGGACGTCAATATATGAATTTGGGGGAACACAGTTCAGCCCATAAGAGTCCCTCCATTCTGTTTCACTGATGAGCTGAAGGGAAAAGAGAATACAGTATTTCAGCCCATTTATGAATAGCTGACGGGTGTCTTCGGTGCAGAGTGTTGTGCAGGTGTGGAGGCTGGGCAGTCATGAGGCCCAGCTCCGGGAGCTTCCTGGTTAGCAGACAGTTCTATTAAATAAAAGGTATTCTTTTTGCCCTTTTCAAAGGCAACATCCAAGAGAAAGCAAGAACAAAATCTACCCCCATGTAGGCCAGCTTTGCCATTGTGTGTCCAGGTTTGAAGTGTGGTTCTGGCTGAAATATTCACCGTGGATGAAAATGTATCGCGCAGGTCATGAGTAGCATGACCTAGATGGATGCAGATCCAGCAGGCCCCTTCCGTGTGAATGTGATCACGGTCTCCAATTTTGTGAGAAGTGATTTCCTATTAAAGCCCAGTTTTTGTTACTTTATCTTTCCCAGTGTTTGGCTTTCTACCATATAATGGGAAATTAGTAGAAACACATTGAAAACATCATTGTGAACAGGTGCATGATTCAAGCAGCCGCTGTCTAAATGACAGCTGAAGCATGAAAGCAAATACTAGCAGATAAATGTGTGTGTAATTTTAGAGTTAATAATTATGTTGCATAATTTTCTATGGAAGAAGAGTTTATAATAACATTTTTAAAAAGTGCCAAGCAAAGTAATTACACACTTGGCAAGCCATAAAACTAAACAATTTGGCAAATGCCTCATTAACCAAGTTCTCAGGTCAATGCAAGGTTTTATTTTACTTAAAGCAGTAGATTAATTTTTTTAAATAGAGCTTACTTTTTAATGTTATGATTTCATCATTTTTCTTGTAATTACAATTTTACTTGCTAATATGATGTTTTAAAATGAGATTCTTAAAAGTCAACACAGTAAAAGTGAGATGGACACCTCATTCATGGACATCAAATGGAATTGATTCTAAAAAGTAAAACAAACCACCACTTCCGTTCCTAGTTCCAAACAGCTAGAGTCATTATTTTCATCTCCATGGAAGCAGGCCTTCAACATTTCATTATAATAACTTTTTGGCAGCCATTTAGCTAACAGCTACAGAAATCATTCTGAGGCAAGGACATAATTTTGTTGACTTTGTCCATATTTTTGGAAAGTCAATCAGTCCTGCTTATTAGAATTATATTACTGGAAGCTCCTGAGAATGTTGAAGTTTAAGAAAATGATACTTCATATACTTCATATAAATTATATGAATTTAACAATCTCTTTTCCTGAGGCTTCCATTTATACTGGTACATTTGCTAATCAATTCCAGCTAGTAGCCAATTAAGTAGCAAGCCTGGGAATACAGCCCAAATGAACAAGGGGGTTGAGTCAGATGGACTTGGCTATCCGTCATTTATTGACTTGATTGGTTACTTACCAAGAGAGCTCTCACACATTCAAAACTATTTTTAAATAAATTTGATGCATTTATTTTAAATTTCTTATGAACACAAAAAATCAAAACCACACACAATGCCAGCCTTAAAATACGTTAAGAAATAAGTAACAACCATTTCCCTTTATACCCATCCCCCAAAATATATCATTTACATTTTTTCGTAACTCAGTTTATGTTTGATCTATAATTTACTTTTTAGATTTCTTCTTAGGTTTATGCAATCTAGTCTATTATTTGTTTAAAATGCTGTACAGACCTGCTATATATGTTGGATTGTAATTTTTTTCTATCACTTAAGACTATATCTTAGAAAATTTTACATGTCAATCCACAAAGATTCTTCCTCTTAATGTCTACATAGAAATCTGTTTTATGGATGTATCATAACTTATTTAGTAGTGTCCTATTGAAAGGCATGTACAGTGATTTCCTTTTATAAGCTTAAACAATACTGAAAAGAATCTTTTGTTTATATATCTTTGTCTGCCTAGTTGTCATTTCTGTAACTTAGACACCAAAAGTAGAATTCCTTGGTCACAGAGTTTGCACATGTTTAATTTTTGTATATTTGGTCGAATCACTCTTCAGAAGGATTGAGCTGATTTACACTCCTGCCAGCTGTGTGCACAGGTACCCATGTCCCCACCCCTTGATATCTCAGGAAGTCAGTGATTTTTTGTGTGTGTGGCTATTTAGGCAGTAAAATTATTCATTTCATATTTTATTTTGCATGTATTTAATGATTCATAGTGGGTAGAATCTTTCCATGGGTTTATTGAGTTAGCTCTTTTTCCTGGCCAAAATGAAGAGAATCCATTGATTTTTCTGAGTTTTTAAAGATTATTATTAATACTAGATTGAGTAGGATGATTAACAGCAATACTTTCTAACAGTTAATGAGTACTTCTACATTTTATCATTGAATTTTTATGACAATGCTTATTTATTTACTCATTCAAAACATATTTATTAAGTATCTACTCTGTGCTGTGCTTCACAATAAAGATGAAATAACCAATGATGAAAGAAGGCCATGGCCTCCGGGAAGCAGGCACTATATCACCTGCATGGGAATGAAACAGACTGCAGTTAGAAGGCTTGGAGAAATGGTACACGGCTAGCTGGGCAGAAAGTCAGATACGGGAACCCAAGCTTTTGGTTCACAAATGGTACACAAGCAATGGTACACGGCTAGCTGGGCAGAAAGTCAGATACGGGAACCCAAGCTTTTGGTTCACAAATGGTACACAAGCAATGGTACGCAGCTAGCTAGGCAGAAAGTTAGATATGGGAACCCAAGATTTTAACACCCACAATTGAAAGTAGATACAAACTACCTCCCTTACTCTCGTCCCATGTGAAAATATTTTTTAGTCACTGTGTGTAATACCCCACCTACAATTAAAGTAGAACCAATGAAGCCCAAAATTCATAGGAAGGAAGTGGTCTCTTCTAAAACAACATTTGCTACTCTATTTTAATTTATCTCATTACTGCCTTACCTATCTTTTAGTCACTGCATGTCCAATATGAATGATAGCCTCTTCTTATTATAATCACAAAAAAAAAAACAACCCACCAACAGGTGACCTCTGAAAATCATGTTTGAAAACAGATAAGTGCATTTAAGCATAATTGATTGCACAAGTAATAACGCCCAAAGTGATTACACAGTCTAGTACTTACAAAAGTAATTACACTTCAGAAAATCAAAATTAATTTGTACACTTCTGATGCACTTTTAAGGCTGTTGACATTTTATTGTAGTGCTTCTAATGAAATGAAAATTATTAATAATTGTTCCTACTTGAGTGTGACAAATGTCATTTGGCTGGAAAGGCAGAAGTGCCACTGAGCACTGCCAAATTATAATGTTCCTGAAAGTTGGGGTGGATATTAATATTCAAAATGGTATTAGGCATCTGTATTATTTTAGCCACCAGCAGCTGATCGGCCATATATCTTGAAATGGATGTGTCTGGGTGTCTACATAATTTTCTCATCCTCTTTAATGGCCAGGCAATTAGATTGGCAAAGAACCGCATGAAGTGTGAGCATAAATCACACTGGCACACCTGCAGCACAAAGGAGGTCACTAAGCCAGATGGACGCGGCGTGAGAAAAAACCTCCTTTGTGTGTGACCGTTATTAGTGATCCCATTGGCTCTTTTGCAGGGTATATTAGGGGAACCATTGTGACAGTCACAGACGCCTGGTGACAAATGAAGACTCATCAGCATTCATTGTGCATGTACAAAATATGAAATTAGTCATTTTCAAAGGAAAATAGGCCTGAGGTTCACAGATGGGTTTTTAATGTAAAGAAAAACAAAAATTAAAAATTAAATGAAGCAATCAACCCAGTTTAGAGAGACATAAAAAATGGCCTTGGATATTCAGTCACCCTGGACCTCGGGCCAATACTCTTTTATTTTCATTGTGGTAAAATACGCATCATATAAAATTTCCATGAGTGACATTTAGTACATTCCCATTGTTGTGCAACTATCATGTTTATTCAGTTTCAGAACACTTTCATCGCCCTAAATGGAAACTCTGTATTCCTTAAGCAGTCACTCCCTCATCCTCCCTCTACCTTAGCCATTGGTAACTACTGATCTACTCTGTGCTTCTAAAGCTTTGCCTATTCTGGACATTTGCTATAAATGAAATCATGCACTGTGTGGCCCGTTGCCTCCAGCTTACTGCACTCAGCATGTTTCAGAGGCTTATCCATGATGTGCATGCATTGGGACGTTATTCCTGTTCATGGCCATTATTCTGTCCTACCGACACACCACACTGTGGATCCCTTCATCAGCTGATGAACCCTTTGGTTTCCACCTTTTGGCTCTTGTGAATAGTGTTATTATGAGCATTCATGCACACATTTTGGGTTGAATACCTGCATTCAATTCCAAATTCTTTTAAATAAAAGTCCTCATGAATGTTTAGAGGCAAAAAGGGGATGCAGTAAGTACATGGGTTCTTGCCCTTCCAACCTTTGCCTTTGAGAAAGATGCTCAGAGGGAGGTTGTTTCTGAAGGGGTGCTTTGTTTGGGGCCAGGGTCCCCTGCCCTGAATCCACAGGTTGCCATGAAGAACTCTTCCAGCCCCAGTACAGCATGGACAGTTTGCTCCAGTTGCCTTTGCAGCTTCCCACACACACAGGGAAAAGCCTACAGTGGCTAGAAGGTGAGATTCATCCCCTGTGTAGCTGAGACCCTGCAAATCATTTCCATGTATTCTATCATGAGACATGGTTAGTCTATGGGAAGGTGCTCAGGCTTTGATGTTAGAGCTAAATTGGGGGCTTCCCATCTTGCTACTCCCAAGACCCAGGCAGATATTTACCTATCAAGGGCCACAGTTTTCACTCCTGCAAAATGGGAATCATCTGTTTAAAACTCAGCCAAGTATTGGAAGCCTCATGTCAGATAATGCCATGGAAGAACCTGGTGAGAAGCCACGTAGGAGCCATTTTGCAACTGATGATAAAATAGTGGTGTGTCGAAGGATTGCAGAAGGAGAGCTACTGTGTGGGTGGTCTCCACACATACTAGTGTGGGCTTCTCAGCAGGGCTGTGGGGGAGAGGAGAATGCTGAGGGTCAGAAATGTGAAGCCAACACAGGCAAGAGGTGGTCAGGCTAGAATTAGACCCAGGCCTGGTGGGCTCCATTGCCTTGTCCTCTGTTTGGGATATCTGAAACCCCAAGAAGGCCGACTGGCTCAGAGCTCTGGTCCAGCAAGCCCGAGGTCGCGGCCTTATCACCTGCAGGTTTGGGTTCATCCGTGTCACATATGCCAGGACTCTCTTCTCCATCCTCCCCACAGCCTTCCCTGCACTGGGGAAGTAAGTGTGGATCTCATTACCCATCACTCCATGCAAAGGCCACTCAAAGGGCCCTTTCCCCCCATGCTTACTGGGACGGGAACTGGGCAGCACTCCCACCGACAACACTGACAAGTATCTATGTCATGTCCCTGCTTAACACCCTTCTTGTCTTCCTAGTTCCTTGGGAATAAAAACCTAAATCCTTGCCATGATCTTCAGAGGCAATGCACTTGTCTTTGCCTCACCTCACACTACTCTCCTCCCCATGGGATTCCTTTCATTTTCCCATACACCCATAAACAGATAATTTTAGAAGTCTGTAGATGTGAGCAACAAAAGAGCAGAGATTGGGCCTACATCCATAGTTTCTTCTACACAGTAGGTACTTCATAAAGATTATTGACTGAATACACATTACATGGAGATGGGGTGGCCAAGCTGCCCAGGAATCGGGGATGGAGACCTGGGATGTGGGACCCTGCTTTAAAACCAAGACAGTTTCAGGCACAAGGGGCTTCTCAGACATGGGATTTTCAGGGCTAAAATCAGAGAAGTCCGGCACAAGTTAGGATGAGTTTGTCTTCTACATATAAGGATTACTAAGATCTTGCTTCAGCTGATTTTCACGCCTTAACGTCTACAATTTCTTCCACCTTCACCCCACCTATCAACCACCAAAGGTCTCACAGCTTCCTGATCGTGCCTCAGTATCCTGGCTTGGAATGTCTTCTTCCCTGTCTAATAAGCACATTCTACACTCAAGTGAGACTTTCCTGACTTTTTCTTGTAAAGTTGATAACTTCTTCCTTCGTGCCATACTCTACCTTGAAAGAAAGAGAGGGAGAGAGACAGGGAAATTTATTTTAAGGAATTGTCTCACTCAATTGTGGAAGCTTAGAGAGTCCAAAATCTGATGCAATGGGCCAGCAGGCTGGAGACTCAGGAAAGACTTGGCAGTTTGAGCCATCTGCTGGCAGAATTCCTCCTTGCCCGGGGTAGACACCAAACTTTGTTCTGCAAAAGCCGCTACTGACTGGATTTGGCCCACCCATATTAAGGAGGGTAATATCTGCTTTACTCCAACTCTAGCAATTTTAATACTAATCCCACCTCAAAACACCCTCATGAAACACACAGAACAACATTTGACCAAATATCTGGGTGCTGCGGCCCAGGAGAGCGGACCTATAGAAAGGAACACATTCTGTTTCCAAATTAACATGAGCTTAGATTTGTGGATCTGGAGCTCAGCTGAAAGCAGCAGCTAAAGAAGTTGTGTCTATCATCTGGGGTCTTGAGACAGGAGTGGCATGTCAGGGATCCTGCGGAAAATCACATATGCATGTGTTAGAGCAACGGTCGACACCCTAGAGGCCCTTCAGACTTGTCCAGAGAAACCCTCCGTGGGAAACACTTGGGGTCTCCTGGCAGTGTCTGACAGATCATGTGGATTGTTCGTAGTGACTCAAGGAATGCATCGAGCTCTCTTTCTGGCTTCTCAACATTTTCTTGAGAAGAAAGTGTTTTTAATCAGCTCCTTTCCTAGTGTTTGCTTTTTCCTGAGCAATAGTCAAGGTAATAAATTAATTACTTAGAGAAAATCCATGTAGTTCTGTGTTGACATTTCCAGATAGAACACCTTAAAAAATGTATAGCGTCTCTCAGAGTAGGTGTTCCCATGCATTTGAATGATGCAGCGTTAACAGTAAGCCAACTCCAGGTTTAGGCACAGAATTCAAAATGTTGGCAATTTCTCCTAGTTAAAATGCAGCCGAAAGTCACATAATTTTGCACAAGTTGAAAAACTGCACCCTGTGTTTGTGTGGTCACTGCCCCAGCCAGGAAGCAGGAGGCCCTGACACACCTCAGCAGGATTTGTCTTGAATTAGGCAGGTGCAATCTAAAGCTGGAGGCCCTGCCTTGTTCAAAGGCCAGTTATGGACTCAAACATACGAACTCCAAGGCAAGATGCCCCATTGCCACTGATAGCCCTGTTGTTCTGTCTTAAAGGATAGCCTTTCTCATTGGGGCCCTACCCTGAGGGAGCTTCCTCACACCCTTTGGTCTGCTAAGTGTCCCGCTGAATGCAGCCATCGGATCAGCAGTCCTCAAGCTGAGCCAGAGCAGCTGGGGCACGCATAGCTGCTGTGCTCACTGTTGATGAGCTGAGGAGCCTTCACCAGTTGACTTGGGTTGACGTAGACGCAACCTTCTGTGGAGTACAAATTCCTCTTGGTAGGATTTTCTCCCTTCACTGAGATATCGGTTGGGTTTCATGAAGACCTACAGAATCTGCACTGTAGGGAAAGAATACGGGACCCCTCACTCCTCCATGCATATTTCAAAATTAAAGAAGACGAAACCATAAAATAAACCTAAGGAAGTCCATCACAGATTTTATTTTCTCCTAAGTAGGACTTTATGCTTTTGTGAAAGAGGAACAGCCTTTGAAACACTTTTCTTCCCCCCATTTCTCCACCTGGCTGGTAGCCTGAGCAGGTGTAGCTGCCCTATGGCTGCATCCAGCCCCGAGCCCGGGTGCAGAGCCAAATGGGGGGACGGCAAGGACAAGGCCATGCAGGTGGGTGCTGCTGGTGTTTTGCACGCTATCACAATTTCTCAAAATTGTCATTTGCTTTTTATTTAGTTCTGTTAAAATGTGAATTCTCAGGACCCTCAGGCTTGTCTTTAGCCATCTGCAGGCAGGCCTTCCTGGGATGTCCACAATCATCTGCAAGCTGCCCCGCTTCACATGCCATCATGGGACATGCAGGGGAGCACCATGCCTGGCTCAGGGTCTTGCTTGTGACACCAGGAACCCCTGAGCTAAAAACTGCAAGCTTGGCCCCTCTTACCCTGTGAATCTCTGGGCAATGAGCCCCTCTAGCCTTCAACTTCCTGGCACATAAACTGTGGCCACAATAGGGTAACCATGCATGGTGTTTTCCAAACTGGGGTGCTTTTGAGAGCACAAAGGGACAATGCGTCATTATGTCATAGCAACACGTGGAAACAGGTTCCAGACTAACTGGGTGCTATGGGCAGTCCTATGATTAGGATGTACCCTCTTCCTCAGAGGGCCCTTGCAAGTATCCAACAACATAAAGAAAGGGGTGTAATAAGTATCTGTAACATCATATATCATGAGTGTTGGTGCCACATCATTAAATATCCAGGAGGCATTGTTATTTTTTAATTATGCTCTTACAGCAAATAAGGAAGGAAAACTGAGGAAGGAGGGACCTGTTGACATGAGGACGAAGCCTACGTGCTCGCAGTGTCGTCAATACAGACCCGTGTCTGATCCATGGGCACTGAACGGGGGAAAGAGACAGCCAGCCCTGCAGGACAAAATGCTTGAGGACGTCACAATTCTTCCGCTTCTTCCACATCTGCCTTTCCAGTCCAGAGGTCTGGATCCTTGTTGGCCTCTGCCCACAGAGGGACATGACAGGCGGCGTGTGTCCTGGGCTGGGTTCCCACCAAAGCCTGGTCATACATTAGCCCTGCACTATGAGGTACAGATGGAGAACGCGGTGTCCCGACCCTTCCTCATCTCGTTTTTCATTTGCCAACCAGCGCCGTTGGGAAGAGCCAAGGGATGCAATGACCTTGCTGTTCCTCCTCAGGTTCTGCCCAGACATGTAATTTCTATAAAAACACAAATTCTGCAGGTTTGCTCGATGACAAACTTTCAGCTTTCTTTCAGGAACTTGTTCTTCAAAGGGCTTGTTTCTCAGTAAACCTGTTTCTATGTCTGTTGCTTTATATTGCACAAAACATAGAACTTTCGTACATCATAACTGGGGAGCACGTTTGTGACTTTTGTGCCAAAGAGACTTCAGTCCTTAGCCCACAGATGCTGCCTGTGATCAGGAGATGTGGCTGTTGGAAGTGGCTTCAATCCAAGGCTTCCACCAACGACACCATCCCAGGTTAAAAGGCTGGTGTTGTGTTCTGGCGAGCACTGAGGGCTGCTGACTGGATAGGAACCCTCCCCGCCCTTGTCCTCCTGCTTGCTAAGCAACTCCAATGTAGTCCAGGACAGTAATGCATCCAACCATGTAATCAAGAGGAAAAATCAAGGCCCAGAATGCTGGTGTGGGAGCTGCTGGCACCATGAAAGCAACTGCCTGGAAAACAAACAAGCCAACAAGCAGGCAGACTCTGTTCATTTAAATCATTGTCATTAGCACACTTGAACCCAGGGAGCATTTGGCCAAACCCAATCATGATTAAAACGTACCCAGCATCTTTGTACCCAGCGGCATTAGATTTTCTGGGATTTTCTTTATGGTCCCCAAAAAACTCCCCAAACTCTCTAAGACTCTTTTTCTTCCTCTGTAAGTCAGGCACAATAATAACTCCTGGATGAAGTGTTCGTGGACCTTCAACAGTATATCCGTGAAAGCATTTTGAGAGCCAGATTATTTGTTGTCACTATTTGTTGGTGCACAGATTCTGCCTCAATCTGCAGGAGGAGGACCGGTGTGGTTTATCCATAGAAAGGCAAGGGGCTGCCTGAATTCCAGATGGATTAAACTCTCTCTCCTTCTGTTTCTCGCAGCCTTCTCCTACTTTCTTCCCTAAGCTCCTAACTAAAAGCAAATGCTGCGCTGCTAAACAGCTGTATGTCCCCGGGAGGAAACCCACGGTGGGCACATATTAGGTTGCTGCAAAGGTAATTGAGGTTCTTGCCTTTACTTTCAATGGCAGAAACTGTAGTTACCTTTGCACCAACCTGATATGTAATTTGTCTCACATTTACGGAGAAGTCTCCACACACAGCTCTTCAGCTTGGCGACTCCTGGTTCCTGAGAGTGCGCTAATTAAATTAGGAAGGGAGTGGGTTGTAATTAGACAGCCGCAGACACTATCACCCATATCTAATTTTGTTCCTGGTTTTAGATAGAGTCATCTCCTTTTTATGCATATAATTTAAGAGGTTAATAATTTTGGCTTTGAGCATGAATAATAATTCATTATTAGCACAACAAAAAGAGAGATTCGGCTTTCTATAGTAACACTCGGTCCGAATTTGTTTTTTCTTAAGTTAGGAACAGGAGGAATGTGTTTTTTGGAAGTTCAAAAACACCAGCTTGATCGTGTTCCCATCAAGTCTCATTTCAGTTACAGGATTAACAAATCAGACACTCGCCCTTGTTACCTAATTAACTTTGTCATTTATTGAATTTCAGAGTTCCCTAGTCAAAATAAAAGACCTTTCCCTACTTATATGAAATGATCATGCTAATCTCCATTTTAACACAATTAAATTTTACTCAAATTGTTTAATTTTTTAAAAAGTGAGAAAAATGTCAGGGACTGACTACTGTTTAAAACAAGTGACCATTCTCCACTATGAAGCTGTTGGCTGTAAACTACCGTCTCTATGATTTCCTGGAAGGACAGGTATGCATTAGAATGAAACGTCTGCCCAGAAGAGTCTCTAATCACGAGAAGTGTAACACACAAAACCTATTTCCCAAATTAATTCCTGAAAGTTGAACTAATCCTAAATGCTAAATACTGAAATACTCAAAATACTAAAAAATACTAAAATCCAAAGTGAAAATAGACTGCCAATGAATAAACAGTCCTGTGATAAGGAGATTGTTTCTGTGGAGACAAACAGATGTCGGCTTTTTGTTTGTTTCATTTCTCTAGACCAAAGGGCTGACCGCTTATTATTTTCAATATGATAAAGTTTTATTGGAAAACAGCCTCACCTATTTGCTTAGGTGTTGTCTATGGTTGCTTTGACACTGTGACTGAAACTGTGGCCCTCAAAGCCATAGCAAAGCTAAGGAGAAATGTATTACAGCATTAGCCTTTAATTCCAAAGTCCATGTTCAAATTCATTCACTATTCTTTATTTTTTTAAAAATAGATCTGCCCCCAAACAAATACATACAAACAAGCATACCACCACCTGCACACACACAGCCTGAAAATTGAGATTTAGAGTAATCATTTAATAATGATAATGGAATACTGTAAATTTTTTTCCTAGATAATTTTTCTCTGTGACAACACAAATATGCATTATACCACTCGTGTCTCAGTACATATAATGGTAATGCCTATTTCTGCTTATTGATTCATTTTATCATACAAAACTGACATAAGCTTCTGATTGATCTGTCTCCAAAGGATCAAAATGCTTTAATAAATACATTAGTTCCTCTAGGTCTGGGAAGAAATGAAACTGTTAGTTAAATGTACTGTGATGTTGAATGAAAACCTCTGGTTCCATCTAACTGGAGAGCCAGCTAGATAAATCCGGGGGATCCATAAAGTAAATGACACCATACTTTGTTAATGGCTAATTAGGGCCTACCTTCTGAAGCAAATAAATAAGAAAGATTTGAAATGGAATTTGAGGGTTTCCTCAGTTGGTTAAATTCCCAAAGGGGTTGTGTACCTTGGATATAAATTGTGGCAAAAATCCATGGCTCAAGGTAATCCTAATAGGGAGAACAGAGAGAGAAGAACAAAACAATCTCAGTTTTTTATGGGATGAGGTGAAGACTCACAAGATGGGAGAGAGCCCTTCATCTAGCGGTTCTCAAACGTGGTGTGCCCCAGAATCATCTGGGGATCTTGTTAAAAACGTGTCTTCCTGGACGGGATCCCAGGAGACTGCAGCGCAGGCTATGCTGGCTGTGCTTTCTTTAATGGCTCTATCCTTTCCTTCAGAATCCCTCGAGGTGGGTGATTTGCTCTGTCAGGCACACTGCTGGCTCCTCCCCTCCATCACCACAGCCCTAAGCATTAATCCAACCACGGCCATTGAACAGGGCCCTTTCTCCTGGATATGAAACCCAAATCCCTAGCTTTCCAAATAGCACTTGGGGGTCTCGCCTAAGGCCAAGGGCAGGGCCTCCCCTGGACAAGCCACCATCAAGGGCTCTGGCACCAGTGCTTGCTGCTGCTTAGAGAAGAAAGGTGGTGCGAAACTGGTGGTGCGAAACTGACCGGCTCTCTGCTGAGAGCCATAACCTGGAGAAGGCGGCTTCGCGTTTGAGCATTAATGCTTTCCCTGCAGATCTTTGATTTTCCTTGATATCTGTGTGCTTCCCATGCTCTCCCATCCCTTGTCACTGACAGGTGCTTCTTACCTGTCCTCTTGCCCCCTTCTCTTCTCTGTGAGTGAAAACAACATCTCTATGAGCAACTCCTTCTTCCTGCTCTCCACCGAGTATTTGGGGACGTCCATGCCACTGTGATCCGCAGGACTCTCATTCGCTTGGCACATTCAGTCTCCCAAGAGCTCCCCAGCCCACTTACATGACGGCAAGACCCCCAGACCCAGTGAGACTACACTGCCCACACAGTTTGCTGATACCGGGTCTACCTTTTTTCGGGGGTGGAGAGTCAGTCCCTGAAGAGTACTACAGAAGGAACAAGGAAGACGGTCCTGGGAGCAGGGATAAAGGACAGGCACATTCAATCACATTTAGGATTTTCATGACTCGGAAATGGGTGGCCAAATATCTGGACTTCAGATCTATGTCAAAGAGCTTTGTGATGGCCAAACACTTTTGGCTCTGTTACAAGTCATCCTATTTACTCAACCCTGCTAGCCGTGTACTAGAAAGTTCTACAGCTTGTTCTTCTCTACCACTGAATCACATTTGAAAACTCATCTTAGGTGCTTCTTACTCATTCACAGCTATGAGATGCTTTTCCTCTTTCTCTAGATTTTGCCATTTGAAATGTGAATCTCCCCCGCTCCCCACCAACACCTTTCATCAGAAGATGTAATTAGATGGGCCTTTACCTGCATTGCAGCCACCGAGGAGTTGATTATATCTGAAGTCAGGTTTCAGGAAAACAGACTGGGAGGTGGAGATTTTCCCGTGGCAGGTTCACAGGGAGTGTTCTCAGCAACACCTGACAGTGGAGGAGAAGGGCTGGGCAAAGGGAGAAGCTAAAGGGCGTTGCAGTTGCTCAGGAGGCCTCGCCAATCTCCAAGGGGACCCTGGGGATGGAAGGCACTTCTTTCTCACTCGAATTGAGGCAGGATGGCTGGGCCTTTTTACCACTGAGTAGACCAGCCACTGAGCCTGTGTCGTACCAGGCAGCAGATAGAGGCTAGGGTGAGGCCATTGCCTTGGGTAGATCCAATGCCTAGAGAAATGCAGCTGTCATCTGTCAGCAGCCACAAGCCCTGCAGAGGGACATCGGGGCTTGGTCTTAAAGGGACGGTCTGGGTCATGAACCACAGCATCCGGAGGTTTACCTTTCAAGTTACGAACCATCTAGCTGGGCTTGTTTTGCGGTTTGTCTCTAAATTCAGATTCTGCAGAAATGAAGACATTGTATCTCCTGCTCTCTTGAAGTCAGATTTATCCTCAAAAGTCATCCACATCCAACCGCTCTCCCCACCTTAGTGTGAGCTTCCATCATCTGTACCCTGTGCTTCTACAGCTCCCTGAAATGTTCTCATGCTATTACAGCCATCCCACCACTCAGCAGCTAGACCAGCATCACCCTCTTCTCGGGACCTTTTGTGGGCTGTTCATCACACCCTATCCAAAGCCCAAGCCGTGGTCCACAGACTCCCAGTGATCCGGCTGCCCTCGACCCCTCCCTGCCCTGCCCGCCCCTCTCCCTCATCCTGCCCAACAGCATTGGCCTCCTTCTGGTACCTGACGTTCCAATCTTTGCATGCCTCTTCTCCTTTCTGGGGCATCTTGCCCTAGATTCGTGGCTTACTCTCTCAACTCCCAGCCTCTGCTCCAACCTCGTCTTTCCGAAGGAGTCTTCCCTAGATGCCCCAGGACAGTGGCTGCCTGTCACCCTCTAGCATCGGATCCTGCTTAGCTTTTTGCTGTGGCTGTTTTCCTCTCATACTCATTTTACTCTGTGTCTGTTTAGTTGTGTGATCCCTGCCCCACCGCCCCCCTCAACATGAAAATGTAAAATTCCATGGTGACTTTGGTTGTTGACAGTGGATAAATAAAGAGATTTTCTTTTTTTTTTTTTTTTTTGAGACAGAGTTTAGCCCAGGCTGGAGTGCAATGGCACAATCTCAGTTCGCTGCAACCTCCGCCTCCTGGGTTCAAGCAATTCTCCTGTCTCAGCCTCCTTATCTAGGATTACAGGCGCCTGCCAGCAGGACTGGCTAATTTTTGTGTTTTTAGTAGAGCTGGGGTTTCACCATGTTGGCCAGGCTGGTCTTGAACTCCTGACCTCAGGTGATCCACCCGCCTTGGCCTCCCAAATTGCTGGGGTTACAGGCATGAGCCAACATGCCCGGCCAAGAAATTTCAATTCTTTGGAAGGCAGGGATCCTTCCAATAAGTGGCCTTTAGGAGCTGCTTGGTGAGGTGCAAGACCTCCTCTTCAGGGGCAGCCCATTTTCCCTTCTCCTTTCTGAAAGTTCTGTTGATAAGTTTCTGCACGTCGACTTCAGCCGAAGAAGCCTTGGAAAAGTCGATTCGGGAGCAACTTCCAGTGTCACTGGGAACCAGAGTTCTCTCGTTACAGTGGTGATTTTCCGGTGTCCTGGTAGGGATGAGTTTTACTTGCAGAGTTTCTTCTGGCACCCGGCATTCCAGCCACAGAGACAGGTGCTCAACAAGTTCCATGTGGAGGAATGAAGACAGCAGCAGGCCAGGCGGCCACACGTGGGCTGAGGGAGGTTGATACAAACCCCACTCGGGTTTCAGGCCTGGTTTGTTTGTCAGAGAGGCCCAGTGGCCCCAGCTCCTCTCTTTTCCCTGACACCCCAGCAGGTGCTGTCATCACCTGATGAGCTCTTCAGGGCCTCAGTAGCTTTGCTCCTGGCAGCCTGGAAAACACATGTGAACAGCTCTTTTAAAAATCCCTAACTGAAGGGCACTAATTGATCCAAAGGCTCCATGCTTTGGTGGGAGGTTATGGAAACTGCCCATATGCTGGAGTCATAAGAGATGCGTCAGAAGAAGATCTGGTGGTCAGGGGCTCCCCTCCTCTCCAAGGAGAGAGGATTGCACGTGACTGGCCCACCGGGCTCTCTGCGCTGTGTGCTGCAGGGTGGGTGGGTGTAGGCGAAGGAGGGCGAGGTCAGCTCCTCGAATGCTTTCCAAGGAGGTGGACTCAGGAGCGCAGCTGGCTTTCCTCGAGGTCTCGCCTCCTCCACAAGTGTTCCCCAGATCCCTCATGCATTTCTTCCTTCATTTCTTCAAAGATAGACTTCGGGGATCAGAGCACCACACCAGGATCCTCTCATGTTTATTCTCTTAGTTTATCAGATTCTTCAGCCCATATCATCTTTATCAGTTCACGAAAGTCTTTCTTTATTATCTCTACCATCCAAGAACCCCGCCTCTGCCCCTCTTCTCCTTTTCAGCACCCCCTCTAATGTGTTGGATGCATGCCCATAAACTAGTCTTGCAGCCTTATCAAATATATGGGGTTATGGCGCTGGGGCATTTCTTTGAAGAAACAAAGTAAGATTTAGAGCTCAGCTCCTAAAAATGCCACTTATTGGAGGGATCCCTGCCTTCTAAAAATGGAAATTTCTTTATCCACTGTGAACCACGGAAGTCGGAGTTCTCATGGAATTGTACATTTTCATCTTGGGAGGGCAGGGATCACACAAGCCAACAGACACAGCATAGCATGAGTACAAGGAGAAAGCGGTTGCAACAACAGCCATGCCTGCTCCCTCTGGGCCACCTGCTCCAGGTGAGATGGAATTTACTTCCCTGTCCCTGTCCTGGGATCACATGTAAACTGGCTGTTCTGGTATATTCACAGAAAGGTTCTTAAAAAGTCACAAAGGTGCTCCGTCCACATTGTTTGGGGTACTAGAGAATTGAAGGTGAACTAGAGATCCATTTTTGGGGCTATGTAATATAGAGGATATATATTAGGCAATGCTATGCAGCAGTTAGGAGCAGCAGAATAGATATGCATGCAAGCAGCAATGTTCTATTGTTCTAAGATGTTGTGCTGATTGAAAAATATCAGAAACAAAATGAGATTTAGAGCACAATGCCCCAGCACAATAACCCCCTATATTTGATAAGGCTGCATGGCCAGTTTACGGGCATGCATCCCACACATTACAGGGGGTGCTGAAAAGGAGAAGAGGGACAGAGGCAGGGTTCTTAGATGATAGAGATAATAAAATAAAAATAGACTTTCATGAATTGGTAAACATGATATGAGCTGAAGAATCTGAAAAACTCAATTCTGCTTCTAAGGAAAAAAATAAAGGAAGGAGGAAGGAAGGAAAACAGGAAGGGAGGGAGGGAGGAAGAGGATGAAGGAGGGAGAAGAAGAAAGAGTAAGTCCACTTCATTTAAAACTTGTTTCCTTGATCCCAACCCCAAAAGACTTGCCATCCTGTGTTGGGATGGGAAGGGGGCAAACCTGCTCACACGAATGGGCACATCCCATGTGGGAGCTGGTACCTGGAGAACCCGGCCGGCACTCAGTGCTGAGCCATCCTTCCTTGTAATGTACATTCCTGCCAGGATTGGCCTGGGAATTGTGACCCGCCTTGAGTGAGGAGACATCTCCTTATTTGCTCCTAGGTCCGTGCTTGCCGTATTCTTCCAGAATAAGCACTCAGTAAACATTTGCTAAGCAGAACATGATCAACAAGACAACACGGGAACCTGAATAAACACATGTGAATTGACTGAGAACAAAGGGATGTTTGGTGCAAGGTTTTAAGAAAGAAACTCAAAAAGTTAAGGTTGTCTGAGAAAATCAGGGGAACAATGTTCCCGAGTGGGCAGAGACCCGGGTGGATGTTGTGGATGGAGTCTTGACAACTGAGTCTCTGTGGCCCAGTTGACAGACCATGGGGGAAGCCCCCAGCCTGGGTATGCATTCAGGGGAAGCCCCCAGCACTGGTATGCATTCGAGGACTGTATCTTTCTATCTTGAAAATGTGGGAGCTCCTTGTTACACAGGGGAGTCTCCAGGGTGGTGGGAAGAGCCACATTCAACTCTTCAACTCTCCACATTCAGTTGAGGAGAGGATGCAGGTTGAGAGCAGTGCTGTGAATAAACCTCTCCAGTGCTCTCAGCCACGGCTATGCCTGTCATCCACACATCCTGCAGGGCACAGAACACGTTCAACGCACTAACTGGTCGGAGGCAGCCATTCCTCCACCAAAGCAAGTGAGCAGGGAGGCGTGGGCAACCCAGAGCTCTGGAAGCTGCTGCTGCAATGGCTTTCATTGCCCTGAATGTGATCAGATGCGGTGCTCACCCCACTGGGTTTCCTGCTTTGCTGTTTTATTCTTCATTGGCATCGACCATTCCCAATGGGATGTTACATCCCAGGAGGTGATTTTGATATCTGTGGGGGGTGGCGGCATGTTAAAATTCTCATGCCCTCATACCAAGCATTTAAATATTGAATACCTATTATTTTATTAACATTATGTTCCTTTCATTTCTTCCTTACATCACAGTTAGGGTTTTAATTTTTTTTTTGAAATCACATGTAATAGGTATTGTGCATTACCTATGGATTTTATCTCAGGATAGAGAAGGGGCAATACAAAATGTTTTGTTACGTATATATCAACACTTTCACACGATCCTGGATTGCGGCTGAAACCTCTAACAAGAGCAAAGGCCATCATGGAGGAAATCGGAAGTATTTCACCTGCTGAAGGTAAAAAGCTGGGAGGATGGACTCTGGAAGCCTCACCTTTCCTCCCTGTCTGCATCCGGTAAAACCCAAGACCTCTCAGTTCTGCAGCTAAAATGTGTCTTCAGTACTGAGTCTTTCTTCCCTCTCCAGGGTCCACCATCGTTGGTGCAGGCATCACTCAGGCCCTCCATTCCCAAGAAAACACGGGGTTCTTTTTAACACCCTGACCATGGCTCAAACCCTCCAGTGGCTTCCCATCACTCATAGACTAAAGTCTGCACGCCTTGGCCTGGGTGGGAACTCTCTGATTTGCTCCTGGCCTCTCTCCCCATTTATTTTCCAAGACTCTCCCCCGGATCCCCAAGCTCAGCCCCAGGGTCCCCCTGACCTGGACAGAGGATGTGCTGGTTCCTGTGTCACTCTTGTCACCTGGAGCTCATGCGCTGCTGACAGTCCCATGAGTGACCCTCAGATTTCTTCTCTGATGGCACTGCTGGGCTGCTGGATGGGTCCCCCTTCCTGTGACTCCCCAGGAGACCGCCTGCCCCACCTTCCTTCCTGGCACCTCTTAAGAGCTGAAATTGTGCCATGAGCTCATCTGCCTTCCTGCTGATGATTGTCCTCATGGATTAGAGTGAAAACTCCATGAGGACAAAGACTCTTGGTGTGATTCATAAGTGTATCCCAAGTCCCTAGAATGAAGTATGTTAAGCATGTACCTTTAAATGGGAATAAAAATAGCCCTTAACTCATGGGGCTGTTATAAGATTGTATGAGATTATAGAAATCATCACTGTTTGGTGTACTGCCCCTTTTTACATGTTTTGTGGGCTTTGTATCATTTATCCCATCATAGTAGCCCAATTAAGTACTATTACTTTGCCCATTTTGCAGATGAGGACATGGCTGCACAGAGAGGGTAAGTAGCTTGCCTGAGGTCACACAGTCAGCAGGTGACAAAGGCAGGACTCTAACCATCAGTCGGGCTTTCGAGTCCAAGCATTTTGCAAAACACTAGAGTATCTGATGTAGAGTTGGTTCCATGAATGACAGCTTCCAAGACAATGATGAGATAATGATGAAGACCACGGCACTAATGACAACTGGTTCAGCCAAGGCCAGCAGCCCACCCATACCACCATCTGGCTTCAACTCTCTTGTCTCGGCAGGAAGACACAGGGCACAGAATGCCTTCAGGCTTGGTTTACTGGGAATGAATTAGCATCCTGCTTCACACAGGATTATGGGAACCTCACAAACTCCAAGTACCTTTGACCTCCATGAGCCCTTCTGACAAGAGGGGAGATCATGCTCCTTCCATGCAGACCAGTTTTCCAGGAAGATGGCCGGGCTGTTGGCATTCTCTGCCACTGTCCTAGTTTGCATTAGGATGAACTGAGAACATGAAGATAGTTTCAACAATGGGGGGTGTTGGCCTTTTCCTGGAAGAAGCAATGCATACCGCCCTGTAGCCAGCTATGGATATCTGTGCTTTCAGGCATGGATGTCAGGAGGAGAGAGTCCAACAGCTATGAAATCTCTCTGAATCTAGCGTGGCCGGCTGAATGTCATACACAGTTTCCACTAAGACTCCTCACCCACACAGAGAGTGAGGGATGTGTTGGGAGTCTTATTTTATAAGGAAAAACTTCACTAACTCTTTGATTGGGGTCCACTGTTTGCAGGCAGTTTGAAGTGGGTTTGAATCCCACCAGGGGGAAAAAAAAAAAACTCATCACTTTATTTGCTGTAAACAAAATTAAACCTAATCTGAGATGCTGCCCAAGACGGCATCTATCATCTTGTACCTGCAAAGCAAAACCATCTGGAAGGTCTGCAAGAGTTGGTGGCTTAAATCACAAAGCACAGGCTCTTGAGGAATTTTCCCTAATCCCAGCCACCACTGTGAAGTGAAACAGAGGAGTTTCAGGGGAAGGAAGGAAGTGGTCTTTAAGGAAGGTTGCTATGTGCCCTACAAACCATACATCACCCATGAATCCTGCCTGAGCCATGAGGGCACATCCTGTCACGTGGATGGGAATATTGAGGTATGACTATGTCAAGAGATGTGTCCAAAGTCACACATCACTAAGTGTGACCCTGATCAGTCTAACCCCAAAGACTTCACACAGCAGCCTCCTTCTGAGAAAATGTAGTCCACATTTGCTCATCTTCTCTGGACAGCAGGACAAGCTCCTTCAGGAGCAAATGGCCAAGTGAGTTGTCAACTTCATCAATTCTTCTTCTTTGGAATCCCAGCAAGGTAGGGACCGTGCCTGTCAAGACTGATGAGCTTCCAAATCTCAGCGCTGTTTCGTAAGTTTGAGGCTGTGATTTTCCCCATAGCTTCAAACAAACAGATTCCAAATGGTTTGGAGAACTGCTGAGGCCAGACAATTTATTGAGATATTACTTTGTATTTTGTTCTTCATATTTTCTGACTCCTCACCCCAAAAAGTAGCGAGACCATTGTTCTCTGTGTTCTCATAGGCATCTCTGACATAAAATCAGGAACAGAGTTACTCCCAGAACCTCTGTCTCTGCCGTTTATGAAAGTCCGAGCAGTGTTCACTAACCTTAATGTTTTCACCTAAGACAAAGGCCAGCTTTTTCTGAAGGGTTGCCTCTCTTTTTAAGGCAGCACTGACAAACTATTGATAATATCTAGCTGCGTTGCTTTTACTGATTTAAGTGTCATGGTTCATTCATTCATTCTTCCATCAGACATTTCCTGAATCCAGACCATCAGCCAGGCACTGCTCTAGCTGCTGTTCAGGAGCAGGGGGTGGGGGCTCTCTTTGAACCAGTTTAAGATCTAGCAAAATTTCTATGACTGAAACTCTGTATGAAACATTCATTCAATCTGGCACACAGATCTCTCATAGACTGTGGATGGTTTTTGATTATGTAAAAATTGCAAACACACATTTACACAAAGTATTTTTGAATGGGAAAAAGCAAATTTATAAAATAATGAAAGTGGTTATCTTTGAATGTTGGGATAATAAGCAACTTTTTCTTACTTATTTTTTGCACCACAAATTTTCTTCAATAAAAATGTTTATCGTTACCACGAAAAGAACTAAGTATTTTAGAAATACAGTTAAAACAACATTGTATGTGTTGATTGGGTTTTGTAATCAGTGCAACTCATTTTTCACAGCGTCTGAATCATTAAGTGCAATGATGCCGAATGGATTTCTGACGCGTCTGCCACGCCATTTCCTTTGTGTTTCCAAAGCAACCATATCTGACGAAACACGAGTAAATATTGGATATGTGTGAATGTACTTGGTATATCCTTTTAGTATACAGTATTCTGCAAAACTGAAAAACATGCTATAAAGAAACAAGACTATTCAAATAGAAATAAAGAAACTGGTTGTATCAAAAGTGTCATATATTTGATAAATAATTACTGGAAATATGAAAATAAAGCAGAATAACTCTTAGAGGGGAAAAGACTTCTCGAAATCCTCTACGGGAAGATAAATAGAGGAAAAAGACAAATAAGGATGCAAAAAAAAAATCTCAAAAGAACATAAAGCATTCTGTCACAGACAAAATGTCAGCAATGGGATAAATACAGAGATTCAGGTAATATTATCATCCAGCATATCCATCAGTTGGCTTTTGGGGAGTTGGACTCCTGCGACTCCACGCTGTCCATGCTAAGCCTGGGGCCTGGCATCCAGAGCTGGGGCTTTAATCACACCCCTGTTCAGCTCCACCTGTGCCCTGAGGTCCTGCTGACCTCTGGAGCTCCACTGCTGGCCATGCCCAGCCTGTGCAGGATTGGGTGCCTGAAGCCAGGAGGCTGAGTCTCAGGCCACCCAATGAATAAAGCCTCAACATTCACACTGTACATCTCCCTCACCCCCTCCACTCTGCACTCTGCCCCTTGTCCCAGCCCCTTCCTCTGACTCAAAGCCATCTCCTTCTTCCCACCAATAAGAAAAACAAAATTCAATTGCCAGGTCACTGCATTTTCTGTCATAGATCTGAAGCATATTATAGGATGGTAAGAATAGTTATCAACTGTTTTAATGAGCATCTACTATGTGTCAGGCACACCCACAATTATTATTTTATAGCTGTGAGAACCATAGACTATACACACTATTATTATCCCCTTTTAACAAATGAGGAAACTGAGTCACAGAGGGTTAAATGGACTGCTGTTGAGGACTGGACAGGATTATAACTAAGGTCTTATGTCATAGCTCACATTTCAATTTTTCTTGCAAATCTAGAAGTTTTACCTGTGCCATGACTCCTTGAAAGCCATACTTAATAGTCACTACGAAAAATTTCATCTTATGGCTAAACAACAATATAATTTAATCAAGCCATTGTTATTTGATATTGATTGTTCCCTATTTCTAGTTACTACAAATAAAATGGAAATAATACTCTATACTTAAATCTTGATGCACAGCCAGTTGATGCCATATTTGACTTCAGATTTTAGACCTGGATTGATCTGTGCCATGTCGTGCCATGTTTTCAGTTCGAACATGAACTGGAAAGCTATGATGCCCATTATTACTACTGTTACCTTAGAGCATTTAGAAAATCTATCCCATGCAATAAAATAAGAAAAAAAATCAATATGGTATAATTATTAGGAACAGAAGACTAAATTAGTTTTGCAGATGACATTGCCTATCTAAAAAGGCCAATAAAACCACAATATAAAAATAACTAGTGTCCATTAATGTATTGAGTTACAAAAGTAAAAAATAAAAATTAATAGTTCTACCAAGTATTAACTAAAACAGTTATAAAATATGACTGAAGAAAGGTCATATTTACAGTGGACATGGAAATATAAAATGTTTAAAATAGATATAGGGAGAGGGAAAGCAAGGCAGTTGAATAGAAGCCTCCATCAATCATCCTTCTCATAGGAACATCAGATTGAACAACTATCCACAAAAACTATCATCTTCATAAGAACTAAAACTCAAGTGAGTGATCATAGTACCTGGTTTTAACTGTGTATCACAGAAAAAGGCACTGAAGAGGGTAGAAATTACAGTCTTGAATTGCTGACAGCATCCCTCCTTCATCCCCCAGCAGTGGCTGTGTGGTGCACAGAGAGAATCTGTGTGCTTGGGAGAGAGAGAGTGCAGTGATTGTAGGACTTTATGTTGGACCTCAGTGTTCTCCTGGCTCAGTGGAAAGCAACATGGGGCAGAACTCAGACAGCACTCATGGATAAAGCATTTAGACTAGCTTTAGTGAGAGGGAAATCATCCTCCCAGCAGTGAGAATCTGAGTTCCTGCCAGCTAACCTGATCTCGGGTTCAAAATAAACTTGAAAGGCAACTTAGGCCACAAGGACTGCAATTCCTGGGCAAGCCTTGGTGCTGTGCTGGGCTCAGAGCCAGTGAAGTTGACCTAGTGAGACACCTAGTGAAGTTGACCTAGTGAGACACCAGCCAGGGTGGCTCAGGAAGTGCTTGTACTTCCCCATCCCAGTCAACATAGCTCACAGCTTCAGGAGAGGCTCCTTTCCTGCACTTGAGGAGAGGAGAGGGAAGAGTAAAGAAAATTTGGATATTAGCACAGCCATGGTGGGACAGGGCACCGGCTAGACTCCTAAGGCCCCCTTTCCAAGTCCTAGCTCCTGGATGACAGGATTTCTAGGTACTCTCTGGGGCAGAAGGAAACCTGCTGCCTTGAAGGAAAAGATCCAGTTCTGGAAAGATTCATCATCTGCTGACAAAAGAACCCTTGGGCCCTAGACAATCAGCAGCGATACCCAGGTAGCGATACCCAGGTAGTACTCACTGTGAGCCTTGGGTAAGACTCAGAGACATGCTGGGTTAAATGTGACCCAGCATATTCCCATACTATGGTGGCTGTGAGGAGAACCTTCTTCTACCTAAGAAAAGGAGAGCAGAGAGTAAAGGGGACTTCGTCATGCAGCTTAGGTACCAACTCAGCCACAGTAAGGTAGAGGACTAAGCGGGGACTTGGGGGTCCCTGATTCGAGGCCTTGGCTCATAGGTGACATTTCTGAACCTACCCTGGGCCAGAAGGGAGCCCACTGCCGTAAAGGAAGAGACTCAGGCCTGGCAGCATTCATCACAAGCTGACTGAAGAGTCCTTGGGCCTTGGGTGAACATCAGCATAGCCAGGCAGTATTCACCATAGGCCTGGGCTGGTGGCGGCCACAGGGAGAGACCCCTCAACTTGTAGAAAGAGGAGGAAAGAGTAGGAAAGAGGTTGTCTTGTGGCTTATGTGCCAGCTCAACCTCCGTATAATACAGAAACAGTTAGATCCCTAAGGTTTCTGACTCCAGACCCTGGCTCTTAGATAACATTTCTGGACCTGCCCAGGGCTGGGGGGAACTTGCTGTCCTGAAGGGGAGGACACAAGCCTGGCTGGCTTTCCCATATGCTGATTGTAGAGCCCTAGGGCCTTGAGAAAACATCAGTGGTAGCCAGGCAGTGGTTACTATGGGCCTTGGGTGAGACCCAGTACCATGCTGGCTTCAGGTCTGACGTAGTGCAGTCCCAGAGATGGTGGTCACAGAGGTCAAGAGGTGATGGCTTGTGTCACCCATGCCCCAGCTCCAGGCAGCTTGGCACAGAGAGACTCCATTTGTTTGAAAGAAAGTAAGGGAAGAGAACAAGAGTCTCTGCCTGGTAACCCAGAAAATTCTTCCAGATCTTATCTAAGACCACCAAGGTAGTACTTCTATGAGTCTGCAAGAGCCACAGTGTTGCTGGGCTTGGGGTGTTCTCTAATGCAGATATGACTGCAGTGATCAAAAATTTAGATTACAACACCCAACTCCCTTCAAATGCCTGGAAAGCCTTTCTAAGTATGATAGGTACAAACAAGTGCAGACTATAAAGACTATAATAAATACTTAACTTTTCAATGCCCAGAGACCAGTGAATATCCACAAGCATCAAGATCATTCAGGAAAACATGATCTCAACAAATGAACTAAACAAACCATCAGGGACCAATCCTGGAAAGATAGAGATATGTGAGCTTTCAGACAGACACTTTGAAATAGCCATATTGAGGAAACAAAGTGAAATTCAAGATAACACAAATAAGAAATTCAGAATACTAACAGATGCATTTAACAAATATATTAAAATAATTAAAAAGAATCAAACAGAAATTCTGGGGTTGAAAAACGCAATTGACATACTGAAGAATGCATTAAATCTCATTAGAGCAGAATTGATCGAGCAGAAAAAGAACTAATGAACTGGAAGATAGGCTATTTGAAAATATACAGTCAGAGAACACAAAAGAAAAAAGAAGGAAGCACACCTACAAGATCTAGGAAATAGCCTCAAAAGGGCAAATATAAGAATTATTGGCCTTAAAGAGGAGGTAGAGAGATATAGGGATGGAAATTTTATTAAAAGGGATAACAACAAAAAATTCCCAAACCTAGAGAAAGATATCAACATTTAAGAATATGAAGATTATAGAAAACCAGGATTTAACCCAAAGAAGACTACCTCAAGACATTCAATAATCAAATTTCCAAGGGTAAATAATAAAAAATGACCCTAAAAGCAGCAAAAGAAAAGAAACAAATACTACAAAAAATGGAGCATCAAAACACACAGACCAGGGGAGAGTGGCACAACGTATTTAAAGTGCTAAAGGGAAAAAGAAAGAAACTTTTATCCTAGAATTGTATATCCAGCAAAAATAAACTTCAGACAAGGAGAAATAAAGACTTTCCCAAACAAACAAAAACTGAGGGATTTTTATCAACACCAGGCCTGCCCTATAAGAAATGCTAAAGAAAGTTTTTCAATTGAAAAGAAACGGACATTAATGAACAATAACAAATCATCTGAAGGTGCAAAACTCATTGATAATAGAAAGTGCACAGAAAAACACAGAATATTATAACACTGTAATTGTGGTGGGTACATTATTCATATCTTGAGTAGAAAGGATAAAAAATGAATCAATCAAAAACAATAACTACAATACTGTCTCAAGACATAGACAGTACAATAAGATATAAATAGAAACAAAAATGAGTTAAAAGCAGGGGATAAAGTTAAAGTGTAGAGTATTTATTCATTTTTTTTCCTTGCTTGCTTGCTAGCTTGTTTATGCAAACAGTGTTAATTTGCCATCAGTTTAAAATAATCAGTTATAAGATATTATTTGGAAGCTTTATGGTAACCTCAAATCATAATACATACAACAGATACCCAAAAAGTAAATAGCAAGAAATTAAAACATACCGCCAGAGAAAATCACCTTTACTAAAAGGACGACAAGAAGAAAGAGAAGACCACAAGACCACCAGAAAACAAATAACAAAATGGCAGAAGGAAGTCCTTATTTACCAATCATAACATTGAATGTAAATGTACTAAACTCTCCAATTAAAAGACAAACAATGGAATGTAAACGTACTAAACTCTCCAATTAAAAGACAAACAATGGCTGAATGGATGAAAAAACAAGATCAAATTATCCATTGCCTACAAGAAACACACTTCACCTATAAAGACACATAGACCAACAATAAAGGGATGGAAAAAGGTATTCTATGCAAATGGAAATTAAACAAGAGCAGGAGTAGCTATACCTATATCAGATAAAACAGATTCTAAGACAAAAACTATAAAAGGAGATAAAGAAGATCATTAGATAATGATAAAGGGGTCAATTCAGCAAAAAGCTGATATAACAGTTGTAAATATATGTGCACCCAATACTAGAGCACCCAGATATACACAGCAAGTATTATTAGTGCTAAAGAGAAAGACTCCAGTACAATAATAGCTGGAGACTTCAACACTCCATTTTCAGCATTGGACAGGTTGTGCCAACAGAAAGTCAAGAAAGAAACGTTGTACTTAATCTGCACTATAGACTGAATGAATCTAATCAATATTTACAGAACATTTCAGCTGACAACTGCAGAATACACATTCTTCTTAGCACATGGGTCATTCTCAAGGATAGACTATATATTAGGCCACAAAACTTGTCCTAAGAAATTCAAAGAAAATAAAATTATATCAAGTATCTCATCTGGCCACAAAGGAATAAAACTAGAAATCAATAACAAGAGGAATTTTGGAAACTATGCAAACACAAGGAAATTAAACAATATACTGATCAATGATCAGTGCTGTCAATGAAGACATTTTTTTAAAATTTAAGTTTCTGGAAACAAATAATAATGGAAACACAACATACCAAAACCTATCAGATACAATGAAAGGAATACTAAGAACATTTATAGCTATAAGAGCCTACATCACAAAAGTAGAAAAATTTCAAATAAACAATCTAACAATGCATCTGAAAGAACTAGAAAAGAGCAAACCAAACACAAAATTAGTAGAAGAAATAGTAAAGATCAGAGCAGAATTAAATAAAACTGAAACAAAGAAAACTATATGAAAGAGCAACAAAACAAAAAGTTGTTTTCTTGGAAAGATAAACAAAACTGACAAACCTTTAGGCAGAGTAACCAAGCAAAAAAGAGAGAAGATTCAAGTAAGTAAAATGAGAGACAAAAAATGAGACATTACAATGGGTACTGCAGAAATTCAAAGGATCATTAGAGGCTACTATGAGCAACTACATGCCAATAAATTGAAAAATCTAGAAGAAACGAACAAATTCCTAGACACATACAAACTAGCAAAATTGAACCATGAAGAAAACCAAAATCTGAATAGATCAATAACAAATAATGAGATTGAAGTCATAATAATAAAAAAGTCTCCATCAAAGTAAAGTCCAAGACCCAATGGTTTCACTGCTGGATTTTACCAAACATTTAAAGAATAAATAATACCAATTCTATTCAAACTATTCTAAAAAATAGAGAAGGAGGAAATACTTCCAAACTCATCCTATGAGGCCATTATAACAAACCAAAGACACATTGAATAAAGGAACCTACAAGCCAATATCCCTGATAAACATTGATGAAAAATCCTCAACAAAAAATTCAACAACACACTTTAAAAAAATAATTCATCATGATCAAGTGGTGCTTATGCCAGGGATGCTAGGATGGTTCAACATACTCAAATCAACGTGATACATCATATCAACAGAATGAAGGATAAAAGCCATATGGTCATTTAAATAGATGCTGAAAAAGCATTTGATAAAATTCAACATTGCTTCAGGATTAAAAAAAAACTGAAGAAACTGGGTAGAGTAAAACACATCTCAACAGAATAAAAGCTATATATGACAAACCCACAGCCAGTACTATACCGAATGACAAAAACTGAAAGCCTTTCCTCTAAGATCTGGAATATGACAAGGATGCCCACTTTTATCACTGTTATTAAACATAGTACAGGAAATCCTACTTAGAGCAATCAGACAAGAGAAAGAAATATAGGGCATCCAAACTGGAAAAGGAGAAGTCAAATTATCATTGTTTGCAGATGATATAATCTTATATTTGGAGAAAACAAAAGACTCTACCAAACAATTTTTAGAACTGAAGCAAATTCAGTAAAGTTGCAAGGTACAAAATCAACATACAAAATCAGTAGCAATTCTATATACCAGCAACAAACAATCTGAAAAAGAAATAATAAGAATAATAACAAATCCTTTTCACAATAGCTACAAATAAAATAAAATACCTACGAATTAACTTAACCAAAGAAGTGAAAGACCTCTACAATGAAAACTACAGAACATTGATAAAAGAAATTGAAGAGGACACAAAAAACATGAATAACAGTTTATGTTCATAGATTGGAAGAATATTGTGAAAATGTCCATACTACCTAAAACAATCTACAGATTCAATGCAATCTCTATTAAAATACCAATGACATTCTTCACAGAAATAGAAGAAAAAAAAATCACAATATTTATGTGGAACCTCAAAAGACCCTGAATAGCCAAAGCTATCCTGAACAAAAAAACACAACTGGAAGAATCACATTACCTGACTTCAAATTATACTATAAAACTGTAGTAATTAAAGCAGCATGGTACTGGCATAAAAACAGACTGGCATAAAAACAGGCCAATGGAACATAATAAAGAACTTGGAAACAAATCCTTACATCCACAGTGAATTTATTTTGACAAAGGTGCTGAGAACATATATTAATGAAAGGACACTCTCTTCAATAAATGGTGCTGAGAAAACAGGAATTCCATATGCAGAAGAATGAAACTAGACTCCTACCTCTCACTATATATGAAAATCAAATAAAATGGATTAAAGACTTAAATCTAAGACATCAAACTATGAAACTACTAAAAGAAAACTTTGGGGAAACCCTCCAGGCCATTGGACTGGGAGTAGATTTATTGAATAATAACCTACAAGCACAGGGAACCAAAGCAAAAATGGACAGATGGAGACACATGAAGTTAAAATGCTTTTGCACAGTAAAGGTCAACAAAGTAGAGAGCCAACCCATAAAATGTGAGAAAATGTTTGCAAATTACCTCTCTCACAAGGGATGAATAACTAGAATATATAAGGAGCTCAAACAACTCCATAGGAAAAAAAAAAAAACCTACTAATCTGACTAAAAAATAAGCAAAAGATCTGAATAGATGTTTCTCAAAGGACAACAAGCAAATAAAAAACAGGTATAAGAGAAGGTGTTCAAAATCATTGATCATCAGAGAAGTGCAAATCAAAACTATAGTGAGATATCATCTGACTCCAGTTAAAATGTTTTTTTTTTTAATCCAAAATATAGGCAATAACAAATGCTGGTGAGGATGTGGGGGAAAAGGAACCCTCGTATACTGTTAGTGGGAATGTAAATTAGTGCAACCACTATGGAGAATAATTTGGAGGTTCCTTTACAAACTAAAAATAGAACTACTGTATGATACAGCAATCCCTAGGTATGCTAGGTATACCCAATAGAAAAGAAATAAGTATATTAAAGAGATACCTGCATTCCCATGGCTGTGGCAGCACTATTCACAATAGCCAAGATGTGGAAGCAACCTACAAGTCTATCCACAGACCAATGGATAAAGCACCTGTGGTACATAGACACAATGGAGTAATACTCAGTCATAAAAAAAAAATGAGATCCTGTCATTTGCAAAAACATGGATAGAACTGGAAGTCATTATGTTAAGTAGAATTAGTCAGGCACAGAAAGACAGACTTTGCATGTTCTCACTTATCTGCGAGCTAAAAATTAAAACAATTGAACTCATGAAGATAGTAGAACCATGGTTATCAGAGGATGGGAAGGGTAGTTGGGTGCGGGTGGGGTGGGGTGGGGAGAGGATGGTTAATGGGTACCAAAATGATGTTAGATAGAATGAATACAATCTAGTATTTGATAGCACAACAGAGTGGCTATCGTCAACAATAATTTATTGTCCATTTTAAAATAACTACAAGAGTATAATTGAATTATTTGTAACACAATGAAAGAATAAATGCTCGAGGTGATGGATATTTCATTTGCCGTGATGTGATTATTAAACATTAAATGACTGTATCAAAATATCTCATGTACCCCATAAACATATACACCTACAATATAACCATAAGAATTTAAAATAAAAATTTTTTAAAGTTAACAATGAAGTAAATGTAGACACTAAACACAAAAATAAAAAATGAAAAATAGATTTAATAAGAAGTTTACAAGGTCAATATCAGTAAATAAATGACATTACATCCTCTCTCTCTAGGAAGAAATTTACAATACTATAAAGATGATAATTTTACAATGATTAATTTATAGATTTAATTAATTAAAAGTAAATAGGACTTTTTTGCAAGTAGATAAAAGTGTTTTAAACCTTATGTTGAAGGATGAATAGTTGAAAATGGCTAAGAAAAATTTAGAAATTGGAATTTAGAGCCAAATATTCAGTTTTTAAAATTATAAAATTAAAGATGCTAAAGAAGTAAAGGGTTATATTAGCCATTGATTTTTGCTTAAGGGTGGTGTTTAATTTGGAGAGGATAGTGGAGATTTATCCAATACATTGTTAACAGGGCTATTGTTTACTATTTGGAATATTAAGGAATGTTCTTACCTCTCAATTTGCATAAACAAATAAAGCAAAGCAAAATAAAACCAATAGAAGATAAGAGAAAACATCAACATGTAACTTGATTGTGGTTCATGATAAAAATGAAACCAAAAAGAATTATGTCTGCTTATATTCCATAGTTCAAGAAATTCTTTCCTTAGTATAAAAGAAAAAAATTATAGTATTATTAACCTCATATTAATTATATTAAAGATAAAATACTTTATTATAAAATATACTGTAAAAATGGAAAGGCATATCACACGCTTAGCAAAATTAATTGCCTTACAAGACAGAATATGTTAATCCCATTACATATAAAGTTAATTTATTAATCCACACAAAAATCATAAGGATGAATAAGAAAAAGCAGTGACAACAGAAGAAACACAAATAGCTAAAAATATATAACAATGTTGAAGTCAGTAACGATAAAACACAGTAAGTTGAAACAGCCATTGAATAAATATGTTAAACTACCACTTTGAAAAATGTGTACATTAAAAACTATTTTCAAGAGTTGGTGAATGTATGGCAGAGAGAACTCGGACGCATGACAGGTAGATATTTACACTGGCAGGTTGTTTCTGGAAGACAGTTTGGCAATAGAGCTATCAAAAGTCTTTTGCCATCTTTTGATGCAGCAATCAATCGCAGGTTTGTTTGTTTTGGTGAATGTTTATTACATTTGCTCTATTCTAAATTCTTTACTGGAATTGTCTCACTTACTCCCCAAACCCTGTGAAGCAGGGACTCATAACCACCATCTAACAATTGAACATAAAATTACAAGAATTGAGGCAAGTCAGAACCGACATCCAAACCCAGAACCTCTCAATGCTATCACGCAGGCAGGATAAGAGCTTGTGCTCTTCTCAGCCCCATTGTCGAGGGCAGGGCTAAGGCATGGAAATGCCCATTGCTTCATGATTACAGAGGAAAAGGAGAACAGCTGGGAGTAGCTGGGGAACTGAAGCACATACAATGTGGGCAGAAGACTTAAGGTTATGGACCTGTTAAATTCTGTATTTTCAAGAAAAACAAGTAAAAAATAACTTAGTTTTGTGAAAAATTGAGAGAGAGAGAGACAGAAAGAAAAGAAGAAAGAAAGAAAGAAAGAAAGAAAGAAAGAAAGAAAGAAAGAAAGAAAGAAAGAAAGAAAGAAAGAAAGAGAAAGAAAGAAAGAAAGAAAGAAAGAAAAGAAAAAAAAAGAAAAGAAAAGAAAAGAGAAAAGAAAAGGAAAGGAAAGACAGGAAGGAAATCCACCAAAATATTAATCATGTTGAGTTCTAGGGTAACTTTTATTTATTATTTTTTTGGTCCAAATTTCCTCAAATGAACTTGTAATACTTTTGAAATTGTATATAACATACATAAGCATGTATGTGAACACACACACACCCCTCACCAAAATCAAGTATCATTCCTAGTAGAACCACAATGCCAGTGTTGTCTGTGTGCCCTGCAGGGATTAGAGGCCCACATTTACCAATACTCTTTCTCACCAAACCTCTGTCCAGGGCTATTTCTTCTTCACAGTCCTCCATGATTACAAACTCCTTTTTTAACATGTCCTTGGGCCAGCTAGCAAAACAATTGCCCATCCCTGTGCTTTTGGCAGCAGAAATGCAAAAGAGATGGGAAATGGAGACTAACACGAGGGCTACATGTTGGTAAGTAACAGGGAATGGTGGGAACTATGGTGAATGACGGTGGATAGCTCTTCTAAAGGCACAGCTGTGAGAGACCTCTAGCCAGTTGATGCTTCACGGAAATTTAAATGCAATTTTGCCGAAAGAACAAATTTTTAATGAGAATTCAGAAATCTGACCTTTTATCCAAAATATGTTTATGTACTCAACATCAAATTTCTCTTATTTAAAAAAATACTCACAGACAATATTAGGAAGATGAAACAAATTTATCCATCAATGAGAAATTGCTATGTTTCTTAAAAATGAAATCTAATTAGCACTGATATGCCACATTTTATGTATGTGTGTTCCTTCCTACTTTATCTTTTTTTAATCTTAACATTTTTTATAATACACTCTGCTTCTAGTGTTAGCAATGGTCTCAATACAGAAATTTCAAAGCATATATTAACAAATAACAAAAGAAAATGAAAATTATTTAATATAATCAACATTGTGCTTTTGTGTTCACTTACTTTTTTTGCTTTTGCTTCTTTATTCCCTTTCTTTTCCAGACACACACACACACACACACACACACAGAGGTATTTTCATGACATCAACATAATAATTCAGCATACTTTTCCTATGATTCAGGAAGAAGAAGAAAGCATAAAATATTCCACCTGAGATCTATTTGGAAACAAACTCGATGTGTACACAGAATAGAATATTATTCAAATAACATCATTCTTCCTGTGGACTGTAGACTCTATTAACAGCTGTTCTATAAACAATAAAACCTATTCACCCGTGAAATTCATTTATGTGAATGTGTTCATTATGAACACATTAAAATAAGGGAAATGTATGCTGGACTTTGAGTGATATAACACTGAATATTGTAAGGAAATATTCCTTGTCAAAAGAACAAATATTAGTAGAAAATAAAGCCCAATTTGAATGCAGAGCTGAGGTAGGTGCTAAGTACATGAGCTGAACTTGATTTTCTCTGGGTCTATTCATTTTCAAGTGATGGAAGCAAATATGTGACTTCAGATTTGTTTCCTCCACACTATTTCTGTTCTGTCGACTCCTATTAATCTGTTTCAGGGATAACTTACAGTGTTTGGAGGCTCCAGAGACAGACTCAACCTTTCTCCATCACCTTGTGCTCAATAACACTTGGAAACGTCGGTTTCCTCCATGTTAAATACTGCAAACAGGTTCCCTTTTCATTGCGATATATGGAAAGAAAAATAAGACTGTTGGCAACTCCTTTATTTCACACGTTCCATTTCATTTCTAGCTGGAATCAAAGTTTGCCATGTTCCTCAGAAGACCCAACTGACAGAGCCCTCAACTTTTGAAACAAAACTCCCATGACATTTCCGCAGCATACAAAATGCACAGCTGTACGTCCTCAGATACTTCTCCAACCTCCAGTAGGGATGGGAAGCTCAAAAGTTAGTCAATCTTCCTTCTTTAAAAAAAGAGTAGAACGGGGATAGGGTGCACTGTTGTCCCCCAGGGTCTTGTTGCAGAGTATTTGCAATGCTGTTTGTGCTACGCGCACGCTTCAAAACACAGTTGAAGACTCAGACCTCTGCAACCAAACAAAGAAGCAACACATCCGCAGTCCACATTCTCTTGAGGAATTAAGAAGAAAACGTATGGGTGAAAAGCATACAATCAAAAACAGGAAAGAACTTCCAACACGTAGAAAATTTGCGTGTCCTTTGCAATGTAAAATTAACTCGTTTGCGGAAACTTAGTTTAATCTAATATATTGTGGCAGTCTCAGGGAAGAAGAGTTTTTTTAAAACTTGAACTGTGCAGTTTGTAACATACTGTAAGACAGTTTATAAAATGTGAATAAGCAGATTAAAAGTATTAATAAAACAGACCCCGGAGTACTCGCCACCCAGGAGTGAAATGGAGCATCGCTGAAATCCTACATGATTTGCCTGCATCAGGGCAAATGAAATATCCATCACCTCAAGCATTTATTCTTTCATCCTGTTACAAATATTTCAATTATACTCTTTTAGTTGCTTTAAAATGCACAATAAATCATTGTTGACGATAGTCACTCTGTTGTTCTACCAAATACTAGATTGTATTCATTCTATCTAACATCATCTTTGTACCCATTAACCATCCCCGCCCCACCCCATCCTACTCCCACCCAACTACCCTTCCCATCCTCTGATAACCATGGTTTCACTATCTTTCTATTACTTTCCTCTTCTTCTACTCTCAGATCATAGCTATCCTAAATTTTATGTTGATCATTTCTGTTTTCTCCTAATTTTATTACCCATGTGAGTATCTCTGAACAGTACAAATACACATTTTTATTACTTGACTTTCTCTGGATCTATTCATTTTCAAGTGATGGAAGCAAATACAACTTCAGATTTGTTTTCTCCAAACTATTTCTATTCTGTCAAGTCCTATTAATCTGTTTCAGGGATAACTTACAGCATTTGGGGTCCCCAGAGATAGACTCAACCTTTCTCCATGTAAAAGTACAATCCCGGTACAGGGATTCACAAAATATTTGTGAATGGAGATTCACAAAATAGCATGCTAGACTTTTGATTGGGATTTTGGCTAGGCTATAGATCAGGTTCAGAGGAATTAACATCCTACCAATATTGAGTCTTCAAATATATGAACATGAAATATCTCCTTCTGCATTTAGGTCCTTGATTTCTTTCCTAAGAGTTTTCTGCATATAAATCCCACACATTTTTCTTAGATTTATACTAAGTATGTCATTTCTTGCGGCTACTGTAAATGGCATTGGATTTTAATTTCTCATTGCTAGTACACAGAAAATTAACTTTTATATACTAACCTTATATCCTGCAACTTTGACATAATTACTTGTTTTTTGAGGTTGCTGGTTTGTCAATTCTTTGGAATTTTCTATATAGACAATCAAGTCATATGCAAACAAGGACAGTTTTTTCCTTCCTTCTCAATCAGTATGTATTTGTTTTCTTTCTTTGTCTTATGGGACTAGCTAGGACTTCTAACGTGAGGTTGAATTAAAAGTAGTGAAAGGAAACATTTTCATCTTCCTTCAAACTTTAGGGGGAAAGCATGCAGTTTCTCATCATTAAGCATAATGCTAGCTGTAGGTTTTATGGAGTTTAAAAAAATATATGTTGAGGAGGTTCCCCTGTGTTTCCATTTTGCTGTGAGTTTTTAATCATAAATAGGTGTTGGATTTGTCAAGTGATTTTTCTACATCTGTTGATACGATTATATAACTTTCCTTGCTTAGCCTGCTGTTGTGTGGATAATATTAATTATATTTCCATCAGTTCCATCAGTTTTGCATACTTGGAATAAATCCCACTTGATTGTAGTATATAATTATTTGTATCACACTGTTGGATTTGATTTGCTAATATTTGTTGAAGATTTTTGCATGTATATTAATGAGGTATATTAGTTTTGTAGTTTTTCTTTGTTATAATGTCTTTATCTGGTTTTGGTAATAGGGTAATTCTGGTCCCATAGGATGAGTTTAAAAAGTAATCCCTCTACATATGTTTTTCAAAAGAGAATGTAGAAAATGGATATCATTTCTTCTTAAAGCGTTAGGTAAAATTCACCATTGAAACCACCTGGGCCTGGTGCTTTCTTTTTTAGAAGGTTAGTAATTACAAATTCAATTTCTTTACTAGATAGAAATCTATTAAGATTATTTATTTCTCCCTATATGAGCTTTGATTGCTCAGTTTTTCAAGGGGTTAGACCATTTCTTCTAGGATATAAAATTTATAGGCAGAGCATGATTGTATTTTTAAATTATCATCTTAACATCCATGGGATTAGTAATAATGGTTCCTTTTTTCATTTCTTTCTTTTATTTATTTATTTATTTTTGAGATGAATTCTCATTCTGTTGCCCAGGCTGGAGTGCAGTGGCACGATTTCAGCTCATGGAAACCTCTGCCTCCTGGTTCAAGCGATTCTCCTGCCTCAGCCTCCCGAGTAGCTGGAATTATAAGCACGTGCCATCATGCTAATTTTTGTGTTTTTAGTAGAGACAGGGTTTTGCCATTTTGGCCAGGCTAGTCTCAAACTCCTGACCTCAGATGATCCACCTGCCTTGGTCTCCCAAAGTGCTGGGATTATAGACATGAGCGACCGTGCCCAGCCCCTTTTTTCATTTCTAATACTAGCAATGTGTGTCTTTCTCTCTTACAGGTTTATCCACTTTGTTCATTGTCTTAGTCTGTTCATGTTACAGTGGGTAGCTAGTCTGGTATGAGCAGGGCAGGAGAGGGCTCCCCCACTACACACACCAGGAGAGTCTGGTGACCATCAGGTGATGGTCAGGTGGTTAACTGTCTCTCTAAAGTAATAATTAGTCACAGCTGGTGCCAGGGAAAGGTAGTCTTTTTTTTTTTTTAGAGTCTCACTCTGTCGCCCAGGCTGGAGTACAATGGCACAATCTCAGCTCACTGCAGCCTCCATCTCCCAGGTTCAAGCTATTCTCCTGCCTCAGCCTCCTGAGTAGCTGGGATTATAGGCGCCTACCACCATGCCCAACTAATTTTTGTATTTTTCATAGAGACGGCATTTTGCTATGTTGCCCAGGCTGGTCTCGAACTCCTGACCTCAGGTTATCCTCCCACCTTGGCATCCTAACATGCTGGGATTACAGTGCGAGCCACCGCACCCAGCCAGTATCCTGATAGAAAACACCACCTGAAACTGGTGATCAGTAGCTTCCTGATAAGATCTCAGGAGTTGGGAGAAGTAATGCAAGGCAAGACCCTGGAAGTGTGCCCACGTCTAAAACTCCAAATCAGAAGGTCAAACTACACACTGTTTTGTTTTTTTGTTTTTTTGTTTGTTTTTTTTCTTTTGTTTGTTTCTCTTTTTGAGATGGAGTTTTGCTCTTGTTGCCCAGGCTGGACTGCAATGGCATAATCTTGGCTCACCGCAACCTCCGCCTCCCAGGTTCAAGCTATTCTCCTACCTCAACCTCCTGAGTAACTGGCACTACAGGTGCCCACCATCATGCCTGGCTAATTTTTGCATTTTTAGTAGAGACGGGGTTTCACCATGTTGGCCAGGCTGGTCTCAAACTTCTGACCTCAGGCGATCCGCCCACCTGGCCCTCCCAAAGTGCTGAGATTACAGGCGTCAGCCACCGCGACTGGCCTGCGCTTATTTTTTAAGTTGCCAGCGTGGCCGTCTTCCAAGTGTACTTTCTTTCCTTTCCTTCCTGTTCTAAAAGTTTTTAGTAAACGTCCACTCCTGCTCTAAAACTTACCTTGGTCTCTCCTTCTGTCTTCTGCCATTCAGTCAAATTCTTTCTTCTCAGGAGGCAAGACCTGAGGTTGCTGCAGACCCATACAGATAGCTTCCACTGCTAACAGTGGCTGCAATAACGAAATACCAGAGGCTGGGTGGCTTACAAACAACAGAAATGTCCCACAGTTCTGGAGGCGGGAAGTCCCAGATCCAAGTGTCTGCAGATTTGGTGTGTGTCTGCTGATGGCCTTTTTCCTGGTTCATAGACGGCACTTCTCACTGTGTCCTCACATGGTGGAAGGCAAGAGGGAGCTCCCTGGAGTCCTGTTTACAAGTGCATTTGGATGGCTCTGCCCTCATGACCTAATCACCTCCCAAAGGCCACACCTCCCAATACCATTACCTCGGAGATTAGGATGGGGAGGGACACAAACATTCAGTCTATAGCATTTATATTTTTGAACAACCAACTTTTAGTTTCACTGATTTTTTTCTATTGATTTTCTGTTTTTAATTTCATTGATTTTGCTCTGATTTTTATGGTTTCATTTCTTCTGCTTGCTTCGGGTTGAAGTTGTCCGTTTTCCTCTCATTTCCTAGAGCGGCAGTATAGATTAATGATGTCAGATCTTTTTTCTTTTCTGATCTATGTGTTTCAGGCTAGAAGTGCCTCCGTAAGCACTGCTTTCACTGCGTCCCACAAATTTTGGTGAGTTTGGTTTTTATTTTCATTTAGGGCAAAATATTTTTAAATTTCACTGGAGTCTTCTTCTTTGATCCATGTGTTATTTAGAAGTGTGTGGTTTCATCTGCAAATACCTTGGTGTTTTCTAGCTATCTTTCTATAGTAGATTTCTAGTTTAATTCCATTATGGTCTGAGAATCCACTTGGTGTGATTTCCATTGTTTTAGAGTTGCGAGGTGTGTTTTATGGCCCAGGATGTGAATTTCCAGTAGATCTGGTTTTGCTCTCAGAGAAACAACTCCTCCTCCTCCTCCTCCTCCTCCCCCTCCTCCTCCCCCTCCTCCTCCTCCTCCTCCCCCTCCTCCTCCTCCTCCCCCTCCTCCTCCTCCTCCCCCTCCTCCTCCTCCTCCTCCCCCTCCTCCTCCTCCTCTCCTCCTCCCCCTCCTCCTCCTCCTCCGGGAGCAGACTCACTCAGACACTTCCCAGCCTCCCTCTCAGCTTGGCTTCCGGCTGTGTGAGGCTCCTGAGAGGCATAGACAGGAGACTGGAACGTCCAGGAAGAAGAAACTGGTTTATTTATTCTCCTTTCTCCACACTGGGGGGCATCGTCCACAGCAGCTCGTTCTCCCCCATAGCTTCAGCTCCTGCTGGACAGACCCCCCTGCTTGAGCTTCTGCTGGGGCTCCCATCCCTGGTACAACTGCTTCTTCCTTGTCTCCCACTCCTGAGTAGTGGAAGGCTCCCCCACTGCCAGTCTCTGGGGTGACTTCCCGCCTCCTAATTCTTCACCCCTCCATCACCTTTAACAAGCTCCCTATGTTAAATTCTCTCTGAAACCCCTAGGATTTTCTGTTTTCCTGACAGGCTCTAAACCTCACATGAGAATTTTTCTCTCTCACCTCTGCCTCTCCCCTTCTGTGCACACCAAATAGACTTTTCCAGTGTTCAGTTCACATGGCACAAAATGGTCATTAACAATATTCCCCAAGTTTGTAATTCCTGTGATCAAACTAACAGTGGGACTGTGGCTGGAAACTCTCAGCCCAACATTGAATGTCTGGAAATTGGCCTATGTTGCATTCAGTGACCAATCACTCTTCCCTGGGCTCCCATAGCAAACCATCACAAACTGGGTGGCTTAAAACAACATGAATGTATTCGTTCATAGTTCTCAAGGCTGGAAGTCTGAAATCAAGGTGTTGGCAGCGCCATGCTCCCACCAGAGGCTCTAAGGGAGAACTTATTTCTTGCCTCTTCCAGTTTCCAGTGACTCCACACAGTTCCTGGCTGGGGCCCCAGCACCCCAGTCTCTGCCTCCATCTTCATGTGGCCTTCTCTTCTTCCTGTCTCAAGTCTGCCTCTGTTTCTATTTTATAAGAACACTTGTCATTGGATTTAGGGTCCACCTGGATAATCCAGAATGATCTCATCTCAAAATCCCTAGTTAATCTGCAAAGATGCTTTCCACATAAGGTCATATTCACAAGTTCCAGGAATTAGATAGGAAAATATATTTTTAGAGGCCAAGACCCACTACCATGACAAATCTGGGTATGGGCAGAGTAATAATCTTCACACTTTGGAGGCTACAATTCTATCAGTACAGAAGGGTCAGGAGGAAGAAGACAATGACAACTTGCAGAAATTTGGGAGGGGTGGGCAAAGAAAATAATGGTTGTAAATGACATACTTCACATTCCCACAGAAAGTTATTGACCAAATCAGGACTAGAGCTGAGACTACTCTGACATACAAACCTACAGACTTCGTTTCACATCACATTGTCTCAGCCAAATCAAATTCCTCCCTATGGTCTGAGATTAGGGACTCAGCCTCTGTTACCTCAAAATTATTACCCATTCCATCTAATTTTTATAAGAAAAGACACATTGAATAACTTAAGGCAACAAACAAAATTGCACACAATATACCCACCCAATATAAATTGTCTATTTTAGAATGCATATACATCATTCATGTATCCACATTTTACTGCAAATTCATAACACACACGCGCGCACACACACACACACACACATTTTTAAAGCAGTCCTGCTTGTAGGTAGAAGTTCAAGCTGATTCATTAATCAAAAAGTAGTAAGATGACATTTGTTTTCCATATTGTGTTATTTGGACATTTCACTAATTCACAGAGCCACGATGTATGTAGTTCTACTGTGTTTGATTTTCTCTTCTGTGAAACTGACAGAAACCCAAAGAGATTCCTTCTCCTTTGGAGTGGGGTTGTGTGGGACACCGAAAGGACCCAGCATCATCAGAGTCTTTGAGACATGAAAAACACAGGCTGAAGTTCGAGACGAGTGGTTTGCCATATCTGGTTTATAGAAAACTTCTGAGAAATGTATTTGTGGGGTTCACCTCCCCTTTCCTTGAGTTGTGAGAATGCTGTGTTCGGTTAATTCCTCTTGAGATATTTGCTTAGTGTGAGTCCAGGTAAAACTCATACCAACAGCGCCAGAAATCTAGAGTCAACATCTCTTGTCTTTTTTTTTTTTTTAAGAGAAAGCTCCAAGTAATCCATTCTTTCAATGGACGGTGAAAGTGACATTTTCAAATGAGAACACATTGTCAGCTGTTTTTGTCTTGCTCATTCATTTCAGTTTTGTTAGATTCTTTGTTTCTTTGATGCTCACAATATTGCACCATTTGGCTTTAGAATCTACATTAGAAGAGCATTAATTAAAAGCAGACACAGTGCAATGGAGACAGTGTTAAAATTATGCTTGAAGGTACAATGTAATTAATTTTGTACAAGAGAAACATAAAAGAGGGAGAATGAAACTGGAGGAAATAGCACCACAACCCACAAAATGATAATGAGAAATACAATTGTAGATTAGACAAACTATGAAAAGACATATGGTGTAATTTGACATCAAGGGGGAGAATAAAAACAAAGGGTTACCCACTAAGTGCTCATAAAAATTAAATGGAGAACACACATTTTATGTCTATGATGTCTGTTTTCCTGTGGACAGGATGACTTGCATTAAGTATCTGCCAAGTGGATGAAGAAGATGATTATGATGCAAATTTGCCAAAAGCTTGGACCATGGAGGTAGGAAATTGATCTGACTCAAAAACAATCCTGTTTAATGAAAGTGCGAGAGATAGATGATGATCTTCTTACAAAGTTCTCCCTCCCAAGATGGGCCCAGAGCTAACACATGCAGTAAGACTTATTATTCCCAGAAAAGTCAACATTGCAAAGATGATTATTAGGGCCAACTCAATTTATAATGCCTAGTTATAGTTCATATTTGAATTTATTGCATCCATATTTCGGTAGTGCCTTAGGGTGTTATGATACAAAGTTATAGAAACCTCACGAGACTGGGTCTAGTGAAAAAGAAAGTGAATTAATACAAAATATTCTTCATGTGGGAATCCGTCCAGTGACTCTGTGCCACCACAATAATGAAAATGATCATCTGATAATGAAGATAACTAACCCTGACCAAGTACTTACTGTGTGCCAAGCTCTGTTCTAAGGGTCATAAATGATTAGCACAATTCCTCACAGCAATCCTAGGGAGTGTCTCCAGCACCGTGCCTGTTTAACATATGAGGGACTTGAGTCTTGCAGAGGTTAAGCAACTTAGCCAAGGTTATACATTTAGCAAACAGCAGGGCAGGAAGTTGAATCTAGGTATTTTGATTCTAGCATCTGGACTCCTTTTTTAAAATTTATTTTTATTTTTTATTATACTTTAAGTTCTAGGGTACATGTGCACAACGTGCAGGTTTGTTACATATGTATACATGTGCCATGTTGGTGTGCTGCACCCATTAACTCGTCATTTACATTAGGTATTTCTCCTAATGCTATCCCTCCCCACTCCCCGCACCCCATGACAGGCCCCAGTGTGTGATGTTCCCCACCCTATGTCAAAGTGTTCTCATTGTTCAGTTCCCACCTATGAGTGAGAACATGCGGTGTTTGATTTTCTGTCTTTGCAATAGTTTGCTCAGAATGATGGTTTCCAGCTTCATCCATGTCCCTGCAAAGGACATGAACTCATCCCTTTTTATGGCTGCATAGTATTCCATGGTGTATATGTGCCACATTTTCTTAATCCAGTCTGTCATTGATGGACATTTGGGTTGGTTCCAAGTCTTTGCTATTGTGAATAGTGCCACAATAAAAATGCCAACCCCGTCAAGCTACCAATGACTTTCTTCACAGAATTGGAAAAAACTACTTTAAAGTTCATATAGAACCAAAAAAGAGCCCGCATTGCCAAGACAATCCTAAGCAAAAAGAACAAAGCTGGAGGCATCACGCCACCTGACTTCAAACTATACTAAAACACTACAGTAACCAAAACAGCATGGTACTGGTACCAGAGATATAGACCAATGGAACAGAACAGAGCCCTCAGAAACAATACCACACATCTAGCATCTGGACTTCTTAGCCACTTGGCCATTCTCCATCCAGCCTCTTTAAAATATAGGCAACATATACAAGGATATACGGGCAAGAAGTTGTTTGTTTTACGTTATTGTGGTGGCAAAAAAATGCCGGACTCAAGTGCTATTCTTTTATAAAGTTATGAGTGAAAAATTGTGGTTTCCTTTTATTACAAAAGAGCATGCTTTATCTGCCTTTATCTGTTATCTGTTGATTTAGGGACGTTCATAATGAAATATTAAGTGAGAAAATGAAGGTGAAGGACAAGATTAGTTGTAGGTGAATGGAATACATTTTGTAGAAACAAATAAATCAAAGAACAAAAAACACGTGAGCAGAAGAATGTGCGGAAGGAAACACCCCAGGCTGTGAACAAAGATGGGGCTCCCAGGATCAGAAGTGATCAAAATGGGGCTGGGAACATTATTCAAGTTTTCCTTATATACCTATACTGTCAACAATTGTGTTGCTTTTGTAACTTTTGCAAAGGAATTTAATAATCTTTAAGAAGCTCGTTAAAGATGTAGGCACTCTTCAGGGATACCAGTGTGGGAAGTATAGTCGGGGTCTATGGGAACAGATCTTGTGGGAACAGTTCCTGGGGGGTTGATGTCTGTTTCTCTGGGCTTCTGGGTGTCATGAGGTTAAGCAGGTGAGGCCTGGGGTCTCCCAGAGGGAGTTCAGCTCCTGCCTCTGCCTCCCATTACCTGCCAGCCACCTCCGAGGGCTTCTTTCCTTCTTTGTGAAATGAGACAGTGAGAAGGTGCAGGAAAGGGATGCTGGCTGCACAGAACAAGTGTTGTTCACCATCGAGAGGAAAGAGGTAAACAAGAGACCTGAGGATCACATCTTACCCCACATCAGTGCTTAGGTGGCAGGCACAAGGAGAAAACTAGAAGAAAATAGCGATCATTAGCCTGGGCAACATGGCAAAACCCCGTCTCTACAAAAAATACCACATGGTGTTGTGAGGATATAAAGAAATGTCACACATGAAGCCCCAGAATAGCGCATTACACAGATGAAGTGCACAATCCATGTAGCTCCTGTGATACTATGATGGCATGTCAGCATTAGCATGGCCTTCTCTGCAGAGCAAGCCTTGCCCTCTGTGCGGCTTCTAATTTCTGCTGTGTTGCAAGCTCATCCTTTGACCATCTCACTCCTTGGCTTTGACTCTGGCCCCATGCCCCACTGTGACTGTTCCACTGCCCACAGCTAAGGAAGAAGGCTCTCACTGTCCCCTCTCTGGGTCCCCAGGAGAGAGAATCAGAAAGCTCAGCATGGGTCAAGTGTCCAGCACTAACTCAACCAGCTTTGGCCAAGGCAACCTGACCACCTTGAGTTAAGGCAGCTTCTGTTAGAGGACAGGGTAGATGCAGGAGGCACAGCAGGCTTTTCCGGAGCAAATGCAACCTCTGGCTTTTGCTCAGGGCCACATGGTTTTATTTAAGCAGCAGCCTGGTTAGACTGTCTATGGTTTATCTTCCATGGGAACAAAGAAAACAGGGATTTGCATTAACTTAGTTGCATGGCAGCTTACATATATAGTGGGCTTTGTTTGTGCAATGGACTGTTCCCTGGCTTTACGTGTGACATGTCCTTACCTCCTCATAGTGCTGTGTGGCGCTCACTGTCATGTTTCACAAAGTAGGAGTGAAGCCCTGGCTGGTGGTGGCAGGTAATGGGAGGCATAGCCAGGAACTGAACTCCCTCCCTCCGGGAGACCCCAGGACTCACTTGTTTAACTTCAGGAAAACCTGCATGAGTTTTCTGTGGCTGCCATAACAAATTACCACAGTATTAACAGCTGAAAGCAGTACCCATCTATCATCTCAACATTTCACAAGTCTGTAGTCCAGGCACAGAGTGGCTCTGTTGATCCTCAGCTCCAGCTCTTCCATATAGAAGCCAAAGTGTTGGCTGGGTGGGGCTGTCACCTGGGCACTCTGGAGGGGACCCCTTCCACACCCTAACAGATTTCTGGCAGCATCAGCACCTTCTCCGCATGGCCCTGGATCTTCAAACTGGTACAGGCGTTCTACAGCCATTTGACCTCAAGTCTCTCTGATCTCCCATTCTGGTCTCCTCTAATGCCACCCTCCTCACTTTATTCGGAGCCTTTGTTCTAAACAGCTCCCCTCATGTTGCTATTTCTACCAACAGCCTATTCAGGATGACTTCAGTATTTTCTGAGGTGATTTATGATTTCTCTATTCTGCTCATCAAAACTCTTCTAGCCCTGACCACATTTCCATCCCTGCCACTGCCCGGAGATTACCCTGAAAAATCAAGAGGGATTTCCTCCTGCAAGACTGTCTTCGAGCAGCTTAGCCTCCCGGGTTCTTCTATACAGCCAAATATGAAAACAGAAAGCTTTTCTGGTGTCTATCAAAAGAAAGCCCCCAGCTAGGCTAACATTCTTCCATCCACTTAGCAACCACTTACTATGCACTGAGTCAGTGCTGAGGGCTCCAGAGTGAAGGATGCACAGCCTCTGCCCTCAGAAGACCAGTTCACGGTGAGTGAGGGGGAGAGACAAGCGGGCAATGAAGATGCAACATGGCCAGATAGATGACAGGAAAACCAGGGGTCTGAAGGAACCCAGAAACTAGACAACTGACCAGGGAGGCAGGGAAGGCTTTCTCAAGGAGATGACATGGAAACAAAGACCTGAAAGTCACTAGAGTCAGGTGCAGTGATGGATGCAAGAAAGAGACGGGGAGGGCAAGCGGCAGAAGGAAGGCAGGTACGGAGGCCTGGAGGCAAGCAGCCATGGAAGATGACCGACGGTCAGGACTGAATCCGGAGGAGAAGCTCAGGGACCTCAGTGGGATCCACAATATTTAGGTCTGTGTGTCCACGGGGAGGAGCTGGGTCATGCTGCGTCTTCATTGTCTGCTGGTCTTTCCCCCTCACCCACCGTGAGCTGATCTTCTGAGGGATGGGCTGTGTGTCCTTCACTCTGGAGCCCTTGGCACTGACTCAGTGCACAGTAAATGCCTGCTGAGTGGATGGAAGAATGTTAGCCTCTTCAGTCCCAAGGAGTGTGCAGTTGGCTGGGGATTTTCTTTTGACAGACACAAGAAAAGCTTTCTGTGTATATATTTAGCTGTATAGAAGAACCTGGGACGCTAGGCTGCCCAAAGACAGCCTTGTAGCCGTTCTGAAGGTAATGGACAACTCTTGAATATGGGAATGACCAGATGGGTGTGGAAGACCCACAATACAGCACTATCATATCCCCTTCTTACTCTCATTTGACCCAAGTGTTTACCAATCCCCTTTGGGGCAGTTTTGGCCCCTTTGACTTGTCCCTAGCCACAGCCAGTCAGACACACCTGCTGACAAGGTGGCAGGTTCAGGGACCTGCAGGGGTGGTCGCTCTGGAAACCCACAGCCGCAAAGCCCGACGGGAGTGTAGCCTGAGACTTTTATCATCTTTTTATCTCTCCATTCAATGTTGCTTGTGGCAGTCCTGTGAAGTCTGCAGCTGAATAGGGTTGGGAGGGAAGGCCTCCTCTCCCCTCTAGTCAAGGGTAACATTTTCTCCTCACCCCCTTTCTCGTCTGCATCATCAGTGTTTGCCTACACACTAATCGGTGTACTAGTTGACCTCATTTAGGAGAATTTCTCTCGTTTGGCATTTCCTGCCTGACCTCCTCTGACAAGTGGGACAAACGTTGATGCATCCCCTGGGATCTTAGTGAATTTACCTTGCCGGAGTTGATTCAAGCCACTATAGGATTTCTCAATAATCTTAGTAACCTGAAGCCTCAGCAATGCTCTTCTTTGATGTTAAATCTTTTGTCTGAGTAGAAGTTTCATGATAAAAATGAAGGCAGTGTCTTTATAACAAATGATGTGCATGGGTGTGGGGTTCACTCACTTTTTCACAGCTGGCTTCTCTCAGATGCTGCTGTGTGTTGAAATTTACTCCTGGATGTTTCTTCTGTCATCTCTGCAAACAGAACAGGGGCTGAGTTGGAGAATCAATTCAGAAATTAAGATCTGGGTGCTGAATGTCATTGTCCTGGCCTTATATCAAAGATCTCCATCTTCTGCAATGAATTTCTAAAGCCAAGCTAGAAGTTGCTGAAGGTCTGCAAATGGCATTCTTTAGCTTTTAACTTTCACATAAAACAGAATAAAAGATTATTACATGTCCAAAAAAAAATCTGGCTGCTGCTTGTAATAAATTCCTGTGCATGCTCCAGATGCAGAATTGGATAGTGTGTTGTCAGCTCATCCATTCTTCATGGAGCTTATTTTTATTTGGGTTGCAGGCATTAAAAAGATGTCAGATATGTATAGATTAATATCTCCTTCTATTTATACATATGCACACTTCCAGATACATATAAATACATGCCCACATATACTCCCATATACACACACAAAGATATTTTCCCAAGCAACTCCTCTGGCAGTATTCTACTAGGGATGTTCTCAGTGCAATGTTTCCAGTGTATTGAAGGTAAGACCTGGAAGGAATCCTCAGAGTCATCTCAACTCTTGCATCTGGTCATGAATAATTCCTGTGTGTGGAATTCATTGTCTCCTGAGACAGACCCTTTGAATTTCCTCCCTTACTACTATGGTTTGTCTCTCTGTCCCCACCCAAATTACATTTTGAATTTTAATCACCATGTATCAAGGGAGGGACTGGTGGGAGATGATTAGATTCCAGGGCGGGTTTCCCCCATGCTGTTTTCATGATAGTGAGTTCTCACGAGATCTGATGGTTTAAAAGTATAGCACTTCCCTCTTCACCTGCTGTCTCCTCGTGCTGCCTTGTAAGATGTGCCTTGCTTCTCCTTTGCCTTCTGCCATGATTGTAAGTTTCCTGAGGCCTCCCCAGTCATATGGAATGGTGAGTCAATTCAACCTCTTTCTTTATAAATTATCCAGCCTCAGGTAGTTCTTTATAGCAGTGTGAAAATGGACTAACACACTCAATTTGGAAAAAATATCTGTTTTCCTATCATATCCTCCCTTCAGGACACATTAAAGGAATGTACCTGACAATTATATACAAATGACTGAATGACAGAAGGGAGTTTTGAAATGAGAATAAAAATTTGAAAATCATCAGCTTATCCATGATCATTGTAACTTTAGGAGACAAGGAGTCACAAACAATACTCGAGACCCTGTGGACTATGAAAGATAGAAGATGAAACACTGGGGAAAACCAACCTTTCAGGGTCTTGAAGAAAGAGTAACATGCCAAGGAGACTATATCAGTCAAGATACCCACAGGAAACAGATGGAGCTGATGAAGAGACTGCAAGAATGTAAGCAAGGTAAGAGGAAGCTTTGGGGAGCACCAGCAGGGAAGCATGCCCATCCAGTATTCTGAAGGGTAAAGGGGGTATCTCCTGGAACCAAGAGACATGTAGATGTTGAGGAGAGAAGCCCACAAAAAGTGTTGGTCTTTGATGCAGGAAAACAGGCACTGCTGTGAACCAGACTAGGCAGAACCAGAAGGATCAATACCTCAGTTTCTCCCTCCTCCCACTATCCCTTCTACTAGTACCCCCACGCCCATGGCTTAAACCCAACAGGAGACCAGAGGGAAAGGGTGATCAGTAGATGCCATCCATAGGGCCAGCACTTGGGGCACTGCCCAAGCAGGAGGAGAAAGGGAAAGAGTGAATCAGAAGATGCAAATGGAGAATCTCAAGCACAGAGGTAGAGAAGAATAAAAGTGAGGTAGCAATATTTAAAAAAAGAAGTGATCAACAAGAGGTGCAGAAGAATTAAGCAACGAGAAACTCAACAAAATGCCTATGGGATGCAGCCTAGGTGACAGAAGAACAGTAGAGTGGAACAAACTAGGAAGGAAATGGAAATTGATGAGCAGGCAGAGTGTAGATTACCCTTTGAGAAAGCTATCCCAGAGTGGGAGGGAGAGAGATCAAGTAAGAGCTGGAAGGGAAGAGGATTAAGAAAAAAAGATAGAAACATGTTTATAAGGGGATTAAGGAAGTGAAATATTTGATGGCATATTTCTGTTTAAGGAAATTCTGGGTTTACTAAACTTCCCAGGGTTTGACTACAATTTGACAAGGAAGTGGCTTTAGAAAGTTTTTTTTTTTTTTAATTTTTTATTATACTTTAAGTTCTGGGATACATGTGCAGGTTTGTTACACAGGTATACATGTGCCATGTTGGTTTGCTGCACCCATCAACCCATCATCTACATTAAGTATTTATTCTAATGCTATCCCTCCCCTTGCCCCTCACCCTCTGACAGGCCCTGGTGTGTGATTTTCCCCTCCCTGTGTCCATGTGTTCTCATTGTTTAGCTCCCACTTATGAGTGAGAACATGTGGTGTTTGGTTTTCTGTCCTCGTGTCAGTTTGCTGAGAATGATGGCTTCCAGCTTCATCCATGTCCCTGCAAAGGACATGAACTCATCCTTTTTATGGCTGTATAGTATGCCATGGTGCGTATGTGCTACGTTTTCTTTATCCAGTCTATCATTGATGGGCATTTGGGTTGGTTCCAAGTCTTTGCTGTTGTGAACAGTGCCACAATAAACATACGTGTGCATGAGTCTTTAAAGTAGAAGGATTTATAATCCTTTGGGTACATACCCAGTAATGGAATTGCTGGGTCAAATGGTATTTCTGGTTCTAGATCCTTGAGGAATCGCCATACTGTCTTCCATAAATGTTAAACTAATTTACACTCCCAACAACAGTGTAAAAGTATTCCTATTTCTCCACATCCTCTCCAGCATCTGTTGTTTCCTGACTTTTTAATGATCACCAGTCTAACTTGTGTAAGATAGTATCTCATTGTGGTTATGATTTGCATTTTTCTAATGACCAGTGATGATGAGTTTTCATATGTTTGTTGACTGCACATCTTTTTATTAATACCTATGTAAGAAACCTGCACCGTTCTGCACATGTACCCCAGAACTTAAAGTATAATTGAAAAAATAGAAAGTATTTTTAAGAGTCTTCTATGTTCCAATTAATGTTGGGAATATGGAGGTGAGCAAGAAGTTTTTATTCTCATAGAGGGCATTAGACCTCTGTGGAGGAAATAAACATGATGACAGGTGTCAATGACCACTACAGAAGACAATTTGATGTCACAGAGAGCACTTGAGTGGTTGAGTGGTGATTTTCTATTAGGTGTTCAAGTTAGACTTTAATGTGCAGTTTTTAATATGTCATTTAAACTGATATTTGGAAACGAAATGGATCCAGCATTCAGTGATCATGGAAAATAATATTTTAGGAAGAGAGATCAGCTAATGCAAAGACTCGAAAAAGCTAATGTTCTTTGGTGTGTCCTGGAGGCAAGCAAAAGACCAAGGTGTTTAGAATAATGTGGGCATTAGGCAGAGTGTTGAGAGGTGAGATGGGAGAATAAGGCAGAACAGGTAATGTAGGACTCTGGACACCAGTCAAGGTAACTGGATATTTTGTGTTATGTGAGGCCATTGGAGGGCTTTAACCAGGAAAGTGGCATTACTTGACATAAGCTTTTAAAAGAGCATTCTGGCTGGCATGTGGACAAAATGAAAATCAAGGAGAAGGTTTGTTAGGCTCTTTCAATAGCTGAGCAGAAGATTATGTTAGCCTTGGCCCTGGTGGAGGTGGTGAGGATACAGAAGTGGGGGGCATTCAAGATGAGCTTGGGGGGTGAAGCCAAAATGAAGCTGATGACTTGCTGATGAAATGGTATGAGCATTGGTTGCAGTAGAGCGGTTCAACAGAAATATAATGTAATTATGTTTGTTAGTAGCCACATTAAGAAAGTTAAAAAGAATCAGGTGAAATAAAGTATAATAAATGTATTTTTATAACATTGCCTTATGAATTTAATTTTTTCCAATTTTTAACTGTGTTAAAATATATACCATTTTTGTCATCTTAGCCATTGTTGAGTGTGTAGTTTATTGGTATCAAACACATTTATAGTGTTGTGCAGCCATGACCAGCATCCATCTTTATAACTCTTTATCTTGTAAAACTGAAATCTATGCCCCTTAAAAAATATTTTTCCTTTCCCCCAGCCTCAATCAACCATCATTATAATTTCTGTCTCATGAAATCCTATTTGTTGATTTTTTCTTTGTCTATGCCTTTGATATATCCATGAAATAATTGCTAAATCCTTTGTCACAAAGCTTTTGGCCCATGTTTTCTTCTAAGAGTTTTATAGTTTTAGATCTTTAAGTTAAATCTTTCATCCGTTTTCAGTTAATTTTTATGTATACCGTTAGATAGGTTTCATTCTTTTGCATGTGGATATCCAGTTTTCTCAGCACCATTTGTTGAAAAGGTAGTCCTTTCCCCCATTGAATGGTCTTGGCTCCCTTGTCAAAAATGACCCTTGTCACCTGACCCATGTAAGTTTGGGTCCTTCAGCTTTGTTCCTCTTTGCCAAGATTGTTTTGTCTATTTGGAGATCCTTGAGATTCTATATACATCTTAGGATGGGTTTTTCTATTTCTGAAAAAAATTGGAATTTTGATAGGGATTTTATTGAATTTGTAGATTGCTTTGGGTAATATTGACACCTTAACAATATTAAGTCACATCAGTTATCTTCTTTAGTGAGTCCATCCGTATCATACACTTGCACCAGACAGCTGTAGGGAGCCATGAACCAAATGCCCAGCTGTGGGACAAGGAAGCCAACTCACACCAAGCCACAAATTATTGAAGCAAGCTGCTACCTTGGGTGCCAAGAAAGAATAGCAGAGCCAAAAAGAACACTTGAGTGGGTAGATGGGATCTCATTCACTTCCTTAAAGGCTCTCTGCGTGAGGATCTAATTCATGAAAATAGGATGCATTTCCCTTTATGTCTTCTTTAGTTTCTTTCAGTAATGTTTTGTAGTTTTTATTGTACAAGTCTTTTATCTCCTAGGTTTATTTCTAAGCATTTTATTCTTTCTGATATGATTATAAATTGAATTGTTTCTGTAGTTTGCTTTTTAGATTGCTCATTGTTACTGTATAAAAATGCAAACGATTTTTGTGTGTTGTCTTTGTATCCTGCTTCTTTGCTGAATTTATTTATTAGCTCTGACCATTTTTGTGTGTGGAATCTTCAGGGTTTTCTATGAATAATATCATACCATCTGTGAACAGTGATAATTTTACTTCTTCCTTTCCATTTTGAATGCCTTTTATTTCTTTTTCTTGCCTAATTGTTCTGGCTAGAAATCCTAGTACTATGTTGAATAGAAGTGGTGAGAATGGGAATTTTTGCCTTGTTTCTGATCTTATAGGAAAAGCTTTCAGTCTTTTACCATTGAGTATGATGTTTGCTGTGGGTTTTTCATATTTGGATTTTATTATGTTGAGGTAGATTCCTCTATTCCTAGTTTATTGAACATTTTTATCATGAATGGATGTTGAATTTTGTCAAACGTTTTCTCTTCATCAATTGAGAAGATGATGAGTATTTTCCTCTTCATTCTGTTAATGTGGTATACTACTACATTGATTGATTTTCATATGTTGAAACATCCTTACATTCCAGGAATAAATACCATTTGGTAATGGTCTACATACCTTTTTATTTGTTGATGAAGTCACTTTTCTAGTACAGTCATGTGTATCATAATAGTTTGGTCAACAATGGATCACATATACAACAGTGGCCCCATAAGATTATAATATATTTTTACTGTACCTTTTTTACCTTTACATACACAAACACTTACCATTGTGTTACAATTGCCTACAGCATTCAGTCCAGTAACATTCTACACAGGGTTGTAGCACAGGAGTAATAGGCTATCCCATACAGCAAAGGTGTGTAGTAGGCCATGCAATCTAGGTTTGTACAAGTATATTCTATGAAATTTGCACAAAGGCAAGATTACCTAATGACACATTTCTCAGCATGTATCCTCACTATTTAGTGGTGCATGACCGTATTTTGTTGAGGATGTTTGCCCTAATGTTTATAAGACATATTGGTCTATAGTTGTCTGTTGTTGTTATTGTTGTTTTTTTCCTGTAATTTCTTTGTCTGGCTTTAGTGTCAGGTTAATACTAGCTTCATATAATGAATAAGGGAGTGTTTTCTCCTCTTCAATATTTTAGAAAGGTTTGATAAAGACTGATGTTAGTTCTTCTTTAAATGTTGGATAAAATTTACCAGTGAAGTCATCAGATCCAGGGCTTTTATTTGTCAGAAAATTTGGGATTACTGATTCAATCTCTTTACTACTTATAGGTCTATCCAGATTTTCTATTTCTTCATAATTTAGTCTTGGCAAGTTTTGTGTTTCTAGGAATTTGTCCATTTCATCTAAGTTACCAAGTTATTGGCATACAATTTTCCATGCAATACTTTGTTATAATCTTTTTTATTTCTATAAAATTGGTTGTGATATCCTTACTTTCCTTTCTGATTTTAGTAATTTGAGTCTACTCTTTTTTTCTTAGTTGAACTTGCTAAAATTTGTTAATTTTATTGCTCTTCTCAAATAACCAACTTTTGGCTTTATTCATTTTCTTTATTATTTTTCTAGTCTCTATTTTGTTTATCTCTGCCCTTTTATAATTTTCTTCGCTATGCTAGCTTTGGGTTTAGTTTGTTCTCTTTTCTAGTTCCTTACATTTTAAACCTAGGGTGTTGATTTTAAATCTTGCTTTTTTTTTTTTAATGTAAACATCTACAGCTATAAATTTCCCCACAGCACCACTTTCCCTGCATCCCACAGTTCCGTATGTTGTGTTTTTATTTTCATTCATCTATAAGTATTTTTATAAGTGAACCTTGTGATTTCCTTTGTAATCTGTTGGTTGTCTGTGTGTTTAATCCACAAAATTACAAATTTTCCAATTTTACTTCTATGTTGATTTCTAACTTTATCCCACTTTGGTAAGAGAAGATACTCTTATGATATCTATCTGCCTGTCATGGAGTTCAGAGCGGGAAATGGGTACCTCATACTGTACTGTGTTGAGAGCTCAAATTGACTGAAAATAACCGCACTTTCCCATCTATGCCTTCCCCTGGAAGCTGCAAGCCTTCAATCAACTCCAGAGTCCCCAGACAGTCACATCAGACAGATTCTGACAATGCAAGGCCGTCTAGATGGGGAGACAGATTCCTGGTGCTTCCTACTCTGCTATCTCCTCTGAATCTACCTGCGTAATAATATATTTTATTAATCCATCATACACAACATATTATCATCCCAATATACAATTGATATATAAAAATTATCGATGAGATATATCACCTTCTTTTTTATACTAAGTGTTTGAAATTCCATGATCATTTTACATTTCCTTCCAATTCAGACCAGCTACATTTCAAGAGTTCAGTTGTCTACATAGGGCTGGTGGCTGCCATATTGGATAGCTCAGGCTTGAGCAACTGAGTAAATGTTGGTGCCATTTATGAAAATGATGAATACCAGGGAGATGTGGATCGTGAGGTCAAAGTTAAGGAGTCTATTTTGGTCACTGTAAGTTTGAAGTCCCTAATGGACCTACAAAGGGAGAGAACAAGAATAGAGTTGGATATAGAATCCAGCAATCTGTGAGAGACGAAGGCTGGAGACATATTTGGGAGTCACCCACGAATGAGTGATACGTAAAGCAGGAGACTGGAAAGAGTATAGAAGAATGTATAGGTAGGGAAAGACTTGGAACAGAGCTCTGGGAGAGCTCAACATTTACAGCATGATTTCTCAGCCATGGCACGACTGATATTTGGATGGATATTTCTTTGTGATGAGTGCTGTCCTGTACATTGCAAGATGCTCTGCACCATCCCTGACCTCCACGATTAGATGCCAGGAGTGCCCCTCCACCCATTCTGAAATGTGACAGCAAACACAAAAATGTCCCAGGCCTTGCCATAAAACTTCTCCTGGGGGAAATTTTGCCCCTGATTCAGTGATTTACAAGTTGGATAGAGAAGAAGTCAGTAAAAGGGTTTGAGAACAGATGCCAGTGAGGTGGGGAGGATGGGAAAGCCATGCCTGAGGATTGATACACAACGATGTTCTGCAGAGGAGAAGGGGGTGAGATGACTGCGGAGCTTTAGCTTTTATAAGCGCCTAAGAAGCAGGCAAAATTAATCTAAATAATGCATTTTTTAACCCAATATAGAGATGCCAGGGATTTCACAATTAGCCTGTTAATCTCTGGGGAGATGCTGAATTGTGTGAGAATGGTAAGCAATCCTTCATTAAAAGAGGGAATAAGGCCGGCGCGGTGGCTCACGCCTGTAATCCCAGGACTTTGGGAGGCCGAGGCAGGCGGATCACAAGGTCAGGAGATCAAGACCATCCTGGTTAACATGGTGAAACCCCGTCTCTACTAAAAATACAAAAAAAATTAGCTGGGTGTCGTGGCGGGTGTCTGTAGTCCGAGCTACTCGGGAGGCTGAGGCAGGAGAATGGTGGGAACCCGGGGGGCGGAGCTTGCAGGGAGCCGAGATCATACCACTGCACTCCAGCCTGGGCGACAGAGCGAGACTCCGTCTCAAAAAAAAAAAAAAAAAGGAATAAAGTAGAAAGGAAATGTCTTCAGTGGTGAAGACGTGCTACTCCATCTCTGCCTCTCTGCCCACACACCTCACTCCTCGCCAGGCAAAGGGGCACTGGAGAGATCAACATTCTCAAATAACAAAAACACAAAGAGAGGGGGATTAATATTTTTCAGAAAACACAATGTCATATTTATTCCACTTTCTGAGACTTATTAAATTTCCTGCTACAGTAATTACAGCCATGTATTGTTAGGGAGGTATAAACACTAGAGGAACTTATTACTGTCAGAGATTATTATTAAAACTACAAAATTTTGCCTACAGACTAACCCAAGCAAAAAAGAAAGTTATTAAAACTCATTTTTAGGAGTCCACTTGTGTCCTTGGGCTGAGTTCTAAAGCAGAGTAGGAAATTGATACTCTGATAATTTTCATTTACAGCACTTTTATTAACAGCATATCTTGTCTCCAGCAATTAATCTTGGCAAAATTTTTACTCTTTATTCTGAATGCAGACTGAATTTTGAATCTATTTCTTGCAACCCCTATAATGGATGAAAATGTTTCTTCATCTGTTCCACATTGTGCATTTCTCTAAAAAAGGTGGCTAAACTCCAAAGCAGTCAAAATATTCCACTACTGCAAAATGCTTGGTAAAAAATGCATTATTACCATGAGAGCATTCACCTCTTTCTCTCTTTCCAAGAGGACATTTCCAGTGAGTATATGCCATACGTCTAGGGACTCTTGCAGGCCCTTAGTAACCACTGCTGTGTTTTCAGATTTGCTTATCCCATAACATAAACAGATTGACCATTATGGAGCTATGAACTTGCACAAGCATCGGGTTTACCAGGGAGAATGAGTTACTTTCAGGGAATCAAAGTATGTCCAAGTGGAGTGACTCAGACCAGTGCATTCAGCCAGCACCAGAGCTAAAATAAAAACCGTGTTGCCCAATAAATGTCGTCTTTGGTCCAGTGAGCAATACCTTCTAATCTAGAAAATCCCCAACCTGAAAGTTGCGGTTTTACTAACTGCCAACTGAGTAGCAAATAATCTAGAAAATCCCCAACTCGAGAGTTGCAGTGTTACTGACTGCTGACTGAGTAACAAATAATCTAGAAAATCCCCAACTCGAGAGTTGCAGTTTTACTGACTGCTGACTGAGTAACAAATAATCTAGGAAATCTCCAACTCAGGAGTTGTGGTTTTACTGACTGCTGACTGAGTAACAAATAATCTAGGAAATCTCCAACTCAGGAGTTGTGGTTTTACTGACTGCTGACTGAGGAGCAAAGACTCTTGTTTGGGATTGCTCATTTGTACATTTCAGGACGCAAGTGGAATCTTGATGTGGTTACTGCCCATGTAAGAGCAAGTCCCTAAAACACTGATTCCAAACTACTCATGAGGGTAACTTGGAACCTCCATTAATCCTTCAGATAATCAGATTCAACCTTAGCCCTACCAAAACAGAAGTGTGGGTAAGGCAGTCTGAGGCTTGGGGGAGAAACGTCTAGTTTTTGTGATCACACAGACTTGCAGTGTATCTGGGTGGGGAAAAGCTTCTGGTATTACTCAAACCTGATGAGAATATTTCTGTCTAGGAGCAGCTTGGTTATTTTAATGATGATTTTTGCTTTCCCCTGTGCAATGTCAGGCTTTTTAGGTTAAGTTTCTAAGAAAGTGAGAGTACACATCTGTTTTAAAATGTTAATTAATCACTGCATTTAACATGCATTGCCAGTCAGAACCAGTAACCACTGGGATGTGATAGTTCTTCCAGGACAGAATATAAGTTGGCAGACCCAACTCCATTTATTCTATGGATTTAAAATGGCTGATAAGGGCTACCTTCTTCAAATGGAGAAACTTCAATACAACTGGCTCATTCCTCCGCCTGGACTATTTACAGAAGGCAGATTCTGAGCAATGTTTTCCTCACTTTCCTGAAGAATCGCTTTTGCCCTGAGAATTATATTTCCAAATTAAAGATACTGTGTTTCATGCTCTATTAGTTTTACAGTCAAAATTCAAGTTTATTTATTTTATTATTATGTTAGTCTTTTAAATATTTTGTAGGTCTACAAAAATAAATAATATTGTATTTATTTGCTACTGTTAACCAATTTTTCAGTTAATGACTAGGTGATCTGTAGGAATAAGAAGTTGGAAATCTGGAATCCAGATGTATTATTCAGGTGAAAAAAGGCAGAGTTAATTGTAAAACTTTGCTAAAAAATCCCCAGCTGATTTCCATAAACCTCGTCAAAGAAAAAATAAATACTGAAGTGAAAGATACTTGATACAGTGGATGTTAATAACTGTGTTTTAGAGAACCAGAAAAAGGAGTTCTTTGTTAGAAATTAAAAAGTACCTTTTTGGAACATTTTAATATTTTAAGTATAATTTTATATGTTTTGGGGATATTTTCATCTGTATACCAATGTATTACACATATTAATTATTTATTTTATAAATTATGCCTAGTAAACCAGAGTGCAAGTCAGTAATATATGTGTGTTTCTATGTCTAGATACATACATACAAATATATACACATATATGCAAGGGTTTATATACACATATGTATGTATGTATATATCTATATCTACCTGTCTATTCAACCTAACTCACGTTTTAATGCAAAGATTTTTGCTCAGTCAGCATTCATGGAAATACAACTGATTTTTGAAGACATAGGATTCTTAGCTTTTATAGGTAAATATTTAGCACAAAAATAATATCAATGTAATCTAGGGTTTATAACATTTGTAAAAATAATGTGACAAGAATGCACAAAGGCTGAGAGGGTAGATCTGGAAGTACATCATTGTAATGTCATTATCATAGATATAAAATAATATTTGAACATGTACTATGGTAAATATGTACTATATTTACATATGTACTATATTATGGTATAGTGCATATGTACATATATTATGTATATGTGTAAATACATAATAGCATATATGTACATACACATATGTACATATACATAAACACATACATATGTACATATGTATTATGTACATAATATATGTATATATTATGGTATATATACTAAATATGTACTATATTGTACATACAATACACATAGTACAAATATTATGGTACATATGGTAAATAAATATGTAATATAAATCCTGGAGAAAAAGCTAAAAAAGAAGGTTTAGTACCAAGATAGATAAAAAATTGAATCACAAAATAATAATTAATTGATACAAAAGAAGGCAAAGAAGGAAAAATGAAATGTAAAACTGATGAAATCTTTCCCACAAATAGTCCTGGAACAATCAGAAATCCATGAGGGTGAAAATGAACCTCAGTCTTGACCTCCCACTATATACAGAAATTAACAGATTACAGATCAAAATATATGAGCTAAAACTATAATATTTTAGATAAAAACATAGAAGAAAATTGTATTTACCCTGGCTTATACAAAGATTTTATCAATTGAACTCTAAAAATCACAAATTATAATAGAGATATTTGATAATTTAAACCTAAGCGAAATTTAAAATTTCTACTCTTTAAAAGCCATCATAATGAAAATCCAAAGGCAAGTCAGAAACTAGGAAAAAATTGAAAAATATATATCTAATAAAAGATTTATGTCCAGAATATGTAAAGAATTCTTAACATCCATTAATTAGAAAACGCATTTTTAAAAAATGAGCCAAGACTTGACCATATGGCTCACCAAGGAAAATATATGGGTGGCTTATATGCATATGGCAAAATGCAATGTCGTTAGTCATTAGAGAAATGCAAATTAAAATCACAGTTACATATCACTACACACCCACCAGAATGACCAAAACAAAAAGTGTTGGCAAGCATATAGAAAAACTAGAATTTTCATACATTGCTCATGAAAATGGTAGAACTAGCTACTTTGGAAAATGTTTTGACTGCTTCTTATAAACAATCACCTACCATAAGACTCAGCAACTATATGCTCAGTTATTTATTCAAGCAAAATGTTAACATATATGTACACACAGTGTTGTATGCAAATACTTATAAAAATTTATAATAGCCCCAAATTAAAAATAGCATAAATGCCCACCCACCAGTAAGTGAATCAATAAACTATCATGTATCCATACAATGAAACATGTCTTAGCAACCAAAATAAACTGAACTACTGATACATCCTGTATAGAGCTGAAAAATATATTAAGTGAAAGAAGCTAGGCAAAATAATAATAATAATAATAATAACTACATGCTGCTTTATTTCATTTATATGGAATCCTAGGAAAAAGCAAAATTACAGTGATGAAAGCAGATCTTTGCCGTGGGGCAGGGTGTCGAGTGGGGCATTGACTGCAAAGGGAACAGGGGATGTTTTGAGGTGATAGCATGTTCCCTGTTGTGAGCATGGTGATGGTTACCTGGCTGCATTCGTTTGTCAGAACTCAACAAATTGTAGATTAAAATTGGTGGATTTTATTGCATGTAAATAATAATTCTATAAACCTGAATAACACAAAATAATGCTGAGGGGAAGAAACCAGCCATAATGTGAAGATAATGGCAAAAAGAAACAAGAATCCTGATTGTCTCCGTTTTAACAGAGGCAAACTGTGATTAGGAGCCTAGAAGCCTCATTACCTTTCAAGCACTTGAGCAATGTCAGCCCATTAATCCTTGCTCTCAGCGAGCAGAAGAAGAGCTAGAAATGGCCTTAATGATTCTGGGGGAGATAAGCAGCCATGTCCCGACAGCACTCTGCCTGCTCCATAAATACTGAATGATGGAAGGACGGCAGGAGACAGGGAACAGAAGAGGGCATTGTTAAACACCCAGTGCTGTCAGGGTCGACTGTGGGCTGGCCGCTGTGCCAGGTGTTGAGGATACGGCAGAAAACAACAGACACATACTCCTGAAGATGACTCATGCAGAGAATCAACTATTCACAGATAATCTTCCAAATTCTTAGAATTCCAATTACGCTAACTGCCATGAAAAAGTGAGCAATATTGTGAAAGTTTCCAGGAATATGCATCATTTAAAATGAGACTTAAAGAGTCATTGGAAATTGGTCAGGTAAAAACAGGGAAGAAAATTATCCTAAGCTGAAGAAACAATTTAAAAAAAAAAAAAAGCAAACCATGACATACTTGAAAATCTCAAGGCTGGCATGCCTGGAGCAGAGAAAGCAATAGAAAAGACACTGAGAAATGAGGAAGTGAGGACAGATCTGCAGTTCTCCACTTTGACTGCGTGTGAAAATCCCATGGATCACTTTGAAAACATTATCTATGTGCAGGCCCTATTCCAGTTAGCTAAATCAAAAGCTCCTTCTTGGGGGAAAAAAGCACTCTAGCTGTTTCTCATTAGCAAAGATGGTTGAGACCCTCAGGGTGGAAAGGCAAAAGCCAGGTCAAACAGAGCCATATAGACTGGTTCGAGGACTGGACACTCTCTTTTAAAGGTAAGGGGAAACCAAAGGGAAGAGATTGAAGTGAGAATGCAAAGTAAAATTATTTAAAGAAAATTACTCCGGTTCCAGATTGGGGGTGAGACCATTCTAATTTGGAGAGACCTATTAAGAAGTCCTTAAATATCTAGGTCAAAGACAATGGTATGGTATGGAAGGTAAGGATGGAGTAAATGGAGTGGAACTAAGTTTGGAGGTAAAATTGATAGGACGTGTTAGTAAATTGGGTATCAGGGCACGGTGAAAAGATGAAAGTATCAAGGATAGCAAGGATGACTTCCTGAGTGCTTTTCAAAGACTAGGTATCCTGCTTTCTGACATGTCCTAGAAAACAAAGGACAAAAGGCATTAATTTATTCTTCCTTTTTTTCCCCGCATGAATCTATAATCTCTATTGGGCTTGAGCACTGGGTATGTTTGGTGGAAGGCAAGATGTGATGTCTTAAGGGCATCAATTTATAAATGGACAACGATTTTCAACACTTTCCCAAGGCCTTCGCTATCTCTAGTGTGGTAATGAGTCCAAAATTCATTCTTGAAGAGAGAGGAAACAATGGATCATGTTCACACACATGAAGCACCTTTGTTTTAAAAATCTTTTCAGAAAAGGAAACTCTTATCCAAACAAGGTGGAGGAAAAATAAATTTTAAAATTAATCTCTTAAAAGTTCGTGCTGTCTAAAAATGCTTTGCTTCCAGCCTTTCTAAATCTTGTAAGAGGCTTACAACCAAGTGGAGGTTTCTATGCAGATGGACACACCTGAGCCAGTTTATCCCTTGAGTCGAATTCTTCCCACACAAAACCAAATAAGGGTTCTGAAATGTACTTCTAAGTGTTGCTATGTGTCAAGCCCAAACAATTCCCCAAAGGTTGGGAGGAATATTGGCACAGAAATGGAAGCCAAGAGAATATATCGTTTTAGAAGGGATAGGAGGGAAGGATCCAGCTAGATTAAAATGAGTTGCCTGGGAGAATTTTTTATTTCTGTTTCATCATAGATAATCTTTCAGCAACTCCAGAGGCTTCTTTCTAGCTTTATTCATCCTTTGTAAACCTCTGTGCTAAGAGCCAATGCAGACACAAGTAGACTGCCTTGGTTTGTAGTATAGAGCCGCCAGGAGAAGTTGATAGTGGGCATATTCACCTTCCTTTTGATGTGGAGCAGTTGGGTTAGGGACCACACCCCGATCAAGCATCTGCCTCTAAAACAAGCTTCTTTCCACTTACTGAATTCTACAGGCAGGTTGCTTACGTCTGCATTAACAGATTCCTTTAATTTCAACTGATTAACCCTCTCGCACCAACTCACTCCCCAACCCACCCCTCAAAAAAGAATCAGAGATCTTTCTTGTCTGACCTGAACTTGCTCAAGCAGTCACAGCTTCCCTCTGAGGCCGGGCTTCCCAAGCTGCCCTGTGTGTAAGCCTTTAGGTCGTATTTCCCAGCTAAGGCCAGGAATCATGCTTCAAAGGAAGCCAGGAGACAAATGTCATTAACAGGGTTTGCAGCGGATTTGAAATCATGAAGATGGTCAGGCCACCTGTCTTTATACTGCTGGCTCCTATTAAACCATCAAAGGCTTATTTGTGTTCCTTTGATGTGGCCTGCAAGTGCATTTCCTATGCATGATGGTAGATTAAATGTTATAAATGGGCCCAAAGGCATAGCTGGAAGAGTACCAATTCCTCATCTTAGGATCACCTGTATTTCCAGCTAACTATCGGATTTTTACAATTGTAGCTAAGGTGCATATACTATATAAACTGGGCCACCTCTTTGAACGTTGTTGAATAACATTATTACATTTATCAAAATTGAAAATGTCCGTATCTGGGTTTCTGATTTGTGTTACAATGGTGTAGCTGGTTGCAGACAACACTACCATTGAGAACAAGAAAGAAAAATGGAAGAAACAATCCATCGAGTGGCCAGTGCATCCAGGGAAGCCAGAATCCCAAGGATTCCCTAAGCTACTTGCCTTCTGTAAGCATAGGTTTCCAAGTTTTCCAGCAGAGCCACAGGTTCTTGGTGCAGGGTTGGGAGTGACAGGTGGGGCAGAGGCTGGGCAGCGTGATCTGCCACAGAGGGAAATGCCAGAGAAACCTTCTGCCATCTCCTTGAACTGGGGAGACAAAAATTGAAGCATGGGGGGTGCCAGGAAATGAGGTGTCAAGAGTCTTTTAAAAAGAGGGAGATTAAGAGGTGAACACAATTCCCTGTAGTCTTGCTCTTGAACTGTGCAGGGTATTGGGCTGAAAAGCCACAAGGAGAACAGATAAAGTAAAACAGGGTTTTCAGCAACCTTTAGGGCTAAAAGACAATAATTATATCAAGAATATTCTGCCAAGGAGGGAGATATATAGTAAGCACAACAGGCTCTCATTCGGGACTACTGGAGGCTATTCCTCGGGGGCAGGTGTGCACTAAAGCAGAGGTGAACAAATGGACCAGTGAGGCAGAAGCTGTCCCACACAGACACGATCACAGGAGTAAGATGACGGTGGTACACGGGGGAGACGATGCTGCTGTGGATAAATGGCAGAGGGTCATTTAAGTATCCTTAGGCAAAGAGCAAGGGATCTTGACTCCTAACAGATGCCATACACAAAGCAAGAGCACACGGCTTGTAGATCTAAATGTGAAATGTCAAACAGCAAACCTTTTAGAAGAAAGAAGAGACTATCTTCATTACCTTGGGGTAGGCAAATATTCTTAAACAGGAGACAGGTGGCACTGAGCACAAAAGAAAGAGTGATTAATTAGTTGCCCTTAAAATTGACAAGACATCTCACACACACGCCAAGGCAAGCCACAATGTGGGAGAAGATATTTGAATACCTGTATCCAAAAAAAGACTTCGATCTAGTATATAATAGAGAATGCCTACAATTGATAAGGAAAAAAAAATAAATAAAAAACAAACAAACAAACAGATGTCCCAGCAGGAAACAGAAGACTTGAACAGCCACTCCACCAACGAGGAGGCCAAATGGCCATTACAGGTGTGGAAAGGTAACTTCTAGCATTCATTGTCATAGAAATGCAAATTCAATCCAAAATGTGGTGCCAATGCAGACTCAACAAAATGACTAAAGATAAAAAGACAAAATACCAAATATTGGTGGGAATGTGGAGCAACTGGAACTGTCGTGAACCGCTGGTGGGTGAATAGATGTTACAATACTTTGAAAATCTCTTTGGGGATTTCAACGCAGAACACTTGGATATCTATGACCAAACAAATCAACTTTCGGGGATATACTTAGCGGAAATGCATACTTCTGTGCACTAAAAATATGTCAAAAATGTTTATAGCAGTTTTATGGGCAATAGACAAAACATGGACGCAGCCCAAATGTATATCAAAAGTAGAATAAACGGATACTATTGATATAAGGCAGTCTTACACAATAATGAATAGGTACACACTTACAGCACACGCAATAGCAAGGGTGAATGTTACAAAGAGTGTGTGCTCCATGCTTCCCTGGCATGAAATCCACAAACAAGGAAACGTCGGCTATGGTGATTGAAGACAGGATGGTACCTCCGTGGGGCACCAGGGGCCTTCTGGAGTTTCAGCTGTCTTTGTTTTTGGATCTGGGTGGCAGTGATCTATGTGTGCTGTTTGTAAAAACTCATGGATCTGCATACTTATGATTTATGCATTTTCTATATGATTGTTTTACTTCAGTAAAAATCTTACTTTAAAAACGCACCTATCTCATGGCCCTGAATTTCTTCTCTTAGAACTTAATCTATAGATATGCTCACATGAAATAAGGATACACGTAGAAGGTGGGGTTCTTGTTTTACAGCATTATTTTTACTGACAATTGAAACAACTTAATGTGACTCTGTTTAAATACATTAAGTTGCACCTATACCATGCGGTATTATATGGCTGTGAAAAAAATGAGCTAGGTGTATGTGAACCAGTGAAAAATAATATCTGAATATGGATTAACTGCAAAAACCAAGTTGCAAAACAGTAAGTATCGTATTCTCCCATTATTGCTAAATACAGCAGAGAGAGAAGTCTATGTATAGCTGAAGAATTACACTAAGCTCATCCTAATGGTTGATTCCAGATTGAGAGACAAAGCATTCCGATCTGAGCTAACCGGGAGGTGTGCATCTTTATATCCATTGTTCTCTTCGATTTTTTTAAAAAAATCATGGGCATACATTGTTTTTCAGCCTCACCCCACCCCACATTAAAGAAAGATGATCTAATGCAAAGAAAGCACGATAGCAGCAAAAGTGACTGTTAATAATTTGTGACTACATTGTTCTTTTCTTTTCCTTTTGCACTGATGAATCCAAAAGGCATTTCTAATTAATCCATGAGCATTAAACGTGGGTGATGTTCTATTGTTTACTCAGAGCAATTGCATAGTACAGAGGCTGCTACATAGCACCAAGTGTCAGCACAGAGCAGGAGAGGATGACAGAAGAATCAGCCCCCACCCACTACGTGGGGAGGAGGGAGGTGGGAAACAAGGGCTGCAGTGAACAGAGCGAAGAAGTAACTAGTCACTTATAGATTAGCTATCCAGGCAGTTCTTTAAAGCACTGCAGGGATCAATACGGCCCTGCTCATGTTATTGTATTCACAGGGGAAGGGGGTGTGTGTGCCTGTATGTGTGTGTGTGTGTGTGTGTGTGTGTATTCAATTCTGGGAGTCCTTTTTAAACAGATCCACTCTTCAGTGTGGTAGGAAATGAATTCAATTCCTTGAGTGAGGAGGAGTGGTCTCGGCAAGAAGGAGTTTTGCTTTAAGCCAATTTGGAAATTAGGTGGAAACACTTGAAGCAAACACAATACACACGTAGATTATGATGTTTTAAATCTACTTTCTCAAAATGAAATTAAGTAGGAGGTAAATAGGGAATAAACTGAAGCATAAGGTGAACTGAGAGCAAGGGTCTCAGTGCACGCCTTGAAGGAGAGTCAGTGAGTGAGACAGGAACAGTGAGTCCCTGAATGAGAAGCCCAGGCATCCCTGGCTGGAAATGAACATGCTGTTGGCACCCCAGGGCAGGTGGGAATCAAAGCCCAGGAGCTGGTGCACTCTAACACATATTTTAAACAGAGCAGCAGATACAAAAGCCACTAGCACGTAACATGGTGTGTAGTCAGCACTCAACAAAGCTTTCTTCATCGGGATCTGTGAGACGCCCAGGAAACAATGCTAACCCATTTTCGGGGCTACTTCAAACATCAGATGCATTTACAAAAGGATTAAAAATGAAATCTAGTCATGGTAGTCACAGGTACAGAGAAAATATGTTTCTGTGTGTATGATTTATTTATGGCGTGTAATTCATATGTGTATATATAATTTACATATTGTATCTATTATACATAATTTATATATACATCATGTATAGTTTATAATGCTAGATATTTGTGTCTAAAAATATGTACATATATATATAAAATCAGAGAAATTTCACTTCTTCATTTTAAGGATATTCTTTATCATAAAGAATTATTATATTCTTTATATTATATTTATATTAGGCTATATTGCAATAGCCTAACAAAGGGTTGAACAAGAAAACAACTGTGCTTGCAATTGGATTTCCACACTATGGAATGCAAAGTTGTTGCCAGGCATCAGCCAGTTCTGTGTACTGACATGGGGAGATTCCAAGATGTCATCACTCAGTGGCAGCTCTAATCGTGTAGCATGACCACATCTATGCTCCACACGCAGGCACAGGACCCTATCCCTCCACGGTTGTGTGTCTGTTTTAGAGATGCATAGAGAAAGGTCTGGAAGGAACTCTCACTCAACCACTAATGAGGATGGAAGGAGAACCAGGTCTGGCTTTGGTGGTCAAGAGGAACTTTATTCTTGGTTGTGATATGTGATATTTTTAACAAAGATTATATACTCATGTAATCTTGTGACTCATTTTAGTTTGGTGAAACGATAGACATGAGGTCACTTTGCAAATTATATAGCAGTATTCAAATATGATGGTATTAAGTGCATATACTGGGCATCGTGTTCAGGAATATAGTGGGCCCAGAGCTGGACCCACCGCTCTGTATAGCTCTATGTACACAGTATTGACTACAGCCTACTATTATCTCAAATGATGGTCATTCATTTATTCATTCTACAATTTTTTGTGTGTGCCAAGCAATATGATGTGTACTCGGGAAACACCAAATTTCTAGGCTGCTTGGAGAGAAAAGAAATACACAGGAAATAAAAATAATAGCTGGCCCTTCCAAGTACTTGTCAGGGGCCGTGTACCATGCCAAGAGCTTCACAGCATCCACTGAATCCTCCTGCTACACCATGAGACGGAGCTATTATTATCCCTGCTGCGCAGATGAGGAAATGAAGGAGGAAAGGCTAAGGTCATGCGTGTAGTCAAGAGGTACAGCTAAGAAATAAAACCAGGCGCTTTGACTTTACAGACTATTTACCGCCAGGCTACAGAATGATAAATAAAAAACAGCACTGTACAAAGGCAGAAGGGATTCCTCAAGGCAGTGTGGGTAGACTCAGAAAGAAAAGACAACTCTGGTGAGAGAAGCTTGTGGAGGCTTCACGGCTTTTAAGTTTCATGAACGAGCAGAAAGAACACAGCAAAATTTCCACACTCGGGAGGGGGTATCCCCCAAAAGCATGAATACAGGCAGTTGTATGATTTTGAACAATATGACTGAAACAGAATGTTCTTACAGAAATAGTTTAATGTCTCCCTTTTTCATTTATGTACTCATCCTACAAATAAACATTTGTTGAGTTGCTGCTGTATTTCCCTCACTGAGTAGGAGCTGAATATTTAGTCAAGAGCAAAAATGGGGATGAATGCCTGCCTTCACAGAGCTGACAGTCCGTGGGTTAGGAATGGCAGGAAACTTACAATAAAAATTATGTAATTACTGACTTCTGATTCTAGCAAGAGGGCAGAGAAGATAACCAAAATTACTCCTGCTATTATTATTTTTTTCTTTTTTTAAAAAAAATCAGCCGGTTCTTAGTGTGCATATTATTTTATTTTAAAAGATGATAAAACATACTAAACATTATTTTATAAGCATGACTAAGCAAGCTGGAAAGAATGAAGAACTCCCAGGTGCAGAAAAGGAGAAAAAGCTCAAAACCCCAGGGGGCTAACCAGGTGGGCTGTAGCTGCCCTGGAGAGAACAGGTGTGTGTGCAGAGACTCGGTCTCACCAGCCGGAGTGGTGGCCGTCCAGGGGCATATGAACCAGGTGCATGTGAAAAATGTGTGCATATTAAAAACACATTTTTCTAGACCCACTCCACCTGCCTAGTTTCTGATTCATTCAGTCGGTCTTGGTTTGGGTGTGAGATTTTGCATTTCTAACAACTTACAAGCGATGTCTAGGTAGCTGGTTTGGGGATCCCAGCAGCATTTAAAAACATTGACTTAGACGTTTTTGTATCCCTAAGAGCAGAGCAAGGAGAGCAGGTAGGACTGACACCCCCATAAAACTAGGACCTTCCAAAACCACACCCTTAGTTCAGAGTAACAGAAAAGCACAACAACCTGCACCGCCACAGCCTCTTATTTGTTGCTGGCTGGCCTCACTTGGGAAAGAAACATAAAAGATCTCTCCTGAGAATTCATCATCGGGACATGAATCTCACGTGGACTTGGGGTTCAAAATTAAACTCTCATCTCCCCAACTTTCAAGTCAACGTTTTAACATAAAAAGTAGGCTACAACTGGCCATAACCCTAGGACATCTGACAGAAACATGCACAAAATTGCTGTGGGGAACACACCTACAATCCAGGCACACGAGAGTCTGCTGAGCGTAGATTCACAATTCAAATCTTAAAATGTGTAAGGAATCCTCCACCATAAGTGAGTGTCCACAGGCCAGACAAACGGTAGGGTGAAAACCCAAGCACTGCAGATAATGGGAAAATTCTATCATAAATTTAGTACATTAAAACTGAATCGGTTGGGCGCAGTGGCTCACGCCTGTAGTCCTAGCACTTTGGGAGGCTGAGGCGGGAGGATCTCGAGGTCAGGAGATCGAGACCACCCTAGCTAACATAGTGAAACCCCGTCTCTACTAAAAATACAAAAAAAAAAAAAAAATTAGCCAGGTGTGGTGGCTCATGCCTGTCGTCCTAGCTACTCGGGAGAATGGCATGAACCCAGGAGGCAGAGCTTGCAGTGAGCCGATATCACACCACTGCACTCCAGCCTGGGCGACAGAGTGAGACTCTGTCTCAGAAAAAAAAGAAAACAAAACAAAAACGAATCTAAACAATTAAAAATGATCGAGAACATAAAAGCAGCAGCAAAGGTATGAGAAATGAATGCAGTGTGATGACAGTCGCACAGGCAAATTTAAAAGGGGACCAGACAAACTTTACAGAATAAAACTGTAGTCACAGGAATTACAGACTCAGTCAATGAAAGGATGAAATAGTAGGTAAATTGCTGAAAGGAGAATTAATAATACAGAGATTACCCTGAAAGCAGCCTGGAGCGAAAGGGCAATGGAAAATGGGCTGAGATTAAAATGCCATGGAAATTAGAACAGGTCCAACGTACATTGAATAGGAATCCCAGAAAGATGGACCAGAGATAAAGGGTGGGAAGCCATAATTAACATAGACGGCATGGGCATCCTACTGGATACATTTTAAAAAGAGAGTCCACCCCAAAACACGTTAAAAATGACCTAAGAAAAAAGACATTTTCCTATGAAGGCAGAACTATTAGACTGGCAACGGGATTCCCAACAACAGCTGCAGAAGCCTGAGTCTTGAGAGGTGATACCCTTCATTGTCTGCCTCTGCCTGCATGAAAAGGGAAAGAAAGGAAAGCCTCCCTGGGAAGTTTTGATGAGCGCCTGCATCCCACATGGTTTGGGAACAGAGAGAGTTATTGAGGCAGAGAAGACAGAGAAGAACAGCCTAAGAACAAAGAACATCCCCCAGAGGGTTCCCAGGGTGAAACATAATTGGTTAAAGAAATTGAAAGACGGGGCTAAGTTGGAGGAATGACAAAACATAGAGCTCTGGAATGTGAGGATGAGCTTGTCACTTTACACTTAAGAATTTTAAATGTCATGAGAATGACAAATAAATTGTCATGAGAATGACAGTAAAAATAATATTGACCACGATAACAATGTCCAGGGGCTTCCCTTGGCCGGTACCATTACTCTTATGTTCATCTGCATTTAAGGGTAGGACCACCCTAGGAGGTGGGGACTGTGGGCATCTTGGTTAACAGATGAGGCAACCGAAGTTTTAAAAAGGTGAAGCACTTGCTCCAAGTTACCAATAGAGTCAAAGGGAGAGCATAGATTTTAACTTGGGCCTTCTGGTACCAGGGCCTTAGGGTAACAATCATGATTTGACATCAGGAACAGTGCCCTCCTTGTGCAGGTTCCCAAAGAAACTGAAATCAACAGCTTCTGAAGATGCCTCCATGGCCCACAGTCCTGGGCTCAGGTGGCCATGGATTCTCCACTCTAATTGAAGTTAATGACTTAAGCACACAACTCCCCAGACAGAGATGTAGACAAATGTTGAGGACATGCAGATGAGTTTGAGTTGGGATTAATCTGCAGCAGAAATCCAAACGATTAAGACTCAGTGTCATGATTCAGTAATTCTGATAAACAGAAAATAATTAGAAAAGACACTAATGGGATTGTGTTAGGTCTTAGCAAGACAAAACTTAATTTGAGCCTAAATACTTTAAAGGGGTTTTGTTAGGAAGAGCAAAATAAGAAAATATTTCCATATTTTAGGTGAAGTCTCTCTAAGTGTCTGTTATTCAGCATTATCCAAGGAAGAACTGAAATCCTCATCATGCCCAACCGGTGGGTCTCTGAGAACAGCTCAGTGTTAGCAAGGACAAGAAAAGGAGTGCGAATACCAAGTTCATTCTGAGAATAATATCACAGTGTTTGTCCAAGGATAGAATATCCGTTAAGAATCTTTATGATGTGAGTTTTAGAAAGATTACTTTATACCAGTGAAAATATTATCAGAAATTGCTCAATTATGGTTAACAATAAATAGTCGGAATATTGGGATTTGGAGATTTAAACAATGCTGTATTTTAACAACTTAAGAACAAAATATCTTTTGTTTGAAATATAAGGAAATAGGCAGAAAATACACAGACAAAAGAAATATGACAATCATGGTGATCTTTATTATAAGATAAAATACATTGCTTAGAAGGAAAACAATTAGGAGTGGTAGCATGTGGTGTAGGGCAATTCAGTTTCTGAGGATTCCTCTCCTGTGGTTATGAAACAGTTGAGATCTTGGTCCTCATCAGCATTCCTACGACCTTATCTTATTTCGCGATTCCCGAGTATTTTATTCGGTCTCTGATCTCTCGCGCGAGTATTTTTATCTTATCTCTTTATCTCGACACTTTATCTCTATTCTTCTTTATCTCTTAATTTTGTATATCTTTATTCCCGAGTAATTTTATTTTATTCTTTATTCTTATATTATTCATTCTCGTGAGTAATTTTAGTGGTGACATTCTTTATGTTTATATTTCTTTTATCTATTTTGTTCTTACATTTCTACCGGTCTCTTGCTCGAGTATTTCTTTATCTCGATCTCGTGATTTCCTTTATTATTCATTTTTTTTTTTGTTTTATAATTTAGTATATCTTTATTCTTTATCTCTTTATTCGATTCCTTTGTCTTTATATTTCATCCCATCCCTGTACCCATAACCTCATCCCGTCTTTATCTCCGTAACCTCATCCTATCCTCATCCCCATAACCTCAGCACTTCCACATCCCCATAACCTAACACATCCCCACAACTTCGTATCACCCCTATCCCGATAACCTCATCCCATCCCCATTCCTATAACCTCCGCACATCTCCATTCCCATAGCCTCAGCACTTCCCCATCACCATAACCTCATCTGGTCCCCATAACCTCAGCACATCACCATCCCCATAACCTCATTCTATTTCCATCCCCATAACCTCATCTCATCCCCATAACCTCATCCCATCCCCATCCTTACAACCTCATCCCATCCTCATAACCTCATCCCATCCCCATAACCTCATCCCATCCGAGGGACTTTATTCGACCCTGAGCCCGAATTCTCATTTTATCTGAGACCCCTTTATTCCTCGAGTTTCGACACCTTATTCGATTCTTTATAATTTTATCTCGATCTCTCTTTATTCATAATTTTTATTCTTTGAGAATTTTAGTATCTCTTTATCTCGAGAATTTTATCTCGATTCTTGTTCCTGAGACTCTTTTTTTTATCTCTTTTATAATTTTATTCTCGACTTTATCTTATCTTTATTACTTATAATTTTGTTTTATTCCTTTTATCTTAATTTTATCTCGATCTCTGATCTCGAGACTTTATTCCTTATCTCTGAGAATTCTTTTGTTCATCTCGAAAATCTCTGAGAATTTTATTCATTCTTTATCTCTCGACACTTTATCTTTATCCCTCTATAACCTCAGTGCATCCCCATCCTTATAACCTCATCTCATCCCCATCCCCATAACCTCATTCTATTTCCACTCTTAACCTCGTCCCATCCTATCCCCATCCCCATCCCCATCCCCATAGCCTCAGTGCACTACTGTCCATTCTATGCCACTGCCCATTGAAATTTTTCAAAAAATTATCATAGTTTTAATGTCAGAGGGCCATGTAATCTGAAAAGGTGCTTCCCCATGTGGACTGGCAATGTCCATAAGAACCGGTTTAATATCCTGTTTAACCTAGTTAAGTAAAAATCCCTGTGAACAGTCAGGTTTCACAGCGAGAGCAATGGTGATGGTGTGGTGTGTTATATAGACAATGGTTTTGGAGTCTGAGAGCATCTAAGGAAAGCTAGTTCACCTTGGTTTTTTTCATCCCCTAAGACTGGTGTTGGGAGCGTTTTTTCTGTACAGGGTCAGGTCCATCAAATCTCTGTCACACACTTAGACTGTCCTTGTATCGCAAAACAGCCATACACAATACACACATACATAAATACATAAATACACACAATACATACACACAATACAATACACACAATACACAATACATAAACAAATGGATGGGGCTAGGACACCAATAAATCCTTTACTTATGGACGCTGAAATTTGAATTTCATATATTTTTCACATATCACCAAATAGGATTCTTCTCTGATCTTTCTTCAACCATCAAGAAGTGTAAAAAACATTCTTAGCTTGCAGATCATATAACAACCAACAGGGAGCTGGAAGAGGCCTTAGGTCACAGCTTGTAGCACTTTGAGCTAAGATAATGCTCCTTGTGGCCGTGGGTCAGTTTGTCTCTGTCAACGTGCTGTTCCCATGCATGGACACACAGCAGATGCTCAGTAAATATCTGTTGGATGGACGAATGAACGAGGCGAAGGGAAAGTGAACAACTCACAGAGTTTTTTGCATTTCACATGAAGCAGTGCATGTGGAGGCAGAAGGAAGTCCATAAAAAGTGGTGCCCATCATTATACACGAATTGATCGCATGTGGTTTGATGCTTACAGCATTCTGCCCTCCCCCTGCCATTGCTCTGTAAAACAACAACTCGATCTATATACACATTTTTAGGTCTCAAGTTTTCAACAGCAAATTTTGAAAATGCTAATTTTTTTTTCTCTGACATCAAATCAAGGAGGATGCGATGAGGGCCTACTATGCTCTGGACATATTCCTTTATCACCTTTCAGCAGAAGGGGGTGTATGTCAGCCAGCAACCCTGAAAAGAGAGAGAGTAAATAAAGCCTCAATAATTTTCTGACCTATATTTGAACGTGGTTTAAGCCACTCATAAAACGGGCATTAAGGGGCTTATGCCTAAGTCACTGAGCAATATCCTGAGGTGTGTATGCATCTCTTCCTAACTTTTGATTTTCTGCGACTTCGAAGGCTCCAAGGTAATTTGATACAGGAGGCAGGGACATAAAACAAGGATGGGTCAAGAAAAGAGATATAGAATGGGGGACTCGGAAGGCTGTTACTGCTACAACTAGGAAAAACACGCTCTCTGCAATTTTTCTGTGTGTGAAATTCAACAGTTTATAAATGTCCCTGGAGCATTCCTATCACATGGATCGAAGTACAGTCAGCCCGATTCAAGAGCTGGAATCAATTTCCTTCTTTTCTATAGGACATTTTTCAATAGATGTTTGTTTTTAATAGCAGATGGGGGAATCAATCTTAGAAATGCTAAAGAAAAATTTGAGAGTTGCCAGCATAAATGGCACTGCAAAGTGGTCGATGGTAACACTTGTAGAAAACAATCCAAGTAACATATTCTTGGTAATGAAAAGTGATGTCATCCGGAAAAACAAATGGCTGTGTTCCTCCTTCTCAACTTAATAAAGATTTGGTAAGTTTTCTCAAAGTTGACAAGGTTGCACTCAGGTCCTAATCTGGTCTTCTAATTATCTGGCAATTTTAACCCCACCAGAGATTTCAAGCAGGTGTAATCTGTGTTGATTTAGACCTAAATGACTCAGTAGCTACAGTAGAAGGAAGTACTTTGACGAAAGAGAAAAAACATTGTGAGACTAAAGAAAATTATTTTGTAAGTGGAATGAGATATAAATATTAATGTATATAAAATAAACATATTTCATATGTATATTTTTCATTTTGTACCGTTGTCTGCTACTGCTGAGAATGTTGCATCATTTGACTCAAGACAGAAAAGAATAAGCAAAGGAAAGACAATCTTAAATCCCATGGGATACATATCTGTGGGAGCTGAAACAATCTTCCATTTTCCAATGGTGAATCCTGCAATAACTTGAATAGAGGCAGCATACTGGGCAAGTGGTGTGGAAACAAGAGGTTGGCAAAAATAATAGAAAACACACCGGCAAAAGAATTAAGAGAAAAAACACCGCCGCCAATCACAGCTACAGGTTCTAAAGTGCAATTGTAAAAATGATAACTTAGCATTCTCTTTTTCTCCTCTATCACTGAGTTTTATCTCAAACTTGTACTGTTTACAAGTCAAAACAAGCTTTTGGCAACAGCCATGCCAACTCAATCATCTCTGAAAATCAAGCTGTGCTCCAGCTAGCAAGAAAGACTCTAGGGTGACATTTTTTGGGGGCGGGGGGCATACGGGCTTGTAATGCACAGGAGAGAAGAGACTACGCTTGTTTTACTTTTTTCTTCTTCTTTATCTTGAATTTCGCCCATGAGGCACTAGAAATGTAGCTGTCTTTTTGTCTTGATGTCTTCAGATATGAGAGGTATCTTAGGTACAAATCGTAATTGGATAGATTGGCGTTTTAGAACTACTACATATTTGATTTCTCTTGGAATGAAACTTTAAAGTTTAAATGATGTTCTGAGTATCTGCCACACCCTTAACCACCTCCTGAATAACATTTCGGTCATCTTTCTACGCATGGTAAATATCATAAAACAGTGATTTCTTCCTGTGTTCTCCCTCCCTTCTTTTGCCTCTCCTTTCTTCCTTCTCTTTCTTCTTTCTTCCCTCCCTCCCTCTCTCTGTCCTCACTTTCTTCCTTCTCTTTCTTCCTTCTTTTTTCCCTCCCTCCCTTCCTTCCTTCCTTCTTCTTTTTCAATATCCTAGCCAGAACTCACTGGACTAGGGACTGACTGCTGAAACAAAGATGATCCCCATAATCTGGTCAGCAAGCCCTGAGTGGCCAGGTGCAAGAGCTCTGCCCAGTGGATGCCTCTCATGCTAGATAAAGGCTAAAAGGCCAATCTGACCCTCCCTAAAGAAGATAAAAGCTTGCTTAAGTATGCCCACAATGCTGAACAAATTGTCTCACGTGTCCTACGTAGCTGGGTTCATAAATTCAGAAAAATGGCAACTGAAGCCACACACGAAATTTAAAAGAACAGCAACGAAAAGGCAAACAAATGTGACAAAGTATGCTACACTTGTTTCATCAAATCTGTGTTACATGGCACAGAACCTGGAACGAAGTCACCAGAGTATTTTATTCCATTAAAATGCACCAATGTTGCATGGCTTCTTTATGGAACTGGTTATCTTGGGAAGTGGGATGTGGTCTCAGTGGTGACCTTATGATCTAAACAAGCCCAGGTCACTGCAAGCTACTCCCTAAACGGACTATTCAGACAGGCCATGGGAGTACCTGCCTTCACTTGTTGTAAAGTTGCTTTTGTCTAACATAACTTTAGATTCTAAAGGGTATCAGATTGGAATGTCAACATTCTTTGCAGCAAATTGTGATGGAAAGCCGAGTACTTTTAATCATGTTGTCAAAACCAAAATAAGCCAATGTATCAAGTTGTTTCTTCACAATGTGGTTTAATTACATGAGAATCATCCCCACCAGAAAAAATAAGTGCTTGAAGAAGCACTTTTCTTAATCACACCAAACCTGGTTAATAGTGTTTGCCTTGAGATAAAATGAGTAATTACAAAGCTCATTAGAAGCCAACAGAGAAACAACTAATAGGAAGGGATCCCCAGATGATGTGGAAGAGAAAGATAAATCTGTCACCAGTATGTATAAGGTAAACATAATGGATCCCATTGGCATCCTGAAAAGCCAAGGACCAGGGTTTTAGGGTGAGCTGCCTCAAAGCCCTGGGAAATTCTTTAGAGTTTCCTAAGAATAGTCAGAGATAACCCTTCTGTGGATGGTTCTTTCCCTTTTCTCTTTGCCCAGGCACTGACCAAAGAGAATAGTGAATTATTACTTCAATTAAATTCTCTTTTTAGCTCAACTAGCTGTACACAAGATTTCTGAGCATGAAATGTAATTAAGTTTCAGCTAAGATAATTTTGGTAAATTCACGAAAGGGCCTATAGGCAGCCAAGAAAAATATGTTTTAAAAATATTTAAGGGTGAAAAAATTATATAAAGTTAAACAAAAAAGCAGATTATGGAGACTATCCCTCAAGATGGTTTAAAAAATGCATTTTATCCCACTATTTTCTTGAAATAAGAAACAATAGCGATGGGGGAAAAAAGCTACATCATCAATGAAAAAGGAGGACAAAACACCAACAAGACACCTGCTGAATATTTTGAAATCTGGACAGGAAGAAGCAGACAGTGGATGGTAACATAGCTTCCCCAAGCCCCTAGATTTCCTGAAAGCAGTGAGGTCAAATTGGAGGGCCTCCTCACCCAGGCTGGCCAGGAAAGATTCAAGATGCCTAGTGACATTTAAATTCCAGATAACAAGTATTTTTTATATAACAATGTACCAACTATTGCATGAGATACACTTACACAAAAAGTATTAATTCATCATTTGATATTTATATTTAACTGGTCTCTGTACTTTATTAAACTGTGTTTATAGCAAAGGAAGAAATTGGACTGATTAACAATGGGCTTTGCTTTACAGTGTTTTTAGTTGTTTAGTTGACTGTCAACCTACATAAATAAGGAGATTTCACTTAAAAATTTAGGCCGGACACAGTGGCTCTCGCCTGTAATCCCTGAACTTTGGGAGGCTGAGGTGGGCGGATCACTTAAGGTCAGGAATTCAAGACCAACCTGGCCAACATAGTGAAACCCCATCTCTACTAAAAATACTAAAATTAGCTGGGCATGGTGGGCTGTGCCTGTAATCCCAGCTACCCAGGAGGCTGAGGCAGGAGAATCCCTGAATCACTTGACCCGGGAGGCCGATGTTGTAGTGAGCTGAGATTGTGCCACTGCACTCTAGCCTGGGTGACAGAGTGAGACTCCATCTCAAAAAAACAAAAACAAAACCTTTAGATCCTTTAGATCTCTGGCTCCTTTTGAAAAATTTTAGAATATGCCCACACTGGGCCACCACTCCTGCACGACACCAGCAGGCTGGGGAGTTTTGACCATCGTTTTGAATGTAATCTTCATGCTCAAGCTTGCTTGTTTGCTTTCAGTATACATGCCCCATTTAATTCATTTGCATTACTACTTAGCTCTTGGATGTGATTGTTCTGTTTGTGTTTGGACATCTCTCCTTTGAATCTGCAGGTGTCAGTAGCAGGAAGCTAGGAATGTCCCTTTAGCAACTTGGTGCCACAGTAGAAGATCTAGAAGATCACCGAGGCCCCCTTTTTGGCCTCTGTGGTGCTGGGGCTGGAGCCTCCAGGCTAAAGAAATTGGCTTCTAGTGTGGAAAAGGAAGTCAGTGCTATGAGAGCAGCCAGCTGTGACTTCAGAGCCTTACTAAGAGGTACATTGCTGTCTTGAATGACAAAAACTCAGGGATGTCTCAAGGCAAAGAAGTGAAAACAAAGTGTAAGAACAGCCAAGACCTCCAAGACCAACATGGCCTCTGGAGACAGTTTCAGGTAATACAGCAGCCCTTACCATTTTATTTTTGCTGATTTCCCTGTTTTAAATTAAACAGCAAAATTTTTTTACATTAAAATAGCAAGTCTGGGCGCGGTGGCTCACACCTGTAATCCCAGCACTTTGGGAGGCCGAGGCAGGCGGATCACTTGAGGTCAGGAGTTCGATGAGGTGAAACCTCGTCTCCACTAAAAATACAAAATTAGTCAGGCGTGGTGGCAGATTCCTGTAATCCCAGCTAACTGGGAGGCTGAGGCAGGAGAATCGTTTGAACCTGGGAGGCGGAGGTTGCAGTGAGCCAAGATCGCACCACTGCACTCCAGCCTAGATGACAGAGCAAGACTCCGTCTGGGAAAAAAAGAAAAAAAAAAAAAAAAGAAAAAGCATGCACAGAATAATCGTTTTTCTGTAGAAGGTAATTGATCTATTTCTCCTTTATCTGCACATATGCTAGAGAGAGATGCTGGGAGTGGGCATGATTAACTACTGTGGGTGAGAGATCAGATGATGATTTTTAGTATCTTCCTTTGAATTTTTCTGGATGAGTTGAATTTTATAGGATGCGTTATCATTTTTATAAAAATATTAAAGACGTTATTCTTGAGTACAAAGAATCATCTATAACTATCCCCAAATATATATGAATATAGAAAAATAAAAGACTGGTTACCCCAAAATGTTAATATTGATCATCGCTGGGTGATAAGACTACAAATGGTTTTTATTTTTGCATTGTTTGTTTTCCATATGGCCCACAATTAGTATGCATTAATTTCACTTTTAAAACACAATAAATAATATATCTTAAAAGAAAGTGAAAAATTTCCACACCAAAATCCCTGAATAGGGGGCAAAGTGTGAGCTCTTTTGGTCTAAGCTAGACGGGTTGTAAATGTGATAAAAAGGGAAAATGTCTTTCATTCTTTTTAATGATTATTCTGAAGTCTAATATGCCCAAGTCTCTCTCCTAAGAAACCATTTCCCCTTCTAATGGCTCTGTGTAGATCAATAAATCTGTCCTTTTCACAAAATTATTTCAGCTTTGTTCCCACCTACCCTAATTTTTATTTGGAGAGACCAGAAAGCCATTGGAACCATCCTCCTTCTTGAAGTTAATGTATTCATTAGTTATAATTGCCTCCAAAATGTCCTCACCAATCTTAGTCTCCTAGTTACTTAATGGTTTTGATTGGATGTAGAACACTTTTATCTGGGTTAATTTACTATTCATAGTACAATGATGGAGTATTCATTTTGTTACCCAGATTACAGCTGTAAATGGAGTTATATATCATCCACGGGGAAGCTACATGGGAGCTTAGTGTTAAAATGCCTTTCAGGCATCTTAAAGTCAAAAACAGCATTCCTGACAAAGCTTTGTCATTTTCAACATTTTCTGCCCAAACTTGAGGTTGTCATTGCCCTTATGTGAATGAATGTGCTTGTCAAACCTGGGCTGCCCTCTTCCATGACCCCTTTACAGCAATCCTCCAAGATTTGAGGTTTATTGTGACCACAGGGAAGAAATAATCTACCATAAGGATGCAAAGATGAGAGTCCAGGAATCCAAGATATGTGGAAGTCATGGGGATGCCTGGATTTGCTGGGACATAGATGTTCTTAGAATTTCCCAGGACTCTGGCTCAGAACCTGACCTCCTGCCTACCAAGGTATCTAGAGTCTACCCAGATCCCCATTTAAAATCTAGTTGTTGCAGTCCTGACTGTTGCTACATAGATCATATCTAAGGATTTAATTCTGCTGGACTTAAGACCTGTTCTGGCTATGTTACAATCGCACCTAAATTTCACCTCCGCACAAACCCCAGGTAATTTAGCCCCCCTGCCTTTGCTCTAAAATCAGAATCCTCTACTTAGAATACTTTCTGCAACAGTGGAGACAGGCAAGTCTCCATTCTAACCAATTGAAAACTACTTTCCCCAGTCTCCTCTGGAACTCTTAGTTCTGCCATGTGAAACAACGGTACACAATTTCTACCCCCATTCCGTCCACTGACCGTGCGAATGTCTGAAAACAGGAGTACTCCTCTCCTTCGCCTGGAATGTGTCTCCACTAGAGGTCTCGCCATCTGAGTCATGGTCCAGGCCGGGATTGCTATCAGAAGTAAATTGAGGCCCGACATCCAGGAGGAATCTGGAGGGGCTTCTATGGCCTGTTCTCCAATGGATCCACCTGCTACTCATTCCTGGGGTTCCCCCACAAACAGCTGGTGGGATGGTTGATATTGAGAAGGGACCCATAGGGTAAACGAGATGGCAGCTGAAAGCCTCAGCCATCCAACGGAATGATCCAGGATCTCGAGTGTCTGCAAGAACCCACTGAGCTCCGAGAGCCAGAAAAGGCTTCCTGGTGCAATTGGGGCAAAATTCCTTGCAGGACAAGATGACAATGGAATTGCAAATAGCCTTCTTTCCCTAATGGTGTATCTATCATTAAATAAGCTGCAAAGAAATGTCAGCCTTTCTTATCAGTGCATAGGAGCCTGTAGTCTTTGGGTATTTGAAGAATGAACTCGTACATAAGGATACATATACACAAAAATATACTATGACATTGTTGCCTGGCCAAAAAAAAAAAAAAAAAACTGAAGATGAAGCGAATGTCCATCAAAGGGCCAAAAGTCGCTAAACTATATTCACAGAAAAATTAGTATGCAATAATATTTTGAACATTTTTATACTTGATTGGAGGGATTCCTAAATGAAATATGCTGTTTGACACTCAAAAAAAGATGGAGGAAAGTATTAATTAATACATAGAAATAATATGTGTGTGTGATACGTTGAAAGATTTGCTTGAAAAAAATAGAGTCACCAAAAAGTTTGGCGGGGGGTTATATTAGGGTGTTGGGGACTCAGGAGGTTTTTGCTTTATTTTGTATTTATATGTTGTGCAATTTTTAAACTAATGAGCAACAACTAGGTATACAATCAGAAGGAAAAATACTGAGTGTTGAGGGAATGAATCAAGTATGTTTGGCAACAATAGGATAGATACTAGGTCTTGCAGCCTGCAGGCTGGGAACTACAGGGTCCCTAACCAGCTTCCTGTGTGGAGAGAATCTTCCAGCACAGAGCTGTCCAGATTCTGAGTATTCAAGAAACAGAGACACAGGACCAGAGGTCCAACCTGGAAATGTTTAGTGAGTACAGAATGATCATTTTTCCTCCTAACCCCTTCTCTGAGCCATCAGCCTCTCCAACAATCATCTGGGTATTTGGGAAACCTAACATTTTGCAAAAACTGAAGGACAGTTTTCCTTTTGTAAATAAGAGAGCCAGATTCCCACTGGAATAGCAATCCAAAACACACAGAAACATCTGTTTGAATAATGAGACGTTTGTCGGGCATGTTCAGAAGGCAAGAGTCAGTTGCTGATCAGATACGGACATCGAAGACCCCCACTCTGGTGGTGCAGACAGTGTGGGATGTTGATTAGTGTCTAGGGAGGCTGCACACATCTCCCCAAAACCCTCCAAGGTCCTGTGTCCTCTTGGTGCCAAAATTAGTTCACCTAGGGTGAGAAAGACCACTCCTTCTCAATTTTCAGAGAGACAACCCCATCAGACCAGAATTGTCAATAGGCCCCCACATCAGCCCTCCCATCTTTGGGGAGTAATTATTGCTCTGAAGATGCATCTCACCGGATGGTAACTGTGACAGATGTTCTGCTCTGTGCATTTTCCAATTTTAATTGAAGGAAAGTACCTAATTATCTTGGAGAAGCAGTCATTATACACTGGCTTCAGGCTGGCCTTTTGCAAGAGATGACTCCAGGGTTTCTTGGGGCAGTCAATATGTTAACCAGTCATTACAGACTGTGATTTCCGAGGGAGCAGACAGCTCCAGACCCAAGATCGGCACCAGCCCTGGCTGCGGCTGCAGGGGAGGAAGGGTGCCTGTCATACTTCCCAAGAAGTCAACTGAACACAATATTGATAACTAGTGAACTGCAACATCTCTGTGACCCTCGATACCAACAGGAAGGGTAATGTGTGTCTGTGCACTGTGAGCAGAGCGGTCTGTGCTTTAATTTTTCTCCGTGGCTGTGGTTAGTTTAAAGCAGATAGGGGAAGGGGAAGCATATGGCAATTGATATAGTCTATATCAATGCCTGGGGCTCTAAGATGGGGGTTTTGATATCGTATGTGCACAAAATAACGTGCACATGCATACATTTATGATGCATGCAAATGAAAGGTCAGGGCCTCCCACTGGGGCCAAAAAACACATTTGATGTTGGACAGCCTGGGGAACATGCCCACGTTTTAAAATGCAAAGCTGCTGCAACAAACAAATGGAAAAACTCAAAATATCAGCCTTACCTGAAATGATTACAACAGCAGAATTTCAGGAGCATAACGAAGGCCAAAATCAACAACAATAACAAAATAAATCCAAAACCAAGGGAATGGGCACCATCATGGCTCGTGCATTCCCTTGAATGAGGAATCCATAAAAGTGAATGAAAAAGGTAGTAGTCAGAAGTGGCACCAAGAGGGTGAAGAGCACATATGGGAGGTGGCCCTTGGCTTTGCTCACTTGGTGATGTGCAGCCGTCTTTTCAAAGGGCACACTGACCTTGAGATGGGGTTGTGATGAGAGACTAGGCGCTGATTGTCAGCAACTGCAGAGATGTTCCCGGGCTCAGCCGGTTAAAATTTCCATTGTCTCTACCCCAGGCTTCCAGAATATTTCCAAACCTGCTTCCATCCAGACAGTCCTCTGCTCCCCTCCTTCCACCTCTGTCTCTGAACTCCAGGGCCCTCACTGAGCTGGACTGACCCTGGTATCTCCACCTTCTGCTCCTTTACCCATTGCCACGGACTCTCTAACCCAGCCCTTTAGGTGTGTTCACCCTCCCATAATATGATCCCCGCCCCTGCCCCATGCTCCCTCCAGGAACCCTGCTGACTCTGCAGGACCCTCCCCAGGAAGCCCTCTCTGATGGACACCACAGGCATTGCTCTCCCTGAGTACAGCTTAGAGCTTTGCTGTCTCCCTGCCCATCCTGTTGCCTTGGCACCCAGCTGGGCCTCAGGGCAGCTGCCCTGGTGCTGTTCATTTACTACCCGGGTAGCCATGGCCTGAGTTCATCAAGCTCTTACTAAGTTCCATCTACTACCACATTCAGTGCTCACAACAGCACCTGAAAATGCCCATTCCACAGATGAGATAGCTGAGACTCAGCGGGGATAAGGGAGAGTCAGAGGCAGGCAACTGTCTCGGAAGCATCCCTTGCAACCACCAAACAGTGCCACCATAGCACTTTTCCGTGTCACATCTGTGTCCACTCACTCATCAGAACCAAAGGGCCAACTCCTGGAGGGGAGGGGATGCAACATCTCCTCTGTTGTATCCAACATGTCCCTCTGCAAGCACCATGAGGGTCAGGTCCCCTATGCTACCCTTGGCCTCTGTGATGTTTAATATTAACTGTCAACTTGATTGGATCAAAGGATACAAAGTATTGTTCCTGGGTGTGTCTGTAAGGGTGTTGCCAAAGGAGATTAACATTTGAGTCAGAGAACTGGGAGCGGCAGACCTCCCCTCAGTGTGGGTGGGCACCACTCAATCAGCTGCCAGATGGCTAGAATAAAGCAGGCAGAAGAAGGTGGAAGAAACCGACTTGCTGAGTCATCCAGCCTTCATCTTTCTCCCGAGCTGGACGCTTCCTGCCCCCAAACATCAGACTCCAAGTTCTTCGGCTTTTGGACTCTTGGGCTTACACTAGTGGATTCCCAGGGGCTCTCAGGCTTTGGCCCTGACTGGCTTGTTCCCCTGCGCGGGTTTTGGGACTGAGTGCCAGGCACTCACGGCTGCTCCTCAACACCGACCGGCTAGTGGCGGAATTTTGCCTGCTTGATGGGTGGTCGTTTGCTCCTTGTCAAACTCCGCCCTCCTTGTCCCTCGGCCTGTGTTTCCATTGAGATCTTCCTATTTCTCTTCATGTGTTTCATTCCTTCCATTCCATTCCCTCCACCATTCCTTCCATTCCTTCCACCCGACCCTTCCCCCCACCCCCATGAGCCCCATTTTCCTCCTTCCCCTCCCCCCACCTCCAGGCCACGGGGAGCCACCCTTCCTTCCTTCCTTCCCCCTCCACACCTCCAGTACTGGGGCTAATTCCTTCCCTGACCACTTGTTTCCACCTCCACCCCAATTTGGAACTAACCACCCCCAGACCACTTCCTCCCTCTGCTTTACCCAGTTACAGGGACTAGCCCCTGGCTGCGCCCCTCCCACTGGTACAGGGCTAACCCCCCTTCCCTAGCCAGTTCCTCCTCACACTTTACCAGGCCACAGGAGCCTAACCCCTTTCCCTGGCTCACTTTGGCCCCTCCCCCGTCCCAGGCCACAGGAACTGCTTACACCCCAGGCCACTTCTATCCTTCAGCCTCCTGCCTTTAAGACTTAGGATGCTGAAGTTGCCGTTCAGGAGGCAGCTTCCTCCTCCTCAGGACCTCAAACCATCCACTGCCCAGGATGATGGTTGTACTGAGTGTCAACCTGGTGGGTTGGGAAAGGGATGCAAGTGCTCCTGGGTGTGTGTGTCTGTGAGGGCTGCCAAAGGATAACATTTGAGGTGGGACTGGGAGAGACAGACCGATCAATGTGGTGGGTACCATCCCGAATCAGCTGCCAAGCATTGAAGTGGGATAAAGCAGGCAGAGGAACGTGGAAGGACTAGACTGGCTGAGTCTTCTGGCCTCCATCTTTCTCCCGTGCTGGATGCTTGGATGCTTCCTATCCTCAAACATCGGACTCCAAGTTCTTCAGCTTTTGGACTTTTGGACTTACACCAGTAGTTTGCCAGAGACTCTCGGGCCTTCGGCCTCAGACTGAAGGCTGCACTGTTGACTTCCCTAGTTTTGAGGTTTTGGGACTTGAACTGGCTGCCTTCCCCCGAACTTGCAGACGGCCTATTGTGGGATTTCCCCTTGTGATCGTATGAATCAAGTCTCCCTAATAAACTCCCCTTGATATATACATTTATTCTTTTAATGTCCCTCTAAAGCACCCTGACTAATACACCCATCATCACCGCACCTGCTGCCCTGGGTTGTGGAACCACCTGGCCCTTAGTGTATTACCCTGTGGACCCTATGTCCCGGTGTGGGGCAGCACTTGGCTTCTGTATCTTCACCCTCACCCTACTGTCTAGCATAGCATTTGACACTTAGAGGTGCCAGCAATGGGTTTTAACACTCTTTTGATGCAGAACAGCGATGCAGAAAAGAACAAGTGTCATCCTCGTCCAGTGGGATGAGCTTTCCCGAGTGCAGTATGCTCACGGAGCAGCCCCCAGTCAGAACCTGGACAGTTCAGCCCGCAAAGTCCCTCCAGTGCTCAGTCCCTTGAGTGGTTGGGAGGCTTTGGGGCTTTGCTCCAAGAGTGCAGCTTCCAGAGCCAGACCGACCTCGGTGGAATCTAGACTCGTCCCAGAGCCAGACAGATGTTGGTGAGAATCTAAACTCTTCTCAGAGCCAGACCGACCTCGGTGGGAATCTAGACTCTTCCCAGAGCCAGACAGACCTTGGTGGGAATCTAGACTCTTCAACTTCTCCACCACTTGTTTCCCTTCTCAGATTCTTGGGCAAAACAGGGGTGCACAGGCCTCCTCTGAGCCTGTGCTTACCCTCCATCAGCAGCACTGGTTGAGAGCCTCCCAGGCCCCGCCCTGTGTGGTTGCCGCATTGCTAATGAAGAACCGGCCAACCCTGCCTTGGCCATCTGGATGCAGACCACCCAGGGCGATCAGACAGACACGCGACATCTTCATAAGCCTCATAATTAGTGCTTCAAAAGAAATAAGCTAGGTATGGTGACAGAGAATTGCAAGGGAAGGCTGCTTGAGAGAACTTGGGCCATGGAATTAAAGCTAAGACCTGAGATAGGTCAGTGGGGCCAGGTGTGGTCCAGCAAGGCTTGGGGGAGCCTGTTAGCTGGGGATGTCACACCTTGAGGCCCTCCCAGGATAGAGACCAGGGCGGCTCAACACCAGAAACTGGCAATAGATCAGTGTGACGGGACCAGAACTGAGTGAGGGAGAGTGACGGGAGGAGGTGGGAGAGACCCGGCCCCCTCCACAGGTTCCCTGGCCTATGGAGTCGCGGTGACAGACAACAGGCCCTGTACTGATATATTAGCTCTGCCTCTCCTTTCAAGCCATAAGCCTTAAACACATCCCTTCCCCAGCACTAGATCTCAGCCAAGGCCAGGCTTCCCTGATGAGCATGTGCTGGCCTCAGTGACGCACTGAAAACCCAGGATGTCAAGGGGAAGATCGAATCCGTAATCGGCCCAGACTGGGGTCATTATGAGTGGTCATTATCTCATCCCAAGCCAGCCCTCACATGCAGATAGCTTGAAAGAGCTCCCGCTATATCTGGCAGTCCACTGATTTAACAAGTCAGAGGCACGTCTGGGAGAGAGCTTCTCATGGTAGCCAGTGCATCCAGAAGCCAAAAGTGGGAGTCTAATTGTTTCAATAGAAATAGACACCAAGGCCAGGAGGCTTAAGTATGGTACCATGTATACTGCTCAGGTGATGGGTGCACCAACATCTCACAAATCACCACTAAAGAACTTACTCATGTAACCAAATACCACCTGTACCCCAATAACTTATGGGAAAAAACTAGACACAAAGGGCACTGGCCAAGCTTCCAGCCATGATTGACTTTCACCTGGAAGGTGAGAGACCTGGCACGAGATGGGCCCCACTGCCTCCTCTGGACTCTCAGCCCCAGCCTCGCCCCCAGCTGCATTGCTGGATCTCCCATAACCCACAGGAGTTCCTACTGCCACTGGGAAAATCAGTCTGCCTCTCTGTTTATTGTGACAACTCCCATTTTTACAGAAAAGACAATCATATGACCAAAAAATCTGTTTCCTCAAATTATAAGAACATATCTCTATTTATCCACATCAAAAGAACTCCTGAAACAAAGAACATTAGGCTCGTCACATTGGCATTACCCACATTCTTCCCGCCAGGGCTGCTTTTATTTAGTCATTCAGCAAACACTTACTGAGCTGAGTGCTCAATCCTAGCCAAGCAGTGATTCTGGTTCTGGAAAATGGCAGAGAACAAGAAGTGCAAAAGTCCTGCCCTCATAACACTTGTATTCTGGTGATGGAAGACAGAAAATACATGAGTGTACAAGTAAACAAATACATGAATAAATCATTAGCCCATCCTTTGATCAGCACACGTGTCATGGGGTGAATATGTTGTGGATGATGAGGAGACAAGCCAGGCGCCACAATTTTAAAGGCATTGCTCAGAAAGAGGCTGCTGGAGAGGAAGACCCCCTTGGGAGAAGGCAGGAAGGAGGCGGGCAGTAAACCGTGCAGACTTTTCTGAAGAGCACTCCCCGAAGAGGGCAGAGGGAGCTGCAGATGTTCTGGGTCGGAGCTGGCCTGGCACATTCAGGAGACAGCAGGAAGGGCAGGCACTATGGCCCTGTGGCTGAGGGGAGGAGGTAAGGTCGGAGCCTTGTCAGCCACTGAGTAGACACTGACTTCCAGTCAAGTGGACAGGAGGCCGCTGAGCTTTGATCAAGTGGAATCAAGGCTACAGGTTCACTGTGTTCCTGCAGGAGAAGAAATCCAGAAGCAGGGGGCCCAGCTGGGTGGCCCATGCAGTCCTTCAGATAACAGCATGGTGGCTTGGCCCCTGGCGACGGTGGTGGAGGTGCTGGAAGTGCCCCTGGTTGGAAGGTAGAGCTGGCGGGACTTCCTAACAGAGAAGTCGAGCTTGGAAGAAAAGACACTTGAAAGTACTGATCCGAGCATCCGGAAGAAAGGCAATGCTGGAAGTGCTGGCCGGGGCAAGGCTAGAGGTGCCTGTTAGGGAGAAGCCTGTTAATCCTCTCCAAAGCAGTTGCCAAGGAGGCGGCCAGAAATGCACCTTGGGAGACCAGGGAGGAGGTCCCTGGAATGAAATAGGAATCCATGACGCAGATGAGGTCATCTAGCAGGAGTACCTGGGGGAGGAAAGAGGCCCAAGGACCGCAGCTGTGCATGCTTCTGGGAGATGGGAGAAGAGCAGAGGCAGAATGTTCCAGAAACCCAATGAGAAAACACTTCAGGGAGAGGGTGGCAGTTGACCCCCATCCAGTGCTGCAAGAACATGAGAAGATGAGGATGCATTGCTTCCTGGATCTGGGAATGTGGAAATCCCAGGAGCTACTCGTGCCTGGGACTGAAGGCTGAGGGGCACAGATGCCTGATTGAAGAGAATTCCAAAGAAAAGGGGAGGAAACAAGAGTGACCCCTGGAGGCGTGTCTCTGGGCAGAGCAGGGAGACCATGCAGGGCTTGGAGGGGGAGCCCTGGCCAGGGGCGGAAGCAGCAGTGCTGAGTGGCCTCTAGCCCTCAGTTCTCCTCTGATGGCTTTGCCTATCTCACAGGACGCCTTTCTGCAGAGCCTCGTTGGAAAGCAGCTTAAAGCTGTATTTGCACAGCATGTTGCCTAAGTTGGAAAAGTGCAATCCGCCCATTTCAGAGGAGGGCGGCCATGAAAGGAAGGAGGGTGGATGAGGCACCCCTGGGAGAAGCCCCGTCCCCATAACTGGCATTCATTCCTGGCTCCCCAATTCCCAGCTCCCTCCAAGGCTCTGCCTTACTCAAGCGTATTTTCTCATTGAGTTCTTCCATCATTTATTCCTGAAATCCCTCTTGTTAGAATCTAATCCATAGACCACTGTGTCTCGCAAATCCTTTCCACGTCCTCCTTTCTTCGCCCCTCCCTCAGGTGGAGTGTTCCTCCCCAGCCCCCAGTTCCCCACCGTTGCTAACTGTATGGATGAACGCTGCTCCACCTTCACCACCTGCAGTAGGGAGGGAGAGAGGAGAGTGCGGAAGGCGAGTGGCAGGAAGAGAGGGGGTGTGGAGCCTGTACTGGGTGAAACAGCATTAACAGAAGAGTCACCTTGGCCCTCCCTGCTCACCCCTACCCATCCCAACGCCTGCTTCCTCTCCTGCTCCCAGCTCCCAAGGGATGTGGCGCTGCTGTCTCAAACTGGGTCTCCTGAAAGTTTTCTGAATGCTTCTCCTCCCCTTTTCGGTTAAACTACTTGGAGTGGGTTCTCTCTTATGTCCAAAGAAATCCTATGATGGTGAATGGAAAGGGAAGGTGGTGAGGTTTGGGCAAAAGGGGACCTCTGTACCCAGAGCTCCCTTTCCCCATCATTTACCCAGCACCCAGCAGACCCCAGCCGGGGTTTTAATTCAGTCCCCCAAGCTATTGTGGCCTTCCTCCATTAGCTCAGCACATGAAACCTCCCTTTGGGACAGGAACGAAGACTCAGAGGCTATTTCTCCTCATTGTACAGCCCCATGGGGAGGGCCAGGGGTGAGGCTGTCAATGCTTTAGGACCTTGGGGAGACTCCCACTCCAGGATGATGTCAGGTCAGGAAATGCTGGGACTCAGCAGCTCTGCCATCCCATGTAAGTCCCCTAACCTCTCTGATCAGCAGTTTTCTCTCCTGTTAAATTGGGAATACAACCTCCTCCTCATTGGTGGCTGTGAGGGTTTCTTTTTTTTTTTTTTCTTCTTCTTTTTTGAGACGGAGTCTCGCTCTGTCGCCCAGGCTGGAGTGCAGTGGCTGGATCTCAGCTCACTGCAAGCTCCGCCTCCCGGGTTCACGCCATTCTCCTGCCTCAGCCTCCCGAGTAGTTGGGACTACAGGTGCCCGCCACCGCGCCCGGCTAGGTTTTTTTTTTTTTTTTTTTTTTTTTTTTGTATTTTTTTAGTAGAGACGGGGTTTCACCATGTTAGCCAGGATGGTCTCGATCTCCTGACCTCGTGATCCGCCCGTCTCAGCCTCCCAAAGTGCAGGGATTACAGGCTTGAGCCACCGTGCCCGGCCTACTGTGAGGGTTTCATGAGAAGTCTGATGAAGCCCCTAGCATGAAGGAGGCTCACAATTATGGGTAGTTATTCCAGTCTTTTTTTTTTCTAATCTACTATTTTCTGGAACTGAGTCTGGGAAAACATGTGGCAGGCACTTTGCACCATCCTATCCTACTTACCCCTTACTCCAGTGCTGGCAGGCAGCTCATAATCCCCATTGTACAGGAGGGAAAACTGAGGCAGCTTCTTGGTCCCTTTGCAGAACCCAGTGTCTGTCTTGGTCAGGATGCAAACCACTGCCTTTCCTATCAACACTGTCCCACCTAGACTGGCACTGGTGAGGGTGGCCCTTGTACTCAGTAGTCAGAGATTGCACTCAAAATCCTTGACCTGACATAACATCATCTGCCCAAATTCAAATACGTGCGGAACATACTTGCCCTGAACATAAAGCTGTTTCTACAGGCGTGTACTCAACTCATATGTTTCCCTGAGAAAATCAAGAACAGCCTTTTATTTTCATCAGGAACTCACGCTTGTGACCTTAAGCCACTGCATAGTACTTGATTAGCTGACTGAGGAGGAAATGAACACGGTAACATTTGACCTTTAAAGAGTATCTGATACCAAATGAAAAATACTCAGTGCAGGAAAAGAAATCCATCTGGGCTCCTGTTTGGAAACCTTCTAGAATCATCCACATTGGACAAGATTGGGCCTGGGGTCACTCTTTGGACAGGGCCATTTGGACCTCCCATGGGATGGAGGGCAGGAGAGTCCGGGGTGAGTTGGGTGGGCTCCAGAGGCACCTGCCCCGTGTCCACACCAACTGCTGCAGAACGCATCTGAGTGCATCACGGGGCAGCTCTGAGCTCCTCATTTGTAAGAGGAGGACGGTGGTGTTCCTGCCAAGCACCTTCATTTAGTGAACGAAATGAGACAAGGCTGTGTCGGGCCCACGGGAAACGCCGAGCCCACGCAGGCTCCTTTTGACTCAGTCCCCAAAGACGCAAAGCGCAGGGCCAGAAGCTGTAGCCATTGCCCTCTCAACTGCCATGTGTACACGAAGCACCTGGGGACCTTATTAACATATACATTTCCAGTCATCGGGTCTGGGGCTCTGCCAGAGACTGATTTCTAACAGGCTCCCAGGTGATACAGAGGCTGTCTTTCTGGCCACGCTTTGGGCACCAGGGATGTGCACAGCCCAAATCCACGGTTTTTCCAGGCTGCAGAAGTGTGAGCTACCTCATGTCTGGGCCAGCAGTGAGGAATGCTGGACCTGATCCTGGACCCCCTCCCCATCCTAGAACTCCTCCAGGAACCAGACCTTCAGACAGAGGCAGCTGTAAGTCTCTGAGCAGTCGCTGCTCCCCTGCAGGCAGGGGATCCTCGCTGGGTTCGCTGCTGCCCCTGCCATTGTGGTGGAGGTGCGGGGACAGCTCCCTCGTGGCTGTTTTTGTTTTACCTCCTGTGCATCTTATTCACGATTCATCAATCTCTCATACATCCAACACCAGCATTGCTCTTCTTGTAGGGAAAGAAGTTGGCCAGATCTCATTGTTCACCAGGACACCAGGGCTTTATGTCCTTAAATCATTCTCCTGCCCTGAGTCTCACCGCTGCCTATAGATCATTTTGATCCGGAATCCAGAGAAACAGCGACAGTGATTGCAGGCATGGCTTTGCACAGCCACTCTGGCTTGATTCCCAGGCTCTGAGTGTGTCATGAGGGACGGAGTGATGAGGGACTTGTAAACTCTCAGGAATGCCTCCCTGTGCAAATGCTGTCCCCCCAGTATTCACTGGTCCAGTTCATGCCCTTTTCTATCCTCTATGGGTCTCAGGGACTCCGAGTCCCTAGGGCTTCCTCCCACCCCACCATCACAGCAGGGAATGAGGAGGATCCTGGGCTCTGTGCGTGCCCCTGCAGCGACACGTGGGAGGCGGAAGATGCACATGGGGGCTCACACGTGGGCTCCTTCCCCTGCATGGAGGATCCGGTCCCAGAGCATTCAGTGGTATTTCCCCATGGCCCCTGTGGCCTCCCTGTCTCATGTCCACACGCCGCCCCCCCGCCCTTCTGCCTGGAATCGCCTCCTAAGGAAACTACTTGCGTCTGTCCCAGTCATTTCAAGATCTGCATCTGGAGGAATCCAATACTTACCCCGCAGGGCTCATGTCAGAGTTGGAGCTGGAGAAAGTGTGTATCCCTGCATCCCGGGTCTCCCTCGTGGGGCGTGGTTTTTAGACCATGGTCCTTAGAGAAACACGGCTGGGATGCTGGTCTATATTGCCCTCCAAATTTACTGGGGGCTGCCCTGTGGGCCAGCACAGTCATCACACCCCACACCAGCTGAAGCCCCTGATGTGCAGGCGAGAGCCGACTGTGTGCAGGAATTCCCTAATTTCCACACAGAGGACAGGCTGCCCAAGCCAATAAATCCATTCGCCTCTCCAAGGCACTGTCACGTACTCCAGACCAGCCGTGGGTTTCAGAGGAAATGTGTTAAGTCCACATTCACAGGGCATGAAAGGAATATTGAGATGTTACAGCAATCAATTTTTCATAAATAATATACATGTGTAGCCACATTACATATTCAAAGCAGCCGTCAAGTGGCCGGGGAAAATGATCATTTATTCTGTTGAATTTCTTCAGAATGAATTCTGGGAGAGATCAAACAAAAAACTTATAAAATAGGAATTATCGATAATGATGCTTGCTTGTTACAAAGCAGTTTGACTTACTTCACACGTAATTGAAGCAGGTGAGGTCAGGGTTGAGCTTCGGGTGATTTTAGGAGGAATCCCTGTATCCTGTTCATAGAGCTAGAGTAACACTTTGTAAGGATGTGTGATTGAAATGACTGATATTCAAAGTCTTTCATGAATATGTCGTGGTGAGTAAACATCAGTGCACGCCAGCAGAATAGTGACCAGCGTCTTCACATTTTGATCTCCGGAGGTAGAAGTTACTTGTCCCCTCCACAACCTTCTTGAGAATCCTCTGTTGCCTTGGTTGTCTTAGGCTATGACATCAGTTTGTGAGTACAGGGCTGTCCCGTGTTCTAAGGTTGCTGTTTTCCCAAGGAGACTATAGAGCTTGGCCAACTTTAGAACAGCATGTATCTATCTAGTTATGAGGCAGAGACAGGCGGGGAGGCAGGATGGGTAGGGCAGTTCTGTGAGCATGCAGGGTCCTAACCTACTGGGTAAATTCAGTCCTGCAGGCGCTTTCACTTCACCAGTGGGAGCAGATTGTGGATCTAGAGCTGGGGGAGAGAAATCGGGGTGATGTTGAAAGGATCCAAAGTATCATTTAGATGAGGGGTGGGCACAGATAAGCTCAGGGAGTTATCCCACAACATAGGGATTATGGTGAATAACAATGAATTGGATACTTGAAAATTGCTAAGAGAGTAGGTAGGTATTCTCACTAGATACCTACACACACAAGATACATATGTAAGGTAATGCCTGTGTTAATCACCTTGGTTTGCCCATCCCACAATGTTATGCATAGATAGAAATACTTTGTCCACTATCAATATATACAACTGTATTTGTCTAAATAAATACAGTAATGCTGAAGAGTCCAGGCTTGTCTGACATTCAGAGAGATCTGGGTTCAAATCTTGAGCCTACAGTATTCAGGTTGTGTGACCTTGAATATAACCTCTCTGACCTTTCCTGTTTTCCCCTGGGATGAGGAGACACTGCTGCCTGCTCTGTAGCATTGATGAGAGGAAGAAGAAAGATGATGAAGGAAAGCGCTTATTACTTTGCTGATGGGAGTGGGGGGAAACTTACTAAAAGACAGCTACTCTTGCAATTCTAATAATCATCAAACCAGATTTCTCCCAAAGTATCAGATGCTTCCTGGGTGTGCTATGCCCTGCTGACCCTAGAAAATATCAATATAATTAAAGATTGCTGGTGACATTGAAGACACCATGGTGCACAGCACAGGAGCACCACACAATCTTCCAGAGTCATGCTTGGGTCTGGCTGAGGCAGCCACACAGAAGGCAAACCTGCCCTCCAGCACTTCTGCCCAACTCGGCCATGCTGGGGTAGGCACTGCTGAGACCACACAGCAGCTGCTTGACAGCACCTAAGGAGCACAGGAGGAGCACCTGGGTGCGAGTCCAGAGGCTGCCCCTTAGGCCAGTACCCTCTCGGGCATGTTTCCTCATTCATGCAGCAGGGAGAGCTCAGGGGCCTGCATCATAGGGCTGTCTGAAGCATAACCAGGATGCTGGGACACATGTGGAGGGCTTTAGCACTGCATCGGTAAAAGCACAAGATCATTCAATAAGCACTGCCGTTGTTGTGAAAATCCTTAAAGTTGCTCTGAAGCCTTTCAGAAATGCTGGCAAAGCAGCAAGCCCCTAAGCCTCTGAAATTCCTTTTCTCCATTAACAGCTTGGAGGAGCTGCAACATGGACGATGGAAGAGGGAGTGTCGTGCAGGCACGCAGGGCCCTTTCTCCGGGGCAGGATGGGGAGAATGCCGGGGATGACCGGCCGGCCCTCACAGCCTGGGATGTTGCCTCTGGAAAAGATGCAGTCATGGGTCTCAGATGCCAAGAACAGCTGGCTGTGGCCTCCTTTGAATCGCTTTGGTTCCAACTCCAACATGAGTAATAAGACACTCTAAAGCTCTTGGCATCCAGGGCCTCTCATCTACAAACAACGGAACCCCCAGCTCAAAGTGCCTGACACACCAGGGCATTTATCTGCCTGGTCCTCCTGGAAGTCCAGCAGGTGCTCACGTTTCATATCTAACATCATCTGCCCGTACTGGCTCCACCTCCCACAGGACTCCATGTACGACCTCCACCAGCAAGATACTCGGCCACAGCATCTCTGTGCCTGGACACGCAGCACAGTCGAAAGCAGAAAGTGAACACGGCCTCCTTGGGCCACAACTCAGGCGGCTTCTTGCCTGATGAATTCTCACTGCTAACCTTTCCTTATCACTGTTTGACCTACAGAGATCTTCTTTACATTTTCTAAACCAACGCCACCATTGGAACTAGCATGGCCAGCTTCCCCGGCAGCACAGGGGCCTCAGGGCAGGGAACCAAATACACGACAGAGCTGTGTCAGGAGAGAGAAAAGGGGAAGTGGACGCTGCGAGGCAGCCAGCCAACGTCCGGCAGGCTCCTTCCACATTCTCATGACAAGTTCCGTGTTCGGATTGCAGGTAGTTCAAAGCAAGTGGCTGCTTTCTTCAACTAAGTCATTTTAAATTAAGTCCACAAAGTGAATATCAATGTTTTATTTCATTGTGACAGGCTGTCAGTAAACTTAAGGAGTAAATTTGATGACGGATTTTTTTTGTTGTTGTTGTTCTTATATATTTTTTGGCATCTCCTCATAGAAGCATAAAAAATTCTCTTTGTACTAGCTCCATAAGAGCCTTTTTCCAAAGGAAATCTAACATCTAGAGACACACAGGATTTTCAGCCCTAGCAAAAACAATTTCAGCATCCTCACTGCACATCAAAGAGAGACAGCCTTGTTCTCATGGCCAGGATGGTTAGTCACAATATTACGAAAAGTAACAATTAAGTGCTACACAGTAGATGGAGGCACTGGAATTTCGTCACCCAGCAAACAAAACACTTTTAATTACCAGACTCTTCTCTCTGCTTCCTAAATAGGAGTTAGTCCCAGAGAGCTGTGGTTTGGGGGAGAGGAGTAGGCAGAGATGGGCAGGGTTTATGAATCACAGTGGCTTATGCCTGTAAGCCCAGTAGTTTGAGAGGCTGAGGTGGGAGGATTGCTTGAGCTCAGGACTTCCAGGCCAGCCTGGGCAACATAGGGAGACCCCTGTCTCTATAAAAAGAAAAAAGAAAAAAAAATAGCCAGGCCTGGTAGCACATTCCTGCAGTCCCAGCTACTCCAGAGGCTGAGGTAGGAGGATTGCTTGAGCCCTGGAGGTTGAGGCTATCTATAGTGAGCTGTTACGGAGTCACTGCACTCAGCCTGGGAGACAGAGTGAGATCCCATCTCAACAACAACAACAACAAAAAAAAGGTGTTTACAGAGGTTCCTCACTTTCTTTTAGAGCACTGACATTTCAGAAGTTGTTCAGAGAACATTTCAGGGAGGAGACACAGGAAACGCCCAGGTAAACTGTAAGAGAGAGGCTCCCCACTGACACTTACGTGGCGCTACGTGGCCAAGCCCTGCAGCCTGATGTCCAGCAAGGCTGGGTGTTGACTCATCCCTGCCATGTATGTATACCTTGAAGGGATGCCATCAGGAATCTGGCCACCTTTTTAAAGGAGATACCACTTGGCTTGGATTGTAACCCACAGAACAGGCTGCAGGGCTAGTGCCCTCAAAGCCAGTCTCGCAGAGCCCCAAGGTGCCCCTCCATCCCCAGCGTCTCTCCCATCTGCTCCCACTCAGCACCTCAGTTGCCTCTGCCAACTGTCCATGCCTTCTTGAACTGTTCTCCGTCCTTGGCATCTACACCCTAGTACCCATCTTGGTGCCTCTGAACACAGACACAGCTGAACAGCATCTTGTTCATGCCCTAGGCTCCCCTTGATGCCAGGCTCCCAGATTCCATCTCTGCCTCTCTAATCAGAGAGGCTCTCTCCCGCCTCTGCGTAGCCTTCTCCTCCTCCTCAGGTGACACCAGCCCCCTTACCTTGCGTTGTTTGCACGTCTGCTCTCCCATTGGTCACAACAGCCTTGAAGGTACAAGCTGAGTCTGTTTCTCCCAGGCCCAGTGTGCTGGAGCAGAGTTAACCCATATGTGTTTGTGGATTCTCCATTTGCTTTTTTGCCATATCTTATCGTCTAACACCTTGTTTTCAAAACATGTTTTCAGCCGAAGTCTTTTCTTCTGTTAGTACTGTCTTGCCCTCCTCCACCTCCCCATGTGAACTTGGATTTGCTTTTATGTTCTAATGAAGTGTAAATGAATCTATTTTATAGATTAAATTCCAGCTAATTTGACTCCTGGGTCAGTTTCAGCCATTTGGGGTGTTGACATGCCCTCCTGCAAAGCAATGTTGGTTTGTACAAATCATAAAATGGACTTTCACTGGAAGGGGCCTGGGATAAAAAGAGAGTGTCATTCAAAGTTTCCATAGATCACAGCCTCTGGTGTGGTCTCGCTTTGTTCACCACCCCCCACCCTATTACCATGGAGAACTGAAAGTCCATAAAACGGATGAGGCACGGAGAACGTGCAATTTTGTTACTTTCCTGGAACAGCATCTTTTTAGGTGTCTCATGGACTGCTTTGTGATACTTAAGCAGTTGTTCACGTTTCAGTTTCTGGGTAGATGAATTTATCGCATATTGCACAAATGAGAAAGAAAGTATTGTTAGGGGCATTTTCTTCCTAAAAGCTGTGAGATCAGTTGGCCCCTAGAACCCTGCAGGGGCTCCTTGGGTGCCTCCCTCAGGACTCTCAGACAAGGAGAGCTTAGGGCTCTCCCGGGCTTAGGCGCTCAGGGGTTTTGGTGTGGACCCAACCCAGGGTCAATAATCTGATTCTATGATATAATGCTAATTAAATGGGAGCACCAATGCCTACCTGGGCCAGAAATAACAAGGCTCAACATTTTGCATCTTTGTGATCATGAAGAAAGAGCAACATCCTGCAGTGATCGCAGATTCCTGTTCTTCACCCCGTCCCTCTCCCACTGCACTGATGCATGTTCACTTTCCTCTCCCATGGTCATCTCCCGTGGTCTCTGGGGTGGGGCAATGTGAAACGGAGGGCTCTGGGGGAATCAATTGCCAGCCCGTTTTCCAGCCTCTGTGAGGCTCCTCAGCCCCACCAGCACATGAACGAATGAACCTCCTTTACTATTCTCAGATGTGCTACCTGCAAGGCAGAGGCCCTGCCGTGTAAGCATACCAGCACTGTAGCTTGCCACAGGGGCCAGGAGATGTGTTGAAATGGACCTTCCTGATTTCGGGACTGCAATCTGAGATGATGCTTTACATCCATAGCCATTGTCATTTTCAGAGAAACAGATAATATTATCCTGGCAAAAGTTTCGCAGTCACAGTTGGACGTAAATTTCCCCCAAACGTCCATATCCTTTGAATGATGGCACCACTAATGTTGACTTTAGAAAGAAAGGTTCCAAATGGAATGCTCCCAGATTAAAATATAGTATCTATCTTTATTCACATGATAGTTTATCTCAAATAAAATCTCCAAGCTACATTTTAGGAAGCAGATTCAGTGGCAGGCCACAAAATTTATCTCTGGAGAGAAAGACATGAAAATACATATAAAAGTCGTTGCCATCAGCACAAAAGAGGGAGGGAATTTATAGAACTGCAGCCTTCATCAGATTTGAAATCTGGGCTCCTCCAGGCATCCTGAATGGCTCTTTTACCAGGAGGCTGTGTTTGACGGAAAGAAAAATGGACCCGAGTTAAGGCTCCTTGAATATCCACTGTGCTCATGTGTGCCAAGAGCTTGGCCCCCCACGTCATCACCTGTTAAGTAATGCAGGAACAGTTAGGGAATTGAAGCCTACAAAACCTGGGAGGAAAACCAAACCACCACCTTTAGCCATGGCAGAAAGCAGCAGCAGTCACTGAATATTTGCTGTGTGTTGGGCTGTGTGCAAAACACTATCCCCATTTTTCAAAGCTGAGGCACAGAGATGTTGAGAAACTTGGCTAAGGTCACACAGCTCATGGCAAACTCAGGGTGCAAATGCAGGGAGTGGCTGCAGGGCCACAGCTGTTATTCTGCCCAGATGCCCAGATCTGCCATTGGTGGATAACACCCCCCTCCTCTCCTCTCGCATACGGCATCCACACAACCCGGGTCTGGTGTCATCTCTCCTTCTGAAGGCTTTAATCTGTCCCCAAATCATCTTTTAAATGTTCTGTAACTCCTAAGACAGTGGAGAGCACTGCACTCTTCTGTAAAGAATTTGATGAAAAAATAAGGACTCTTTTCCCCACAAAAGTGCACATACCGGCTGGCCTTGCAATCCTGTCTGCAGAACCACACAAACCCCCTAAAGCTAGTCTCTGAGTCGCCAGCTAATAGCTACCTTAAAGGCCCCCTTTTGAGATCTTGCTCATAAAGACACTAAGCATTGGTTGGTTTCAGTTTGGTTTGTGCTAATTAATCTCAAATTACTCAGATCTACCATAGAGAAATTCTATTGATTCCTACTAGATTTGTTTCATTTTCACCTTGATTCATATCCTAAACTGAATCAAGTTCTGTAGAAAGAACACCCATCAAATGTATCTCCTCAAGGAGTAGAATACCACTATTATAGCCTTAAGCTTCCACCTACAATTTTTACCCCTCAGGAGCTTACTCAACGCAAGAAGGGAGCATTAACTAATTGAATAATTAGCATGTTAATGAAGGAGGGTGGAATTCATACAGCCAATAAGAGGCTTCATCTTGGCCGAATTTCCCCCAGACTGAAGCTGGAGGCAGGATCCCTGGCACCTGCAGATCTCCTAAAATCTGAAGGAATGAGGTGCTTAATTCATTCTCTTGCTCTGTTGCTCAAGCCATCTAGAGAAATCACCCTCCTGGCTGTATTACATCCAAATTAAATATATTTGCTTATAAAGCCCAGAAGATGAGAGCAATCTCAGTGCCATCCACATTACAAAGGGACTAAGATACGGTGCGGGTCTCTGCAGTTGTAGGAATGGCTATGGGAGTGCTAAATCACCTCTAATACACTACTGATTTAAGGAACACATTTCTGTTTGGCTTTTGTTCTAGCAGCCGATTTTTTTCCTCTCTTTTTAATCTTTTTTTTTTTTTTTTTTTTTTTCCTTTTTGGTTTTTTTCCTTCCCTTTTCTTTATTTTTTTTTGGGATGCTGCAGACTTGTGGCCTGTACCTGAATGGATGGGGAGGAAGAGTGAAGGAGGTTGCTGGCTTTCCTTGGGTGTTCTTCCTCACAGCCTGGACAGCAGAGGTGGAGCTGAGCACCTCCAGGGCAGGCCTCCATCAGCTGGGGAAAAGCTTCCGAGTATCGTTGCACAAATTCAGCTCTACCTTTCCTAATCTCAAAGCCGGTATGAACAGCAGCTGGATTTCAGCTTTTCATCTCTCTGGTACAAGTCCACAGAGCTACTTCAAAAGGCTGTGAGTGGAAGGGAGGCCTGCGAGTCCAGGGAAGTTTTAAAATATTTGAGACTTTGAATTGTGTGTTTTCACTTCAACACTGTGACTCAATAACCCCTGCCCCTTTCCACAAATGGTGCCAATCAAGCCATTTCTTTCTCAAGGGGAACTGAGTGATTTGCAGGGTTTGGGGAAGGTTCCCTGTCCCTAAAGCATCATCCCACTCTGGTAAGATTCATAACTAGCATGTTTTGGGGGCTTATCCTAGTGGGAGGCTTTGAGAAGGAGATCAGCGTCTTCAAGGGGAAGCAGGTGGAAACACCTTGCGATAGATAACTCCCCAGTCAGGCCAGGCTGGGCAGGGGGAGGCAGAAACAGAAAACAGAATGAGTGTTCTTGGCATCCTGCAGTGTGAGGGTCTGTAGTGCCAGCACCAAAGGGGCACTGAGCTCAGGGCAGAGACAGGAGAACACCACGTATTATTGATCATATTACTATGAAAATTATTTTAGAAGTTAGTGTTGTTCTTTTTATTATTATTGGCAACATGGAAGGCACTTAAGGACAGAATTTACTCAGCAAGCGACTTTTAGCAGATATTTATCGAACATCACAATGTACTGAGCAATGAACAGAATGAACAAGAATCCCTGCCTTTATGGAGCTTGCAGTCTCAGAGATAAATAATAACAGCCACCACGTGGCACTGAGAACATGCCAGCTACTATGCTGAGCACTTTTTACATATTAACTCATGAATCCTTCACATAACACTATGAGATAGACTTTGCTATTATCCTCATTTTCTAAATGAGGAACCAACTGAGAATGGTGAGGTTAAGCCTCTTGTCCCAAATCACCCAAATGGTAGACCTGGGGGGCTTGAACCCAAGCCTCATGGCTGTGCTACACCATAACATTTTCTGATGTCACAACTGGCCAAATTTGCAAATTCGGATACCATATACACCACCTTAAAACCTACTGGGCTGTGGTATAAATGTAACAAAGCTACTCCCAATAATCGAAAATCACATGAGGGAAGTGGAGAGGGAGGGTCTACACAGGACAGACAGAGAGCTTCAGAGTGGCAGTAAGCATCTAGCTGTTCCCGTCGAACATGACCCAGGCAAGGATTTACACCTCTGAGTTCCAGTTTCCATATATTTTCTTCACGAAGAGAAAAGTTGCATTGCAGCCATTTGACAGCACCATTACGACATTCTATACACAATAAATATGAAGATCCTTTGTAAACTGAACCAGTGCAAAGACTTAGTAGAATCTGAAACAGACTTACTTTTGCTTTCCTTTGTTTGAGCACACATGAGTGCCGTACACATTCCACAAGCCTCACATTTGCTCTGTGAATGTGACTCTTCTCGTTCATTCCACAACTGGGGAACTAAGGTTCAGGGAAGTAAAGCAACCTGCCCAGTGTTTGACAGTGGGAATTGTCCTATTGCCTCATTTTTATACATTTCCCAAATCAATGATGAATACATGCATTTAATATATACTTCACTAAAGTAGAAAACCTACTCTTTGTTGAGCCACTCTGTATACCAAGCATAGTGAAGTCTCTTTGTGTATCTCATTTAATCCTTGCAACAGTTTTCGCAAGTAATTCTATTACTTTACCATTTGATTGATATAAAAAATGAAGTTTAGAGAGCATAAATGATCAATCAGTATGTCATCTCAGTTAGCAAGTCGTAAAAAGAAAAAGCCATCGAATCCTTACACATTTGACTGTAGAACTCTAGTCTTCGCTACTGTACACGTACCTTTCATGTGTGCTCAAACAAAGGAAACCAAGAGTAAATCTGTTTCAGATTCTACTAAGTCTTTGTGTTGGTTCGGTTTACAAAGCATTTTCATGTTTATTGTTTATAGAATGTCATAGTGGTGCTGTCAAATGGCTGTAATAGGACTTTTTCTTTGTAAAGAAAATATATGGAAACTGGAGCTCAGAGGTGTAAATTCTCGCCTGGGTCATATTTTGTACATTAATGTCATATTTTGTGTATTGATGCCACATTGTAGGATTGGAAATAGGGCAATGGAACTAGGATTCTAATCCGATCTCTCTCCAAAGTCAGATCATTTGATACCACGATGGATACAGACTTCTGAGCTGAAAGTTTTTTGTTTTGTTTTCAACAGTCTAAAAATATTTTTCTGCTGTCTTCTGGCCTTCATTTTTTTTCTGAGATAAAATCATCAGTTTTCTGAATTGTAATTCCTTGTATGTAGCATGTTAATTTCTCTGGTTCCTTCTGTGTTTTTCTCCTTGACTTTGGTTTTTGGCAGTTTAATTATGATGTATCTATATGTTGCCTTCTTTGTATTTATCCTAATGGGTTAGCAGATGTTCCAGTTACTATTGCTGCATAATAAACCATCTCTAAATTTAGTGGCTTAAACAACAGCAACCATTTTCTTATCTCTTGCTGTCTTTGGCTCAGGACTCAGGATGGGCAACAGTTCGTCTCCACTCGGTAACACCCACAGCTTCAACTGAGGACTTTAAACCTGAGGGCAACTCAAGAGCAGGAGCAGCAAACATCCACGGCCATCCTCACTCCTGCGTCTGGCCATTGGTGCTGCCTGTCAGGTGGGACAGCAGTGGAGCTAGCAGCAAGAACACCCTCAGGGCCTTCTCACGTGGCCTCTGCAGCCTCATCATAGGATGGAGGCTGTGCTCTAAGTGGGAGCACCCCAAGCTCTACCACCTTTTATGACTTATCTCAGAAGTCACAAGGGGTTCCTTTCCTAAATTCCTAGCACCTACAAAACTCAAGGGAAGGAATACAGACCACTGGGTGTCTGCCACGGTGGTCTCTAAAGGAGGAAATAGAGGAAGCAGTTAAGTTGAAATCCAGCAAACATTCTACGTTAGGGGTGAACTGGGGCAAGGAACAAGGTGATCCTGCATTCCAAGCTAGTGGTTAAATGGAGGTTATGATAATTCATCAAAGAGGGGATTAGCACAGAAAGACCTAGAATAAGACCCGGTCAGCTGTGGCAGACTGCATTTTCCAAATGTGTCCAGAATGATATCTGCCACAACACATGTTCTTTGAGCATGCTGTTGACTTTCTACCCTTGAAGACAGGCAGGTTTGAGGTCATTTTTAACCACAGGTTATGCCGGAGTGGTACGGGGTTACTCTTGAAACCTGGTACTACAAGGTAACATGGTTCTTCCTTGTTGGCTGAGACACTTGCTCTCTGACATCTTAGGTGCTATGCACGGAGCTCGATTATCCTGAAACCACCATGATTCAACCCCATGTCATTCCTTTGGCTGCCAGCCCAGTTCAATTCCAAGTTGATGACCAGTGTCAACCGCCAGCCAGTCAATTCTGAACATTTGGCCAGTTGAGCTTTCAGATGATGGCAGCCCTGGCTGACATTTTGTGTAAATAACATGAGAGACTGGCTGGTTGAGCCCTCCCCAAATTTCTGACCCACAACATTGTGAGAAAAATAATCTTAAGCCTCTCAGTTTGGGGACAATTTGTTACTCAGCAATAGAAATGAAAACATCATCTCAGTAGGACCATGTGACTTGCAGCAACCAGGGTGACAATGGACATCCCTGCAGACACCCGAGGAGGGGATGTGTGAAGGTTCCCAAGGCGCCCTGGAAATCTACAGCTTCCTGCTTTCCTCTGCCACAGACACACGACACACTGTACCCCTACACCTAATCTTTTGGTTTGGAAAGAAACAGAAGGTGATAGAAATCTGCAAGTTGCGACTGCGGTTGACGATCCTAAACACATTATTTCATGAGACTAACTCCAAGATTATTGGCATGAACTAGATTTTTTCTCCCCTTTCTTATAAAGCAAATGGGACAGCTCAGGAGGAAGACTGGAGCGGTTATATACAAAAAATTAACACACAAATGAAGAAACCACATGACCTCTGTATATGGAGAAAAGTGTGAGCAAATGTGGGGCCCTAATATAGAATGTCAGCCAGGAAGGCGAGGAAGGCAGACCTCCCTAAAACAGTGGCACAAGACATTGGTGGTCATCTTAACAGATATGCACTGACTGATAACCTTCAGAATAGGAAGGAAATGTCAGATCTTAAGAAGGAATTTTAGGGGCGGGCTCACCTTTACCCCTTCTGACTTGCACTTGGTCAGGATACAACTTATTCTTCCCACCAGAGTGAAAGAAAGAAAAAAAGAAACAGTTCTATATGTTAAGGAATATCACACCTTGGCCTTTAAATTATGTTAAAATTATAGCAACAAGAGTTTTCCTGAAACTTTATTACTGTATATTCTAAAACATGAGAGAGGATTCCTTCTGGTCTAGGTACTCACCATCACTCTGAAGGAGCTTCTCACCTCAAGGTGGAGCTCCCCAAATATATGCTGGATTTGTAGTTAAAAATCCACCTGCAGCAGATAGGCATGAGGTGGGTGGAAGAAGGGGAGAGGCGGTGCCGGAGGTTGGGTGCTCAGCCTTCGGCTGGAAATGAGCAATCAATATGCTAAGTACACGTAAGTCCCATGCAAATCAGCACCTAACCTTTTTGAAGGAAATGTCTGCACCCTTCGCACAAAGGGCTGAGTAGGGACCGCAGTTGGGGTTTTCCTGCACCTGTAGGCTGTAAGCTGGAGAGTAAAGGCAAGAAAGCTAATAATTATTTTCTTTAAGATTTTAAAACAATAGAACATGTTCTCCTTTTGTATCTGAGCAACCAGGAAGCTTCACACACACACGTGCATACAAACACGTGCACACACATACACACACACACACCTGCTTTCTATCTAACTAGTAATTGTGAAAATAATAAGACCCCCAGCGAGGGTGGAAGGGGGGAGGAGATGGGAAGTTTCAGTCACATTTGTAAAGAAGCGGCTGTCATTTTTGCTTGCCTACGGGTTTTCAATACATACACAGTGCCTATTCAGCCACCACGTTCACCAATTGGACATTGTTGGGGAAATTATAGGACTCATTTAGATTTGCGATCTGTGACAGCCAACACTGTGCAGAAAGAAGAGAAGTTCAGACCCCGGGAGAGAAGAAAAGCAGATATTTGGGGAATAAATGAATCAGGATAGGCTTCATCTTCTAAGGCTTTATACCGAAAACAGTTGCAGGGCATGTAAGAAAGTAGCCTCCTCCCCAGATCTTTGCAGCAGATCAGGAGACAGAATCTGCTAAAGCAAACCTGGTTTTGCTGTCACATGGTCAAGGCTGCTGGCAGGAGGAGGAGGGGCGTTCAAGTTGCAAGACTCAAGGTGGGAGGGTGGACTTTGTTTTTTTTTCCTCACTAACTTTAGTTGATTTTGGGAGGATTGTGTTAAATACCATCTCTACTCACTGCATAGGTCTGAAGGATTTACCTGATATGGCTGAGTCAGACAGACTTAGTTGGGGTCTTGTCTCCTTTCAGACAGCCTTGGCTGGGGTCTTGTCTCCTTGGCTTCACATTGTAACTTGGGGCAAGTGTCATGACCTCTCTAACCTTCAGTCTCAGCTATCAAAAGGGCACCATAACAATAAGCCTGTGATGGCTGCCCTAGCTCACAGGCTGGTAGATAGGAAGTGCTACAGGCATGCTAGCACCCAATAACCCTTCCACAGATTTTTCTCCCCCTTGATATTAGTTTTTGCTTCCAGTCACTAAACAGCATAGCTTGACCCTGGGGAAGCATTTGGTTTGAAGCCTAGGCAAGGAGCAACCCTCTGTCACTTAGGCCTGTCAGGGGGACACGTCACCATCTCCCAGAGCCACCTCCTGCCACTTCAGCCAAAGGGACTTCTCCAGGCTCCCGGCAGAGGCCCACACCTTGTAGAGCATCCACTCAGCTCTCAGGAAGGGGCTCAGACAGAGGCTCCACTTTGTACATTCTGAAGCATATCTGGCACAGAGCCCCTGTCCTTCACCAAGGCAGTTGAGGCTGTGGAAGGCAAGCTCATTTGACATTGTGAATTAGAGACTCACTTGGCCACAAACACTCTGGATGCAGAAGCAGAGTCTCTTGGCTGCTCCAGCCCCAGGGTCCATCTGCTTCTCTGTGGCGAGATTCCCAGCTACAAGGTGAGATGCCAACATCCCAAGGGTAGAGGTGCCAGCCTGAAGACAGCATGCACCTTCAGCCAGCTCCAGGCCCTTTTCCCACTAACTTTCTCTGTGATGACCACAGAGCTGTAAGCAGGTGTGGTGTTCCTTTGCACGTAATGGTATATTTGGACTCCTGGGAGATCAAAAACCTGGAAAAGAGAAAGATCTATGGCTGTGTTTAACAACAAATGGGCATTCAGGTGCCAGTAGGTATAAGATACTGAACCCAATTCCAAGAAACCATCTTTACTTTGCCAGAACACACAAACACACGACTGGACTGGTGCCTGAGCAATCTTTTCTTTTTGCAAGACAAGAAGAGCCCTCTGGAATCCTGGAATTCCATCCCTATAAGGAGCCTCTAGACCTGAGAATGGTTCAACCTCTAGCTTGGCAAAAACCATAATTCATGGCCCTGGATAGTCAGAGCTTCCTGCTATGACAGAATTTGACAATTTCCATTTGGCCAGACACTGACAATGAAAAGAATAAGGGAGAGACTGTAACTGAAACAAGTCTTCTCTCTCATCTCCCAGCAGGTACCAGTGCGGCAGGCTCATGTCTCATGCTCTTGAAGACCTAAATAGGAACACATTTCAAGAGGGTAAGAAGAAAAAGCCAAGTTGAGCTCTGGGAGGGGATTGGACTCTGTAAACCTTTAGTCCTCCCTGAATTCACCTGGTTCCTAGAAAACATGTATAGCTCCCAAAAGTTTCCAGAGGGAGGTTTGTGGAATATATTCATTATGAATTTGTTAATTGCATCAGAGATCAATGCAAACAGAGCATCCCAGCCGCCACTCAGCAATGTCCTCTGGCCTTGGCTGTTTTCTCAGTTCAGCACCTGATGTGGGGTGGGATGGTCCACCCCTCCATACTGAGTCACCTCTAGTCTTTTGCCAACACTACCAGTGCTACTACGCTGGGAAGAAAGGCTCTGGGAACAAGGGCAGAAAGTTTCTGTGGGCGGTGATACTTCCACCAGAAGGTCAACATGCACTGGTGGGAGAAATTCATGGGCAAGAAATGACTAAGTGATTCAATCAATGAAGACATTTTGTTCTTTTGGAATAACTCAGTGGTCATTGTGCCCCAGATCACTCAGTGTGCTTTTCCTTCCTTCTGGTTCACTCACCTAGCTCCACTGCATTTAGAAGAGGCTCTTTGCACTTGTCTATGGTCTGGTAAACAAAGAAGGAACAAAGTGTCTCAGCTGACAGATGCTGGTTTGAACTGTGTTCCTGTTGCTGGCAAAGGAAAAACCCTCTCTCATCAAGGAAATTGTATTAGTTCATTTTCATACTGCTATGAAAAAATACCTGAGACTAGGTAATTTATAAAGGAACGAGGCTTAATGGACTCAGTTCCACATGGCTGGGGAGGCCTCTCAATCATGGCAGAAGGTGAAGCAGGAGCAAAGGCACATATTACGTGGTGGCAGGCAAGAGAGCACGCGTGGGAGAACTGCTCTTTAGAACCATCAGATCTTGTGAGACTTACTCAACTATCATGAGAACAGCATGGGAAAAACCCGCTCCCAAGATTCAGTTACCTCCCACGATATGTGGGAATTATAGGAGCTACAATTCAAGATGAGATTTGGGTGGGGACACAGCCAAACCATACAATAATTATCAAAAGAGTAGAAGACTGAAGCCAGGATCACTGAGGTTCTAGGTCACAAACCTCCCTGCAAAACTTGAGCACCATGACTTGCTTGTAAGTCCTACCCCTTGGGAAGCTTCATGCCACCAATGGTCCTCTGATTTTTCCCCATGGCCAAATGCATATAAAACAAATTACCTGGGCCAGGCATAAAGGAGAAGTCTTTTTTAGGAGAATTTTCTGGACTTAGGGGTTTTGACCTTATCTCCTATACGTATCTATTTATTCCACAAAGTTCATCTAGTCAAGACATACTGGGGCCATACAGAAATTCTTCTGTAACTGGCAACTGGTTATGAGAAAACATTTTATAAATCTGTGAATGACTTTAGAATGTCTTCCCTTAGAAGGGTGACCAGGGGGCTATAGAAACATGTGTCTAAGCTTTGTGTTAGCTTTGATTAGGAATAAGACTGTTGAGAGTTCAGTGATTAGGAGTTCATATAAAATGAAGTTTCTACCACTGTCAACAAGCAGGACTTCTTTTATGTTTTATTTCCAAGGAGACAAAATGCATTCTGAGTAGTCATCTGTTATTGAAAAACAAGGTTTTATAGCTGGTGGCCTTGAAATAGTATTCCTCATCTCCCTGCCTCACACCATATAAAAAAAATTACTAGATCCAGGGTGGCTAAGAGGGCTAAGTAGGAGAGGGGGCACTCTATATATACATGTAGAAATAGAATACAAAGAAATATTAAAAACAGTAATGTTGAAGATGAAAGGTCTTACTAATTAAAACATAAAGGCTAGAAACCATAATGGAAATAGATATTTCATCTTTCAGTTGAACAAACTTTCAGAATTTCTGTGTACCATGAATACAGTCTAATGGGAAGCAAAAGACATAGAAATAATATGTTATATATATATTACATATTGTTAATATGTTATATATTGTTAATATATTATATATATTACATATTATTTCTATGTCTTTTACTTGCCACTAAACAAATAAATATTTATTCCGTAAAGCTCATCAACTTAGTCAAGACATACTGGGGCCATATAGAAATTCTTCTGTAAGTGGCACAAGTCATTAAACACAAATAAATATCTATTTTCCTGTTTACTTATATATATGAAAAGGAAAATAATTGGTGCCTGAGTTGTATGCCCTCCTCCTATAACTCAGTAAGAAAAATTCACTCAATGTAATAGGAAGAAAGGTCAAGAAACGATCCTTCTTAAAACCAATCCAACTTGGATTAATGCCTAAGCTTAAATCTAGCCAATTTAATGAAGCCTCATCTGTACCCTCCTACACCCAACTAAACCAACAGAAGGAGTAAGAAGCCACCCACAAGAGAAATGACCTGGTGACAAGCAAGGGCTAATGGCTGTAGCTAGAAAAGCTTACCTATCATGAGAAACATCTCAGGAAACATACGTATCTGCTTCACTGATTTTCAAGCATCCAAAATATGTGTTATGTTTCTTATATACCTCAAGGAATGAACATATTTACTTTCACCCTTATATGAGTGACCTGGATCTAAAGACACTGTTGGATAATATCCTGATTTCTCCGATTCTGACCATCAACGAAAATGAAAAAGTAAAGAACTGCTTCTCATGCCTGGCTCATACGCCTCTGGAAACACAAAGGGAAGCTCAGCACAGCATGACCAAGCCACAGGATGTTCTCATTCTGTGAACTGTGGGTAAGGTAAAGTACTGCTTCAACACAGGGGGCATTCATTGCCATGGGCTCTGCTACTTATTTGCTCCTCTCTGAAGGCATTATCTAGTTTGCATGATGGAACTGTCATCAACAGATTCAATGCAACCTATTTTGTGATCTTCCATGTCTATTTTTCAGGAAAACAAAACCATTCAGGATAGAATGTTGATGTTTGGGCACTATTTTACACCTGGCTCGTCCCCCCTCCTAACCGCCCCCCTCACCATTTCCATCTTTCAGGTTCCTGAATGGTGAATCCAAAGCCCATACAACACCCAAATCCAGCTGGAAAGTGGAAAATTAACTCTGTTTTCAAAATGTGAATGGCTTTTGTGTGCCATGTGTTTAAGGCTTACAGCTATAGAGCTCGGGAAAGAAATAAGTTGGACGCGATAATGTCTGTAGTGTATTCCAACTCTAAAATGTTAGAATCCACCCAACAATAGAAATTGGCTAAATAAATTATGTTACATCCATAAGATGGAATATTGTCTAGGCATTTAATGTGATGTGGGAGAATACAAAATGACAATGGGAAAATGTTCATGATATAGGAAGGGGGAAAACAGATTATGAAGCATTATTATGTGCTGTATAATAACAGTTTTGTTAGAAATGAAAATAAATACTGTCTGTGTGCACATACCCATATGCACATGACAGACTGAAGGGATCACCATTTTAAAAAGTCACTGTAGTTAATTTTTAGGAATACAGGTACATTTCACTTTTCTTACTGTTTGTGTCTGAAACCTTTAGTAGCAAACTCACAGTGCTTTTGTAAACAGTAAAACATACACTTCAGTGATATTAAGTATGTTCACATGTGCAACCATTACCATTATCACCCTCTAGTTCTAGAACCTTTTATTATCCTAAAAGGAAATCTGTACCTATGAAGTTGTCATTTACCATCACTCTCTATCCCTAGTTTCTAGTAACCACTCATCTACTTTCTGTCTATTGATTTGCCTATTCTGGACATTTCATGTAAATGAAATCATGCAATGTGTGGCCTCCATGTCTGACATCTTTCATATAGCACAAAGGATTGAAGGTTCATCCATGTTTTAGCATGTATAAGTAATTCATTCCTTCTCATGGCTGGATACCATTCCATGTTGGGGATATACCACATTTTACTTATTCATCCACTGGACAATTGGGGTTTCTGTCTTTAGCTATGGTGAATTGCACAACTATATATACATACAAATTTTTGTTCAAACACCTGCTTTCTTTTGGATTTACACCTAGGAGTGATTTTGCTGGTTCAAATGGTAATTCTGTGTTTAACTTACTGAGAAACTGCTAGACTGTTACACAGCGGCTGCATTGCTTCCCTTTCCCACTAGCAAGGTGTGAGAGTTCCAGTTGCTTCTCATTCTCACCAACACTTGTTATGTTTTGCTTACATTATTATTGTTGCCATCTTAGTGGGTATACAGTGGTATTATCTTATTGTAATTTTTATTTGAATTTTGCAAATGATACTGATAGTGAGCATTTGTTCATATGCCTGTTGATCATTTGTACATCTTCTTTGTAGAAATGTCTATTCAAGGCTTTTGCCCATTTTTAATCGAGTTAGTCTTTTTGTTGTCGAGTTCTAATTCTTTGTATTCTGGGTGCTAGACACTTATCAGATATATGATTTGAGAGTGTTCTCATTCTGTGGATTTTTTTTTACTCTTGATAGTGTCCTTTATGAAAAGATTTTAAAATTGATGAAGTCTAAATTTTCCATGTTTCTGTTGTTTGTACTTTTGATGTCACATCTGAGAAACCATTGCAAAATCTAAGGTCATGAAAATTTACCCCTTTTTTTTCTAAGAGCTTAACAATTTGTCTTAACATTAAGTCTTTCAACCCATGGACACAGGATGTCTTTTGATTTATTTAAATCTTCTTTGCTTTCATTCAGCAGTGTTTTAGCATTAAATTTCTGTTTCTGATATAATTTAACTTAGTTTTTGTATATGACATGAGACAGGTGAAATTTCATTCTTTTGCATGCGATATCCAGTTGCCTCTGCACCATTTGTTGAAAAGATTATTCCATCCCACTGAATTATGTCAAAACCCTTGTTGCAAATCAATTGACCATATATTATGCTTTCTTTCCCCTATATTCTCAATTGTACCCCCCCTGATCTCTGGCTATACTTATGCCAGTGTTATATGTCCTGATTAGTGTAGAACTGTAGTCAGTATCAAATCAGGAAGTGTGAGTCCTCCACCTTTGTTCTTCCATTTAAAGACAGATTTGGCTATTCTGAGTTCCTTGAATTTTTATAAGAATTGTAGGTTCCATTTTTCTATCTTTATAGAAAGCCATCAGGATTTTGATAGGGATTACCATTAATCTATAGATTGATTTGGAGAGTATTGCCATTTGTGTTAGTCCATTTTGGGGTTGCTATAAAGAAATACCTGACGCCAGCTAATTTATACAGAAAAAGAGGTTTATTTTGGCTCATGCTTCTGCAGACTCTACAGGAAGCACGGTGCTGTCATCTGCTGCTGGTGAGGGCCTCAGGAAGCTTCCAATCATGGTGGAAGGCAAAGGGAGAGCTGGTTTATCACATGGTGAGAGGGAGCAGGAGAGATGCCGGGCTGTTTTAGAGGACCAGCTCTCGTGAACTAACAGAATGAGAGCTCATTACCTTGGTAAGGGCCCTTCCTGAGGAATTCACCCCTGTGACACAAACATCTCCTACCAGGTCCCAACTCCAACTTTGGGAATTACATTTAAACATGAGATTCAGAGGGGACAAACATCCAAACCATATCACCGTCTTAATATTAAAATTCCTACCCATGAACATGGAATGTCTATTTATTTACATTTTCTTTAATTTCTTTCCATATTATCTTACAGTTTTCAGTGTAATGTCTTACACCTCCTTGGTTAAATTGATTCTAAAGTATTTCATTCTATTGATGATATTGTAAGTGGAATTATTTTGCTTAATTTCCTTTCAGATGATTCATTGCTATTCATTGATTTTTGTGTTGATCTTAATAAAATCATTAAGTAGCTCTAATAATTTGTGTTTGTGGGTTCCTTAGGGTTTTTATATAATATTATATCATCTGTAATTTGAGATAGTTTTGTTTTTCCTATCCAATTTGGGTGTCTTTTAATTTCTTTTTCTTGCCTAGCTTGTCTGGACAGAACTCCAGAACAACACTGGAAAGACAGTGAAAGTGGGCACCCTTGTTTTGTCCCTAATCTTAGGGGAAAGCTGTCAGTCTTTCACCATGAGTATGAATGAGCTTTAGTTTTTCATAAATGGCCTTTATCAAGTTGAGAGAGTTCCTTTCTAGTTCTAGATTAAGCTAGTTTTTGTTTTTATTTTTCCTTGACAGGGTGTTGAATTTCATCAGTGTTTTTCTTTTTTTTTCTTTTTTTTTTTTTTTACATCTATTGAGATGATCTTGTTTTTTCTCCCTCCTCCTTCTACTAATGTGGTATCTTACATTGACTGAGTTGGATATGTCGAAGCATCCCTTGTGCTTCTGAAATGATTCCCACTTGGTTATGTGCATAGCCCTTTCAATATGCTGCCAGCTTGAGTTTGTTGGTATTTTGTGTCTATATTCATGGAGCAAACTAGTCTGTTTTCTTTTGATGTCTTCCCCTGACTTTTGTATCAAGGTAGTTCTGTCCTCATAGAAAAAGCTAAGAATGCTCTCATATCTTCTATTTTTTGGAAGAGTTTTAGAAGAATTGGTATTGATTCTTCTTTAAATGTTTGCCAGAATTCACTAGTAGGACCATCTGGTCCTGGGCTTTTTTTCCTTTGGAGGTTTTTATTTAATAATTCAAATAGTTAAAGTTTTTAAAGGACTGTATCAGAAGAGAAACTGAAGATTTTACTTCAAATGTTCAATTTCATCACTTCTAACTTTGGCCATGACTCTAAGCTCAAATTATTTTTCCCTTTGGATGGACAACCTAATCCTTCAACCCAGCAAGCTTCCTTATCAATCATGAATATTGCCTTTTCTAACTAGTTCATCAAATATTGGAAATATAAGTTTTCCATGGCTTTTTAGTTTTTACTCAATTCTTCTTCATTCTATGGACCTGTTTTACAGTAAATAACTCACTAAGCAAGAAAAAAGAAAGACAAACAAAATATGAATCACCTATAATGTCATGGATTGAAGATAAATGAATAAAAATGTGATTCCAACTTTGAGAAGTTAGGAGCGAAAAGAAGGCCAAAGTCAAATTGTAAACATTACTTCACTCTGTCAGTGTGGGATATAACTATTTATTCTACTGAGTACCACAGACACTGTGCTGAAATACCTGTGCTATTTATAATCCAGTGCAAAGCTGGTATGTCCTTGGCATCTTGAACCAATCGCCACCACACTCATCAGATCTTTACACACAGGAGAAAACTCACATTCCGTAACTATTAAAACACCTCTCAGCAATAATGCTGCTGCTGTTTGTAATTGAAATTGTTTGGTTATGGTGGTTCTTACCAGTCCCTCTTACACAGTTTCTGATTTTATAATTTTATAATTTTCTTAGTAGCCCAATACTAGGGCATTTTTCAGCTCAAATGTAACTATTTTGAAAATGTAGTTTATACCTTTGGCTGCAATAAAATTTGTAAGAAATCTAATTCCAATACAGAAGGCTAATTTTCTACAAATAAAAATTAAAAAAAAAAAATTCATCTTGCTACCTAGCCAATTTCTCAAAAAGAAGATGTTTTCCATCAAAGCAAAATGAAACTAAAGACATGATCCTCAAATAGACAGGTGAGATAACACATTTGGAAGCATAGAGATTAAAATGGTAGGCTCCCCATGGCCCACTTCCTAGCTGTAGAACGATGGCCAGTCACTTGAATTTTCTCAGACTCAGTTTCTTTCTTTGTAAAATAGATATAACAATAGAACCAGCCATATTAGATTGTGGAGAGGATTAAATGAGAAAAGCCAGGCAAGTCAGTTCGCTCTGTATGTGGCATGTGGTAAACAGTCAATACATAACTGGGAGAAGCAGTATCAGCAACAGCAGCAGTAAGAACCTGAGTGCTCAGTATTTTTCTACATAGCAAACCTTCTGCAAAGGTGATCCAGTTGTGTCCACTGTCTGGCTTTAGTGTTGTGCTTCTCTGTCTGTGTGTGCAACAGTCATTCATTCATTTACCCATTCAACAAATATGTAACAAATGATTACTGCTGGGCATTGTCCCAGGTCACAATGATGGAATAATGCCACGATATCTGACCTAATGGTTTCTAGCAGAGATCAGCAAACTTATTTTGTCAGTGGCCAGATAATAACTATTGAGATTTGTGGGTCATAAGTGTCCTGTCACAACTACTCTGCCACTGCAGTGCAAAGGCAGTTTCAACAATATAAACATAAATGGGTATGGTGAATATGACTTTATAAAAATAGATTTGGCTGAAGTCCATAATTTATAGACTTCTATATATAGTCTAATAAAAAAACATCAAATAGGGATAATAAAGTATGAAAAATACTGATGATCTCCACGAGGGTCAAGGAAGGCTTCCCAGGGGAAGCGATATTTAATCCGATTCTTGGCGGAGAAATAGGAGACAGCCAGGCAAGAAGGAGAATAACCAAATTCTAGGCAAAGGGGATAGTGTGTAGGCGGCCAGGAGATGGAGGAAACGAGAGACAGAGAAACAGAGGGAGACAGAGACAGAAAGACAGAAGAGTACGTGTTCTTAAGGAGCTAAACAGATAGACTAAGGCTTGAGTGCTAGGGGAACCAAGTCCGGGCATCATGAGATGAGGTTAGTAGCAAGTAGAAGTCAGGTTGTGAAGGGCCTGGGACATAAGTGTTAAAATGTTTAGGCTCAACTCTAGAGACAATGGAAGTCCTTGGAGGTTTGCAATGGAGAAAGGCAGAATGAGTTTTGCATCTCTGACTGCCACATGGAGAATGGGTTAGAGAGCAGTGAGTGCATAGGAACAGAGCCTGGAGAGAAGGCTGCTTCAACCATCCAGGAAGGAAGGAGTGGTGGTAGCTGAGCCATGATGTGGAAAGAGGGCAGTTTACAAGTGGACGTGGTCAAGAGATGTTTGAGAAATAAAAGTTAACAGATAAATTGGGATGGGATGAAAGAGAGGAGAGTTTCTGCCCTGGGCAACTACCTGTGTTAAGTCTCTCTGAAGCTTGCCTGACCTTCAAAGGCCTTTCTTTGGTTCTGCTGTATCCCGAGACCCCTCTCTGACCTCGTCTTCCTGAGAGATGAACGCTCATCTGGACGACTTTGCTCCTACCCTCACCCCTGGAGCAAGCCTCTGACCAGAGTTGCAAGTACTCGGCACCTCTCCAGGTGTGGCTGCCACTGGGGTCAGACATCTGCATTATTAGCCCTCAGTAAATGCTTGGCTGTCATATCTTAATTTGTAATGGAGAATGAACTTAAATGAAAATTAAAGAGAGATTAATTAGGCCGGGCGCAGTGGCTCACACCTGTAATCTCAGCACTTTGGGAGGCCAAGGCGGAAGGATCACCTGAGGTCAGGAGTTCCAGACCAGTCTGGCTAACATGGTGAAACCTCTTACGTACTCAAAAAAAAAAAAAAAAAAATACAAAATTAGCCGAACATGGTGGCGCATGCCTGTAATCCCAGCTGTAGTTGGGAGGCTGAGGCAGGAGAACTGCTTGAATCTGTTAGGTGGAGGTTGCGGTGAGCCAAGATCACGCCATTGCACTCCAGCCTGGGCAACAAGAGCAAAACTCCATCTCAAAAAAAAAAAAAAAAAAAAAAAAATTAAAGGCTAAATATTCAAGAACGTAGATTTGATTTTCAACCAAAGTGTAATTTTTGACAGTGAAATAATTGTATGCCATAATCTTTTGGTTTTTGCAGGACCACAGACTAAAAAAAAAAAAAAAAAAATCTCTTTGTACTCATTAAGGAAAAGAAAATAGATTTGCAAGATTAGCATCTTCTACTTTCAGATGCATCATTTTCATGTTCATTATTGGCCAACACAACAGTTCATTCCCAAGAAAGATTAAATGGTTTACTTTACTTGGCATTTTGAGTTTAAAAAAGAATCTCTGAGTATCAAGTCCGAGGAGACATCCATAGCCCTGTCACTTGGAAACAGGGTTAGCTTTGCCTTCAGTATACAGGAGGCCCCATTAGGCGTCTTAGCACTGAGGTGAGCTCATGTGGCCGTTGTAATTTGTCCTTTCCATAGTCCCAAAGCCTAAGAAAGTGAATGTAGGAACATGAAGACAAGAACATTTGTAAGTAACAACAATCATACTTGGTTTGAAAATAGGCTGGTGGTGGTGATGAAACCTCGCTCATAAATAAACCCCAGGAAGACAATACAAACCTATGTGGAAGTCATAAAAGCAGGAAAGAGAATAAATTCTAGCACAGGAAACTGGCTTTTCTCCTGAGGCCCTCCAAACCATCCAGATTTGATCATTTTCCCAATACATAGGTAAGCCTATTCTCTTCATTCCATTTCCCTGGATTTTAAACCTAATTTAATTTCTAGCTCATTGTAGCTTATTAACTCATACATTCTCATAGACAAAATGATAGAAGGAAAATCACACCAGAAAAGATTTCAGTGACTCCACTTTTACGTATAAAAAGCTATAAGCGCATCAAACCTAACCTAACATCTCATTATTTTAATGGCATCCATGCTGAATTTGGATAGCAAAAAAGTCAAATAAGAAATTTTGTTTTCATGAAAACCCATTTCTGATGCATGACATTAATACAAGGCTAAATAAACACAGCATCACCAGGAAATAAATCCAAATTTGAAGTCTGAAAGGGCAGCCATATATCTTAAATATTCTGAATGTCAACTTTTTGATGGAAAAAATAATACAATAGCAGTGACTGTATACATAGGTCCACTCTGGGTGTCTTTGGCGTGTGTTCCAAAGTTTAATTTGTTGAATCCTTGTGTTTTCTGCTCCATGGTGTCTGGTGGCATTTATTATGTTCTCCTAAAACGGCAGCTCATGAAGGCATCAGAAAGGTCACTGTTTCCTGGTTGTTTTTGAAAAGAGGATAAGTTAACGTATGTTCTCCAATAGAAGATGATCTTTCATGTGCATTTGTTTCTGAAATTGAAATGTATCTTGTTCATGTTCTCTGGGAGCCATTGTTCATCTTCTGAGTGTTTGAGAGCTTCGTGCAGCAGCTAGCTCCCCTGCACATCTGTAATGAAGGCCGGCTTTGTTCCTACTTTTGTCTGCTGACACGAAAATAGCACTGAGGCTCCAAGTGGCCCCGGTCCTCGTGAGACTCCCTTCTGAACACAACTGCACTAAAGTCCCCTGCCGTGAAGAAAGACAGAGGTCATGTAAATTAGTGCCTCACGATCCTTGGCTAAGAAATAAAAGAAATCATTTATGTTCTTTTAAAGCGTATATTTGGCCTACTCTGAAAAAGAGAACTCCACCATCGAGCTTTACCGCAACCAGGAAATGCTGCTGTTTATTTTGTGTTTTAGAATTCTGGTGAGATGATATTTTTACATGCTGGTCATTTCAGTTTTAATTGTTAGTGAGTTTTTTTCTTCCTTAACGTGGGGGCCGATGACCATCTGTCCTCTGGTTTCACTGAAAATGGAGCAGGAAAAAAAAAGAGCATAGCTTTTACAGGCTGGCTTTCTTCTTAAGAGGAAAAAGTTCTCTGAAATATCGCATTCCGCTGCTAGGTGGGCAGCAGGACAAGGCCGCTGTGGTAAAGGCAGTGCTCATAGAGACAGGACAGTTGCCTGGCAGGCTTTGCTGTCATCAGGTAGACCAGCTGTCCCGCACCAGGACATTGGTGAAGACAAATACCAGAGGAGGCTTGGGGTCTGATCTGGGTGCAGGACGTGGGCAAGGACAGGATCAGGAAATTAAGGTGAGAACAAAGGTGTGACCTGAGGCATAGAGCTCAGTCACAGACAGGACACAACACAGGGTGGAGAGCCTGTCCCTCCAGGAGTGGAAGTAGGTGGGAGGCCTGAGGCGGGCCAGGTGGAGATGTTGAAAGGACAGGGGACTCGAAGTCAGATGGTCAGGTCCAGATATGGGGCAGTGTATTTTACAAGAACCCCTCGGACCCCTCAGCTCACATCAATAGCATGCAGACACTGCCCTCCCACAGGGTTTCAAGCATTTCTAATGCATCTCTGGGGTCTGAGCTTCGACATGCCTGTTCCATCCATCTGCAGCACTCTTCCTCACCTTCATCTCAAAGGTCTTCAATGCCCACGTGCAACCTTTCCTTAAGGCCTCATGAGCTCAGAGACTTATCATGGGCATGTCCAACTCATCATTCAGTGTAAAAGAACAGGGATCAATGCAGCTACTGCAGATCAGTTCAGGGATACCTTTTAAAACGTGTATTGAGATAACAAATGTGTGATGAATTTTCTCAAACTGCACTAACTCATATAACCAGCACCCAGATCAAGCAACACAACATGACTGGCACCCCTAGAAGTTCCCCTCAGGCTGCACTCCAGTCACAAGGACAGCCACTCTCAAGTTCAGGAATGGATCGGAGTGGACACTTGCAGACCTCCCTGTAGTGCACAGGCCCCAGAACCACAGCCGCACAGCCTGTCGGCCAGGAGGCGGAGAGGCTGGACCAGCTGGGATCTAAGGTGAGCATGATCCCACCCTGAATCCAGCCTGGAGCGGCACCCTCCCTCTCATTACAATGCTCTGGCTACAAAAGCAGGTATGCAAGGCTGAGCTTCAAGTGGAGAGGAGAACAGCTGGGACTTCAGTCATGCTCAGCTGGATAAAGCCAAGGGGCTTGAGCGCGACTTTTTCTTCAGGCTTCAAATTGCTCGTGACAAAGCTTACTGCAGCTGTCCCTAAGCCAACGAGCAAATTCTATCAACCCTCCTGCATATGATTATATGTTGGTTGTTTCTTGATTTAGCCCCTAAGTGTTCACATTCAAGAGGAAAAGACAAAGTTTTGCTTTTCTCCTGCCTCGAGCAAAGATACAGAAAGCACCCTCAAGGGCTTGTGCTTAGTATCTTTGAGGCAGAGAACAATAGAGCTATTGCCTCCCAGATGTCAAGGAGCCCTGGAAGAGCTGTGGGCCTCTATTATGCAGCGGCCTTTGGTCCAAAGGATGCTTCAGACATTCTGAAAACGAACACCGGATTGCAAGTAAACACACTGCACTCGGAGAAGGGCGCTTTGTTCTCTGGGTCAAGGCAACTCGCACCAGGCACTTTTGTCCTTCAGGGAAGGGACTGCCATGGCCATGGTTCCTATAAGCCGCTGTGTGATTGATATATTCCAAGGCACCTGAGAATCTCACTGCCTGTGAGCTCGAGAGCCTCCCCAAGGACTCTATGTGTGCATGGACACCACCTCCTGTGTTTCTGAAGCTGATGCATGTGGTCCGTTGGGAATCAGTGGAACAAAATCAGACCTGCCATAGGGCCCGGGAAAGCAGAGGGCATTTGCTAGGGAAATTATGGATGGGGGAGTTTGGGAAGGTCCCTCAAGACCATGTGCTTATCCCTACTGCCCTACTGAGTAACCCGCATGCTCTGGAGCTATGTGGGGTAAAGCACAACCCGACCTTTACCAACAGGATCTCTGTGCCATGGCAGAACACTGTCCTGTGAGGTCCTACCGGCCAGGGGCTCACTGGGAATGTGTCAGGCACCGTGCTGGGTCTTTACATACCTTGGTTCTTAACCCACACAACATCAGGAAGACACTGCCTCACAGGTAAGAAACTGAGGCTTGGAAGAGCTTAGGAAGAATTGCTCATCTGGGAGGGGTCTGAGCTGGATCCCAGCCAGAGCCTGAGCTCTCCACAGCTGTGCTACCCTTGGAGGTGATACCCTTGGCATGGATCCCTTGTACTTGTCCCTGACGACCCTCTTCAACCGACAAGTGGCTAATTCAGACCCCAAGTCAAAATTCGCAGGGATGCCCACCTGGTCCTGTTGAAATCCCAGAGTGTGGCATCACAGGTTAGAACATGGCCCAGGCCCTGCCAGGTCAGAAAGCAGCTGCCCTTTCTTCCGACTCACCAGATTAGTGGGGAGTTCTGTTGGTGGTTTTTCTTTTGAATTGAGGTAAATTTCACATAACATAAAACCACCATTTAAAGAGTACAATTCAGTAGCATGTAGCTCAAAAACATTCCCATCACCCTAAAAAGAAACCTCAGATCCATTAGCCATCCGCCACCCACTTTCACTTTCATCCCGTCCTGGGCCACCACTCACCTTTCTGCTCCTATGGATTTGCCTGTTGTTGATATTTTGTTCCAACGGAATGACACAACATGTAACCTTTCGCGCTGGCTTCTGTTACTTAGCATAATGTTTCCAGCATTCATCTGCACCACAGTATGCATCTGTACCTCATTCCTTTTATGGCTGAATAATATTCCCTGCAATCTGCTTTCTTAAAAGTGCGGAAGAGGCAATGTATCCTCATGGAAAGAATACTGACCCAAGAATCTGTGGAAGGCTTGCCCCCCTCATGGGACTCCATGTTCCACGTCAGACAGAACTGGGTTCAGAGACAGCTGCCCTACCGTGGGGACTTACTGGAGATATTTGTTATAAACCTCCGTGTCCCTGTCAATCCAATAAGCATAACGATTCTACGTAACTCCAAGATCCGTTGTGAAAATTAAAATAGGAAAACATATAAAGATTGCCAAACTGCCAAACACATAATCAGGATACGTAAGATAATAACTTTACTTCCCCTGCCATTCATGAGAAATTAATTTCTGCTTCTACAGATGTAAATTGGGTATTCAGCTGTATACAGTAGATGTGTGCCTGAGTTGCTCATATAAAATGACTTTGAAGGAATCAAATCACATTTTATATTCACTCAGTAAATGAATTCTTAGGTGGACAAAATCTATTAATGAAGGAAATCTACTCTCAATTCAATGTGCAGATTAGCAACTTGAATTAACATTTTTGTCCCAGTGTCTGGCACAGTGATTGGTGCATAAGTGGTGGCCAACATGTGTGTAGAGAGGTAAAGGGAAAGCTGGGGTAACGAAGGAAGGGATCTTATACCTGGTAAGATTCAAAGGAAACTTCCCCTAAGCCCACAGATTCTCAAAGGCCAGCACTGCTAGCCTATGGGAAATGTGGTCAGTAAGTAACAGATACAAATATCTTTCTAGCCAAGCCAACAAAGATATGCACTGAATATCTGCTCAGTGCCCAGCACTACGGGGTGAGATTAGAAAAGGACCAGGAGCTGTGGCTGTTGCCTGCAGAATTTTACTATCTTTGGAGAAGCAGAAGTGACAGATAGACAATGAGAGGAAAAAGGCTCCTGTGGCTCAGATCACAAATTCTGGCAAAAGCTAACAAGTCTAGACTTGGCCAGAGAAGGCCCAGCACAGTGCCATGGGAAGTCACCTGTGTCTAGGCCACCCATTGTGCCTCTTCTGTGCCTGGAATAATCAAGAACACACTGTCAGAGACTATCAGGTTTCAAGCATAAGGGATCTTGAGCAAAAGCCGAGTTTTTATTCGGGATGACATCAAGCCTTTCGAGGAACTCTTGGGTTCTGAACCACGGACTTCTTTGTATCTTTTCTGTTTGCAACACCCCCACTGGGCACACTGAGCAGTGGGACTTGAGGCTGTTCAAGAGGATGGGCGGCCTGCCTTTCCCTCAATCATAATGCAACATTTGGTTTGGAATTCACACCAACGATAACCCATACACATCATAATTCCTGTGAGAAGTGAACAGGCTCTTCTATAGAATTCAGAATACAAGTACACAAAATCTTAAATAAATCAAAATATAAATAAATGAAAAACAATGGTGTGATTCAAAGCAAAAAAAAATGTACCAGATAGAGTGTGACAGGCAAGGAAGAATTTATTCAAGGCTATTGCAATTGGGGAAGAGGCCAGAACTCAGTCTGAGCTTAACCCAACTGAAACAAAAGGCAGGAGACGTTTTGGCGCTGGGTTGTGCTGGTGGAAAGAAGGTGGGGAAAGATGGTGTGGGGAAGAGTTGCTCCATGAGATGTGCTCAGCACGTTGCCGTATTCCTGAGTGTACACGTTTCTGTATGATTGGGTATTTGCTAACTGGAGCCCACCGAAGTTAAGTTCCTACTCTCCCACAGAAACTGGGAGATAGGGAAGCCGTCTCCTTTGATGGTTCCCTTTCCAAGGGTTGGCTCCCAGGTTCTTGGGAAAGGCATTTCCGAGTTGTAAAATTGGCAAGAGGCTTTAAAAAATATTTACATCTCAATGGGGCAGAGAAAGAATTTGCAATTATGAATTCCCCATAGTAGATGCTCTAGAAAAACGGGGAGGTCAGGGTCTAGTGGTATGAAGAGGCCCCTTTAATGTCTAATCAAGCCGAGGGGAAGGTTAAGGCCTTCTTGGTCAGGGTTTCCAAAGCCCTGTTCCTGACAATAAAACTCTTCTACAAAAACACTTGCTCAGATTGTATGGCATGAGTCAAAAATGCTTCTTCAAAAAATTATTTCACCAAAATGTTTAATTTTTCCAACAATCCCCTGAACAACTGATTGGAGATAAAAGCCCTTCATTGCCAGATACTGATTAATGCTACAAACTCTGGCTAAATAAAGTTGTCTAGATGCCACCAGTGGAGGTACTGCATATTTCAACTTTCAACATATTTCTAAAGGTTACTGAACTGTATTAAACAGAATGAATAAATAAGCATTGCCTTTGCAGCTCAGAGTCAGACCCCGAAAACCTCTGAGCACTGTCAGTCTCTAGCATTTACAGTCTTTGTTTGGGCTTTCTGGTCAGCAATTCCTAATTTCCGAAAATAAGACACACTGTTTCCTAACAGTGCCACCAGAAGGTCAGCCTGGCTGGGCTTCATAGCTTTGCATACAACTGTGGAATGGAAATGTTCTTTTTTGAAGTCACCAACAGAACAGGAAGCAGCGAGAGCCGAGCGAAGAGCGGGTTGGCAAGAGGGCATGCCTTTTGTGGCTTGGGCTCTGCTGCATCCCAGTGTCAATCAGACTGACTAGCTCTTGCCCCTGGAGTGGCATGCAGGCAGTGCACGTGTGGAGTCCTGCTCGCAGAAATTGTGCTTGGCTCATCCCAGGGTTTTCAAAATAAGGACATTGTTCCCAGTTTCTTTAGGGCAGTGACATCCTTTGACGAGCAGAAGAGCACACCTTCTGGGGTCTCCCACAGTCCCCACTATCCTCTCCTGTCTCCTATGCCTGTACAGAGTTGCTGGTGGTTTGCATGATAAGCCAACCCTAACTTAATGGTATGAAATAATACTAGTCATTTATTATTATTATTATTATTATTTTGAGACAAAGTCTTGCTCCGTCACTGAGGCTGGAGTGCAGTGGTATGACCTTGGCTCACTGCAACCTCCCCCTCCTGGGTTCCTGGGTTCAAGCAATTCTCCTATCTCAGCCTCCCAAGTAGCTGGGATTACAGGCATGCCCCACCACTCCCGGCTAATTTTTGGGTGTTTCGCCATGTTGGCCAGGCTGGTCTCAAACTCCTGACCTCAGATGATTGGCCTGCCTCGGCCTCCCAAAGTGCTGGGATTAGAGGCATGAGCCACCACACCCAACCTATTATTATTATCATTATTTTTCACGAGTCCTGGCGGTTGTGAGTCCTGGGGGTTGGTTGGCGTTAGCCAGGTGTTCCTCACTTGGGGTTTCTCACATGGTTGCAGCCACACAGTGGCTGAGGATGGAGGAATCTGAAGCTTCCTGGCTTACAGGTAATGATGGACATGTGTCCTCAACAGGAACCCCAGCCAAGGCTCCTTGCTGGAGCCACTGCACTTGAGATCTGCACCAGCCTGGGGTTGTAGGATAACAACTTGCTTCCAAGGGCAACTATCTTTAGAGAGAGCCAGAAAAGCTATGTTACCTTTTCCAACCTAGCCTCAAAGTTCACTCTGGCTACATTTGATTCGCAAGAGGAAAGGCACTAGGCTAGTCCCTATTAAAGGGAAAGGGATCAGGACCAGACTCCACCGCTTGGTGGAAGAAGCATAAAGAATTTGGGAGCGTGTTCTCAATCCTCCTCCGTGTTACCTCTGGACACAAAACATTCATATTTCTCCCACATGCACAAACCATTCACCCCATTCCAAGACCTTCAAAGGGCTGCCTATTATGCACCGGGCTCAAGCTGGAGAACAAAAGATATCAACTTCTCAATCAAGTTCAGGTTCTGATGAGGCTGCTCCTGGGTTGCTCGAGTCCAGCTCTCGAAGCATCGTTACCTTCCATCTGAAGACCCATGAATGGAAATAAACACATCTCCTGCCACCCACACACTCAACACAGGGGCAGGACGGGCATAAAAACCACCACTGGAGACATTCCCGTTCCAAAAGGAAAGGGAGCCCATGAGTCACTGGTTCGCAGTGATGCTGAAGTCCGGCCAGGCATGTGTGGCCGTTCTTTGTGCAGGGCTAAGTCCAACTGCCCGGAAAAGCTTTCCATGGCTCTTGGCTCCACCCTGGGCTCTGAAATCCACTCTCTGAACGGTCCTTCCTTCACCACGAATATGTGGCACTTGTCCGCACCACAGCTGTTTTCTCTGCTTGCTTCTTAAGTGTAGACATTTAAGAATCCAAACCCTCCTTTCATTGTTTGCTGTCTCCATCCCTTTTAGTCCCAGCAGACAGTGTTCCTGTCGATAGGTTTCCTTCACAGCTCTGCAGGTATTTTCTAAAACTTAGTGGACTTCATGCCATTTGATGAAAGCCACACCCACATGTCTCCTCTAGGCCAGGCTTCCCAGGATGCTACTGAGGAACGACATCCCAGAGATGGCTGGAGACGCCACTCATTCACAGAGAGGGTCCTGCAGTCCTGCCCTGACAGGGCTTAGACGACCTCTGTCTCTTTGAAAGCGTCTTCAGGTGCCGCCCTAAACCTTTCTGAGATTTTACAGAAGAGTAAAGTCAAATCGTGCTTTCTTCTTCAACCATGCTTTACCCACAGAGCCCTGGATCAGGGCTTTGCCTGGAGGCAGTTCCATGATTTGAGAATCACTGCTCTCTGAATAAGCTGGGAATAAGAAATAGTTTAATTTCTAGACTCATCAGGTAGTGACTCCTCTGTATTTAATAGGCTCTTCTTTAGCTCATCTATTTCCTCTCTCATTTTGTTATAGGCAACTAGAAAAAGGCCAAGTGGCACCTTCGACATACTGCCTGGACATTTTCTCAGTAAATCATCTCATTCATCATTAACTATTTTCCTATGAGCAGCAGAGAGGCCAAACGTCCTGCCACCTCATATCAAGGGTCTCCTTTCTCCAGCTTCAGACATTTTCCCTTTAACCCTCACTCACAGCACCCTCAAGTCCTCCAGCCTCTGCTGGGAGCTCACGACCCTCCCTGGTCACACCTGGCCCCTGGCTCTGAAGCCAGTGCTGCACGTACTTGGCGTCCCTATGTCAGCACCCCATGCTGCCCGTTACCAGTTCTGTTCTAGTTACCTCTTGTTGCATGAGCAACAGCCACAAATGCAGTGAAGTAAAACAACAACAATCACGTGCTTTGATGAGCTCTCTTGCTTCTAATGTCAGCCTGGTCAGCCAGGCAGTTCTCATCTGGGGCTCCTCACGAGTTTGCAGTGTCTGCGGCTGCAGTAACCTCAAAGACTTCCTCCTTTACATATCTGGTGGTTAATGCTGGGACCAGATAAAGGGAGGTCCCTCTGTTGTTTTGCAAAGAAAATAATCATTTCTAGTTGTCTTGAGATAATTTGAATTGTCATATGTTTGCCAAGGTGGTTCTCCTGAATGACAAAAATATATCCTTTTCATCGACTTGGAATCATCCAAGCTAGACTGAATTCCTCACTCCATCATTAACGCATTGTGCAACCTCAGACATAACGAGCAAACCCAAGTCCTTGTGCAGATTGCTCATTAGTCATTATTATAATGAGGCTGACAGACGTTGCTCAGGACCATGACAAGGCTCCCATTCCAGGATTTTAAGATAATTGGTTTTGGGTAAGACGTTGCGCATTGGTTGCCATAAGCACGCATTTTTAAACAACATCCAAGAGCATCTATGTGAGGTACTGTTTTAGATGCTGGGACAGAGTGAGGAAGAGAATTTATCTTGCCCTCACAGAGCTTAAATGGAAAAAATGTTCTTTATATAAAAGAAGTGCATTGTGGGGGGGGAAGACAACAACTCTACGTTTTCTCTGACTTTAAAACAAAGAGTGAAAAACAAAGAGTTGTACTTATTATCTTGTTTGCAGTGGAAGAAAGGGTGGAGCAGACAAAGAAGATGGGGGCAGACACCCAGAGGGAATGCCTTAGGCTGCAAATCCTAGGCTCCTGAATAGAATTTTACTCTTATGTATGGTTTACGTCCAGTCATGTCAGAGTAATTGAAATCTAAAACTAAATAAAACAAAGACTAAATATTCCATGAGCCCGGAGATGAACATGGTATATGATATATTACTTAGGAGTCTTTATTAATATTAATATGCGTTTTTAGGGACATTGTTTTAGTGACCTTCACGTGTGGTGATGTTAGAACGGCACAAAGACAACTTTAAATGAAAATATTTGCAAATCCCGTAAAAATAATTGTCTTATTACAGTTCAAATTATGTACTGTACAGAACATTCACAAGAACTGGAGTGCTTTGCAGCAGACTACAGAATAGAATAGGGGCTTCACATTTCATAGTAAATACATCAGCATACACTTCCCAATGCATAGGGCCACTTCACTACATACACGCTTTTGATATTCAAATCTATCTTTTCCAAGCGTTGGTAATATTGTGTGCCTTGCGTCTAACATTTTCTGGAAAAATAATTAATCAAGGTTTCAAGGTTGATTCTATTTTTAAGAAGAAAATTAACTAGATAAAGCTACAAAAAGTAGAAATGTTATGAATATCAGCATTCCTTTATACCTGTAAACAACTCTTTGCAAACACACTTACTGAGATGAGAAGTTGTGGGAAAACCAGCAACTTTGACATAAGTGGAGCTGAGATATGTGTGTTATCATTACTTTGTCTGGTGCTTAGTAGGGACAGGGAAGAAAGTCTTCACACTGCACCATCTTACTGGTCATAATATTTGTAAATGCAGTGGGCTTCTGTGTTTTCACCTAGTGGACATCCGTTCCTTCTCCTTTGTATAACAGCACTTCTGTCTCCCACTGGGAATCACATGCACTGTTGTGGCATTATTGATAGGATTATCAATCAGTGTGCAGTGTAAACCCAACTCAAGGGATGAGCCCATGATCCCAGCTAGGACTGTGAACTCTCTGATCCTTGATGATCAACACAAGAAGAAAAATGGCTTAGTGATTGTTACCCCTCATTACTAAGCTCAACAAAAACATACTTTTAGTTCTATGTGGATTCATATTACGGCCTAACTCCTATCTTTATGCAAATAAGGATCTTGGGTGTTGTATTAGTCCATTCTCATGCTGCTATGAATACCTGGGACTGGGTAATTTATAAATGAAAGAGGTTTAATTGAATCACAGTTCTGCAGGGCTGGGGAAACCTCAGAAAACTTACAATCACAACAGAAGGGGAAGCAAACACGTCCTTCACATGGCTGCAGCAAGGAGAAATGCCAAGCAAAAAGGGGGAAAAGTCTCCTTATAAAGTCATTGGCTCTTGTGAGAACTCACTATCACATGATATTCAAATTTATCTTTTTCACATGAGGGTAACTGCCCCAAGGATTAAATTGCCTCCCATGACATGTGGGAATTATGGGAACTACAAATCAAGATGAGATTTGGGTGGGGACACAAAGCCTAACCTTATCAGGTATGAAAAGAAAAAGTCTAACACCTTTACAACCCAGATGATCAAAATTACTGTGGTGGGGAGGAAGGCACTTCCATTTAGAAACAGTGATACTTTTACCAGCTTTGTTATTGAAGCCCTTTTCTATTCTTAGAGGAATCAATTGACTGGCTTATTAAGAAGGGGTATCAGCTTTCAAAGTCAAAGGTTTATTTGGAAGGATAGAGAGGAAGACAGAAAGGAGGCCACCTTCCAGCAGTGGGAAGTGACCTGGATTTCCTTCATTAGACTATGAGTTTCCTGAAAATAGGACCTAGGACCTACATGTTATGTATCTGCATATCTCTCGTGCCCAGCATAGTGCCTCATACACAGGATTTAGACTGCGTCTAGAGATGAAGACGCAGATTTCACAGTCTAAAGATCTTATTTTTCCACCTACCAGCACTCAAGTGTGAAAGTGACTTAAACTATTTAGTTCCAAAGAAATATTACATATAGGGAAATAAAGGTAAGATGATAGCAGTTTTCTCACCAAAAGACGACAGGTGAGAAGACAGTGGAAACAAAACCTCCACTGAGGGAAAACAACCAACCACCAACGTGTCAACCCAGAATTCTACTCAGATCCAAAATATACTTCAACAATGAAGGTAAAATAAAGACTTTTATACATAAAGAAGCTGAAAGAATTCATTGTGAGAAGACTTAGTACAAGAAATGTTAAAGAAGGTATTTAGGCAGAAGAAAAATGACAATGGATGGAAATACGGATTTTCACAAAGGAATGAAGAGCACCTGAAGTGGTAAATACATGAGCAAATACACAATATTTCCTTATTATTTAATTATTTTCAAAAGATAATTAGCAACAATGTAGACTAACAGCAATGTGGAATCGTGTTTACAATATATGTTAGAGAAAACGTAGGACAACGTTATACAAAGGCCAATAGAAGAGAAATGAAAATATCCCACTATAACGTGCTCTCTGTGAAGAGGCATCATATTGCTTACAGGTAGATTGTGATAAATCAATTTTATATACTATAAATGCCAAAAGCAACCATTAATGTAACAAAAGAGTTATAGGTAATAAGCCTTTAAAGGAAGTGAATTGTATCATGAAAACATATTCAATGCAAAAGGAGGAGGAGCAGGAAGAAAAAGAATGAGACAAAAGATGAAGCAAATACAGAATAAAGAGAGGTAAATTTAAGCTTCACCTTATCAATAATCATAATTGATATAAATATTCTATATATACAAATAAAAGGCAGAGAAGTCACATTTGATTTAAAAAGTAACATCCAATATATGTTGCCTAGAATGATGTACTTTAATCTACAGACAGAACTAAGTTTCATGTAAATAATGGAAAAGATATATCATGCTAACATAATCAAAAGAAAGTTGGAGTATCTATATTCATGTCAAACCAAGTAGATTTTCAAGCAAAGAATATTACTAAGGACAAAAAAGGTCATTTAATGATGACAAAGGGTTCAATTCACGAAAAAAAAAAATCTAAAGGTTTGTACATTTAAATAAACTCTCAGAATAAAGAAAAAACTAAAAGTAGTATACAGGAAAAAATAGAAAAATCCACAATTATATTCAGAGATTTCAGTACATCTCACTCAATAATTGATAAAGTTCACAGAATATCAGTAAGGTTATAGAAAAAGGAACAATACTATCAACAAATATTATCTAATTGGCATTTATAGAACATTTCACCCAGCTACCCCAGAATACATATTCTTCTTAAATGCACACAGATTTATCAAGTTAGACTATAATTGAGTAATAAAACATGTCTGTATATATTTAAAAGTTTTCAAATAATACAAGATATGTTCTTTGACCACAATAAAATTAAACTACAAATCAATTACAGAAATATATCTAGAATGTCTTCACGTATTTGGAGATGAAATATTTCTAAAAACGACTTCAAAAACACAAAACAGTAATAATAAAGCACTTTGAACTGAATGAAGATTAAAATAACATTACAAAATTGGTAGGATGCTGCTGAAGCAGTATTTAGGGGCAAATTTATAGTATTGAATGCCTCTATCAGAGAAGATAAATGTTCCACATCAATGACTGTAGCAACACTCACTTTAAGGAATTGTAAAAAGATTTAAATTCAAAATAAACAGAAAAAAACAGAATGGAATGAATTTTAAGAATTAGAAAAACAGAAAACAATGAAACCAAAACCTGAGTCTTTGAGAAGATCAACAAAATGATAAAACCATAGCCAAACTGAGCAAGAAGCAAAGAGCAAAGACGCACATTACCAATATCCAAATTGAAAGCAGTGTTTTCACCACAGACACTACATATAAGAAAATACTATGAATAACTTTGTCAGTAAATTTGAACAAATTAGGTGAAATAAGCAGTTTAAAAAAGAAACAAACTATAAAACTCAAGAGGAAATGAATAACCTATATAGCCACATATCTTTTCAAGAAATTGGATGTGCATTTTTAAACTTTCCAACAAAAATATTCTAGGTCCAGAGGGCTTCACTAGTGAACAGCACAAAACACTTAATCAAGTCTACATAAAATAATCCAGAAAATCCTAGAAGAGGGAAATACTTTCCAATCCATTCTCTGAAAGCAACATTACTCTCATAACAAACCCAAATACGTAAGATAAAACTACAAACCATTCTCTCTCATAAATATACCACCAGAAATTATTTGTATTTCAGGAAATCAAATGCAACATTACATACAAAATATAATACATCACGGCTAAGTCAGTTTTATCCCAATAAAGCAGGAAAGTTTTAAAATTTAAGAATAAGTTGATGTCACATTAACAGTCTAAAAATAAAATCCATATGATCTTCAATAGGTGAAGCAACATTTGACAAAATCTAACATCCATTCCAGATAAACAGTCTAAGCAAATTCGTAATAGGACCATTTTTTTTTTCTTTTTTTGAGATGGAGTTTCACTCTTGTTGCCCAGGTTAGAGTGCAATGGCGTGATCTCGGCTCACTGCAACCTCCGCCTGTCAGGTTCAAGCAATTCTTCTGCCTCAGCCACCCTAGTAGCTGGGATTACAGGCGCGTGCTGCCACGTCCAGGTAATTTTGCGTATTGTAGAGATGGGGTTTCACTATGTTGGTGAGGCTGGTTTTGAACTCCTGACCTCATGATCTGCCCACCGTGGCCTCCCAAAGTTCTGGGATTACAGGCATGAGCCACCATGTCTAGCGAAACGATTTCTAATTGATGCAAGGTATCATTGAAATCTTATAGCTAACATCGTATCTAATGGTGAAAAAATGAATATGTCCCTCTTAAGATTAGGAAAATGGCAAGTACGTGTGCTCTTACTATTGTTATACCATGTAGAAAATTCCAAGAGATCTACAAAAATCCCTTAGAACTAGTATATAAGTTCAGCAGGGTTGCAGGATACAAAAATCAACAACAAAAATCAATTTCATTTCCATATACATACTAAGGACAAACAAGTTTCCGAAATAAAAAACACAATAGCAGTTACAAATGCTTCAAGTAAAATACTTAGGTATAATTCTAACAAAACACACCCATGATCTAGATGCTGAAAATTACAAAATATAATAGAAGACATCAAAGACCTAAATAATTAGAGAGACATCTGTGTTCACGGGTTGGAAAAGTCAATGTCGTAAAGGTATGAATTCTTTCCACATTGGTATGCAGGTTTAATAAATTCCTGTCAAAATTCAAGCAAGGTGCTGGTCATAATAGACAAGCTTATTAGAAACTTCACATAGAAAGGGAAAGGCTCTAGAACAGCTAAAATAAGATTGAAAAAGAAGAGTAAAGGGGGAAGTACCACTCTGCCCTATGGTAAGTCTTCCTGTATGGCTACAGCGATAAATACGGTACCACTCTGCCCTACGGTAAGTCTTCCTGTATGGCTACAGTGAGAAATACAGTATCATTGTGCCTTACAGTAAGTCTTCCTGTATAGCTACAGTGATTAATACAGTGTAATATTGGTGTAGGAACAAACACATCAATAGAACTGAGAATCCAGAAACAGACCAACACAATTATGCCCAATTTATTTTTGGCAAAGGTATGAAACCTATTCAATGAAGGCATTATAGTATTTTCAAAAACTGGTGATGGAACAATTGGACACCCATAATCAAACATCTGAACCTCAACCTAAGTTAAACAATTTTTTTAAAAACCCAAAATGAATGGACATAAATGTGAAACATAAAACTACAAATTAGGCCAGGCGCGGTGGCTCACGCCTGTAATCCCAGGACTTTGGGAGGCCGAGGTGGGCAGATCACAAGGTCAGGAGATCGAGACCATCCTGGCTAACACGATGAAACCCCGTCTCTACTAAAAATACAAAAAATTAGCTGGGCGTGGCGGCGGGCACCTGTAGTCCCAGCTGCTGGGGAGTCTGACAGCCTGGGCTACAGAGCAAGACTCCGTCTCAAAAACAAAAAAACTACAAATTAAAAAATATATATACATAGCTGTATACACATAGGTGAAAATCTTGGGGATCTAGGGTTAGGCAAAGAGTTTTTCCACTTTACACTAAAAGCAGTTGGTGAACTTCATTGAAATGAATCATTTTGCTATGCAAAAGAGCTTGTCAAGAAAATAAAAAGACAAATGAGTGAACAGAAACATTTTTGCAAATTATATTTTCAAAAAAAACCTCATTTTTTAAATGTATAAAGGATCTGTAAAACTCAACATTAAAAAATTCAATTAAAAATTGGGCAAAAGGCATGAACAGACGTTTCACTGAAGAGGAGACATGGATGTCAAATAAGCATCTGGAAAGATGTTCAATGTCATTAGCCATTAGGATATGGAAATTAAGACCACACCCAGAATTCACTGCACACCTCTCAACAGGGCAGAAATCTTTAAAAATAATGATTACGCCAAATTCTGTGAAGCTGCAGAGAAACTAAATTGCTCCCAGATTGCTCATGAAATGTAAAATGGTATAGTTATTCTGAATAGTTTGAAAGTTTCTTTTAAAACTAATAACGGAATTACCAGCAATCATACTCTTGGGTGATTATACTAGAGAATGAAACTTGTGTTTATGCAGAAACTTGTACAGGAATCTCACAGCCTGTGACAGCCAAAAGCTGAAAACTACAAAAATGTCCTTCAGTGGGCAAATGGTGGAGCTAACTGTGGCACATTCACGCGGGAATACTACTCAGAAATAAAAAAGGAATGAACTAATGATACATGCCATAATTTGGATTAACCTCATGGGATGTATGCCGAGTGAAAAAAGCCAATCTTTGAAGGTTACATACTGTATGATTCAATGTATACAATATTCTTGAAATAAAATTATAGAAATAAAGAAAAAAAATGTGTGGTGCCCAAGGTTTAAGGGGCTGATAGGAGCAGGAGGAAAGTAGGTGTGGCTATAAAGGACAACATGAGGCCCCCTGTGGTGATGGAAATGTTCTGCATTTGGTTTTATCAATATCATATACTGGTGGTAATATTGAAATTTTGCAAAATGTTACCATTGAAGGAAACAGCAATGGGTACATGGAGTCCTTCTGTGTTTTTCCCTACAACTGCATATGGATCTACATTTATCTCAAAATATAAAGCTTAATTTTAAAAAGAAAAAATAGAAATATATTGGACTTCAAAGTTAAGAACATTTGCTCTTTTTAAGACACTGTTATTAGGAAAATAAAAAGGGAAGCCACAGACTGAGATAAGCATTTCCAAAACATGCATCTAACACAAGGCTTGTATCCCGAATATAGAAAGAATCCTTAAAACTCAATACTAAGAAGATATTTAAAAAGAAAAGACAAAATCAGGCACTTCACCAAAGTTATTTATTACCCAAGGAGCACATAAAAGAGTGTTAAATATAATTAGTCGTTAGGGAAATACAAATTAAAACAACAATTGACACCTTTGTGCAACTGACACATAGCTTAAAATTAAAAAAAATTAAAAAAAGAGAGAATATCAAGTTTGGGACAGGATTGGAACAAATAAAACCTTATATATTGCCAGTGAGATAGAAAATGTTTCAGCCACTTTAAAAAATTCCTTGGAAATGTTTGGAAAATTCCTTGGAAATTCTATAAAGTTAAACATACACTCAGTGAATGACACAGCTATTTCACTCCACAGAAAGTTTTGTACACAAATGATTAACAGCCAAAAACTGTAAGTAACCCAAATGGAGAACTGAATTGCAGTATATTTACATGAAGGAAAACTATTCAGCAAAATAAAGAAACTACTGGTATATACAAAACATGGAAGAATTTAAAATGCATTATGCTAAGTGAAAGAAGCCAGTTTCAAAACACTACATACTAAATTATTCCACTAATATACAGTTTTTCAAAATATGTAAGTTTCAAAAGACTTAGATCTTACAATGTTCTCTGATCACAATGGAACTAAATTAGAAAGTAATGTTAATTAGTATCAGAATAACCCTAGAAACACCCTGAAGATTTGGAAATTAAAGAACGCACTTCTATGCAAGCCATAGGTCAGGGCAGAAATCACAAAGGAAACAAATTATTTTGAATGAGATACCACTTCACACTAAGATGGCTAAAATAAAAAAGAATGTAACAAGTGTTGGCACGGATGTGGAGAAGTTGAAACCATTTACTTGGCCGCTGTGATTATAAAATGAGGCAGCCGCTTTGGAAAACCTATTGACATTTTCTCAAGATAGTTACTTATGACTCAGCAATTCTACTCTTAAAACTATAGTATTCCTAGTACAAACCACCCAAATGTCCATCAGTTGATGACTGGAAAGATAAAGTGTGGTCTATCCATACAATGGAATATAATTTGGCAATAAAAAGAAAGGAAGTACTAGTATTTTCTACAATGTCAATAAACTCTGAAAACATGTTGAGGGAAAGGAAAGGCCACAGATTCTGTGACTGTAAAATAAAATGTCCAGAATAATCAAATTCATAGAAATATAAAGTAAATTGGTTAGCGGTTGTCAGGGACTGGGAGGTGGGAGGAACAGGAAGTGACCAAGGAAATTAATTTTATCACCTTTTGGAAATTATAAGAGTAGTAATTACTGAAATAGGAAACAGACAAAAGTAGGAAAAAAATTAACAAATCCAAAAGTTATGTCTTTGGAAAGAGTAATAAAATGTTTAGACCCCTAATAATACTAAACAAGAAAAGATAGAGAAAAGATAAATTACCAACAAAAAGAATAAAATATATATCCTGATAGATCCCACAAACATTAAAAAGATATCAAGAAACTATTACAAACAGCTTATGCCAATTAACTCGACAACTTAGATGAAATGGAAAACACAACTTACCAAAACTGATGTGAGAACAGAGAAAATCTTACCAAAGATGTTAAATATTTGAAGTGATGGATACACTAATTAGCCTGATTAGATATTTCCACAATATGTTCATGCATTGAATCATCCCCAAAATATACATAATTATTTGCTGATTAAAAATATAAGAACACTTATTTTAAAGGAACTGGGGAAAAAGGAGAAACACAATCTGAATGGTCTTGCTATTGTTTATCTAGATAGAATGAGTTCCATATCTTCATTTGGTTGTTATACATTTGTCAAAGCTCATATAATTACACATTTAAGATGAATACATTTCAATGTAAATCTTACTTTTTATAAAAATAGCATATAGTGCAGGCAACACACCCAACATAAAGCCTGGTGCATTGTGTCAGCTCTATCTATGAATACATTGTAGCTCTTGCTATTATTAATAGTATCAAGGCCTAGGATACAAAACAAAGGCTTGGAGACTTGTCCAGACCCCTGGGATACTGGAAAATTTCAGCAAATATGTGAGACATTCAGAGTTTTGAAACTAACAGCTCAACATGTTTCAGTGAGAAGATTAGTTTGCTGGGAGATAGATTAGACAAGTGAGTGAAGAGCAAACTGTCTATCGCGGAGATAAATAGGCTTCCACAGGAGAGTGGGGGTAGAAAGACCTTGTCTCTTCTCGATGATTGCATTTCTTGCAAAGGACCAAGTACACAAGGGCCTTTGCTCCAATAAAGGACTCCTTAGCTTCAGGCATCTTCCTAAGGAGTTGTACTCAGTAGGTATAAACGGGGCACTGGAAGACCAAGACACCTAGCTCCTTGCAGACATGAGGAAATGCCCCCTAGGGACCCTCCACATCCTGAGATTCCACATTTTGTATCCCTGCTCTGTGTCATGCCCCGATGACACTTAACTGACATAACCAGGCACATCTGAACACTTTCAGCTCAACAAGCTTCATGTAATTAGGATACGAAACATACTCCTCTGCAACATCACAGGCATCTGAATGCATCCCTCTGCACACATATCCTTCACACAAGTTCCCCCCTGGAGCTGCTTTCAATTGGCCAATAGCCCAAAGGAAGATGTCAGGGGAGAGTCAGTCCACAGTCAGCAATCCCTGGATTTATGACCACAGGGTCAACACCAAACTTCAGAAACAGGTTCAAGTGCCCTAGAATCCACTTGGAGAGAATGACATTACTACCAGATCACTCTGGGGAGGTAAAAATAGCCCCTGAGTACTTTCTTCCAAAGTAAAATGTACATACAGTGAAACGCACAGATCTTAAGTGTTTGATTATATGCATGTCATTATATATGCATAATGTTGACATTGAGATCATGAGCCCCTTTGAAACACTGTAGACTCATGTTTTGGGGCAATGTTGCACCATGCATGAAAGCGTGGTTGCCTCTGAATCTGGTTTGTTTTCTACAATATAACAATATCGAAGAGCAACATGGAAAAATTTATGTCCAGCACAACGACTGCAGTTTTATTTTTCCATCCAAGGCAAATTTGATGACTCCCATTAAAGGTTTCCACTCAGCAGTGTTCTCAGAACTTTCTGCACATTCAGATCACCTGGGAAGCTTTAAAAAATACAGCTACCCGGGTCTCACCACTAAAGATTCTGATAGCATGGATGGGGTGGGGTTCAGGTGTGATAATTTTAAAACGTTTTCTCAGGTGATTCTAATCTGCAGCCAGTGCTCACAACCCAGCTGTATCTAAAAAAACTCCCAGCCTAGAGGAGGCAGAGCAAGGGTCGGGAACAAAAAGCTCCAGATCCCAGCCTAGGATCTACCACTGATTTCCCGTATAGCTGAGAGTTTTCTGTCCCTCAGTTTTCTTACCCATATAAAATCATAGCGTTGGATCTCTTCAGCAATTTTCAACCCATTACAAAGTTGTCTGCACTGTGAGACTTAAAAACATGATAGCCCAGGGGACCCCATTATGGAGAAAAGAGAAATTAAGAGCAGCTGTAATTAAGCAGAAATGGCAAGTCCTGGTTCCATCTTTTCCTTCCCCTTCCCATGTTCCTTGGAAGCATTTTTGCAGGCACTCTACGGCCCTTAGAGAATCGCTGGCTTGATAGCTCTAAAGTCCTTGTAGCATTGTCACTAAGCATTTTCTCCCACTGCTGGGGTCCCTCTTGTGAAATGGGAACACCCATCTCCAGTCCACCTCACACAGCCACATACATCCAGCCTGAGGCAAGATCAGGCTGACATCTGCAGCCAGCCGTTGTTGGCATCTGTGGCTACCTCACTGTATTAGTCTGTTCTCGCACTGCTATAAAGAACTGCCCCAAACTGGGTAATTTATAAAGGAAAGAAAAGAGGTTTGACTTACAGTTCACGTGGCTGGGAAGGCCTCAGGGTACTAACAATCATGGCAGAAGGCGAAGAGGAAGCAAGGCACCGTCTTCACAGACAACAAGAGACAGAGCACGGCGGATGAGCCCCTTATAAAATCGCCAGATCTCGTGAGAACTCACTATAATGAGACCAGCATGGGGGAAACTGCCCCCATGATTCAATTACCTCCACCTGGTCTCTCCCTTAACCTGTGGGGATTATGGGGATTATAATTCAAGGTGAGATTTGGGTGGGGACACAAAGCCTAACCATATCGCTAACTGAGAATAAACAAGAGACTTCTTTCCTTTCAGTGATACCTGCAGCGATACTGAGAAGGTCCTTAAGGAAGAAAGGAGTTGGCTGGAAGTCCAGTAAGGACGTGAAGGTGGCCTTTCTATGCAAGCAGTGAGGTTAGCTTGGCTCTGGCCAGAAGAGGTGAGGATGAGAAGTCTTCCTTTGTGGCCCAATGAGGCCCCTCTTCCTTGTGTCTCACTGAAAGTGTGAAAGTACTCAGAATCAAAATAGAGTCACTTGTGTTTTAAAAAATCTGAAAAATAGAGCCATGGAAGGCCATGAACAAAAGGGTTCTTGTGCATAACTGTCTAATGACAGGAACTATCACAAAAGACTCTGCAAAACCCGCAATCTTGCCCAGAGGCCCTTGTAACTTTACATACACACACAAAAATATATTTCTGCAAGGACACCTGCCCAGCAACTTCCTATCCAACCTCGGACTGGCATCACCCTTGTTATTAATCCTTGCAGCCAAGGATGAGTATCTGAAAACAATTATGTATTCCTTTTCATCTTTCCTTTAAAAAGCCTTTGTCTTCTTTGACCTCCCTGAATTCGCACATAATTTACTAAGGTGAGCTTATTTCTGTTGCAGTCCCCTATTCTCGAATAAATACCATCGTCTTTTAGAGAGCCTCTCTCTGTTAGTTAGATTGACAAAGGGTATGTTCAAGCTCCGGCCCAGCAAGTCAAACTCTTATTTATCATACAGAATGTTCACACCTGTGTGCAAAAGGGAATCTGCAAAGATGCTCACTGCATCATCCTGTCATATCTCCCATCACCACCATCCCACACTTACCACACTTTCTCCACTCTGGGCCTTTGCTATTTTGGGGCTTGAGAACTCTTCCCTCCTCTCCATGCCTAATTGACACCCCTCAGAGTTCATGTGTCACTTCCTCCAGGAAGCCCTCTCGTATCCCTATAAGGCCATAGCCAAGGACACCTCCAACCTAGAGGCAATCCTTCAAGAATTAATCTGTGGCTCCCTGTCTGTGTAGAAAATTAGAAAGGGCATTGTCCTGGGCCAGCACAGTGCTGAGGGCTTGCAGCCTATGGAGGGGAAGAGAGTGCCCCCTGCCAGGCAGACACAGTACTCCACTCCAGTGCAGTTTGGTCAGTGAAGTGTGGACTAGATTGCAAGTCCCTGTCATGGCACCCCACAAACACAGGGAGCCCTTAGTCAATGAATGGACTGCACAACCATGCAGGCAGCCCCATGACACATCTCCATAGTGTCCTAGGCCTTCCTGTTTGCAGCAATTCCCACACTTGTCAATTGACATTTTATTTGTGAGGTCCTTTGATGAAAATCCATCTTTCCCTCTGGACTGTGGGCTCCAGGAGGGCAGTCACATCTAATTTTCCTGATATTCCTAGCCCAGTGTTTCATTACTGGTAAGTGTTGAAAAACATATATTGAATAAATACCCAGCAGATAGAAGCATTGGGAGAAAATGGGGCATGTTGTCACCTGGTCTGAAGGAATCACTGGCATGAGGGTGCCAAATGACTGTCAGACTCAAAGGTTGGGGTGTGTCATGAAGGGGTCTCAAAGTAGAGCCACTTCCCCAGACAGGAAAGAGTTCATTTCACTTCACTTCCAAAGCCTGCACACCTCCTGCTTGCAAAACATACCAACATCAGATGCATCAGTTTAAACTCCTGAGAGTTTGAGACTTAGACCCAGCTATCTGCACTGTCTTTGCCATTAAAGAATCAATTTTAAATTATTGAATGAAGCCAGACAATCTTACATTATCATGAAAATGAAACACAGTGAGAATTTAAATAACAAAAGGACGCGCACTTACACATATACGCATACCCCTAGCATCTTTTTCAAAATACAATGCCCCTTACATTTTTCACAAAGCAAGAGTCTTGGTGATCTTCCCACATCGGCAAGTGTAGAATTATCTTGTTTCATGGTGCTTGTTTATTTATATGCACTCACCTCATTCTACCTGAATTTATTTACCCTGTCTCCTATCTGTGGACATGCAGAAGGCTATTACAGACCACGCTGCAATGAATATTGTGAAATAGGCATCTTTGCATACATATGTGAGCATCTCCTTAAGATAAATGACTACAAGCAGAATTTCTGGGTCTAATTGTGCACACAACTCTAAATGAAGCAATATTAGCCAAAATCTACAACACTGAGCCGCTAGTTTGATGCACACGTTTATGTTTTGTTTGCATGTTTATACATGCATATATGTGTGTATGCATCCATAGATACACTAATATATGCACAATTTATTTTATTTTTCTCACAGGTCCTAACACTGAGGTGCCCATGATCACAGCACACTAAGAATGGCACGATCTCTCAGGAATGGGGATGCGGCTGCCTCCCAGGGCTCACCGGGCCCATTTCCACCTTCCTAAAGGGCTGTGGCATTCTTCCTCTCCATCTCATCCTCCACCACGGGCATAATGTCTTCAAAAATCACTCTCCGTTTTCACAGGACTTCTTGATCTTAAGCTGCCTTGCCCCCCTTTACTCAATAGAGTTCCATTTCCAAAGGAGAATAATAGCTCTGCATGAGAAATGCTATAAAAGTTTCAGGAGGGAGCAGGTGGAGAAGAAAGGGGGAAAGAAATAGGGAACTCTCATTTGAGAAGGTTGGCATGAAAGGAAAAGAAAGGAGACGTGAGCTAAAAGGCACAGCTGGGGCAGGTGAATTGGGTGTTTTTTAAGCTAGGGCACACCTGAACCTATTCAAGCGCAGAGTGGAGAGGAAGCAGGAGACCAGGGCATGGAAGGGGCCAGGGACCATGGAGGAGGGGACACTCTTCCCCACCTATGCCCTGCCCTGCCTCCCTGCACTGATTCCAGTTGTCCTCAGAAAGACCTCACATCTGCATCCTTTGGGAAGGCCCCCGACCCTCCTAGCCAGAGTTACCACCTCTGGTTAAACTCTGTTTGTTCATTCATTTATTCATCCCTTTACTCATTCATTTATTCAAATTATACATGTATACTGAGCACCTACTACTCTTCTGGATGCTGATATTATCAGTGCAATGCCATTAAACGTGGAAATTAGACCTATACAAAAGTGAGGCTCCTCTCATATGGGGATGAATAGCAGGTGGGGTAAGATCCTGGCAGGGTGGACTGGGTAGTGGGAAGAACACAGGGTTTGGAATCAAAAAGATCTGGGCTTTGTTCATCCAACAAATACTAGCTGGCACTAGCTCACTGCCCCAGTGTGGTGGGCACTGAGGATCCCAGAGGTGAGCTAGCCCCTCCGCACTGCATGGCCTTCTAGTGATGGACACATGCAGAGGCAAAAAGGCTGGACACCTGCAAAAAGAACATGGTGAAGGTCGACGGGTGTAGAGTGATGGGGTGAGAGGGCCGTTCAGAAAAGAGTAAACAAGGAAAGATTCCACGAGACGCAACTATTGCAGTGAGACCAGAACAACTAGGAGAAGCCACCCACGGGACCTCCTGAGAAAAGCATTCCAGGAAGAGACAACAGGAAGTGCAAAGGCCCTGTGGTAAGAAGCAGCCCCGCAATGATGTTTGCTTCCAGAACTGGATGAAGGCACACGTGGCTGGAAGGGAGTGAGGCTGTGCGGGAGTGAGAGAGGCAGGAGGGAAGAGTGTGGAGGGGAGACATATGGGGTGAGGAGATCACATGGGGTCCTGCAAGTCGATGAGAGTGGGCTTCTACTCAGAGTGTAACGGGCAGGCGGTGAAGGATTTTGGAGCAGAGGAGGAAGGTGGTGAATCTCATCTATGTTGTAAAGTACCACTCAGGCTGCTGTGCTGAGAACAGACTGTAGGGGTGGGTGGGGAGGCGTCTTGTTCCTGATCCGTGGTGTCAGTGTGTTCTGAGTGTGTGTGATTATTAAACGCCAGCGTTTCTAGGCATGGAGCTCCAAGTAGTGAGTGCATCCCATTCATCTCAATTTCCGGGCCCTCAGCACAGTGATGGCCAGGTGGTGAATCTGGGTTAAAGCTTTGCTAAGGGTGGGAGAGAGGAAGAAGGCGAGGGCTCTAGGGAGTCAAAAAAGGGCAGGGTTAGAGGCATTGCATTTATTTCTTCAATTCTGTTTGGACCTGCCTGTGGACTTGCCTTGCTTATTTTGCACATGACAAACTGATGGCCATTTAGCTAAAACTCAGTTCTATTCTGGGCTAGACCTGCACATAGCAACAGGAACTATTGCCCAGAAATGGCTCCTTAACCAAGCTCTAGCAAGCATGCAAAAGCTCCATTCAACAACCATGTGTTAAGAAAGGCCTGATCACTGACGGATGAGGGTGGCATGGCCCTTCCCATCTTCAAGTTCACAGTTTAATTGCAGGTGGGGGAGGGCAGATGCAGCCACCATCACACAGTCAAAGCATCTGTCCTTCCACTCACCTGGTACACCAGAGTCACAGGCATCAGAAGAAAACCATACCCTTTGCTCTGGGGAGTAAAGCTTGTGGGTTTTAACATTTCTGTTGACATATCTCTGCTTCAGTGGGAGGCAGAGGGACTGTCATTGAAAACCTTGAGAGAGTCTGAAAAAATTCCAGACTCTCTCTCCAAAAACCTCGTGTATGGCCACTGGCTTCGCATACAACTTCAGAAAGCATCTGAACTCTTTTTTGTGGATCTCTGGTGAAGAATGTGTTCCTTCAGGACATTACCAAGGCAGAAAAACTGCAGCAGTCAACAGAATCCATGGTGCAATTTCCCAGAAACACAGTGTTTTCTGGTGGGAACTGAGAGAACATATAGGCCTTGGCTAAACAGACCAGCAAAATAGCAAGCTTGACTTTGGTTTTATAGATGCTTTGGAGAGCTGACCTCTTTGTTTGATGGAGAAATCCTCTTGCTCCCCTCTGGTGAGGCTAAAACACACACCTTAATGTCAGAGCTGAAGTCCCTGGGCAAGCCTGTCTAAATTTCAGCGACTAAGTTCCACGTAGGTGAGGAGTGTGCATCCACACTGACTGATGGATGGAATGGTCTCACAGTGTAAACGGTCAGTAAAGGGAAAGTTCACAGTTCAGCTCCACCAGGCAGACTGAAGAGGATGGGGAGGCTTAATTTTCATAAATCACAACTGGAAAGATGAGAAGGTTTAATTTTTTATTTACATGAGAGCTCAGAGTCTAGAGATAACAGAAGACCAAGACACAAATATACTAGGAAGGCCCTCCAAGTCTGGATCTTTCATTCTCTTTATGATGTCCACAAGTTCTTGGATAATCGTCACTTTAAAAGGTGGAAGCTAATTCTTCCCACCTCAAGTATGAGATATACTTAGTGCTTTGCTTCTAACAAATAGAATGTAGTAAAAAGGATATGTGTGATGTCCAAGATTAGAACATAAGGGCCATTGTGGCTACTCTCTCTCTTGGATCTCTCCCTCTCCAATCCCTGTTCTCTCTTGGGCAAGTTGCCAGCCACCATATTGTAAGGACACTCAAGTAGCTCTATGGAGAAGTTCACCGTTCTGAGGAGCTGAGGCCCTGAGCCTACAGCCATGGGGGGGACTCATGGTGGAATTGAGCCTCCAGAGGGCTACAGCCCCAGCTGACATCCTGACTGCAGTCTCCTGAGAGGCCCTGAGCCTGCATCACCAGCTGAGCCACTCCCAAATTTTTGACCCACAGTAATTGACAAATACTAAATGTTGGTTCTTTAAAGTAAGCAAGTCCTACAGTGATTTTTTTTGACACAGCAATAGAATGTTCACTCTTGAAAGTCCTTCTCTTGGAGGGAGAATCGTACTCTTACTGACCATTTACTCCATGCTAGACCCTGCACCAAGTATTGTATGAAATGTTTCTTTTCGTGACAACTCTACCATGTAGGCAAAGTTAGACCTATCTTAGGGTGAGAAAACCAAGTCTAGGTGATGCCAAGAAATGCATCCAAATATCATAGCTCTCCATCTCTGAGCCTGATTGCAAACTCATGACTCTCACCACAAATCTCAAGGGTTCGATTTCTTCGCTTGACGGTTGCACTTGGCTTATTTGCCCATAGGAGAGTACAGACTGGATCTGCCTTGCACGTCACTTCATCTTCAGTGCCCAAATAAGACAGGAGGCATCAACATGCCTGACAGAATGGATTCCTGGCACAGATAACACAGCTGGCACTACATGACCTCCTCCAGCCAAGGGTTTTCCTGCACTCGAAATTAAACCCACATGAGAGCTAGGTTTGTTAGCAAAGGAATAAGTGGGATTCGATACAAACAGAATCCAGTAGCAAGGAGCACTCAAGATGAACGGAAGTAGCTGGTTCAAGAGATGTGCTCTGGTGGGCAGGTGACAGTCAGCACCAGGTCTCCTGCATAAAAGCTCACTGCGATGGTGAGGTGTGCCTGCAAGGAACGGACCCTGGATACCTCCTTTCAGCCACGCTGAGCTAATCCTGGGGATGTAGTGAGGAGCAGGAGGGAAGGAGGGGTGAAACCAAGCGCTGCTCCTCTCTCAGGGGAAGGCTTCCCACCTGTGCCTTCCCACGCCCTGTTACCACTCCCCTGCATTCTCTCTGTCAAGGACTCTTCCTTGCCCTGTCTTCCCCATCAACATTGCATTAAGGTTTTCAGACGCTCTAAGGACAGAGGAGACTATGGTGTCCCTATCCGATTTATAATTCAAATTAAATCCATCTAATAAACTGTAAAGTAAGTATAAAACATCCAACAAAGAGCTCTGATTTTTTTTCATAAGACTCACCTTGATGCATTTTTGAAAATTCTAAGATCTTTTTTTTTCAACAAGTGCTTATAGCACAATGACAGTTAACACATCAATGGGCACTATTTTAAGTCCTCACATATATTAACTCAGTGCATGCTCCTAACAGCTTAGGAAATGGGGGTTACTATTTGCATTTTCAGATGTGGAAACCAAGGCACAGAGAGGTAAAACAACCCGGTGAGTGGCAGAGCCATGACCAGACCCCGGCAGCCCTGCTGTGGGGGGTGTGTTCTTGATCACTGCACTGGGCTCACTGCCCTCCCGCAGCCTCCGTCTCCCCCACCCTCCCTTCCTTTCCAATCAGGATTGGAAACTGAAACACGATTTCACTGGGCTCACTGCCCTCCCCTGGCCTCCCTCTCCCCCACCCTCCTTTCCTTTCCAATTGGGATTGGAAACAGAAACACTATTTAAAATGTGAGAAGTCAGAAGTCTGAATTACTCGGGAGCTCCAGGAGGGCATCCTCTGAGTGTCAGCTGTCCAACAGCAGTGAAGGCACCAGGGCATGCTCGACTGCTTCTTTCTGTCTCCTGGAATCTCCTTCCTCATAAGACATGGGCTCAGCAAACATTGACTAAGGACCTCCTCTGTGCCAGCAACCGTGCTAGGTGCTTCACTGCAACAAGACCCCTGTTCTCCAGATGGTATTGAAGGGTGAAGATAGTGCAACGATCATCACCAGTCATGAGACAGATGTCTCAGGTGACCCCTGTGGGCCTAGAGGACTTACATCTCTAGAGGAAAGAGTGCATGGTTATCCCCCTTTCTTAGGAGCAGTGGGCAAAGGACAGCCCAGAAGCAAACACTAGACACAAAGGGGATGTTTTCTGCACAGGAGCTGAGGGACAACTCTGGTGAAGACTAGTCATCAACACGGGACAGGGAACGGTGGGTTCTGCTGCGCAGAAACCAACTCCTCATGTATTACATCCTAAAAGGAAACACATCTGGTGGAAGTTGCATTTCACCCCAATCATCCAGGGCAGACCACCCAGCTGCCAGCTACAGCAGCCTGATGGACAGATGTTTCTGGCACTCAGAGCTATGGAAGAGAGGTGTGAGAGCACTTGGCAGAGAAGACTGGAGGTACCCCCATGGGAGAGGGGAACACTATGGAAGACTCCTCTAAGGCTCCTTGTCACTGACTCAGGATTGAAAGACTGCCATTGCTTATGGCACCTGATGACCTTGAGTTCGTTTCAGACTCTGAGGTTCTGTTTAAATAAGTGAAATTCTGACTCTATGCCTGGCTAAGGATGCTGAAGATGCATTTTTGGAGGGCAAATCAACTTAGCCAAACACTGAAGGAAGAGTAAAGATTTGGGGCATGGGGATGGCCAAGAGAAGAGGGAGATGGCGAGTGGAGTGTTGCAGGTGGAGGTGTAGGCTGGGGAGCATGGGCCACATTTAGGAAACAGGTGTTCAGGATGAGACAAGGACACATGGACACACGACACCCCCATCACTTGCCCTAACTTGGCACCATTCTAGGGGATTTTCTAAGCAAACCCTTCTGCACACGAGTAGCCACTATCCATGAAAGTGCATAGCCAGAAGCGCAGGAGTCACATCTGCCAGCTCCTTCTCAATCGGCCCCCAAACTATAACTCCGAGACCTTTGCATCCTAGTTCTGAGATTTCACAGGAATGCATCCACCTCTCCCCTTGCCACTGCCACCATCATTCCCTTCCCAGCAGAATTCAAACTGGTCCCCTGCCTACTCCAATCCACTGTCCTCGCAGGAGGCAAGAGGTTTTCCATTCATGTACCTGACCATATCCTTCTCCTGCAGAAACCTTCCTGTCTCTCTTTGCTTGTGAGATCTGAGATGCTGCCAGGATATCCTGGGGGGTGAGAGGGTTGAGTGATGCAACATAGTTGGCAGGAGGCTCTGCAGAGAGTGCTGCTGTGATGTGGAAAACTTGCTTACTCCTATCATGGGTGGGGGATCTCTACTGCTGGCAGTTAGGGAGTTAAGTTAGGAAGGAGAGATAGGGTCCCACCTCCCAGCCTTTTTGGCCCTGCCCGACTTGGGATGCTCAGAGTGAAGTGCACGATTTCCTGTCATTGCACTGTCCTCCTAGGCCTACCCTCCAGCACAGAGTCATCTTCTTCCACCCCAGCCTGCAAGCTTTGGCCTCTCCCAGCCCGCTCTCCACAGCTCCTCGAGAAGTCCTTCATCCTTCATGGCAGGCCCGTCTTCACTGTCACAGCCTCAGCTGAGCTTTCAGTGGCCTCCTGGCTGCACCAGACCCTGACTTATTTGCATTGGTAGCACCGACCCTTTCTTCCTCTCTGCAGCACTTTTCCCAGTTTAATTTCACTGTTATGGATATATTTTTAAATTAATGCCCTTTGGCCAGGCACTTTGGCTTACACCTGTAATCCCAGCACTTTGGAAGGCCAAGGCAGGAAGAGCGCTTGAGCCCAGGAGTTTGAGACCAGCCTGGGCAACCCCGAGTTAAAAAAAAAAAAAAAAAAAGCCTCAGCCAGGTGCGGTGGTTCACGCCTGTAATCCCAACACTTTAGGAGGCCAAGGTGGGCAGATCACAAGTTCAGGAGATTCAGACCATCCTGGCCAACATGGTGAAACCCCATCTCTACTAAAAATACAAAAAGTAGCTGGGCATGGTGGCGTGTGCCTGTCGTCCCAGCTGCTCGGGAGGCTGAGGCAGAAGAATCACTTGAACCAGGAAGTTGGAGGTTGCAGTGAGCCAAGATCGTGCCACCGCACTCACTGCACTCCATCCAGCCTAGCAACAGAGCAAGACTCAGTCTCAAAAAAAAAAAAAAAAAAAAAAAAGGCTACTGGACTCTACACACTGCAAAGGTAGGAATGAGGTTCACCTGGCAAGGCCAGGCCCAGGGTGAGCTGAAGATAGGGCAGGTGATCAGGCATATATTCTGGAACATCCTGGAGGCTCATCCTTGAGTGCCAGGGTCTTGACATGACCATACATGACATATGGCATCAGGGGAAGACAGGGCTTCTGTCACAAGCACCCTTGGAACTTCTCTCTCCGTAGCTCAGACTTGGAGGAAGAGGCTGCTCTTGTGCCTGGGTGGGGGGCCCACAGCTCTCTGGAATCTAAGAATAGGGCAGAGCAGACGGGCACCCAGTCATTAACAAAGGTAGCATCTTAGCGCCGGCTCATGGTAAAGCAAGGGAAAACAATCTAAATCACAGGCCAATTTGCCATGCATTAAAAAGTGTGATGCAGCTGGGAGCAGTGGCTCACACCTGTAATCCCAGCACTTTGGGAGGCCAAGGCAGGCGTATCACATGGTCAAGAGATTGAGACCAGTCTGGCCAACATGGTGAAACCCCGTCTCTACTAAAAATGCACAAATTAGCTGGGCATGGTGGCGTGCGCCTGTAGTCCCAGCTACTTGGGAGGCTGAGGCAGGAGAATTGCTTGAACCCGGGAGGCGGAAGTTGCAGTGAGCCGAGATTGTGCCACTCCAATTCAGCCTGGTGACAGAGCGAGACTCTGTCTCAAAAAAAAAAAAAAAGAAGAAGAAGAAGAAGAAGAAGAAAAAAGAAGTTTGATGCAGGCCATAGAAGTGAAAGATGCAGGCATAGGATGGAGGCATGGCCCCAGTCTCAGGCTGGAGACAGTGAAGGCTTGATAATCTAACCTGTACCATTGTTCAGTGCCAGGGCCATTTCAAAGGCCAATACGCTCTCCTTTTACATTGTCACTTAAGCTGTAATTTGGGGACATATTCTTTTTGTTTGAACTTTCAAAAGGAAAAATAACATAAATTAGGATATACATTTTAGAAGCTCTGAACTTCCTTCAGGGTTGATAAGGGCTTTACATGAGTGTGTGAGGAAGGCATTGCTGTTTTCAAGAGGAGAAAACTAAAGCTTAAGGAATTTAAGAGACCTCCCAGCTGCGGAGCTGGTAGTTGGCAGGACAAGGACTCACCCCTCCAGGGCATCCGGGACAGAGCATGTGTGTGCACAGCAGGGTCAGCTGCCACCCTGCGCTGACACTGAGGAGCCTGAAGTCCAGAGGACACCAGAGGAGGCAGAGTTACTGACACTTCTCACCCGGTGGTTCTCTGTGGGGAGCTGGAGGGTGGGGTTACTATCCTGGGAATTGGAGGATTTTTAGCCACATTCCTGGTCTCTATTCATTAGATGCTTTCACCTGCAATTGTGACAACCAAAAATGTTTCCCGACATTGCCTAAGTCCCCTGACAGAGGGGAAGAAAATGTATGCAACAATCCTACCTCATTGCAGGAGACGAAAGAGATGTAAGTAGAAACAAACATCTAGGGTTTTCTACAAAATGTTCCCTGCTTATGCTCCTTGATATAGCTGTTTTGAGCTTATGATGGTGCAAATTTTAACTCAAAATTTGAGCTTTCCACAACTTACTGAATATTGAAGTGAAGAAACATGACTTTGGGTAGAGAGAGCTATAAAAAGGAAACATTATTTTTCTATATCTAGAACAAATTTCCTAGGGAGTCCTCCATGCTTTGAGGAATTCAGCTTAACAAACTCTTCCTTGGGGCTTCTTCCCATAAGATGTCCATACAGAAGTACTCACGTGCATTTTTTATGAATCCTGCCTGCAGATGGTTATGAGTTTAATGTCCATCTCTTCTGGAAAATAAAAAGTTCATAAAGGCAAGAACAGGTCTGCCTGATTCATCTTTATATACCCTGGGTCTAACCTGGATCCTTGCATTTGTTAGTGTCTCTATAAACATTGTTGAATACATTTGTGTGTATTAATTCTTACAAAATCTTTCAAAAATTATCAGGGTAATGTACAACTATTATGTATCCATAATAATTAAAAATAAAAAGTTTTGAAAAAATAAAAAATTGAAATCAGATGCAGTGGTTCATGCCTGTAATCCCAGCATTTGGGGAGGCCAAGGCAGGCAGATTACTAGAGGTCAGGAATTTGAGACCAGCCTGGCCAACATGGTGAAACCCCATCTCTACTAAAAATTATAAAAATTAGCAAGGCATGGTGGCACACACCTGTGGTCCCAGCTACTTGGGAGGCTGAGGCAGGAGGATCGGTTGAACCCAGGGGACAGAGGTTAGAGTGAGCCAAAATTGCACCACTGTACTCTAGTATAGGCAACAGAGCAAGACTCCATTTCAAAAAAAAATAATAATTTTAAAAAATTAAAAATTGAATGTCTTTATTACCCAGGGCAAGAGATAAGATGTCTGGGAAAGGATGCATCTCTTGTTCTGTAAGTATCAGCCACAAACTCCAGTCATCCTGGTAATATCAGGTTGGATGTCTAAAGCTACAGGAAAAAGACTAGAACTTTCAGAACCAACACAATAACTTAACAGAAAACCTGAAAGAAACCACACATGCTTTGAAAGAAGCGGTGGGCAGCAGCCTACAGTGTGAACCAGGTGAAAAAATAACACAGTGCTCAGAAAGGAGAAATCTTTTGCCCAACCTCAGCTATCGCCATCACCTGCTCACCCTGGCTCACCAGGAGATCTGGAGTCTGTCTAGGTGCCCAGTACTTTAGGACTACAGCTGGAATTTGAGAAAGCTAACACATAAAAATAGATTTCTATTTTTAACGAAGAAAGTCTCACAAAGTCAATGCCACTCCCCTCCCACCACATTAGAACTGGTGCTGGTCCCCACTGCTGGGAAACTAGAGGACAGTTCTCATCACTGGATCCCTTGGAGACATTTCCAGCACCAGCCTGGAGGGGGCAGCCCCATTGGGTGGCTAGACCCAGGGACAACAGGATTCACAGAGGTATGGCCCTCAGGGACTGCTACTTCCAGGGGTAGAGGGAGTGAAGGACATTAAGGGAGCACTCCCTGGGACAAAAGTAACCAGACTGCAGGCCTTGGGTCCCTGAACTTTCTGCCAGTGGGAAGTTTCTCTCAGCAGAGGCACAGGTGCAGTGCTGAGCTCAGTGGGGAAAGTCTGCAGCTCTACAACAGTCAGGCAGGCCCGGTGCTCATGAAGGGTCTTGTATAAGGGGCTTCTTCTCCCTTTTGCCCACCACTGCAGACACAGCTGGGGCTTCTCTCATGGGAGCTCTGTATGGGCGTGTTCATTGACAGCCCTTCTGAACAGCTTCAGGGTGACTGTCTTCACAGGAGGGGTGTCCTCCTGGCTCAGGCTTCTATGAGAGATGGAGTCATAATCCATCTCTACATGGAACATCAGCATTCCTGCAGATGAAAAGAGGTGCTTGTCTGACCTGAATAGCTGGAACGCTGGGTCAGGAGTGACTGGGATGTGGATAACTTTCCTGCTGGCCTGGAAGGAGCTGTGGTGGCACGCTCTCTTCGCCCTGAAAACACCCCGGTACATTTTACTAAGAGGTTACACAGCTGCTTTGTCAAGGCTAGGACCTCTGCTCACCATTGGGCTACTGCATTTATCCACCTGCTTTAGCCACAGCCAGTTTTACCCATGGACACCTCTCACTGATCTAAAGTCTGAACTGTTCAACCCAGTGATTAAAACACTGGGACCAAAAAAAAAAAAAAAATTTAAGTGCATACTACTGGGGAACAAGATGTTTCATGAGCCATCTTCCCTTCCAGCCCACAGGAGACAGTGAACCTCCTCACATACCCAGCACATTGTTACTACAACCAGCATCTGAGAAGCAATTGCACAAAGATTCTCTATAACCAAGGAACGCTTACAGAGCCTTCACCACTGAAAACACCCAGATCCAAAGCTAGGTGACAATAAACTAAACATTAAAGTCACATCCCCTAGGGGAAAAATAAGAAATTAATTTTTGAAAAGCCAGTCAAATAAAAAATAGATATTCAAAATTATTAGAAGAAATAATCCACCGAAATGAGAAGGAATGAGAAAAATAATTCTGGCAATATTAAAAAAAAAAACAAAAAAACCAGCGTTCTATAACACCCCCAAAAGATCACACTAATTCTCCAGCAGTGGATCCAAACAAGATGAAATCTGTGAAATATCAGATAAAGAATTCAAAATGTTGATTTTTAAGTTACTCAAGGAGATACAAGAGAAAAGTGAAAACAAATATAAAGAAATTTTTAAAAAATAATTCAGGTTATACATGAAAATTTTTCTGAGACAGATATTTTAAAGAGAAACCAATCAGAATCTCCAGAAATGAAAGACAGATTTAGGAAACTACAAAATGCAGTGGAAAGTTTTAACAATAGACTAGACCAAGTAGAGGAAAGAAGTTTTGAGCTGGAAGCAAGGCTTTCAAATTAGCCTAATCAGACAAAATTTAAAAAGAATGAAAAGAAATGAACAAAGTCTCCAAGAAATGTCGGATTGTGGATGGGCGCGGTGGCTCACGCCTGTAATCCCAGCACTTTGGGAGGCTGAGGTGGGCAGATCACAAAGTCAAGAGATTGAGACCATCTTGGCCAACATGATGAAATCTCGTCTCTACTAAAATACAAAAATTACCTGGGCGTGGTGGCACTTGATTGTAGAACCAGCTGCTCGGGAGGCGGAGGAAAGGGGAGGCGCTTGAACCCAGGGACATGGAGGTTGTAGTAAGCCGAGATCGTGCCAAAACTAAGAGTCACAGGTTTTCATGAAGAAGAAAAAGCAAAAAGTTTGGAAAACATATTTGAATGAATAATTTGAATAATTGAGGAAAACTTCCCTAGCCTTGCTAGAGATTTAGACATTCAAATACCAGCAGTTCAAAGAACTCCTGAGAGATTTACTGCAAATAGAATATTACCCAAGCATGTAGTCATCAGGCCATCTAAAGTCAACATGAAGGAAAGAATTCTAAGAGCACTGAAAAAAAAAGCGTTAGGTCACCTATAAAGGAAAACCTACCAGACTAACAGAAGACTTCTCATCAGAAACCTTACAAGCCATAAGGGATTGGGGTCCTATCTCTAATCTCAAACAGAAGAATTGTCATTCAAGAATTTTGTATCCAGGAAAACTGTGTTTCATAAATGAAGGAGAAATAGTCTTTCTCTAACAAGCAAATGCTGAGGGATTTTTGTCAATACGAGACCAAACCTATACAAAATGCTAAAAGGAGTACTACATTTTGTAACAAAATGTTGATATGCAGCAGAGTAGAAACTCCTGAAAGCATAAAATTCACAAGGTTTATAAAACAATAAGACAATGAAGAAAACAAAGTTACTAGGTAACGATCAACACTATGACTAAAACAGTTCCTCACATCTCAATATTAATGCCGAATGCAAATAATCTAAATGCTCCACTTAAAAGATACAGATTGGTGGAATGGATAAAAAAATCACACACCAAATATCTATTGTCTTCAGGAGGCAGACCTAACACATAAGGATTCTTATAGACTCAAGGTAAATGGGTGACATAAGACATTTCATGCAAATTGAAATCAAAAGTGAAAAGGAGTAGCTATTCTTATATCAGATAAAGCAGACTTTAAAGCAATAACAGTGAAAAAAGAAAAAGAAGGTCATTATATAATGACAAAAGGATCAATCCAACAATAAGATACATATGCTGCTAACTCTGGAGCTCCCAAACTCATAAAACAATTACTACCAGACCTAAGAAAAGAGATAGACAGCAACACAATAATGGCGGGGGCTGGGGGGCCTTCAACAATCCACTGACAGCACTAGACAGATCATTGAGGCAGAAAATCAACAAAGAAACACTGAACTTAAACTGCACTCTAGAACAAATGAACCTAACAGGTGTAGACAGAACATTCTGCCCAAGAACCACAGATTATATATTCTTCTCATCAACACATGGAAAATTCTTCAAGATAGACCATATGAGAGTCTCAATACATTTTTAAAAGTGAAATCATATCAAGTATCTTCTCAGACCATAAAGGAATAAAACTAGAAATCAATTCTAGGAACCCTCTAAACTGTAGAAATATATGGAAATCAAGCAATATGCTCCCAAATGATTTTTGGGTTAAGAATGAAATCAAGACAGAAGTTAAAAAAAAATTTTGAAATGAAAACAGTGACACAAGATATCAAAACCTCTGGTATACAACAAACACAGTGCTATGAGGAAAGTTCATAGTGCTAAACGTCTGCATCAAAAAGTCTGAAAACTCACAGATTGACAAACTAAGATCACACCTCAAGGAAGTAGAGAAACAAGAACAAATCAAACCCAAAGCTAGCAGAAGAAATAACAAAGATCAGAGCAGAACTAAATGAAATTGAAACAAAAATCAATGCAAAAGATCGATGAAACAAAAAGTTGGTTTTTGAAAAGATGAACAAAATTAATAGACCACTACCTAGATTAACTAAGAAAAGGAGAAAGAAGATTCAAATAAGTTTAACTAGAAATTAAAATGGTGACATTACAACTGACACCACAGAAATACTAAAGATCATTCAAGACTTTTATGAACACAGCTATGTACACAAACTAGAAAATCTAGATGAAATGGATAAATTCCTGGAAACATACAATGCCCTTAGCTTGAATCAGAGAAAAAGAAATAGAAATCCTGAATAGACCAATAACAAGAAGTGAGATTGAATCAGTAATAATAACAATAATAATAATAATGATAAAACTACCAACACAACTACCTACCCAAGGCCAGACAGATTCACAGCTAATTTCTAGCAGGCATTCAAATAATTGGTACCAATTCTACTGAAACTATTCCAAAAAGTTAAGGAGGGAATCCTCTGTAACTCATTCTACCCAGCCAGTATCACTCTGATACCAAAGCCAGGAAAGGACATAACAAAACAAAAAAAGAAAACTACAGACCAATATCCCTGATGAATATAGATGGAAAAATCCTGAACAAAATATTAGCAAACCAAATCCATCAGCATATCAAAAAAATTATTTCACCATAATGAAGTGGATTTTATCCCAGAGATGCAGGAATGGTTCAACATAGGAAAGTCAATAAATGTGATTCATCACGAAAACAGAATGAAAAACTAAACCATGTGATAATTTCAATAAAGGCAGAAAAAGCATTCAACTCAGTCCAGCATCCCTTTATGATAAAAACCCTCAACAAACTAGGCATAGGCAGCACATACCTCTAAATAATAAAAGCTATATATGACAGATCCACAACTAACATACTGGATGGACAAAAGTTGAAAGCATTCCTCCTAAGAACTGGAATGAGACAAGGATGCCCAGTTTCACCACTCCTGTTCAACATTTTACTGGTAGTCCTAGCCACAGCAATCAGGCAAGAGAAAAAAAAAAGTAAAGGACATCCAAGTTGGAAAAGACGAAGTCAAGCTATCTCTCTTCGCCAATAATATGATCTTATACCTAGAAAGCCCTAAAGACTACTCCAAAAGACTTACAAATCTGATAAATGAATTCAGTAAAGTCTCAGGTTACCAAATCAATGTACACAAATTAGTAGCACTGCTATACACCAACAATGTCCAAACTGAGAAACAAATCAAGAACTCAATCCCTTTAAAAACAGCTATATAAATAAAATAAAACACCTAAGAATATGCTTAACCAAGGAGGCATTAATACAAGATTTCTACCAGGAGAATACAAAATACTGCTGAAAGAAATCATAGGTGACACAAACAAATGGAAGTACATCCCATACCTATGGATTGAAAGAATCAATATTGTGAACATGACTATAGTGCCCAGAGAAATTTACAGATTCATTGCAACTCCTATCAAAACACCAACATCATTTTCCACAGAATTAGAAAAAACAATTCTGAAATTCATACAGAACCAAGAAAGAGCCTGAATAGCCAAGGCAATCCTAAACAAAAAGAACAAACCTGGAGGCATCACATTAACTGACTTCAAACTGTACTAAAAGGTTATCATAACCAAAACAGCATAGTACTGGCATAAAAGTAGATACATAGACCAATGGAACAGAATAGAGAACCCAGAAATAAAGCCAAATACTAATGGATCTTTGACAAAGCATACAAAAATATAAATTTGGGGAAAGGACACCCTGTTTAATAAATGGTGCCAGGAATATTGGATAGTTACACGCAGAAGAATGAAACTAGATCCCTATCTCTCACCATACACAAAAATTAAGGAGAATTAAAGACTTAAATCTAAGATCTGAAGCCATAAAAATTCTAGAAGAAAACCTAGGAAAAATTATTCTAAACATTGACCAAGGCAAAGAATTTATGACTAAAACCCTAAAAGCAAATGCCACAAAAGCAAAAATAAATAAGTGGGACCTAAATAAACTAAAATGCTTCTTTACAGCAAAAGAAAGGGTCATCAGAGCAAAGAGATAACCTACACAGTGAGAAAAAATATTTGCAAATTATTCATCCAAGAAAGGACTAATATCCAGAATCTACAAGGAACTCAAACAAATCAGCAAGAAAAAGATAAACAACCCCATTAAAAAGTAGACAACATAAATAGACATTTCTTAAAAGAAGATATACAAATGGCCAAGAAACATATGAACAAATGCTCGACATCACTAATCATCAGGGAAATGCAAATGAAAACCTCAATGAGATACCACCTTTCCCCAGCCAGAATAGCCATTATTAAAAAGTCACTAAACAATAGATATTCTCATGAAAGCGGTAAAAAGGGAAGGCTTAGACACTGTGGGTGGGAATGTTAGTACAGTCCCTATGGAAAACAGGATGGAGACGTCAGGAAGAACTCAAAGAAGGTTTACTTCCCTCATATTGATTTATTGTTTCCCTCATATTGACAACAAAATTAACACATACTAGCGCTATAGATCCCTACGAAGTAGAAACTGTGTGGACTCTCTTGCCCACTATAATCCTAATTGTAAGTGCCCTCCCAACCCTACGTATCCTGTATGTAACAGATGAAATTAACAACCCGTCTCTCACTTTCAAAACAATTGGCCACCAATGATACTGAAGCTATGAATATACAGATTATGAAGACCTAGGCTTCAATTCTTATATAGCCCCTACAACAGACCTAAGACCAGAAGAACTACGACTCCTCAAAGTTGATAACTGAGCAGCTCTTTCAACAGAAATCCCTATTCGCATATTAGTGTCGTTAGAAGATGTTCTACACTCATGGACTGTCCCATCACTGGGCCTCAACACAGATGCAGTCCCCGGGCGCTTAAATCAAACTACCCTCACTGCCACACAGCCAGGCTTTTACTATGGCCAATGCTCAGAAATTTGATTCAGCAATCCCACTACTGGTTGTCTACTCAAAGGAAAAGTTACCATACCAAAAAGACACCAGTGTGTGAATGTTTATCACAGCACAATTCACAATTGCAAAGATGTGGAACCAACTGAAGTGCCCATCAACTGATGAGCTGATAAAGAAAATGTTATACACACACCATGCAATACTACTCAGCCGTAAAAAGGAACAAAATAATGTGCAGCAATTTGGATGGAACTGGAGGCTGTTATTTTAAGTGAAGTAACTCAGGGATCAAACACCAAAAACCACATATTCTCCCTTATAAGTGAGAACTAAGCTATGAGTATGCAAAGGCATACAGAGTGGTATAACGCACACTTTAGAATCAGAAAGGGGGAGGTGGAGTGAGGGATTAAAAACTGCCTGTCGGCCGGGCGGATTGGCTCACGCCTGTAATCCCAGCACTTTGGGAGGCTGAGGCGGGCAGATCATGAGGTCAGGAGTTTGAGACCAGCCTGACCAACATGGTAAAACTCCATCTCTACTAAAAATACAAAAATTAGCTGGGCATGGTGGCATGTGCCTGTAATCCCAGCTACTCGGGAGGCTGAGGCAGGAGAATCGCTTGAACCTGAGAGGCGGAGGTTGCAGTGAGCCAAGATCACACCACTGCACTCCAGCCTGGGCAACATAGCAAGACTCCATCTCATAAAAACAAAAACAGAAACAAAACAAAAACAAAAAACCTGCCTGTTGGGTACTATGTACACTACTTGGGTGACAGGTGCACTAAAATCCCAGACTTCACAATATACAGTTCATCTGTGTAGCAAAAAATCACTTGTTCCCGTAAAGCCACTGAAATAAAAATAATTAAATAAAACAAAATAAAGAAAAGCAAAAATATAAATAAATAAAAAAATCATCAGAATAACAATTATAGATATCTAGGTATCTATACTGTAGAGACACTATAAAGTGAGTATTTACAGAGAAAGTGGTGTGAGACCTCAGCGACGTAAAACTTGTGTAAATTTAGCTCTAACTTAACGGCCATGTCATTGATTTTTGTGACTCTGCATCTCTTCTATTTTAGAAATAATAGTCATCAGCTTCTGTAATCAAAAGTTTCCCTGTAAATTTAATGATTTGGGGAGTATTGGTTGTTTTTGAAATAACACCTGCAGAACAATCATTAGAACCTTGATTAATTCTGTCTGACACACAGGAAAAAAATGAAATACATCTTTTAAAAAGCTGCAGGGTTTTTAGTGTGAATAATCTGCTGAATATTCTAAGAAGGGATTATGCTTCTAAATATTTAACAGTACAAATATTAGAGAAGATTGTGTGTGTGCATGTGTACTTGTGTGGGCATGTGCCTTCAAATATGTGTGTTCATGTGTATGTGTGTATTCTGTGTATGTGCATGTTTGTTTTTATACATGTGTGTATGTTTACAGAAAAAGTAGGTAACTAAACTATTGCAGAGAAAATAAAAAAACTTGGCATTTTGCAAAAGATGATGAACCTTACATTTGTCTATGTGGGCTCCAGAGTCACCATCTGGAGTAACTTACCCAAATCCTGTTTTCAAACCTTTGCGAAGGAAAGAATATATAATAGTTAAAATAAACAATAGAAAGCCCTTGATAAGCATGGGTACACCCATTAAATACCCTGGTTGCAGCTTAACTCTTCCAGGCTACCTAGAACTCTACAACTATAAGTAAGATGCTCAAAGGCAGGACCACCCACTGCACAGGGTGCCCCAAATCACAGGCTTCCTAGAGGAGGGAGCATTTCAGCTGAGACCTGGAGACTGGCAGGAGGAAGACAGGGAAGTGGCCTCCCTCTCCATGATGCTGTCAGAGCACTAACCCTCTCTCTGCAACACTTAGGCCCATTTCGTGGTGGTGAAGAGTACGGCTCATGTCCAGAAACAGATACACATGGAAACAACCTGATCCATGGAAAAAGTAATCCTGTGGTACAATGGGGTTAGTCCTTCTTCTAAATTAATGTGCTGGGTCAATAGAATTTCTACGTGGGCAAAAACTGGACCTGCACTCTTCCCTCAGATACGCAAGGCTCCATTCAAGTCTACTGTAGATCTAACTGTGAAAGGGGAAAATCACAAAACTCATAGAGGAAAATATAACAGAATGTCCTGCTGACATTGAGTTCATCAGTGATTTTCTAAATGGAGCACCAAGAGCACCAACGGTAAACAAACACTGACTGATACAATGAAAAGGCAGACAATGCAACAGGAAGGCTTGACTCAGTGCCTTCTGGAGTTCCAAATGACCAGTAAACATGGGAGGGAGCTTCCCTTCATTTTACCTCCAGAAAATGCAAACTGTAACCATGCAATACCACCGTACACCCATCTGATGAGCTGAAGTGAAAAAGATTGACAATTCCAAGTATTGCTGAGGGTGTGGATCTATGGAAACTCTCATACACTGTGGGCTGAAATGCAAATTGGAACAGCCCTGTGGAAAACTAACAGTATTTTCCAAAAGGACCTACACATACCCAGTGACCAAGTGAGTCCACACCTGGGTATATTCCCAGTGGAAATGCAGGGCTGCATTTACCAAAATCTATAGAAAAAGTGCCTCATGGCAGCACTGTGTGAAAGAGCCCCAAACTGGAGACAACCCCAAGATCCATCACACACTTCAGTGCTAGAGAGTACTGCAAATGCTCAATTTCCCTGTGCAATAAGCTGCTGGACTCGCACAACGATGGTGAGCAAAAGAAGGCAGACACAAAACCATGTGTGCTTTACTAAGTGTGGATTTTATTTATGCACATTTACTAACAGGCAGAGCTGATCTATGGTTTAGAAGGAAAAGAAAAGAGGGTGCTATGGGCTGAGTAGTGTACCCTCCAAATTCATGTGTCAAAGTCCTACCTCCCAAGGTGGATGGTATTTGGCGATGGGGCTGTTGGGAGGTAAATAGGTTGAGATAAGGCCATGAAGGTGAGGTCCTTGTGATGGGATTAGCATCCTTATAAGAAAATATCAGAGAGTGCCCATTCTCTCTCTCTCTCTCCTTTTTCCTGCCATGTGTGGATGCAGAGAGGAGATGGCCATCTTCAAGACAGGAAGAAGGCCTTCACCAGAATCCAGCCCTCTGGCACCTTGATAGTGGCCTTCCAGCCTCCAGCACTGTGAGAAATGAACTTCTGTGGTTTAACTTGCTCAGCCTGTGACATTTTGTTGAAGAGCCGGAACAGACTCATACAGAGGGTTCCTCTGAGCAGGAGGTAAAGCCTGGGACTCGAGGGGTCATTCTGGGGTAAGTTTTTTTCTTGATTCGAGGTGGTTCCATGGCTGTCTTCAGGGTGAAAATTCACTGAGCTGTGCACTTAGGCTCCATGTGCCCTTGTGCATGTATGCTGTGTTTCAGTCCACAGTTCACATGCACACGTACATGGGCACACACGTGTCACCACTTACTGGCTACAAGACATTAGGCAAGTTGATAAAGCTCTTTTCCAGTTGCTTCTCCAGTAAAGGATAGGTGTCCCTCCCTCAGAGGTTGCTAATGAGGATAATAGAATTCATGCGTGTAGAGCTCTAAACCGCCTGGCACAGAGTAACCACACAGCCTCTGTGAGCTGCTGCTGGTGTTACAGCTGCAGCCTCTCTACAAGCAGATATGTATAGAGTATACATATGTATACATATTACGTACATGCACACATGTACACAGTGTATTCTCCCCACACCCATCTCTCTCATGCACCTATTTTTGGTCTATTTTGTTCACTGCAATAATACCAAACTGGAAGAAAAAAGCCAATCAGTATGATGTCTCAGAGACATCCTTTAACAGAAGAGGCCCACGCCATTTCCCAGGTGCCAGGAATTTCATCAACAAAGTGAATGGGGAAGTTGTGCCACGGGGGCCAGTGGGCTTCTGAACTCAGCTTCGACCCAAACTCCAAGGAACCTGAGACACATAAGTAAGGTCAAGAGGGAATAAGATTCTGGCCATCTGAGGGGGTTGTGGAGCTACGCAGAGATTCATCTTAATTTAACCAAATTCAGTTTCAATCAGAACACAATTTCTTTATCCATTTCAGACAATTTTTAAAAAGAAGCATATTTTTAAAATCACCAGATGAAGGCTTCCTGGAACAAGTATATGATCCACTCTGACCTTAGGCACAATGAACAGATTTTGGCAATAATCAGGGAAATTCACCACAACAATAACGTCCAGCCATATTAGATGTCACAGGTTTAGTACACCTGGAATGCTTGTGCGTATCTGACTGGAACAACAGGTGTGATGTTCATTCCCTGTCTCAGCGCTAAGATGATTACTCTCTTGTCAGGACAGGTTCCCTGCAGCCCAGGCCTCTTATACTTGACCAATGCATGCTTTGTTCTTCTGTCAAATGAGCTGATTTTCTACAAAATCGAATGTGGTGAATTAGGCCATCTCCCTGAGATTTAAAACATGCAGTGCAGTGACTCTGCTCTCTCTGTCTCCACCTGATTCATGTTGTTGCTAACTCATGGCTTCCATGCTCTGAAGAACACCTTTTCCCGGGGGCAAGGGTCCCATTTGGGAACCTCCAGCTGCGTCCTGTAGCTCTGCCAACCTCAAAAAGCCTCCCATTGTGTGCTCCAGCATCCAGAGGACCTTGGGTGACTCAGCATCATTGACTGATGTCCTATCACATCCAGACTGGGATTGCATTGATGTTTGGCTCCAGGTTGTCTCTTACGAGCTATGGAGATTTACTCCACAAGATGCTTATGGATCAACTAGTGTGAAGCACAACTCTCAGCGTGCAGTCCGCACACGGGGGAGCCCTCCAGCTGAACAATACTGGAGCCTCCAGAGTGTGGAAAACAACAGCGTTTATGAACACTTGTTGAGTGTTAACTGTCTGCGGAGAGTTTGGTTTCCCCAGAAAATGGGCTTTCTGACTTGAGAGTTCTGAAAGTGCATTCCCAAAGACAGGGTGGGGAGCTATTTATCCTTTCTTCTTTCACACAAGCCCTTCTGCACTGACCCAAGGAATCGACACTAATCTACTCCTCAGAGCAATTCACTGACACATCTAATTCTGCACAGAAAGAAACAGAGTAGAATGGGCCTTCCCTTCTCAAGGAGCGACAGCACTCAGAGGCTGAGAACATGGTGTGTGGCCTCCCACTCCGTCATTTGCACACACAGCGGGCAGCTAGCTGTTGCTGCCACTTTCTTCCCGTCCCCCCCGCTTCTGGAATCTGCACCTGAGCTCATATCGACTTTAGGCTCCTTAGACTTTCAGTCTAAACATCTGATAAAACGAAAAACATTCATTCATGACCACTTCCAAACAGCAGGATGCTGACCTTTTCATGCTACACATATGCACGGGGCACTTGCCATAGGCACTGCCTGGGCACTGGGGAACACTGGGGATATGGTGGTGACAAGGGAGTCCTTGTTTTCAGGGGGATCTGAGGCTTTCGAAGAAAACAGATGGCTGTCATCGTCATCATCATCATCATCACCATGGTAGTAGAAATAACGGTGGTTGGCAATTACTGAGTGCCGTCTGAGCATCAACTTATTGAAATAAATAAACCATAAGTGATGCTATGGTAGAAGGCACACAGGCTTCTAGAAGAGCTAAAGGAGGAGCACTTAACTCTGAAGAGTGGACAAGCAGAGGAGGCTTCCCAGAGGAGGTGGTGCCTGTACTAACCCTTGAGAGACAGGTAGCAGTGGCACTGCCCAAGGGAATGGCTTGGTTCTTAGGTCCAGAGAAGAGGACCTGGGCCCTCATGGGTGTGAGCAGGCCCATGCTTGCATGGGAAGTATGGAGACTGGTGAGAGAGGAAGCCAAGCTCTGAGCAAGCAGGCAGAGGCCCAGTCAGGGAGGCCTCATTTTGCCACATGAAACAGCCGAGGGACAACAGACTGGCCTTGGGGAGATTTGATGGCAGGAAGGACACTTTGAGGCATGTCACTCTGGCTGCTATGGGGATGAGTGATGGGAAGGCTCAAGGGCTCAGGGCTGGGTCAGGGAGCCATGTTGCCATGATTGACACTGTGTAATAATATTTAACTTAAATTACCTAGCTCTCTCTCTCTCTCTCTCTTTTTTTTTTTTTTTTTCCCAAGACAGAGTCTTGCTCTGTCACCCAGGCTGGAGTGCAGTGGTACGATCTTGGCTCACTGCAACCTCCACCTCCCTGGTTCAAGCAATTCTCTGCTCTGCCTCAGCCTCCCGAGTAGCTGGGATTACAGGCACCTGCCACCATGCCCAGCTAATTTTTATATTTTTTAGAGACGGGGTTTCACCATCTTGGCCAGGCTGGTCTTAAACTCTTGAACTCATGATCCACTCACCTTGGCCTCTCAAAGTGCTGGGATTACAGGTGTGAGCCACTGCGCTCAGCCAGCTCTTTATTTTTTCAAAATAGTCATCATTTATTTATAAACAACTGGGTTTTTTCCCTCATTTTTTTAACCTAGAAAATGCTTCAATATTCATTTAAAATCCATGCATCTGGGACCTCTAGTTGCTGATCAGCCAGGACCCTGCTGTAGTGCTGCAGGGAGAGGCCACGAGGGCCTGACTCAGTGTAACAGCTGGGGGTGAAGACACAGCACAGATTAAGGAATGCAGTCAACTAGACGTGGTGTTGATACCTGGGTCATTGAAGATACAAGGTGTGTCTGTATCACAGGACACTATGCAGCCATAGAAAGGAACAACCTGTGAATACACACAATTTGGATGGATCTCAAGAGCACTGTGCTGAGTGGGGGGAAAAAGGCGTCTCAACAGGTCACTTACTAGATGATTCAGTTTCTGTAACAGTCTCAAAATGACCACACTGATATACGCAGTAGACATGAGGCAGAAGCCAGAAAGGGCTGGATGGCTTGGGTAACTAGATGCTGGCAGAGCAGCTCATGAAAAGGGAGCAGTAGGCTGGAGGATGCACCAGTTACCTCCTGCTGCATAACAAACTACCCCAACACTGAGTGACCCCGAAATGACATTTATTATCTCAGCTTCTGTGGTCCAGGCATCTGAACACCATTTAGCTGGGGGTCTTGACTCAGGGTCTTTCATGACAATGCAGCTAAGTTGTCAGCCAGGGCTGTGGTCATTTCAGAGTCTATTGGTGGGTCTCAGGAAATTCACCTCCAAGATCGCTCACATCAGTTTCTCACCATCTGGGCACCTCCATAAATTTATTTATTCAAAATAATGTCCTGAATGTCCTCAAGACTGGTTGTGAGAGACAGGCAGAGACGAAAACAGAGAGACAGAGGGAGCTGGAGAGAGCAACAGACAGCGAATAAGAAGAAAGCCCAGGTCATTCTGTAACCTCATCTTAGAAGTGGCATCTCATTGCTTTTGCCTTTTTTTTTTTTTTTTTTTTTTTTTGGCTAGAAGCAAAGGAAAATCTTCTGCGTGCAGAACCGAGTACCATTGGAGATTTTAAGAAGTGACCTCTGCCTGGGAGAAACAACAATAATTTTTGAAGTAGCTTTCTCTTCCCTCCCTTCTCCTCTGCCACTTAGCCTGTCTCCCTCCCACTTCTCCAGTCCAAACCTGTATGTACGGAACTCTTCCCAGAGTCAGCATGAAGTAGCAGCTGCTAACTGATTAGTCCGAATCAGCTACTCCTGAAAAAAACAGGGTCAGCATTCCCACCCGCAGTGCCAGATACAGCGACTATGGCTGTGGCGTGCGTGACGGTGCACACTCCCACCTCCACTTTGCCTTCCAAAGGCTCCCATATGATCACAATCGGAAAGAAAGGCTGAACTGGAAAATGGCAGACTGCCCCAGGGAAGAAGTTAAGGTAAAACATGGAGATTGGACTAGGGGCAGGAGGGGAGTAAATCAAAACAGTTAAACACTTGAAATGCCAGGCCAGCCACCCAAGAACCATTGTGGACCAGTCTTCCCCTAGTGGAAAGGGTGCCTCAGAACTAGAAGGGAACAATGATCTAGGCACATCAGGGGCTTTGGCTCATTTGTAAGCATATGGCAGCAGGGAGTCTAAAACGCTATTAGGCCAGGTGCGGTGGCTCATGACTGTAATCCCAGCACTTTGGGAAGATTACATTGAGATGGACCACTCGCAGATGTGGGCTTCTATGCAGGATGGGAGAGCCACACCTGGTGTGGGGCTATGGGGAGGGCTCTTTTTTGTTTTGTTTTGTTTTGTTTTTGAGATGGAGTCTCTCTTTGTTGCCCAGGCTAGAATGCAATGGCGCAAACTCAGCTCACTGCAACCCCTGCTTCCCGGGTTCAACTGATTCTCCTGCCTCAGACTCTTGAGTAGCTGCGATTACAGGTGCCCACCACCACGCCTGGCTAATTTTTGTATTTTTAGTAGAGACAGGGTTTCACTATGATGGCCCGGCTGGTCTTGAACTCCTGACCTCAGGTGATCCGCCCACCTCAGGCTCCCAAAGTGCTGGGATTACAGGCATGAGCCACTGTGGCCAGCCAGGGAGCGCTACTTTAAATGACCTTAAAACAAAGTCTGGGCTTCAATGTATCCTGAGAGTGGCTCTCTGGAACCAAGGCTGTGTAAATGGGACATCTCCCCACTCTTCATGACCTCTGGCCAGACTCCAGCAAAGAAACAGTGACCAATCTTCCTGGGTTCTAAGAGGTCAATCAAGATTTTCAAATGGGTAAAAACAACAAAAAAATCGACGTGGCTGCAGAATCTTCCCCCAGTTTGTGTGTCGATGGGTACACAAGAGGGTGATAATGTCTCTTTTTCCCAAGCTACATCATTAGCAGAAATACTTCTTAAATTTTATCTTTTAACTTAAATAGTTATTTCATGGCCATCAAAAGCTTCTCAAGCTCTTCGTAGAGATGGATTTTGTCTCAGAACGAAATTTCATGCTTCATTATCTTGCGATGATTGTGACTTTTAGATGATCATTATTCACTTTTTTTTTGTTGTAATGGGGGCATTGGGGAGAAAGCGACATTGTAAAAACACTGGGTTGTTTCCATTATGGATGGATTCAGAGTGAGTGTTTCTGAGGATATAGCTATCCCATTTCTGAAGTTGGTAATGAGAGTATTGTTAAACAAAGGTAGAAATTAAAAATTCAGAATATATTTTACATAATTAGTATTTTAAAGTTGTGTGATTTAAGCACCATTTTAAAGAATGATTTGCCATACTGTAATTCCCACTATAAATCTCGCCTGTAATATATACATTAAAGCACTCTGAGATTGCTCTAGAATGTGAATTACTAAGTGCTGATGAATAATTTTGAATAATGTGACTGCTTTCACCATTGAGTGGAAAATTAAGATTGTGGTATTGCTCTATTTAGAAATGATTGGTTTGTGAGAGTGAAACTCACAGCTGTTGGGCCCCCTCCACATCACGGTGCTTCCAAGGCAGAGCGGAAACTGGGACTTGAAAGGTTTTTCACGCTCAAATCCTTCTTCTTTGTAGAAATGTTTTTCTTCCAGTTGCTTAAAACGACCAGTTCCTTGGAAATTATCGAGAAAGGAATGAAAACTTTACCTTCCGATGCGTTGGGGGGTGGAATTGGTGCTGGCCTGGTCACATAAACTCTGTGATGACTGTAATGACCTAGTCTGGCTTGTGAGAGCAGGCCGTTAACACCAATGCTGGCAGACTGTTGACTCATAGTCCAAGGGAGAGCTTGACTTTGTTGTGTTTTTTTTCCAGAACTTAGGAGTTTCCCAGGATCCGAGACTTGGTGCTAAAACCAGGAGAGTTTAGAGGAAACCAGGACTATTGGTCACCCTACATGATGAAGATCATAATGACAGTATGATGAAGGTTATAATAGCATTATTACAAACAGCAATAGCTCACATGTGCATGACACTTGCTATGGGCCAGCCCTGTTCTAAGCCTTTACAAACGCTGCCTCTTCAACCCTAAGGACATGCCGTAGGTATTACTGTCCTCATTTTCTGATGAGTTGTGTGGTTCAGGTAAGTTAAGTCACACACTTGATAAATAAAGGAGTTTTGATTGAACTCCTGACTATCTGGGTCCCAGGTCAAGGCTCCTGACTACTCTGCTAATATGAAAACCAGCAAGAACAATCATTTCCTGAGTGTTTCATATGAATCAGAGGTTATGCTGGATATCTGGCACACTCTGTCACTTTTAACATTCACAAATGTTGTTCAAGGTGAGTACTTACAGCCCTGTATTACAAATGAGGAAGCTGAGACTTTGAGGGAAGAAATATTCTACCTACGGTGACACAAGTTCTAACCAGCAAGGTCAGGATTCGAATCTCAGCTCCTTGTCTTGAGCTCAGAGCTCTTAACTCCACCACTCTGCCTTGCTATGTGTAGCTCTCCAGAGGAAAGGCTTCTACATCTGGCCTTTTCCTACTTGTGGGGAATTGATATCAAGGAGTGATTTGGGTAATCTGACCCTAACAGACTCAGATTGATGCAGCTCTTCCACCTGCTCTTAACTGCGGAGCACCTGGGTGGCTGGAGTTAGTGGGGCGTAAGGACCTGCTCTCTCAGGCCGTGAGCAAACCCCCAGCTTGTCTTCACCTTGTGGCAAATTCATTTCCCCCTTGCTGCCAATAGCCTAGTATTTAGAGAATATATGCATACTTAAAGACTGAATAATTAGATTCTTCTCTCTGCTTAGATTGATGTTTCTAACAAATTTGATCTCTTCACACTTGCTGCATTGTACTCTGTTAAGATGATTTTTGAAACTACATAAGAATCAACTGAGAGTAATTTGGAGCAGAGTCCGAGTTCAATATAACAGAAATGTTGGATTTCTGGAGACTGGATTATTGAAATAATCTCTTTATTCACTGGTTCTCACATTCTGGTCCACAGACTTCTCCCCTAGTAGAGTCCTCAAGGTAATCTGAAAAGGCAAAACTCTTTTCATTGCCTATTTTTCTGTACTGTCATTTGCACTGATGGAGGGACAGCTATGGTGGGTAAGCCTTCTGGAGCTGTGAGCGTGGATCAAGGCACCAGCAACTACCTACGAGCAGTCCCTGCATTCCCCACTGCTACTTGCTTGCAGCTGAACAAAACACAAAAGCACAACAGCCAATCTCACTTAAAAATGTTATTGATACAGTGGTAAAAATTATTAATTATTGAATATATTAATTGCATTACATCTCAAAATTTGATTACACATCTTTTTAGTATTCTGTGTAATTAAATGAAAACTTCCCATAAAGCACTTCTACTACATCATAAACAATGGTGTCTGTGTCAAGAAAATATATTTTTATAGTAGTTAGAATTGCTAACTAAACTAGCACTTTATTCATAGAACACCATCCTTATTTGAAAAAAAAAGTGACTGACAGACAAACTATGGTTTTTTTAGACTTAGGTATTTGGAACTGGTATTAGAATTTGAAAAGTTTGTATTTTACACCATGAACTTTACAGATTCCCAATACTTCATAATTTTTCTGATGAAATCAGTGGTGATATTAATGAATATGGTTATTTTATATAGAATGGAATATACAAACATTTGAAAGATCTGCCTAGACTTAATAGTAGTAGTTCACACAGTGTGGAACAGAGGTCACTGAGTTTAAATATCCCAGATGCCCCTGTGAGTTCATTGCAGCACCCCAGGGAGCCTCAGAGCACCCTTAGGGAATTTCAGAACCATAGAAAGAAAGAAAGACATGGAATAGTATGAACAGCACTAGCAACTACCTTGACCTAACTGATACTGTAGAGCACTGTACCTGACAACTGCAGAATGCATTTCATCTTATGCATTCTTTCCAAGTGCATGTGATCGATTTAACAAGATAGACTGTACACCGAGCCATAAAATATCAATTAATTTAAAGGTATTGAAATTATACAGAGTATATTACCTGACTATAGTGTAATTAAATTAAAAATCAATCACAGTAAGATATCTAGGAAAAAACAATTATTTGGAAATTAAACAACACACTCCTAATTAATCTATGGGTAAAAGAAGAAATTAGAAAGCATTTCAAACTAAATAGAAACAAAAATGCAACCTATCAACTAAGGGAGTACTTGAGGGAAATTTGTATCCTTAATGTCTATATTAGACAAGAAGAAAGGTGCAAATCAATGACTGAAAGTTCCACCTGTAAAAGCTATCAAATAAAGAGCTGAGTAAGTAGAAAAATTAAAATAATGAGGAAACCAATAGAAATTAATGAAACAGAAAACAGATAAGTGACAGGGAAATTTAACAAAACCAAAATAACACAGCTCTATCTAAACTTATCAAGGAAAAAAAAATAATAAGCAGGAAAGGAAAGAAAGATTAGAGAAAGAGAGAGAATTTCTAATATCAGGAATGAAAGAGAGGTCTCAACCTATATTCCACATAGTTTAAGTGGGAAACAAAGAAATACTTAGGATAACTTTATATGAATAAAATTTGAAAATTTAGATTAGATGGACAAATTTCTTGAAAAATACTGTTTTTACTAAAACTGACCCAAGAAGGTGCAGAAAGTCTAAATAGACTTCTATGCAAGAAATTTATATGCAGATTTGAAAAATCAGGAAAACGCTGGAGGACTTACACCTGACCTCAAGACTCACGATAAAGCTGTGATAATCAAAACCGAGTGATACTGGGATAGGAGTGACACATAGACCAATGGACAGAATAGAGAGCCCAGAACGCTTGAAACTCAATAGTGAAAAGATAATCAACAGAATTTACTAGCTGGTCAACACATTTGAAAAGACTTTGCAAACAAAGATACATGGCTGGTCAATAAGCACACACCATTAGATATATTGAAAAGGCAAGTTAAAACTCCAATAAGAAATAGCCAGACCCCATTGAAATGACCAAAATTAAGAAGACTGACAACACTAAATGTTGGTAAGTATGTGGAGGAACTGGAATGCTCACACATGGTTGGTATAAATTTCTAATAAAGCTAAACACAGACCTACACCATGACCTAACAATTCTACTCCTAGTGATTTTCCCAAGAAAACATAAAAGCATGTGCCAATAAAAGACTTATACAGTACATAATTGTTCCTAGCAGCTTTATTTGCAATAGTCGAACACTGGGGAAAAATTCCTGATAGCAATCAACAGGAGAGTGGATAAATACCCTGTGGTATGTCTATACAATAATGTACTCAGCAACTGAAATGAACCAGTCTATGGCGCACACAAGAGTGAATCTCAAAATCATGATACTACATCAAGGAAGCTTACACAGAAAGCACATAGTGTATGGGTTCATTTATATGCATTCTAGAACAGGGAAAAATGATGTATGGTAAGAAATAATCAGAAAGGGGTTGCCTCTTGGGATTGGGTGGAGAGTGGGTAATAGGGAAGAGGCCAGGGAAATTTTCTGTGGGGATGGAAATGGTCAGTATCGTCACAGGGATTTCCATTACACATGTGCAGGCATTTCAGAATTCATAAAATGATATGCCTAAAATTTGTGCATTTAATCTTATGCAAACATTATCGTAAAGGAAAAAATCTCTAAATAAATATTGAACTCGAGTTTATGATCTACATGTTGAAGTAGGAAAAGGGGCACAACTGCCTGTAACTTACTTTTAAATATATATAAAAAACATGATGGATTGATGCTTGGAGAGAGGAGAGGATGGATGGATGAACATGCCATAAAACAAGACTCTGTAGGCCAGGCGTGGGGACTCATGCCTGTAATCCCAGCACTTTGGGAGGCCGAGGTGGACGGATCACCTGAGGTCAGGAGTTCAAGACCAACCTGGTGAACATGGTGGGACCCTGTCTCTACTAAAAATACAAAACTTAGCTGGGCGTGGTGGTGACGCCTGTAATCCCAGCTACTCAGGAGGCTGAGGCAGGAGAATTGCTTAAACTCAGGAGGCAGAGGTAGCAGTGAGCAGAGATCGTGCCACTGCACTGCAGCCTGGGTGGCCAAGTAAGACTCCATCTCAAAAAACAAACAAACAAAAAAAAACCCCAAAAAACAAAAAAACAAGAGTCTTTAAAATGGTCATAGAAGAATCTGGGTGGTGTGTAAAGGTGTACCTCATAAATTCTGTCAATTTTCTGTATGTTTGAATTTGTTTCTAATAAATATCAAAGGGAAATGAAGTGGTACTGAGTGGACGCCAAGTTCATGGCACAGTGCTGGAGCCTGCTCTGTCAGACACCATTGGCCCTGCTGAGGGTCACCCTGAACCTTCTGCTCACCAGAGATGCACTGCGGTCTCGGGTATGGGGAGGACAGCTTCTCTGTACTCGTGAGTGCTGCCCGGGCTCTGAAAGCATCACACCAATTCGGAAACTCACTTCCACAGTCCCTGGATGGCATTTGCTTGTCGGAGGGGTGAAGAAATAGAGTCAAGCAGGTGAGCTTCAGGGAGAGCCAGGACATGAGAGCACTGGTCTCAAAACCCGATCATCTGGGTTGGGGAACTCGTTCCATGTCTGATTGTTTGAGCCTGAGCAAGTTATTTAACTTCTCTGTGCCACAGTTTCCTCACTTGTAGAAGGTGCATAAGACAGTACCTTCTTTATCAGGGTGTCCTGAAGAACACACCAGACCAATACATTTAAATCACAGCGAGAGCAAAATGTGTTTGAATGAATAGCACAACTGTTATTTGCATTATTATCATCTCTCTCTGTAGCCCTCATTTTAGCCTCCTTTAATCTCCAATACCAGGGCACACAATTATGCCTCCAGCTCCTTCAGCTAAGGCCCCAAATACCCATAAAAATCAACTCCTGGGATTGGAAGCCTCAGCACTAACTGGCCACCTGTCCCTCCAACATTCTCAAAATCCCAGCATTTATGTAGATGGTGTTTACACCCCAGCTTCATGATTCTTTTACCTTTTTTCCAATAATTTGGACCTTCTCCCTATCTCAGCCCCCACTCACACCACCTGGTCTTCTTCTAGGTCCTGTCATTGCCAATAAAAACACACCACCTTCATCATCTGAGCACAACAGTACCATTCCAGAAAATTGCGCAGTCAGGTTCCCTGGTCTCACTGTAGGTTCCATTCCAGTGCCCTAGCAGGGGCCTCGGGCATGGCCCCTGGACACCCTAAAGCATTTCTCCAGACCACCGCCACCCACTCTCTGAGATAACTCACTCACGCTTTCCTCCTTCCAAACCTCAACTCCCCATGTCCTGTCTTTGCTCTCAGCTCATGGCCTTCCTTCGTAGTTCACAGAGAAAAAGCAGAAGAAATCAGGAGAGAATTACACATCCTTACCAGTCCTTCTCTCACCTTGACCTGGCTCCACGTCTCTCTCGTGGCCCTCTTATTAGTATAACTGGACACCCCATGCTCTTTCTCAAGCCTGGAGTGTCTGCACATACAGGAAGGACCCCAGCCGCTGTCACTGATGCAAGAGTGTCATTCGGCAATTGTCACCTTTGTTTCTGGATCATCAGCTTTCTCCCCTCTGTAGGATCATCCCCCTCCATGGACAGTATGCTGAGATTCCTCTCGTCTTAATGAGCTTGAGCTCATATCCTCCTCGATCTGCCAATTTCCCTTCTCCCTGTACGGAAACGCATCCTGGAAGGGTGGCTGTACTTGATGTCTTCATTTCTGTTGCTCCCATTCTCTTATACCTTCTCTCAGTTGGATGCTTCTACCCTCAGCCCTGTATCAGCTGCTCTAGAAAGATCACAATGATCTCCACGTCAATAAATCTCACAGTCAGCCCTGAACCTCACCCCATGGATCGATCTTACACTTTCTTTCCTAGGCTCCCCTGATACCGCACTCACCTGGGGTTCCTCCGACCTTCTCAGTCACTGTGTTTTATTCTCTTCTCTCTGTCTACTCCATCCCTCCTGGGGGATCTCATCCCATGCCCTGCTCACAAATACCATCCATGCGTCTCATCTCCTTCTGGAACTCTATCCTCTGCTCACTGATGGACACCCACTCTTATTAATTCATTCAGTGACACAGTACACATTGATTTAGTACCTGCCAGGTGCCAGAAACTCCTCGGGATCATAGAAACGCATCAGAAAATAAACACAGTTTCCCACAAACAAGCAAACTGAACAAAATTCTAGTAGGAGCTTTCACTCTGGTAGAAAAGACAATGAACATAAATGTCTAAATTATATAATAAATCAGAAGATAAGTAGTAGTATTGAAAATCTGTAAATGCCATATATGTGTATCTACCTCTATATTATGTATTCCTTCCATGTTCTCTAATCTACTTTGTACAAATCGTATATGTGTCATTTACTTTTAAGACATTATTTATTTTATTTTTCCATAAGTTATTGGGGTATGGGTGGTATTTGGTTACATGAGTAAGTTCTTTAGTGGTGATTTGTGAGATCCTGGTGCACCCACCACCTGAGCAGTATACACTGCACCATATGTGTTGTCTTTTATCCCTCACTCCCCTCCTACTCTTTCCCCCAAGTCCCCAGTGTCCATTGTATCATTCCTATTAAATAGCGGTCAAGCATAAAAATCCACATACAACAACCTTTTACTCTGCAGAAATAATCAAAGTGATAGTAAAAGTTTGGAATTCTTTGCCAGTAAATAAAATAACGACAATCTTAGAAGTCACCCTGTGTTGCGGTTGGGCCCCTGTGGAGCTGCGCCCTCTCCTGTTGCTCCTTCCCGTGTGGGGGACCCTGTGCAGCTGTTTCCATCCCCTGAATGTAATATCTCAGAATGAGAGCAGGGCAGCTGCTCCGCGCTGGCCTCTTGCCAGGCTGGGACAAGGCCTGTCAGGGTCTCTTTATGTCCAGGATACTATAAAGCCCCATGCTGGACTGGAACTTGGCATCCTGGCTACATTTGGCTCATTGAATGAGACCTCAGGCCAGAAGCCATTGACTCCACTAATTTGTTTCAAAGAAGGCTGGGGGGACATTAGAGTGGTCATTTCAGATCACGGGTGTCATGAATACAAATGGGAAAATAAATTCCAAATGTCTTCAGGTTATGAAGCCTCTCATGCTTGGCTAATGAGGAAGCAGAACTGAATTTAAAACCAAAATCAGACCTGCTAATTAATTACGTACTGCCAGCGATTTGAAAAAGCAAACATACTAATATGACTTTGATTTTTTTACAAGGTTTTTGTTTGTGTACCCAGATGGTAATGTACAGAGACAATGGAGAATGTTCGTGGAAGATAGGAGAGGTTTTCAGTTCAGAAAATATCAGATAACATACTGTTTTAATATTTAATGTTTTCTACCTCTCAGAGACAGCTGCTTAACTTTTACAGAGATGTTCCAATACTTAATTAGAACAACTTCTAAATGTCTGCTGGCCCATCCAGAAGGGTGAATAATAAAAATAATTTTTAATGATGCTGAAACTAAAAACAAAAACTTTTGTTTTCACAATTCTTGGCTGCTCGGAAGGGCCTTTACATGGGGCCACGTTAATTGGGTCGCTAAGTCAATAGCAGCCTGAATAGTCACTGCCTTAAAGCATTCATAAAAGAACAAATGATTTTGAACCCATTATAACTCAACAGAGACCACAAGGCTACAGGAATGAGCTCTTAGGAGCAGTATTTGCACATGGCATAGCCAACCTTTCCTACAACCCCGCAAATGGATTTCTCAGGCCTGTTTCGCAGATGACAAAAGCGACTCAGAAGTTAAGCAAGTGCTTTGGATAAGCCAACTAGCACATATCCAGCTGGGATACAAACGCAGGACCGCAGATCAGCCTGTACTCCTCACAGAAGTCCACACTGACGTTTAGTGTGGTCTCCAAACATCTTGCTTTTCTTTATGGAACATTCTAGAATTGATGTATATTCCTTTGGCCCTGTAAAGTCAGTAAGTACCAGCCCACAGAATGACAGCTTCCTTAAGACACCAACAGCCCTAGCTTTACTGTCTTATTCAAAAACCAAAGAAAATTAGTGTTGTTCCAAAGCCCAGTGTGTAATTGGTAAATCAGTTCAGTTAAACCAACATCAACCTCACTCCCGATTCTTGTCTTCCTGCTCCCTCTCAAATTAAAGGCATCACCACGAGTCCCGTGGCTCAAATCAAAAAGGGGGCAGTTACTCCATGTATTCCTCAGCTCTCCCCCAGTTGTCTCTCCAAGCCACTGGAGTCTCTTCCTTTCCACAACCACTACCCTAGTTCAAACCAGGCTGCTTCACACCTTCAGCAAACAGGGCCTGGATGTGGGTCTCCTTAGTCCCTCCCTGGTCATGCCACTCTCTGGATAGTATCACCATGTTCATTTTAAACATATAAGATTGGCAGGCAGATCAGTTTCCCCTGCAAAGATGTCCACATCCTGCTCCCTGGAACCTGTGACTATATTAGGTCCCATGGCAAAGAGGTATTGAGGTTGAAACAGAATTCAGATTGCTGATCAGCTGGCGTTAAAATAGGGAGAGTATCCTAGATTATCCAACGTGCTCCCATGTACACACAAGGATCCCTTATGGTGGAAGATAGAATCAGAAAGAAGGGAGGGAGAGAAGGAGTTGGCTCACCATTGCTGGCTTTGAAGGTGGAGGAAAGGGCATGAGCCAAGGAGTGCAGGGGCCACCAGAAGCTGGGAAAGGCAGAAACTGATTTTCCCCTACAGCATTTGAATGAAATTCCGTCCTGCTGCCACTTTGACTTTATCCCTGTGGGATCTTGTAGGACTTCTGACCTTCAGAGTTGAAAGAGAATACATTTATATTGTTTTAAAGCACTATGTTGGTATAATGTTAGAAAATCACTAGGAATTAATACACCAGGTGAAGTCACTCAACTCTTAAAAATGGCCCAACACTCCTTAATTGCTTTCAGTTGAAAATCCAAGCACTTCCCTGTGACCTACTGCTCCCCGTGTGAACTGGACCCACCTGACTCCAATTGTAGCTCTCTATGACCTTCCTCCTCACTCATTCTACCCCAGGCTCATGGGCCACTTGTGTTCCTTAACTGGGTGACCCTGGCCTCAGGGACTTGGCCCCTGCAGCACCTCTGTCGGCAACTTTCTACCTTTCTCTTCTTCCCCCAGGTCTCAATGAAAAATCTCAGCATGTTCAGTTTAGCAGCAACAGTGTCACTCAGAGCTTGTTCTATGCAGATTCTTAGGCCCTACGCCAGACTTGTTGAATCAGAAACTCTGGGGTTGGCTCCCGTGATTCCTAAGCTCCCTGAAGTCCAGGAAGCATGACACTGATTATTGTCTTCAGGACCCAGCTGCAAGTCGCACTTACCTTAGCAGCTGTCTTCCTTGTATACTGGGCTTTCTCTCCTGCCCTGACACATCCAGGTAACTCCAGGAAGGCAGGGACCTCACCTGTCTTGTCCCCACTTGACCACCAGTGGTGAGAACAAGGCAAGCCACGTGGTAAGAGTTCAGTAAACATTTGTGGAATGAATTACTGAATTTACTTTCTGGAAACCACCTCGCAGGGACCATGATGTGAATGCAAAGATCAAAGTAGCATGTCCCCATCCTTGAAAGCCTACACGTCAGTGGAAAGGTCTTTGTTCATATGATGTGGGTGTATGCTGTGATAGAAGTTTGTGGAAGCTGGAATGAGGGCCTCTGAGCCTGGGCAGCACATGGCTCATCCCAAGCAGAGAAGGAATAACTGAATGATGTCACATCATATTATTAGGTTGGTGTAAAAGTAATTGCAGTTTTGGCCATTAAAAGTATTGCACCAACCCAATAATTATGTACGGTCCCCTGGTTGGGGGAAGCTCTGTTTGTGCTGGGATCTCATCAGTCTCTTTCAGAAGATCATCTATACCTAGCACTTAGGACAGTGCCTCATACCTGGAGAACATCAGTAAAAACTCGTTGAGTGAATGGATGTGTATAGACTCAGAAGACAGTGAGACAGGTCGGGCGCGGTGGCTCACGCCTGTAATCCCAGCACTTTGGGAGGCCGAGACGGGCGGATCACTAGGTCAGGAGATCGAGACCATCTGGCTAACACGGTGAAATCCCGTCTCTACTAAAAAATACAAAAAACTAGCCAGGCGAGGTGGCGGGCGCCTGTAGTCCCAGCTACTCGGGAGGCTGAGGCAGGAGAATGGCGTGAACCCGGGAGGCGGAGCTTGCAGTGAGCTGAGATCCGGCCACTGCACTCCAGCCTGGGCGACAGAGCCAGACTCCATCTCAAAATATAAATAAAATAAATAAAATAAAAAATAGAAGACACTGAGATATAGACAAGTTGATGAGATTTGGATTCTTTCAGGTAAGCTTGAGTGTTCCAGACAGAGCACAAAGCACGAGGAAAAAGCACTGAGTGGTAAGCAGTCTGAGAAAAGGCCGGCAAGGTGAGAGGAAGGTGGATCTGAAAGCACCTTGCTCTCTGATGAGAATGAGGTTGGCAAAGCTTTGGTTCCAGCTGAGGCATGTAATCCCAAACCCAGGCAGAAACCTGCCAGGGGCTTCCACACCACCTCATGGACAGACTTCATAGTCACAGTTTCACACAGAGGATGAAGGATCCTGGGGACAGAAGAAGTGCTACGTGGGACAGGTGGGGGACTCATCAACTGACCGAACCTGTGGAGAAGCCAAGACTGGCTTTCCCTCCCCGCATCCAAATGACAGCACTTTGCAAGAAGTGACTTCGTCCAGAGGGCTTGTTGAAACTTTCTATTTTAACTCCAAAAACAAGGGCTGTGTTGGTTTGAACTCTGCTTGAGACCGTGGAATGGGAGACATTTAGTGCTTCCTAGATGATGGGCTAAATTATTTGAACCCTTTTCACAGAGCAGTGAGTAACTGGAGATGCAGTCATCATTGTGCATCACCAGCTGGGCGTTTGGGTACTAATTTGATAACACATCTCCCTTCGGTGAATTTCCAATAAAGGATTTTCTAAATTTCTATTTCTTTAAGATCTAAAAAATACAATAAGATTCTTTATTACCTAACATATCCTAGCTCAATAGAAGGCCTACAGGTAAAATATTCATGTGAGCATGTGTGTTAACAAACATGGATATTCCATGTGTGAATACAGAACGAGCAATGTTGTCATAAATAAAATTACACCAAAATCCATAGCGCTTTTTATCTCCTTATCAAAAATGCACTGAGGCATAGCTCAGTGAATAGATTCAGTGATCTAAGCTATTCATTAAAGGTAATAGAACAGAAAAATAACTTTTGATACACAGTCATTCCAACATGTTATGTTTTAGAGTCGTTGCTAAATCATATTGTCAGAGTTCACTTTATTTGACTATTGAGTCAATGGAAAAGAATGAACCCTCTCTCTCTGAAATTTCTCTCTTTAATTCTCAAGACCCGCTCTGCTAGGTTTAATACCTCGACAGTTCCAGGCTTAATTTACTCCTTGGAACAAGCTATTAAGTATGCATTGCTGCTTTGCGCTTTCTCTCTGAACCGTTTCCTTTTTTAAACATACAACCACATAGTAATGGTCTCCTAAGAGAGGATTTTATCAGCGTTTGGTATTTAACAGGAAATCATGATGTCTAATTTGTGTGCCCATCCAGAATCCCTCCTATGACATGCAGGTATTTTGCATTCATTAAACAGTCAACCATATGGCCATTCAGATGGTACTTTCACCTACATAGATGGATTGAGAATTAATAAAAATGATTGCATTATTTAACAGATGCAGTAACTATATCATCACAAGGTGAATGCAGTCACTTTGAGGTCAAGAAATGACAGGGCCATGGAGGACTCCCTGGTCAGTTATGTAAGTGCATTTCACTTTTTTGAGAATTTTTTGAGAATCCTTGTGTGCATCACTAAATGCTGGGGCAGCTTCTACCGGGCAAGCTCCACTCGCCTTTGGAAACAACTTATTACTGCATTCTGACTCCAAGGATCCCTGGAATGCAGACTGTTTCTGATTTAAAATGCTGAAAAAAATCAATAAAAATTAATTTTAAAAATGTAAAATTGAATAGACAAATGAATAATGAGCAAAAAACCTCTTTACTTCTTAGTAAATTTTATTTTAGAGCATCAAAACATGCATTTTTTTCTCAGATGAAAAAAGCCAGAGTTCCCAAGGTAAGGAAATTTGGCATAAAATATGAGGAGAAAAGAATATCAAATTTAGAGGCATGTCAAGCATAGCAAATGCAAAAAACTAAACTAAACAGTCAGGAAGTCCCCCAAAGCCCAAATCAAAGCACCGCCACCAGCATGCTAAAGGCAGAGATGCAACTGTTTGAGCTCTGGCCAACTTTCCTCCTTTCGTTCATTCACTCATCTCCAACTAATGGGGAATGTGCCAGGATCTGGAACAGACCATGAGAATCTCTTGCGAGGGAATGAGACACACAGTCCCTGTTCCCATGAGGTCCATGGTCATAAACAGAAAAGTACACCACTGCAGAGTGACTTTTGACATCTCCTGCCAACACCCACCAACAGCTCTACACTGCAATTAGAATAAAATCCATGGTTTTCCAACCTCCCCCTCTATCTTCACTTTGTCCACTCTCTCTGGCACTCTCTCCTCCAAAACACACATCTTCTTTGGCCCCCAATGCCATTTGTTCTAACCCCAGGGCCTTTGCACTGGCTATTCCCTCTGCCTGAAATGCTCTTTGCTTCATCACTGTAGGACTGACTCGCTCTTAATCACCTTACCCTGTTTTATTTCCTTTGTCATGCTTTTCACCATCTAAAAGAAGTTTTTCACGTTTACTTCGTTTAGTAGCAACCCCCTACTATTCTAATCTCCATAGAAGCAAGGAGTCTGTCTGTCCTGTGCTCTATTCCCACTGCTTGCAACTGTGCCTGGCACATAAAGAGTGGTCAATAAAGGGAAGGGAAGGGAAGGGGAGGGGAAGGGGAAGGGGAAGGGGAAAGGGAAGGGAAGGGAAGGGGAGGGAAGGGAAGGGAAGAGAAGGTAGTGAGGGAGGAAGAAAGGAAAGGGAGGGAGGAAGAGAGAAAAGAATGAATGAAGGGAAGAAGGGGAGGGGATGGGAGGGGAAAGGGAAGCAGAAGGGGAACGGAAGAAGGGAGAGACTTAAATACTTAAAAACGTGTGCCAAATACAAAACATGGATGAAATTAATCAGGTGCTTTGAGAGCAAATGAACGTTGCTGGGGGCAACAAATAAAGAGACAGGGAGGCTACCCTCTGATAATGTTATATTTATGCCACATCCTGAATAATAAAAAGGAGTGATCCATGAGCTATGCCCCAATTTGGGAGAAGAGCGCCCTGGAAGACAAAGTAACAAGTCTCCGAAGTGAGAAAACCTGATGGACTCAGCACCCACATGGGAGATGCATCCAGTGCCCTGTGGCTCCAGCTCCGGGTCCACCTCCCTCCACCTTCCCTTCTCTGTCCCACTGAGCGAACACACTCACACCCTCCCGCTGACCTTGTTACCATTTGTAACTGCATCAGCTGCAAAATTGGGTCTTTGAGCTTACTGCCCACTCTTCGACTTCCTCTCTGTCTAGCATGTTTGCTTAATTACTCCAACTGTGACCACTCTTCCACTCGCCAGACTCACAGCCTCAAAGCCTCCTCCTTTCTTTGTTTCTTTTATTATCAGTTCTAGGACTTGTGAGTTGGACCCTGTGCTCATCACCTCACTTGTCTGGATAAACTGGTCCTTGATGAAGCGAACCATTTCATTTCTCCATGACCACACCCAAAAAGCCAAGCCTTGTGGCAGAAAGTCACATAGGAGGGAAAATGATGTTATCATCAATTTACAGTCATCAGCTCAACTGTTCTCAACCCTGCTTCCTGGTTGGCTCTGGCCCCGACCTCCACAGTATCTATTTCTAATGCTCACCAGTACCCCAAATGTCCATGCATTCCCCTCTTTTCTATTCTTCCTTAAAGATGACATCATCTCTAATCTTAAAGAATAGAATAGAAGCCATCTTTCCCATCATGTTTGTAACAGTATCCATACTCATTCCTCTTTTCTCTTTTTGTTTAAAGTTGAGATGTTTCTCTGTGTATCCTAAAACTTTCTCTGATGTTTCTCTGAGTGCATTCTTCCCTCTGTATGCAGGGGGATTTGTTCCAGGACTCCTCAGATACCAAAATCCACCAGTACTCAAGTCCCCCTGGCATTCCTCCTCCACATCCTCAAATGTAGAGCCCTGCGCAGGGGGCAGAACGCATATCTTACATCAGACTCTCTAAACCTTGGAGTCTATCCCTTCCTGCTCATTCAGAAGCCTTACAGAATTGATCAGCTTGGGTGCATGTTGTTACTCTTTCTTTCTTTCTACATTTAATTTCATTAAGATATAATTCACATACCATAAAATCACCCTTAGAAAATATACATTTCAGTGCCTCTTAGTAAATTCACAAGGTGTGCAACCATCACCACTATTTAATCTAGAACATTTCATCATCCCATATTAAAGAAACCTATATCCATGAGTAGGCACTCCCATTCTCCACCTCCGCACAACCCGTGGCAACAAATAATCTACTTTCTGTCTCTATGTATTTTGCCTAGTCTGGACATAAATGGAATTAAATAACTTTTGGCCTATTATGTCTGGATTATTTCACTCAGCATGATTTTTTAAGATTCATCCATGGTGCAACATATACCAGGAATTTATTCCTTTATTTTTGGTGAAATGACATTTCAGTGTATGAACATCCACATTTATTTATACATTCATCAGTCGATGGACATTTGGAGCATTGGTGTGGTTTCTGGATTTTGGCTATTTTCAACAATGTTGCTGTGAACATTCATGTGCCAGTTTTTGTGAGCATATGTTTTCATTTCATTTCTCTAGTGTAAATATCTAGGAGTGAAATTGCCAGATTACACAGATGTAACTCTATGCTGAACATTTTTCAAAAACTTCCAGACCGTTTTCCAAAGTCATTTGTACCATTTTACATTCCCATCAGCAATGTATGAGAGTTCCCGTTTCTTCACATCCTCACCAATATTTGTTATTTTCCTTTTTTTTTTTTTTTTTTTGTTTTTTTTTGAGACAGAGTCTCTCTCTATCCCCCAGGCTGGAGTGCAGTGGCATGATCTCAGCTCACTGCAACCTCCACCTCCTGGGTTCAAATGATTCTCCTGCCTCAGCCTCCCAAGTAGCTGGGATTACAGGTGCATGCTACCATGCCTGGCTAATTTTTGTATTTTTAGTAGAGGTGGGGTTTTGCCATGTTGGCCAGGCTGGTCTTGAACTCCTGACTTCAGGTGATCTGGCTGCCTTGGCCTCCCAAAGAGCTGGGATTATAGGTGTGAGCCACTGTGCCCAGCCATTTGTTCTTTATTATGCCCATGCAGTGGTTTGAAATGGAATCTCATGAAGACGTTGATTTGCTTTTCCAAAATAATGATGTTGAGCATCCTTTCATGTGTTTGTTTGCCACTTGTGTATTTCTTTGAAGACATGTCTATCTAGATATTTTCCCAATTTGTATTGGATTATTTGTCTTTTTATTGTTGAGCTTTTAGAGTGCTTTCTGTATTCTGACAACTAGATTCTTATCAGAAATAAGAATCATAAATATTTCTCTCTTACTATATGGGTTCTTTTTTCACTTTATTCCTAATAGCATTTTTGACACATGAGAGTTTAAAATTTGATGAAGTCCAACTTATCAATCTTTTATTACTTGCTTTTCTGTTAGGTGTTACATCTAAGAAACCATTGTCTAATACAAGTTCACAAAGACTTACGTGCTTGTTTTTTATCTAAGAATTTCATCATTTGAGCTCTATAAAACTCAATAAGCCATTTGTTAAAAGTTAGTACTTTATTTTTTAATTTAATTTTTAATTTACAAATAATAATTGAATGTATTCACAGCATACATAGTGACGTTTCAATTCATATAATGCACAGCAATCAGACCAGGGTAATTAGCATAGCCATCATCTGAAACATTTGTCATTCCATTGTGTTAGGAACATTCAATATCCTCCTTGTAGCTATTTGAAAGAAGACATTCATACAGCCAACAGACACATGAAAAAATGCTCATCACCACTGGCCATCAGAGAAATGCAAATCAAAACCACAATGAGATACCATCTCACACCAGTTAGAATGGCTATCATTAAAAAGTCAGGAAACAACAGGTGCTGGAGAGGATGTGGAGAAATAGAAACACTTTTACACTGTTGGTGGGATTGTAAATTAGTTCAACCATTGTGGAAAACAGTGTGGCGATTCCTCAAGGATCTAGAACTAGAGATACCATATGACCCAGCCATCCCATTACTGGGTATATAACCAAAGGATTATAAATCATGCTGCTATAAAGACACATGCACACATATGTTTATTGCGGCACTATTCACAATAGCAAAGACTTGGAATCAATCCAAATGTCCATCAGTGACAGACTGGATTAAGAAAATGTGGCACATATACACCATGGAATACTATGCAGCCATAAAAAAGGATGAGTTCATGTCCTTTGTAGGGACTTGGATGCAGCTGGAAACCATCATTCTCAGCAAACTATTGCAAGAACAGAAAACCAAACACCGCATGTTCTCACTCATAGGTGGGAACTGAACAATGAGATCACTTGGACATGGGAAGGGGAACATCACTCACCAGGGCCTATTGTGGGGAGGGGGAGTGGGGAGGGATGGCATTGGGAGTTATACCTGATGTAAATGACAAGTTGATGGGTGCTGACGAGTTGATGGGTGCAGCACACCAACATGGCACATGTATACATGGCACATGTATATGTAACAAACCTGCACGTTGTGCACATGTACCCTAGAACTTAAAGTATATTTAAAAAGAAAAAAAAGAAACAGAAGAAAAAAAAAAGAAACTATGTAATTTTTTTTGTTAACAACAGTCATCTTACAGCATTATGGAACACTGGAACTGATCCTTTCTCTCTAGCTGTAACTTCGTGTCCTGCAACAAATCTCTTCCTAACTGTGTCCCTTCCCTTGCCCCTTCCCAGTCTCTAGTATCCTATGTTCATTTTATTTCTATGAGATCAACTTTCATTTAGCTTCCACATGTGAGCATGAACATGCAATTCAACAACAGGCTCCTGAACAACCTATGGATGAAGAAATTAAGAATGAAATTTAAAAATTTCTTGAAACAAATGAAAATAGAAGCACAGCACACCAAAACCTACGGGGCACAGCAAAAGCAGTGTTAAGAGCCAAATTTATAGCAACAAATGCCTACATCAAAAATCTAGAAAGATTTCAAAACACAACCCAATGATGCACTTCAAGGAATTAGAAAAGCAAGAACAAACCAAACCTAAAATTGCTAGAAGAAAAGAAATAAAAAAGATAATTAAGCCATCTTGAATTAATTTTTGTACATGATTTGAGAGGTAAAGACCCAACTCCATTATTTGACATGCAACTATTCAATTGTCCCAACATCATGTGTTGTAACGATTATTCTTGTCCAAAAATAAATGAACATAGATGTATGGGTTTACTTCTAGATTACCAATTCTAGTCTACTGATCTGTCTGTCTATGCTTATGCCACACTGTCTTGATTACTGTAGCTTTGTATTAAGTTTTGGAATTGAGAAATGTGAGTTCTCCTACTTCCTTCTTTTTCAAGATTGTTTTGTTTATTGTAGATCCCTTGAATTTCTACATGAATTTTAAGATCAGCTTCTCAATTTCTATAAAAATCACAGTTGAAATTTGCACAGGGATTACATCAGCTCTAAAGATTAATTCAGAGAGTATTTTTGTCTTAACAATACTAATTCTACCAGTTCATGAACATGGAATATTTATCCACTTGTTTGCATCTTTAAATTATTTCAACACTGTTTCATGGTTTTCAGTTCTTTTGTTAAATTTATTCCTAAATATTTTTATCATTTTGATGCTATTATAAGTGGAATTTTATTGAATTCACTTTCTAATTGTTGATTGCAAGTGTATAGAAATACAACTAATTTTTAATATTTATCTTATATCCTGCAATATTGTTGAAGTCATTCATTAGTTCTAAGTGTGTGTGTGTGTGTGTGTGTGTGTGTGTTCCTTAGGATTTTTTGTTTATAAGATCATATCATCAACAAATGGAAATAGTTTCTCTTTCTTTCTGGTCTGGATGTCTTTAATTTTATTTTTTGCCGAATTTTCCTCTCTAAAAATTCTAGTTCAATGTTAAATACAAATGATGAGAGTGGTTATTCTTGTATTGTATATGATCTCAGAGAGAAAGTTTCAGTTTTTCACCACTGAGGATTTCATTAGCTGTGGATTTTTCATAAATACCTTTTATCTTGCTGAGGAAGTTTTTTCTATTCCTAATTTCTCTAATGTTATATCATGGAAAGGTGTAGAATTTTGTCAAATGCTTTTGCACATTTATTGAGATGACCACATTGTTTTAGTTCTTTATTCTATTAAATGGGTACTACATTGATTAATTTTCATATAACAAACCAACCTTGCATCCTGGGATAAATCTCACTTAGGGATGGTATGTAATGTTTTTACTATGCTGCTAGATTCAGCATGCTAGTATGTCTTTGGATTTTTGTGTATATGGTCATATGGGATATTGGTAAATCATTTTCTTTTCTCATGATTTATTTGTCAGTTTAGAATCAGCATAATATAGATCTCATGGAACGACATGGAAAGTATGTCTTCCTTGTCTATATTTGGAAGTGTTTGTGTAGTACTGATGTCAATTCTTCTTTAAATATTTGGTAGAATTACCCATGAAGCCCTCCAAACCTGAGCTTTTGTTTGTAATAAGTTGTTTATTATTATTATTATTACTGCTAATTTAATCTCATTACTTGTTATAGGTATACTCAGATTTTATACTTCTTAAATTAACAGTTTTATTGCAACATAATTCACTTAGCATAGAATTCACCCACTGAAAGTGCTCCAGTCAGATTTTTAGCATATTTACAGACACGTGCAGCCATCAATACAGTCAATTTAGAACATTTTCATCACATCCGAAAGAAACCCCATGACCTTATCTATCACCACCATACCTTCTCACACCCAAGCCCAAGCAACCACTATTTTGCTTTATGTCCCTATAAATTTTACTATTCTGGACACTTCAAATGAATAGCTCACACTATGTGACATTTTCTGACTAGATTCTTTCACTTAGCATAATGCTTTCAAGTTTCATCCATGATTAAGAATGTATCAGTACTCCATTCCTTTTGATTGCTGAATAGCATTCTGTTGTATGGATATGCCACATTTTATTTATCCATGTGTCAGTTGATGGACATTTGAGTTGTTTACTCCTTTTTGCTGTTATGAATGGTGCTATGCTAAACATTTGTGTACAAGTTTTTGTATGGATATACGTTTTTATGTTTCTTGAGCATATACTTAGGATGGAATTGCTGAATCATAAGGTAACTCTATGTTTAAGTAATTGAGGAGTTCCCAGACTACTTTCCAAGGAGCTGCACCACACCAGCAGTATATGATGGTTTTATTTTTTCTACATCCTCAGTAACACTTGTTATTTTCTGATTCTTGATTATAGTCATCTTAGTGGATGTGAAGTGGTATCATATTGTGGATTTGATTAGCGTTTCCTTGATTACTAATGATGTCAAGTATCCTTCATGTCCGTATTGGACATTTTTATATCTTCCTAGCAAAAATGTGCATTTACATACTTTGATCATTTTTAAATTGGGTTATTTGTATTCTTGTTCTTGATTATAAGTGTTCTTATATATTCTAGATATAAGTCCTTTATGAGATATAGTATTTGCAAATATTTTCTCCCATACTGTTTATTGACTTTTCACTTTCTTGATAGTATCTTTTGACACACAAACTTTTGGAATTTTGATAAGTCCAAATTATCCATTTTTTTCTTTTGCTATTCATGCTTTTAAGTCATATCTAAGAGTATTTTTTCATATCTGAGATTGGGAGGATTTTCCCCTATGGCTTATTCTAAAAGATTTATAACTTTAGTTCTTTCATTTAGGCCTTTAAACTACTTTGAGTTCCTATTTGTGTTTGGTGAGAGGGAAGAGTCCCATTTCATTCTTTTGCATATGGCTGTCCCTACACCATTTGTTGGTAAGACTCTTTTTTCTCTATTGAATAGTCTTGACATCCTTGTTAAAATTCAGTTGACGATAGATGCAAGGTTTTATTTCTGGACGCTCACTTTTACTCCATTTATCTATATGTCTCTCCTTATACCAGAACCATACTTTCCTGATCACCATTTCATTGTAGTAAGTTTTGAAATCAAGAAGTGAGTCTGCCTATTTGATTCTTCTTCTTCAAAACTATTTTTGATATTTAGGGTTTGTCACAATTCCATATAAAGTTTACAATTACCTTATTAATTTCTACAAAAAAGTATGCTGGAATTCTGATTGGAATTGCTTTTAACCTATAAATCAATTTGGGCCATATTTCCATCATAACAATATCATTTCTTCCTTTCTATGAACATATATTTTTTTCCATTTGTTTGGCTCTTCTGAAATTTCCTTCAACAAAGTTTTGTTGTTTTCAGAGTATGAGTTTTACACCTCTTTTGTTATTATTCTTAAATATTTAATTATTTTTGGTGGTATTGCAAACAGAATTGTTTTCTTAATTTCATTTTTAGATTGTTCATTGCAAGTATACGAAAATACCTGTGTCTTTTGTTGGAACATGGATAGAGTTGAAGGCCGTTATGCTTAACAAACTAACACAGGAACAGAAAACCAAATACTGTATGTTCTTACTTATAAATGAGAGATAAATGATGACAACTCATGGACACAAAGAAGAAAACAGCAGATACTGGGGCCTACTTGAGGGTGAAGGGTGGGAGGAGAGACAGGAGCAGAAAAAATAACTATTAGGTACTAGGCTTAGTAACTGGATGACAAAATAATCTGTACAAAATCTCCATAACATGAATTTACCTACATAACAAACCTGCACATGTGCCCCTGAATCTAAAATAAAAATTTATGCAAAGTACAACAGCTTTTCATATATTGATCTTGTATTCTGAAACCTCGCTTAACTAGTTCATGAGATTTTTTATGGATTCCTCAGGATTTTCTACATATAAAATCAACTCATCTATAAGTAGAGATGCTTTTAGTTCTTCCTTTCCAATCTAGATGTCTTTTATTTCATTTTCTTGCCTAATTTTCCTCTCTAGAATGTTCAGTACGGTGTTGAATAGAAATGGTGAAAGCAGGCATCCTCGTATTTTTCCTGGTCTTAGGGGGAAGGTCCGGTCTTTGAGCATTGAGTATAATGTTCATTGTGAATTTTTCATGGATATTCTCTATCAAGTTGAGGTGGTTCCCTTCTATCGCTAGTTAGTTGAGTGTTTTCATCACAAAAGAATGCTATATTTTGTCAGATGCCTTCGGTATTTATTGAGATGACCATGTGGATTTTGTTTATTTTATTTTACTAGTGTATTACAAAGGTTAATTTTCACACATTAAACCAAACCTTGCATCCTGTGATAAATCCCACTTGGTCATGGTGTAGAATATTTTTTATGTTGCCAGATTTAATATACAAATATTTTATTAAGGATTTTTGCATTTTTATTTATAAGAGATATTGCTTTGTAGTTTTCTTTTCTTATGATGCCCTTTTCTGTGTAGTACTGAGATAGTAATAGTCTCATAGAATGGATGGGAACTGTTCCCTCTTCTATTTTTTGAAAAAGTTTGTGAAAAATTACTATTAATTATTATTTAAATGTCTAGTAGAATTAAGAGGTGAAACCATCTGCTGGACCTGTCTTTGTGGATAGTTTCTTGATTACTAATTTAATCTCTTTACTTGTTTTAGGTCTACTTAGGTGTCTGTTTTTTCTTGAGTCAGTTTTGATAGTTGATGTCTTTCCAGAAATTGTTAATTTCGTATGAGTTACCTACTTTATTGGCATACAACTGTTCGTAATACTTCTTTATGATCCTTTTTATATCTGTAAGTTTGAGTCTTTTCTCTTTGTTTCTTGCTAGTCTAGCTAGAAAATTATCAATTTGTTAATATTTTAAAACACATGTTGTTTTGTTATTCTCTATTTTTAATTAAAAAATAGAATTTTTATGTATTTATCATGTATAACATAATGTTTCGAAGTACATATAACAAACTGTGGAATGACATACATTCCTCACATAGCTGTCATTTTTGTGGTGAGAACACTTTACATCCACTCTTGCATTTTTTAATAATACAATATATTGTTCACTATCATCTTCATGTTGTACGCTGCATCTCTTGGACTTATTCCTCCCATCAAACTGAAATTTTGTTTCCTTTGACAAACATCTCCCTACCACTACCCTTCACCACACCCCTGATTACCACCATTCCACACAGTACTTCTATAATATTAACTAACATTGACTTTTTTAGATGAGTATGTGTGAGATCATGTACTATTTGTCTTTCTGCGCCTGACAATTTCACTTAACGTAACGTCCTAAGACCCATTTTATTTATTTTCCTCTTTTATTATTTCCTTTTTTGCTGCTTTCTGATTAGTTTGCTCTTGTTTTCCTAGTTATTTTAGCCTGTAATATTAGGTTATTGATTTAAGACAGACCTTTATTCTTTTCTAATGTAGGCATTAATTTCTGTAAATTTTTCTCTAAGCACTACTTCAACTGCATTCCATAAAGTTTGGTATGTAGAGTTTTAATTTCAAAGTATTTTCTAATTTCACTGTGACTATTTCTTTAACTTGTTGGCTATTTAGGAGGAGTGTGTTGTTTACATTTCTAATTTCAATCATTGTGGTTGAAGGAGATGCTTGTTATGATTTCAATTCTTTTAAATATATTGAGACTTGTTTTATGGCCTAAAATGTAATCTATCCTTAAGAATTTTCCACATACACTTGGAAAGAATGTATATTATGCTATTGTTGGGTGGACTCTTCTATAGATATGTCTTATGCATAAACATTTATAGTATTGTTCAACTCTTTTATTTCCTAGATGATCTTTCTTGTAGTTGTTATATCCATTATTGAAAGTGGGGTATTGAGGTTTCTGACTATTGTTGAATTTGTCCTAAAATCTATTTTAGTATTAGTATATCCACCTCAATTCTATTTTGGTTACTGTTTGCATGATGTACCTTTTTCCAGCTCTCTTTTGCTTACTGTTTTCGTGGTATATGCTTTTCCAGATCTCCTTTTGTTACTGTTTGCATTATAGACCTTTCTTCATCTTTTTATTTTAAACAAACTTTTGTCTTTCAATCTAAATTATGTTTCTTGTAGAAAGCATATAGTTGGATTATGTTTTTTATCCATTAAGTCAATCTCTGCTTTTTGATTAGAGAATTTAATCCATTTCCAATTAGTGTAATTACTATTGGATTTACCTCTGCCATTTTGCATCTTCCGTTTTGCTATTTTCTATGTTACTTTCAACTTATTTTAAATAGCTAATTTAAAGTCTCTCTTTAGTAAATTCAACATCTACATTCTTTCAGGGATAGTTTCTATTGATTGCTTTTTTTCTTCCTGTGTATGGGTCATACATTCTTTTTTCTCTTATTTTTTTGAAACTTGATGTTTAAATAATAAAATGTAGCAATAGAATCTAGATATCAGATTCTCTCTTTGCCCTCTTCGGTCCCCAAGGTCTGCAATTGCTGCTTATTGTAGTTGCTGGGTTTGTTTGTTTTGTTTAGTGTAGTGACTTTTCTGAACTAATTCTGAACAGTCTGTATTCATGGTTGCGTTTGATCACTGAAGTCTTTAGTGGTTAGCGAATACCTGGACATAGATACATTTAAATAGATGGAGCCAATATGTCTCTAAGTGTTGCTGAGAGCCACTGTTCACTCGTAGCGGTATACCTTCAACACTCAGCCAGGTAATTAGCAACTCTGCCTTAGCCTTCACTTGCTGCTCACACATATTCTCAAGATCAGCCAGAAGTGAGACCTTAGGGCCTTTTAGGTCTTTCCTAAGCATGTACATGCTCTATGTATGTGCATGGTCCTCTATTTTTCCAGGAATATTTTCAGAGCTTTTCAAAACCCCTATAGATTTCTCATTGCTCCATGTTTCCTTTTTATGTTTTTACTTAATAGGCTTTATTTTTTAGAGCAGTTTCAGTTTATATAAAAATAGACCAGAAAAGTACAGAGTTCCCATATACTCCTCCTGCTCTTCTCACATACTTTCCATAATTATTAACTTATTGCATCAGTGTGGTAGTTTTGTTACAATTGGTGAACCCATATTGATACATAATTAGTATTACCTAAAGTCTATAGTTTACACTGGGGTTTACCATTTATATTATATTGTCGATGGGCTTCTATATGCCCTCTGCATAATGTCAGATGCATAATATCATGTATTCACCATCACAGTATTATACAAAGTAATTTTACTTCCCTAAAAATCCCCCATGCTCCACTTACTCATCTTCTCTCTTCATTCTGCCCCCAGCCCCCAGCATCTACTATCCTTTTCACTATCTCCATTGTTCTTCCTATTTTAGAATGTCATATGGCTGGAATCATACGGTATGTAGCCTTTTTAAACTGACTTATTTCACTTAGTAATATGCATCTACGATGCCCCCATGTGTTTTATAGCTTGTTAGCTCACTTCCTTTTATGGATGAATGAGACTCCATTGTATGGATGCAGCACAATTTTTTGCCCATTCACCTACTGAAGAACAACTTGCTTTCTTTCCATTTTTGGCAATGATTAAAATTTTTTTTTTTTTTTTTTTTTTTGAGACGGAGTCTTGCTCTGTCGCCTGGGCTAGAGTGCAGTGGTGTGATCTCGGCTCACTGCAAGCTCCGCCTCCCGGGTTCATGCCATTCTCCTGCCTCAGCCTCCCGAGTAGCTGGGACTACAGGCGCCCGCCACCATGCTCGGCTAATTTTTTTCTTTTTATTTTTTAGTAGAGATGGGGTTTCACCGTGTTAGGCAGGATGGTCTCGATCTCCTGACCTCGTGATCTGCCCGCCTCAGCCTCCCAAAGTGCTGGGATTACAAGCCCAAGCCACCGCACCCAGCCAATAAAGTTGTTATAATCATCTGTGTGCATGTTTCTGTGTGGACATAAGTTTTCAAATCAATTTTGCAAATACCTAGTGATACAAGTGCCAGGTGGTAGGACACGACTGTCACATTGTATCAGTTTCTTCTTTTGTAAGAAACTGCCAAACTGTCTTCCCAAGTGTCTGTACCAATGTTTTTTATTTGCATTACTCCTAGGAAATAAATGAGAATTCCTGTTACTCCATAGCCTCACCAACATTTTGTGTTGGTGTTATTTTGAATTTTAACCATTCTAATAGGAGTGCAGTGGAAACTCATCATTTTTTTCGTTTTTAATTCCCTAATGACATATGATGTTGAACGTCTTCTTGTTTGCTTCTTTTCCATCTGTTTATCTCCTTTGGTGAAGTGCCTGTTCAAACCTTGTGCCCTCTTTTTAACTGAATTATTTGTCTTCTCCATGTTGAATTTTAGGAGTTTTAGCATTTCCTTTTAAAGTTTTTTGTTGGTATGTTTTTACATAAATGGTTATCTACCACCTTAGGCAGCTACAAAGTTAAAAGAACTGTCAGTAATTATTTTAAATAATCACCCCTAGAGAGAAGGCTTTTCCCTCTGTGTAAGCTCTAAATCAATCACATACAGCCCTGTAAGTAGGGTCTTCCAGGGATTACCTGACATGTCACAAATGACAATTCTTTGAGAATGAGGCTTTGAAGTGTTCTAGCTCCCCTCTGAATTCTCTAGTGACTTTCAGTTTGCACTGGGGATGTGAGCTGCTATTTTTCAAGATCATTATGGAATTGGAGAGTGGGAGATGAGACAATGGAAAATTAAAATACCACAAAGCTTATTCTTCTTACTAAGATTCAGCCACGTTTCTTGGGGGAAAAAACAAACCCTTCCTGCATTGCTGCAAGCTTTGGTTAATTTCTAGAATTCTGAAAAAGCTTATTCTGATCTTTTCTGCAAGTTTCTTTTTTATGGAAGAGGGACTTCTCAGAGGTCTTTACTCTGCAATTTTCATGTCTCTTTCTTGCTTGTGTATTTTAACTGGATCATTTTCATCAACTGTTAAATGGCTCAAGTATTTTCTGTTTAAAAAATTTCTCACATTTTACTTGAGTGTACAATCTAGCTTTCATCTCTTGAAATATTAGACTATTCCCCGATCCATTTTCTCTTATCTTACGTTTACTCACTCTACTCTGCTCTGCCCCTCAGCTCTTCACCTGGCCACAACTACTCCCCGCAATGACCCCACCTGCCAAGATCCAGAAGCATTCTCCAGTCCCTTACTCGACCTCTCAGTGGTAACTTCTTTCTGGAAACATTCTCTTCCCTTGGCTGCAGTCAGCAATATTCTCCACATTTTCTTTCTCATTCTTCTTTAAGGACACATCCTCTTTTACCCAGACAGTAAATGTTGCATTCATAGAAGAAACAGGGAGAGAAAAAAAGAGATTGGAGACCCCATTCACAGGTGAAGTTTTTACTTTCAGCCTAGGTAATCGCTCAATTTTACTTACACCTGTATGATTCTCAAATGTGTATCTTCAGCCAAGAACACCGCTCTCATTTTTTTTTCTCTATTCTTTTTGAAAAATGGAGACAGGGTCTTGTCCTGGCTAGAGTGCAGTGGTATGCTTATAGCTCACTACACTCAAATTCTTGGGCTCAAGTGCCTCGAATTCTCGGGCTCAATTGATTCTCCCACTTCAGCCTTTCAGCTAAAATTACAGGCATGCACCACCACGCCTGCCTATTTTTTAAAATTTCTTATATAAACGGGGTCCCATTATGTTGTCCAGGTTGGTCTCAAACTCTTGACCTCAAGTGTTAGGGTTACAGGCATGAACCACCATGCCTGAACACTCCTCTGATTTTTAGCTGGCATATCCCACTACTTCCTTGACCCACCCTCTAGGACATCTCACAAAAACTTCAGATTCAATAGGTTTGCAAAATAATCATAATAGAATTCCATCCTGGGTTTAAAAAAAATCACGGAGCTCTTGCTAAGAGTAGACCTAAAAATGCTGACACACAATTTGAATTGATATACCTTCCACTCAGGCTCTGGGTCCCCCCTTCAGATTGCCGGTCCCTGATAACTTTGAGTAATACTCCCCCATTATTGTTGGCTTCACAGGTCTTTTTCCCCTGCATCTGTTCCTCTTCATTGTTTCTACCTGTGGACATTTCCATCATTCGTCCTGTTCAGCAAATCAGAAGCTACCAATCATTCTTGGCACCTCTTTCTCCCTTTCATTCCCCACACCCATTTCATCACTATGTGTTGTCCGTTTCCCCTTCTGTTTTTTGTTTGTTTGTTTTTGTTTTTTTGAGATGGAGTCTCGCTCTGTCGCCCAGGCTGGAGTGCAGTGGCACCATCTCGGCTCACTGCAAGCTCCGTCTCCCGGGTTCACGCCATTCTCCTGCCTCAGCCTCCCGAGTAGCTGGGACTACAGGCGCCGCCACCGCGCCAGGCTAGTTTTTTGTATTTTTAGTAGAGATGGGGTTTCATGGTGTTAACCAGGATGGTCTCGATCTCCTGACCTCGTGATCCACCTGCCTCGGCCTCCCAAAGTGCTGGGATTACAGGCTTGAGCCACCGCGCCCGGCCCCATTTCCCCTTCTAAGAGAGGGCTGTGATGAAGCTGACTCATTCCAGCTATTTTCTCTCTTTTTTCTTTTCTTTTCTTTTTTTTTTTTTTGAGACAGTCTCGCTCTCTCGCCCAGGCTGGAGTACAGTGGCGCGATCTCGGCTCACTGCAAGCTCTGCCTCCCGGATTCACGCTATCCCTTAGAGAAATGGTTGTTAACATTTACCAGCATGCCACTGCTTCTGAATCTTTTTCAGATTTACTCACCTTCTTCCCTCTACTGATAAACTACTACTACTTCTAGCCTGGTTTCTACTCCAGAAGACATTTAAGAGATCCTTCTTCCTCCTCCATTGCCACATCCACATTAAAGCCATCTTGTCTTTAAATAAAAACAAATTAGACAGAAACATGCTCCTGATTAAGACAGTTTAGTTTCCATTTATTTTTCAAAAAAAAAAAAAAAAATCTCCATTTTGACCAATGATGTCCCAAGCGGTCTGGATCCTGCCTACCTCTCTAGAGTTATATCACACCATTGCCTTCTTCTTGGTCCAGAAGAGAAGGGTGTTTCAAAAAGGAGGAATGCCCCACATAGTTAAGTATGGTGCATCAAGAAGTACCAAGGAAATTTGCAGAATGGTGGTCTTTGGGGTCCTGGAGCAGAATAGATTCCAATGGCTGTGCCCATCATCAGAATGTAAGCCCTGTGAAGGTAGGAAATGATTGCTCACTGCTTTCTCCTCAGCGCCTAAATCATGTAAAGCATGCAGCTGGTGCTCAATAAGCATTTGTCAATTGAGTAAATAAATGAGTGAATGAATGAAGATGGGATGTGAACAGACCATGTTGGAGAATGCCTGGCAGGACCTTATCAGCACTCTGACTTACAGGTAAAACAGTCTACCCTAAAAGACATTCTAAGTTTTTTAGATCTCCGTACATCTTGTGGATTAATTCAGGAAGCATTTGACATGGTTGCATCTTTTTGTGAACTTCCTTTTTGCTTCTTAACCGTATGTTTCTATGCCTTGCAATATATTTATGGGGAAGACCTTAGAGACTTATCTTTTTTATTTTATTTTTTGATACATAATAAATGTACCTATTTTGGGGGTACATATAACTTAATGCATGCATATAATTTGTAAAAATCAGATCAGTATAATTGGGGTGTTCATCATGTTAAATTTCTTTTCATTATGCTAGAAATATTGGAATTATTTTCTTCTAGCTATTTTGAAAAATACAATAGACTATTGTAAACTATAGTCACCTTACTGACCTATCAAACACTAGGTCTTATTTCTTCTATCAAACTGTGTAGGTATACCTATTAATCAGTCTCTCTTCAACCTTCCCCCCTGCCCCCACCAGCTCTTCCTGGCTTCTGGTGACTACCAATCTATTATTTTCACAAAACCTGCTTTTGTAGCTCTCACATATGAGTGAGAACATGCATATTTGTCTTTCTGTGCTTGCCTTATTTCACTTAACATAATGACCTGCAGTTTTACCCATGTTGCTGCAAATGACAGGATATCTGATGGTGGGGATGAGAGGCAGGGCGATTTTCTTGTTACGATGCTCACACAGTTTCAAGTCTTTCCATATTCACACCACATTAAAAAGACAATGATGTATTCTTCTTTGTAATAAAAAATAATAATAATGGGTTATAGACTTGAAAGGGAAGAAAAGCTGGGCTTTGTAATAGACTTCTTAGAGGGATCTTGTAGGTTTTCAACATCCACCTTCCACAGTTCATGATGAATGTAACTAATCCAATGGGCAAATAGACGAGTGAATTTTCTGGAAGATGCACCAAAAACAAAGCATGCACTGGCTAACTCTGTAAGTCAGGAGAGTATTCGATATTGAGCATTCAATCCCTTAAAGTGAGAGGAGGCTATACTTTAGAAATCATTGTCAGTGCTTATTATGACAAAGGGCCAATCGGGGGTCTCTAAAAGCAATGATTGTATTTAAGTACAGAAAAACAAGAGAGACCAAACACACATTACCTAAGAATGGAGATATCCACTGTATTTTTCTAAACATGTAAACATAATGTCACTGTTTCAGAGGAAGGAGGAGTTGGTATCTCTCATCTCACTATCTGTGCTTGGAATAACAGTGACACACTGATGCCTTTGGCCCAAAGACCCGAGTTCATCTGAAAGGAATTAACTTTTTTTTTTTTTTTTTTTTTGAGACGGAGTTTCGCTCTTGTTGCCCAGACTGGAATGCAATGGCACGATCTCGGCTCACCGCAACCTCCACCTCCCAGGTTCAAGCGATTCTCCTGCCTCAGCCTCTTGTGTAGCTAGGATTACAGGCATGCACCACCACGCCTGACTAATTGTATTTTTTTTAATAGAGACAGGGTTTCTCCATGTTGGTCAGGCTGGTCTTGAACTCCCAACCTCAGGTAATTCACCCGTCTCAGCTTCCCAAAGTGCTGGGATTATAGGCATGAGCCACCACGACCAGCCAGGAATAAACTTTTCTGCAGTGCTGTTTTATAACTTAGAAAGAGTCTGATCTCCTACCTATTGCCAATGCTTTGTCAACAGCTCATATGGCATTATAGTGCCGTATGTTAACTGTATTTTCTTATTTTCTGTATCCTTGATGCTCTGACATCTGAGGCCTTGGGCACCTGGAAAAGGACCACTTCTCCTACGGTTGGCTAATTCCTAGATGGCAAATGTCTTGCCTGAGAGTACACCTTGCATACGCAAACCAGTCAGAGTTCATATCCACAACTTCTTAAGCTCCTGAAGTCTGAGACACAATTCTCCTCCCCTAATCACCCCAGAGCTAGATACCAAACAACTAGGATAAGCTCTTCATAGTAGTCTGTTCTCACACTGCTAATAAAGACATACCTGAGACTGGGTCATTTATGAAGGACAGAGGTTTCATGGACTCACAGTTTCACATGACTGTGGAGGCCTCATCATCATGGCAGAAGGCAGATGAAGAGCAAAGTCACATCTTACATGGCAGCAGGCAAGAGAGTGTGTACACAGGAACTCTCATTTATAAAACCATCGGATCTCATGAGACTTATTCACTACCCTGAGAACAGTATGGGGGAACCGCCTCCATGATTCAATCATCTCCACCTGGCCCTGCCATTGACAGGTGGAGATCATTACAATTCAAGGCGAGATTTGGGTGGGAATGCAGCCAAACCTTATCACTCCTATAGCTCAGAGCCTGCCAGAATTATTCGAAACTTCCAATGCAAAGCCTGCCCCACTTGCTCACTTTGCTTCTCCCATTCCTTCCCGTGAAAACACAGTGAAGGTTCTCACCACAGCTCCTCCTTCCCACTGCCCGCTCATCTCCCTTGGTGCCTCTCCCCATGGCCCCACACGCTGAGTCTGCTCCCTGTTTCTCAGGACCATGAGCATATTACAACTTCTTTCTTAATGACAATCATTTCTGTGTCTGCCTGTGTTGTCATACCTGCTTAAACCAAATCCCAGGCACATTTTACAACCTACCTGCACACCCAAGTCCCCACATATCTCCAGTGTGTTCACTCATTCATAACATTGGAATACGATCTTGTGCCCACTTTATAACTATGTACCAGGCAGTTTTATGTTACTAGAATGGACCTGCAGGTTGTGGAGGTTGAGAGCTGGACTATAGTGTCAGACTGTTCACCACTTGCATGAAATGTTTCAAGTTGTTGAATCTCTCTGGACATTAGTTTTCTTTTAAGTATGATAATACAGATAAGCATAAATAATATAGAATAAATATGGTTATTTTGAGGATTACCTAAGTTAGTTTCCTCAAAAATCCTAGGCTATAGTAAGTGCTGAGATATTGGGATATGATATTGGATCCTCAGAAGTCTCCCACTTTTATAAAATGGCAAATTGGGAATGTGCCAGAAGAGCTCTTGAAGTTCTTACCCTCAACACTTGCTCATTTTCCATCACCAACTCCACCAGCTAATCTTGCTTTACATCAGGAGCCTAAAAATTTTGCCTTGAACAAACTCTCAGAAAGAGTAAAGTGAAATTAATTTTAGTCCCTGGTCTACCGCTAACTACCTGGGTAACCACAGTGGGTTATTTTACCTGCTGTATCAGTTTATTTATGTGTAACGACTGACCACAAACTAGTTCGTTAAAACAACACATTTTTATGACCTCGTGATTTCTGTGGGCCAGGAGTCCAGCATAGCTTAGCTGGGCCCTCTCTCTGCTTCCGGGTCCCTCAAAGGCTGCAATCAAGGTGCCCACAGTGGCTTGCTTGTGGCAGGATTCATCTCTGAGCTCACATGGTTGGATGACAGCCACGCTCCCTCGCGGCTGTCAGACTGAGGTCTTCCTTGCTGGCTGTTACCCAGAGGATGCCCACAGTTCCTGCCACAGGAGCATCCTTAGCACGGCAGGGGGGTTCTCAAAGCTAGCAAGGGAGAGAGGGTCTCCTAGCATGACAGATGTTGCAATCTTTTGTAACACAATTATATAAATGACATTCCATCCCCTTTGCCATTTCCAATTACTAAAAGCAAGTTACAAGTCACACCCACATTCAAGGGGAGGGATTACAATAAGAGATCATCTTAGAATAAAATTCACACCTCTCCAGATCCCAGTTCCCAGGAGGGTTTTGAAGAGAGAGAACCAAAAGCTCCCTCATCCATCTCACATTAAATCCAGACTGAGTAAGAAACTCATTGCCATGAGCCTTTCATGCAAACATCAGTTCTAGGAGGACATAGCAAAGCAAACATTGTGACAAGCCAGTGCCTAAATCATCCAGATGTTTCTAGCCAAGTGCAAAGATACTTATTTACCAAGTGAGGGAAAAAAAAAATAAAAAACCAGTCCCAGCCCTTGTTAACTTTCAATCCAATGCCAAGTAGCACAATTCAGTATACCTATTAGAACATCAAACAACTGAAACACAAAATAGCTGCAATGGCCATTTTTTTAAAAGAAGCAATTTTGTAAATTCAAAGTCCAATGTAGATGTTAATAATTGCTTTGTTCACTCTGAATAATGGTTCATCATGCCAAAGGCTTGGCTCATTTTTCCTGTCCGTTCTGTAAAGCATGTATTTATAAATACACGTTGCGATTCCGGGAGAGCAGAGGGTGCCATTCTTCATTCTGTGAGACAATTGATTAGTAGGACCTTGAAGTCATTTTTCAAGGAATAACTATCAATATTAACAGCCAGCATTTCCCATTTATAAGCAGCTAAAACCACCTCTTCTCCATGGGGACAGTATTTACATTTCGACCTGGAATTAGTTTGCGGTTCCCAGGGTAGAAATCAGGTATTATGTTGTGATTCCTTAAGGTTCAGCTGTCCAAATACCAGGTGACAAGGAGAGCTTATGTGCAGCCTTGGAAGGGAGCTGATTAGCATAGGCTCCCGCCCACCCTGCACAACACCACCTGCCTTCTGCAGGAGGTGGGCAACAGGGTAGAGCAGAAAGAACCAGGATTTGGGGGCAGAAGGATCAGAACTTGAATTCCAGCCCCACCAGTAATGCACTCAAGCACACAGGCAATTGCTCAAACTCCAAGTCCCAGTGTCCTCTGTGGAAGCCAAGGAGGCCCCTCGGTGGTCTTAGGGGTTACTGTGAGGAGAACTGAGTTAGATAGCGTTGACAGAGCTATGAGAATTTGGCCGATGTAACTCGGCTTTTGGCACTGTTTATTTTTGAAAACATTTTAGTATGGAAAATTCCAAACATAGAAAAAAGTACAGAGAAAGAATAATGAGCCCCATGCATTCATCAACTGGGATCAACTCATGCCAATTTAGTTCCATCTGTAATCACAGACTCTCCTCCCTCCAATTATTTTGAAACAGAATTCAAACATAATTTCATCTGTGGGTATATCAAAATATATCACTAAAAGACAGAGACTCCTTTATACCTAACCACGATATGATATTGCACTAAAAACAATAATGTTTTAATACTATGAGATATTCAGTTCCTGTTCACCTCTTTAATCATCTTATACACAGCGGTCTTCATATCTGTGTGGGTTCTGCATCCATAGATTCAAGCAAATGCAAATCAAAACTAGTTGAAGAAAATAAAACATAACAATACAACAATAAATATACAAATAAAAAACAATACAACATATCAACTATATAACATTTATACTGTGTTAGGTATTGCAAGTAATCTAGAGATTATTTAAAGTATATGGGAGGATGTGTGTAGGTTACACACAAATATTATGCCATTGTATACCAGAGGATTGAGCATTCATACATTTTGGTGTTGGGGGTTGGGGGTGGAAGGTTGTCCTGGAACCAATCCCCTGTGAACATTGAAGAATGACTTTTTAGTTTAGTTTTTAGAAATGAGGTCTATATATTGCAATTCATTGATATTCATCTTAAGTCTTTTATTTTCTTACAAGGTTTGTTAAGGTCACATGTACTATAGATTTTCTGAAGTCTAGATTTTGCAAATTGCATTCTCCTGGCCTCATTTTAACATGTCCTACTGTTCTGCATTTTCTGTAAATTGGTAATTGAATCTAGAGGCCTATGTGATAATGTTTTATTTTTCTACTCTCAAATTGATATACAATAAAATTGGCCTTTTTGGTGGACAATCCTAGATTTTTTATGATGAACTTTTTGTTTTTAAACTTCAAACAGGATTTCTCGATCTTTGAACTATGGACATTTGGAGCCAGATTATTCTTTGTTGTGAGGGCCAGTCCAGTGCATTGCAGGATGTTTAGCAGCATCCCTGGACTCCACTCACTAGATGCCAAGAACACCACCTTTCCCCCTTGTGACAACTAAAAATGTCTCCAGATGTTGCCAAATGTCTCCTGGTTGGGGAGGGGAATCGTCCCCCATTGAGAATCACTGTTTCAGAAGATTAGAGGGACCGTGTCAGAAACGGTAGAGATATTCCCCTGTCCCACCATGTCCTCCAACTTTATCATCAGTTGATTGGTATATTAGCCCATCCTCCCACGGCTATAAAGAAATACCTGAGACTGAGTAATTTATAAAGAAAATAAGTTTAATTGGCTCATAGGAAGCTATACAGGAAGCATAATGCTGGCATCTGCTTGACTTTTGGGGAGGTCTCAGGAAACTTTCAGTCATGATGGAGGGTGAAGGGAGAGGCAGCCTTTACATGACTGGAGCAGGAGAAAGGACGAGGCTGGTGCCACCCACTTTTAAATGACGAGATCTCACGAGAACTCACTCACTATCAGGAGAACAGCACAAAGTGGGAAATCCACCCCCAGGATTCAATCACTCCCCATCAGACCCTGCCTCCAACATTGGGGACTACAATTCAGCATGAAATTTGGTCAGGGACACAGATCTAAACCATATTACTTGGCAATGAGCCTGAACTATCCACATTTCCTCCATGATAATCCCTCCAACTACAGATCACAGTAGTGACTTGTAAAATCATCAGAAAGCTTGGTCAGGAGCAAATTCAACTCTACTAGAACTTACTAGAATTTACAGCTGTTCAACATACACAAATCAATAAATGTAATCCATCACATAACCAGAACCAATGACAAAAACCACATGATTATCTCAATAGATGCAGAAAAGGTCTTCGATAAAATTCAGCACTCCTTCATGCTAAAAACTCTCAGTAAACTAGGTATCGATGGAACATATCCCAAAATAATAAGAGCTATTTATGACAAAATGACAGCCAAAATTATACTGAATGGGTAAAAACTGGAAGCATTCCCTTTGAAAACCGGCACAAGACAAGGATGCCCTCTCTCACCACTCCTATTTAACATAGTACTGGAAGTTCTGGCCAGGACAATCAGGCAAGAGAAAGCAATAAAGGGTATTCAAATAGGAAGAGAGGAAGTCATATTGTCGCTGTTTGCAGATGACATGATTGTATATTTGGAAAACCCCATTGTCTCAGCCCAAAAACTCCTTAAACTGATAAGCAACTTCAGCAAAGTTTCAGGATACAAAATCAATGTGCAAAAATCACAAGTATTCTTATACACAAATAAGAGGCAAACAGAGAGCCAAATGATGAGTGAACTCCCATTCACAATTGCTACTAAGAGAATAAAATACCTAGGAATACAACTTACAAGGTATGTTAAGGATCTCTTCAAGGAGAACTACAAACCACTGCTCAAGGAAATAAGAGAGGACACAAACAAATGGAAAAACATTCCATGCTCACGGATAGAAAGAATCAATATTGTGAAAATGGCCATACTGCCCAAAGTAGTTCATAGATTCAATGCTATCCCCATCAAGCTATCAATGACTTTCTTCACAGAATTGGAAAAAACTACTTTAAACTTCATCTAGAACCAAAAAAAAGCCTGCATAGCCAAGACATCCTGGGCAAGAAGAACAAAGCTGGAGGTATCATGCTACCTGACTTCAAACTATACTACAAGGCTACAGTAACTAAAACAGCATGGTACTGGTACCCAAACAGATATATAGACCAATGAAACAGAACAGAGGCCTCAGAAATAACACCACACAGTACAACCATCTGATCTTTGACAAATCTGACACACACAAGCAATGGGGAAAGATTCCCTATTTAATAAATGGTGTTGGGAAAACTGGCTAACCATATGCAGAAAACTGAAACTGGACACCTTCCTTACACCTTTACAAAAATCAACTCAAGATGGATCAACAAGTTAAATGTAAGACCTAGGACCATAAAAATTCTAGAAGAAAACCTGGGCAATACTACTCAGGACATAGGCATGGGCAAAGACTTCATTTCTAAAACACCAAAAGCAATGGCAACAAAAGCCAAAATTAACAAATGGGATGTAATTAAACTACAGAGCTTCTGCACAGCAAAAGAAACATCATCAGCATAAATAGGCAACCTACAGAATGGGAGAAAATTTTTGCAATCTATCCAGCTAACAAAGGGCTAATATCCAGAATCTACAAAGAATTTAAACAGATTTACAAGAAAAAAACAAACAACCCCATCAAAAAATGGGCAAAGGATATGAACGTCTCAAAAGAAGACATTTATGCAGCCAACAGACGTGTGAAAAAACACTCATCATCACTGGTCATTAGGGAAATGCAAATCAAAACCACAATGAGATATCATCTCATGCCAGTTAGAATGGCCATCATTAGAAAGTCAGGAAACAACAGATGCTGGAGAGGTTGTGGAAAAATAGGAATGCTTTTACACTGTTGGTAGGAGTGTAAATTAGTTCAACCATTGTGGAAGACAGTGTAGTGATTCCTCAAGGACCTAGAACTGGAAATATCATTTGACCTAGCAATCCCATTACTGTGCATACACCCAAAGGATTATATATCATTCTACAGTAAAGACACATGCACATGCATGTTTATTGTGGCGCTATTCACAATAGCAAAAACTTGGAGCCAACCCAAATGCCCATCAATGATAGACTGGATTAAGAAAATGTGGCACATATACATCATGGAATACTATGTAGCCATAAAAAAGGATGAGTTCATGTGCTTCACAGGGACATGGATGAAGCTGGAAACCATCTTCCTCAGCAAACTAATACAAGATCAGAAAATCAAACACTGCATGTTCTCACTCATAAGTGGAAGTTGATCAATGAGAACACATAGACACAGGGTGGGGAACATCACACACCAGGGCCTGTCGGGGGGTTGGGGGCCTAGGGGAGAGATAACATTAGGAGAAATACCTAATGTAGGTGACGGGTTGACAGGTGCAGCAAACCACCAGAGCACGTGTATACCTATGTAACAAAACTGCACGTTCTGCACATGTACCCCAGAACTTAAAGTATAATAATAAAAAAATTAAAAAGAATTTTTTCACATCGAATTAATTAAAAGTCATTTTCCTACAATACCTTTTTTCTTATTTGTTCCCTAACTAGCTAGCTTTGAGATCGATGTTATTCCTGCCTAATAAGGTAAAAAAAAAAAAAAAAGAATTGAGTTCACTAAATGTATTGGGTAAGAACTTTTATATAAGAGAAATATACTTGTATATTATATTTTATTAGTGAATATAGGATGGTTTTTACTCAGTTTTCCCTTCTAGTCTGGTGGCAGCCACCATAAACAAGTCAAGCTTAGGGCCCACGCCAGCTCACCTGTGGGAAGGACATTCCCTTGGTGGCTTTGGACTTACATGAGTTGCTTGGCAACAACTACGGTGGGTCATTGCCTTGTTTGGTTTCTCCTTCGAGAGCCACGAACAAGAAAGTTCCAGTTCACTTCATGGGGGCAGGAGATGTGGACCTGGCAGCCCACATGGCTGAATTTGAGAAACACTGTTGCCAGAATATCTGACATTCTAATGACCCGTTTCCAGGCCACCTGTCATGCTGACCTACATATTCTAAATTGGGATTATCTTCCTTCAGGAATGAGAGCACCAAAGAATGGCAGAGAAGCTGGGAGGATGTTTTAAGATTAAGAAGAAACTTGGCTTCTCAAGCACCTTGATTCATAGCCTTGTTTGACTCTTACTTCAGCGGCAACCTTAGGCAGGTTACTCAACCTCTTGAATATCAGCTTATCCATCTATGAAAATGTTTATAAGAATGTCCACACTGCACACACACACAAACCTCTCACAGACAGTCACTGTCAGTAAGGACTGAGTATGTGTTCCTTCTGAGCACCTAACAAGCAAGTTTCAGGAAAGTTTTGCTTTTAAGAAATTCAGCAATGTTTTAAGAAAAAATAAAGATACAGATGTTATCTCTGTCTTGTCCCCAAATAGGTTTGTGATTAACAGTAAAGATGAAGAGAACACTCTCGAACATAGACTATCCATTGAATGTTGAGGCATTTGCAAAAATTGCACCTACTCAAGAAAGAAAAAGCAGAAACAACTGTAAAGTAGCATTTCTTACATACTCAAAATAATGCTCAGTGCTTTTTAGACTTTATTATGTCACCCTAAAAACTAAATATCCTTACTGTTCCCTTTTCACAGATGAGAAAATCAAGGCTCAGAGTTTGGGGCCCTTTCTCTCAGTCTGACAACTAAGAAGTGAGACAGGAACTTGAATTCTCTTCTGAGACCACTTCTGCTCTTATTTAATAGCGAGGCTAACTTTGGGAACATGCACCAAAAAAAGCAGCGAGCAGGGCATATCCTGATTTATAACACATGTAAGATAAACATTGATTTGATGGCAAGGACGCTTCCCCCCATCCCCTGGGAGATCTGGCTTTTTGCTTTTAGCATTTTTTTCTCTTTTACCTGGAGGAGGGGAGAGACGTTGGCATATCACTTGAAAAGCTTACAAATGACTCTTGCAAGCATAATAACGCCACTGATCAGTAGACTTGGAGACAGACATGCGCTGGGATAAAATTATTTTTTTCCCAAAGGGACAACACACTTAGCAATAAAGTGCCCATTAGCAAATCCTGCCCAGCAGTGAAAAAACAGGCGATTGCCACATGACTAGCGAGTGAGTGCATGGAGTTCTCAGCTGGAATGCAGAATTATTTTATTATGAAAAGACACTTGAAGCGAAATTTTGCTGAGAGAAGGACTTAGCCAGGAGCGAGAAGCACTTTCCACTTAGATTTCTTTATTGCTACACCATTGAACTCAAAGCATTACCCAAACTGTCATTATCAACTCTGCATTTCGGGGGGTCAGAGCAAGCTATAAAAATGGACTTCATGCAGGCTGCAGCTTGATAATCATCCTCTAAATGGGTAACCCGTTTCTTCCATCATTCCTAGTGGCAACTTAAAAATTAACACTCTTTAGAGTTCCAGATGTTCAAAAGAAAGAGAAAATAGAATCCTCCTTCCAGTCCCCTTCCAAACCCTGTATGCCTCAGGAAATAATGAGGTTTTTATATGGCATTGAACTCATGCCCCACGCCCATGTGTTTGAAACCCTTTTGTAGCTTGCCCCTGCCAAGGCCCTGCATGGCAGGGAGGGGCTGGCTGGCTGATGGGTCCTGCGCTTTCTCCCTCCTCCCTGGGCTCCAGCCACACTGGTCCTCTGTACGGGTCAAGGTTCAGCACTGCCAAGAAGAGAATCTGCCTCTGGTTAACTTAAGTTAAAGGGCAGTGGGAAGTTACTGCTGGGCTCAAGGCTATTGGAGAGCCCATAGGCCTGATGGGGGCGTTACAGGACCAGGCTTAGGACGGGGAAAGCAGGCAAGGGATCCCAGCTGGCACCAAGGCCACCAGATGCCATTACCTCCATCATCATCACCTGGATGAACCCTAAAGTCCCTACTGCACTAAGCTAACATCCCCGCCACCGCCTCAAAGTCATGAACGCCTCATCACAGACCACAGGGGCAAGGGAGCCAGGGCCTGGCCTTGTCCGGTCCTTTTGTGGGAGACAGGACCCCAACTCCAAAAGCCTCACATGGGGTGGTTTCCCCAAAACTCTGGAGAATGCTCCACTTCTGGGCGGCCTGCAGTGTGATAAATGACAGCAAAACCTTCTTCGGTGCTTTGAACACTTCACTCTCCTCTCTGCCTGGGACCTTCGCGCCTTTGGTTCCCTCCCCCTGGAATGACTTTTCCCCATCTTCGACACATTCCCACCCATCCTTTAGAAGTGAAGTGAAGACTCAGGCCAGGTCTACTGGGATCCGCTCCAGCAATGTCCCCTATCCCGTTTCATAGCAACGACCACAATGCAATTCTATACTTACTCACTTTGTTGTCAATATTCCATTTTCCTAGTTAAAACATAAAACTCATGAGGGCAGGGACCACGTCTTGCTCACTTCGTACCCCCAGGGCTTAGCTCAATAGCTTTTCATGATGGCCTCTTGACCCTTAAGGGAGAGTATACATCTGGGCTCTACCAGGCTGAGGACATTCAGGGAGGGGATTGAAGTGACACCACCTGCAGGAAGACCCTCTTCTCAATAGGGGTTAAAACATGGAAAATTAGTGAGGCCGGTTGCTGATTACCTTTGCTGGTCAAAAAGATGCCTGTGGGTTCAGTAGCTGGTTATTGTGCTGTTCCGTGTTGCTGATCTAGTTACCTATCTCTCTATCTTTCCATCTATCACATGTACACACAAAGGAAAATTTCTCCATAATGCAAGGAAAAAAAAATCAATCACATATAAAACTTGAGTTTGCATAATTACAGAGTTAAAACAAAAATCAGAATGAGGCTGTGGAGGAGGATAAGAGGTAGTCGCCAATCATGTCATACCCAAAATTATCACCAGGTGTGTTTATATCAGGGCATCGCTAAACATATTTTGAGAAAACCATTTAGCGTAACTATACCCTGGTGAAGTAGACCCAGGAGGCGGCTGAAGACCCAAGTGTGGGTAAAATGCTCTGTGGGGGACATTGTGCTCATCACCTAATTCATTCTGCAGCACGGGGACACGGAGCAGGTCCTCCGCACTGATCACTGTTTCAGGTGCAGGAAATCCAGAAGTGACAAAGAGATGGACAATAGAACCACTTGCAAAACTCCACTCTATTCCACCCTGGGAGTGCATGTCTGGAATGAGTCGGTGCGGGGGCTGTGAATCTGTGATTTCCCCAGCTCAAGGGAGCTGTGAGTCTGTGACTCCCCAGCTGAGTGGGGGCCGTGAGCTGGTGACTCCACAGCTGCCCTGTTTCCCCTGTACCTCTTCCAGGGAAATAGCTTACCATACTCTCTGATTCCGGTACTTTGAAGATATGTGTTTTTCCTACAATATGACTCCAAGGTGCCAACCAAGAGCTTTCATTTTGGAGAGGAACAGCACCAAATCCAGACTACCTATATTCAAATCTGGCCCCACCATGGACAAGCTGTGTGACCTGGGCAAGTTCCTTAGCCTCTCTGTGCCTCGGTTCTCTCACCAATCCACGGTCGTGATGCTGGCACTTTCCTCAGTGGGTTGTTGTGAAGATTAAATGCATTACTTAGGGTATTTTAGAGTGCCCGGCACGTAGTCTGTTTAATGAATATAAACTTCTATCATTTTATATGGGATTCAATAAAGACATGATAATCTGTTCTCAAATTGGAAGGGATTTATTAAAGTTACTTGTATTTTCCAAAGTGATTTTGCCTCTATGAGAGTTATGCCTTCTGGTCTGACCACAGACTTCCTGAGAAGGAGGCCCCTCTGAGGTCAGCAGGTGCTCAGCCAGCGTGCAGGGGTGTCATGCAGAGAAAGGAAGGATGTCCAGAGACGGGGGACGCCCCTGCGGGCTATAGCTGCCATGCCACGTTTCTACTATAACACCAGTTTTCAGGCAGAAGAAACCTCTTTTCACTACCAGCATCATATGAAATATTCCCCCAGAACTCACCATCCTCAGTGTGTCCTCTGGTCACTTGAAAATGGTCACTGTTATCCACAAGGATGTGCTATGAATTCTGGGGATTAGGACATGGATGGTGACCTCAGCAGAGCAAGGAAAGTCAGGACAAAGCCTGTTGGAAAGAGATGTGTCTCGGGCTGCCTGTTGAGACCTCACAACTGTCCCCCTTTACTCGTGCAAACACCATCCTGATTTTCTTCAAGGCACAGCGTTCCCAGTCTCAGATGATGTGTCCTGATGCGTTCAAGGCATTGGCTTTTAAGTGCAGCCTACAGGCTGGCAGCACAGCAGCAGCAAATTCTCATCCCCCACCCCAGGCCTACTGACCCACGAGTGATCCAGTTCTGACTCTGCAGAGCTCAAAGGAAATGGTCTCAGAGGAGAGTTACATGAACAAATCACTAAGACATCAGCAACTGCCAGGCCTCAGATTCCGAGGCGAGAAAAATAACTTTTCATTTGTTTAAACTGAATGTCTGTTCCTTAAATCTGGTCACATTCCTAATTTAAATGGAAAGGATGATGGTGCATTTGTTTTTTGACATGTTGCTATGGAAGAAGCGAAGAGCACTGTTGAGATCTATTAAAAATGGGAGAAGAACTGAAAATTAATTCAGATAAATAATACTAACAACAACAAGCAGCGCTTAGTCTTGGCCGGGAAAGCTTCTAAATGCTTCACTCAACTGATTTAACCCTCCAACAGTTCCATAAGGTAGGTGCTATAGATCAGCATTTTATGGAAGACGGAAACAAGATACAAAGAGATTAAGGAATTTAGCCCAGATCATGCAGCTGGACGCAGCTGTGCATGCACTTGAACCCAGAGGGCTGGCCTCGATCTCCGCTCTGTAACCACCGGTTACTATAATACTTCCTCCCCTGCCGCTGCCCTCCAGGGCTCAAGGAGTTCCTCAAGGCATGGAGATTTGAATAACCTTCATTTACATAATCGCATTCCTTCTTCTTTTAATTCTCAGCTAATTTAGAGTGGTTCAGTTAGCAGGAAATTTAGAGCCTTCTGTAAATGAGATTAGGAATGCTGGTAATGTGGAATGTGGATCCCAGTGGTTCTCAAACTTGACCATGCATCAGGATCCCCTGCTGGCCATGAAAGCCCCATTGCTGGTCTCACCCTGGGCCTCTGACTCAGGAGGCCTGGGGGGAGCTGAGAATGTGCCTTCCCAGTAAATTTCCCGGGTGACCTGCTGCTCCTGGTCCAGGAGTCACACCTGGAGAACCACAGGACTGTCCATAGATTTAAGAATTCGAAGCTCCCACTTGGAGCCCCAGAGAGTTTAGACCCAGTTTATTTGCACTACTGCAGATTAAACCTAGACCACGCAGGACACTCCGTGAAGGTTGCCACTCTCTGTTGATACTTCCTTCCCTCCGTCCCCCATGTCTTTCAGGAGGTGGTGGTGTTGACTGGGAGTGAATTTTTGGAAGGGACCATGGGAATTTATATATCATTTTGAAACTTATGAAACCTTTTGTCAAAGTTTCAGTTTCTGATTCAGGCTCAGTCCAGTACATTGTTCAATTCCCCTGGTGTAGGCATCATATGGCAATAAAACCAACTCGGAGGCCGCCAGCCACGTGGTTTCCATCTTAATTTACTCAATCCCAGGGCACACAGGCTACAGATGTGGAGAAAGATCTAGATTTTGGACATTACCCCTCATCCCACCATCTTGCATTCACTCATTTTCGCTTCATGAGACGCCGGAATACAAGCGCACGTGCTCTGAACTCCCCACCAGAAAGCTGAGTTCTTCTTTACTCATCAGCTGCCCTGTTAAGATCATGATGCAGGCACCAAGTCACTGATTTGGACTGTGTGCATGTAAACAAGAATATAAATTAAAAAGTTTTCATAAACAACAGAGAGTTTTGTTTTCATATGTTTTAAGAATAAGACTCTTATTCAGACCTGTCTAACGATGTTACCCTACTCAAGCAATGAGTTGTAATTATTTTATTCTGTTGAAAACTGGACGATCCCTGTTAAATGAATGCCATTTAACAACAGTGGTAGTCCTTGGGGAGATGGGATAGCATTCTCCATGACTTAATTACAGTAGACCCACTGCTTATCCACAGTTTTTTTGTTTTTTTGTTTTTTGGGGTTTTTTTCCCTCCCATGGTTTCAGTTACCTGGTGACAACTGAATTTCTGAAATATTACATAGAAAATTCCAGAAAGAAACAATTTATAAGTTGTAAACTGTGCATCATTCTGAGTAATATGATGAAATCTCACATCATCCTGCCCTGTCCCACCAGGGATATAAGTCATCCTTTGTCCACTGTGTCATGGAAAGGAATCAAACTCTGTAAAATATTTAATGCAGTTTATTCTGCCCAAGTATAAGTGACCAAGGCCTAGGGCACAATCTCAAGAGGTTCTGAGAGCATGTGTCCAAGGTGGTTGGGCAGTTTGGTTTTATATGTATGAGGGAGGCATAAGGCATCAATCAATGTATGTGGGTAGGAAAAGGGAGGCGTCAGCCATCAATCAATGAATGTGCGTATGCATTACTTCTGTTCGGAAAGGTAGGACAACTTGGAGCAGGAGGCTTACGGGACACAGGTGGATTGAAAGATTTCCTGATGGGCAATTGGATGAAAAAGCTAAGTTATTATTGAAAGGGCTGGAATCACTAGAAAGGCCTGTCTAGCTCAAGGTAAGGGGTTGTGGAGAGCAAGTTCCTCGTTGTATAGATGAAGCCTCACAGGTGACCACCTTTGGAGACAACAGATAGCAAATGTTTCCTATTCAGGCCTCTATTAGGTGCTAGATGCGCAGTTAATCTTTTCAGATTGGGAGGGCTTGGAAGGGGGAAAGATCCAGCTGTTTTAACAGAGATTCTTTGCAGAGACAATGGTCCTCTGCAAAAATGGCTTTGCAGGTCATTTCAAAATATGGCAAATAAATCTATTTAGGGGTAAAATATTTTGATTTCCTTCTTTATCTATCATGTGATATGATACCAGAATAGGGTTGGAAAGCGAGTCATGTTAGATAGGGTTAAATAGGACCCCTCTAAAGAGATTTTATAGTTTGTGGAGCAGACTCCCCAGGCCTCTTAGGTAAGAATTTGGGCAAGAGAAGTAAAATATCAGAGTTTAGTCCTCAAGTGTGTCCACACTGTACACACTACGCACCCATTAGTCATCCACATCCTGTGTTCCTGACATTGGTCCATCCATAGGACATCGTCATGGCTTCGTGATCTAAAATCACCCGAAACAGATGATCTTTCTCCTGACTTGTGGTCAAAAGGTCAATAGCAGCCTAACAGTGCCTCACAATGCCTACACCATTCACATCACCTCATCACCTGAGCACTTAATCGTCTCACACCAGCACAAGAAGAAGGGTGAGTACGGTACAATATATATTTTCAGAGAGAGACCACATTCACATAACTTTTATTAAAATACATTGTTATGAGGATTCTATTTTATTATTAGATACTATTATTGACCTCCTTCTCTGCCTAATTTATAAATAAAATTGTCTCACAGGTATGTGTTTGTAAGACAAAAGCATAGTATATACATGGTTCAGTACTACGCTTGGTTTCAGGTCTCTAGTAGAGGTCTTAGAAAGTAATCCCTGCAGATAAGAGGGGACTACTCTAACACATTTAGTGAGCACCCACTATGTTAGTGGTCAAATGAGGTTTACTAAGAAGGTTAAGGTGAGACTTGTGTTCCTAAAGAGCTCACAAGGAGCTGTGGCTGGTACCAATGAGCACCGAGAGCTGGTGTGCAAGGATCTGGCCTAGCTCACAGCCAGCGACCCTTCCAGATGGAGCCTCCCTTACATGTGGAGGAGGAGCACATTCTCCAGGATCGGCCGCCTCTGCACACCTGTGCTGGATACATGAGGATGAGGGAAGTGAGAGGTGATGTCTCCACATGGCCTCCCCAACCATGAGTCTAAGTCAGGAGAAACCCCCAGATCCCAACATAAGTGACACAGTGGACTCCACTTCCCATCCGCACAGTGCGATATGAGGGTGGCTGTGAGGCTGGTGTGACTGACCATTGTGGGAATTGATGGCAGGAGGGGGATGTAAACTCCCTTTAAACATGGGGCAGTGAACTCCCCAGTAGGTGATTCGGGATGTGGACAATTCATACTTCTACATACCCATGGCTCCTGGTACATGTGCACAAAGAAGATTGCAACACGGAAACACAAACATGATTTTAGCAGAGAGAAGAATATTGATCAAAGGGGCATGTATTGACTAGAGGAGGGAAAAGCTTCATAGTTGATGAAAATAGATTGATCTAAATCAGCAAACTTAGAGGAAAGGGGAATCTTGAAGAGAAGCCACCTAAATAAGGAGGAAGAGGCAGCAGATCTGCAGAGGGCTTGTGTTTTTTTTTTTTTTGAGACGGAGTCTTTGCTCTGTAGCCCGGGCTGGAGTGCAGTGGCCGGATCTCAGCTCACTGCAAGCTCCGCCTCCCGGGTTTGTGCCATTCTCCCGCCTCAGCCTCCCGAGTAGCTGGGACTACAAGCGCCCGCCACCTCGCCCGGCTAGTTTTTTGTATTTTTAGTAGAGACGGGGTTTCACCGTGTTAGCCAGGATGGTCTCGATCTCCTGACCTCGTGATCCGCCCGTCTCGGCCTCCCAAAGTGCTGGGATTACAGGCTTGAGCCACCGCGCCCGGCCAGGGCTTGTGTTCTTAAGACCACAGGTGCGAGAAGAGTTAGGAGCAAATTTTGGAGCGTGAAGTGCTGTCTCGACTTTCTCTGCTCTCAGTGACCTGGCAATTAAATTCCTTCCTGATGAAAATGAAGTAATCATGAGCAAAACCTTGTGTTTATGGCTCAAAATGCAGGCAAGGCAGGGCCGTGGTGGGGCTTGGAGGGGGCTGGTCACAAAGCATGGGTGAGACGTCACGTCAGGTCTGGTTTCTCAGACCTAAGCCACTGCCAGCTGGAAGACCTGCTTTTTGTTAAATTAGTTTTAAGGAGTCCCTTCTCATCGGACAGCTGCCTGTGCAGTCACCAGCTCAGTCTCATCTGCACCTTTTGGGGACCCAGTGCTGGAGCCTGGCTGAGCTCCTCGTGGGGCTCATGCTAGGCCACTGGGCTGTGCTATGAAGCCACTACCTGCTTCCCCTGCTGTAGTAGTCTGTTCTCACACTGCTAATAAAGACATACCTGAGACTGAGTAATTTATAAAGGAAAGAGGTTTAATTGACTCACAGTTCACCATGGCTGGGGAGGCCTCAGGAAACTTACAATCGTGGCGGAAGGGGAAACAAACATGTCCTTCTTCACATGGCGGCAGCAAGGAGAAGTGAGGGAGTAAAAAGGGGAAAAGCCCCTTATAAAACCCTCAGATCTCATGAGAACTCACTAGCAGGAGAACACCAAGACTGTAACCTCCTCCGTGATTAAATTACCTTCCACCTGATCCCTCCTATGACACATGGAGACTATGGGAACTATTTAATACAATTCAAGATGAGATTTGCATGGGGAAACAGCCAAGCCATATCACCTGCCTTCCCGGGGCTCCCGTCAGCCAGGAGGGATGTGATGACCAGAGTGGAAGGGAGGTTTACAAAAGATAGGAACTCACAACATAGCATCAGCATCCAGGCCGGTGCTGGGCAAAGCTACTCACAGGCAAGCTTACTTGTCCTGCAGGGAGCTCTTTCTGCCCATACCCATCACTCCACAAATGGCCCCAGACACCTCCATATCACAGATCGAATCCTCTGAGACCTCACACTCCCCCCATTTCCCCAAGCAGCCTCTCCTTGGAAGGAGAAGAGGATAATTTGTTGTCATATATGGATAAACACCTCTGTGAAGGACAGTATACAAAACTCCATCAAAAGAATTAAACATATTTAAACAACCCGAATTACTCATCCCACTTGCAGGACCCTAGCCCCAGAAAATAATCAGATGTGTGCAGATATACGGAGGTCAAGCAGTGTTTCTCAACCAGCAGCAATATCGCCCCAGGGGCATTCAGCAAGACAAATTTTGGGTTGTTGCAACTGAGGGGAGGAAGGTAGGTGTTTCTGGCATCTAGGAGGTAGGGGCCAGTGGTGCTGCTACACATCGTACCATGCCCAGGGCAGCTCCCATAACAAAGCATTATCCTGCTCAAAGTGTCAACTGTTGGGAAACCCTGATGTGAAAGGATGTTCATCACAGCAATGTGATAGCCAACTAAAAAAACTGAAAATAGCCTAAACGCCCAAGCATAGATGGTGTGAGAGTTAATACAGAGTGTCAACTTGAGTGGATTGAAGAATACAAAGTATTGATACTGGGTCTGTGGGGGTGTTGCCGAAGGAGATTAGCATTTGAGTCATTGGGATGGGAGAGGCAGACCCACCCTAATCTGGGTGGGTACAATCTAATCAGCTGCCAGCATAGCTAGAATATAATCATCTGAGATGGTATCTCAGACTCCTTTGTCACATTTTTCTGCCTGCTTATATTCTACCTATGTGGCAGCTGATTAGATTGCACCCACCCAGATGTAAATGATGAGTTAATGGGTGCAGCACACCAACATGGCACATGTATACATATGTAACAAACCTGCACGTTGTGCACATGTACCCTAAAACTTAAAGTATAATAATAAAAAAAAAGAAAAGGAGTCTGGCCTAGCCTCCCAGCCTACATCTTTCTCTCATGCTGGATGCCTCCTGCCCTCGAACATTGGACTCCAAGTTCTTCCGTTTTGGAACTTGGACTGGCTGTCCTTGCTCTGCAGCCGGCAGATGGCCTATTGTGGGACCTTGTGATGATGTGAGTTAATACTTAATAAACTCATATATATATATATATATATGTATATATATATATATATGTATATATGAGCATATATATGAGTGTGTGTGTGTATATATATATATATAGTTCTGTCCCTCTGGAGAACCCTAACTAATACAGAAGGTTTAATGTGTTTTGTTTTTGTTTTTTAAAGACAAAGTCTTTCTCTGTTGCCCAGGCTGGGGTACAGTGGTGCAATCATGACTCACTGCAGCCTCAAACTCCTGAGCTCAAACAATCCTCCTGCTTCAGCCTCCTGAGTAACTGAGACTACAGGTGTGCACCACCACACCCAGGTAATTTTTAACTTTCTTTTGTAGAGATGGGGTCTCACTATGTTTCCCAGGTCGGTCTCAAACTTCCAGCCTCAAGTGATCCTCTCACGGCCTCCCAAAGTGCTTGGATTACAGGCATGAGCTGCCGTGCCCAGACTGTATGTAACATACTCATGTAACAAATCTGCACATGTACCCCCCGTATCTAAAATGAACACTGAAATTAAAAAATATATGTCTTTAAAAATATATAGGCCGGGCGCGGTGGCTCAAACCTGTAATCCCAGCACTTTGGGAGGCCAAGACGGGCGGATCACGAGGTCAGGAGCTCGAGACCATCCTGGCTAACACAGTGAAACCCCGTATCTACTAAAAAATACAAAAAACTAGCCGGGCGAGGTGGCGGGCACCTGTAGTCCCAGCTACTCGGGAGGCTGAGGCAGGAGAATGGCGTAAACCTGGGAGGCGGAGCTTGCAGTGAGCCGAGGTCTGGCCACTGCACTCCAGCCTGGGCGACAGAGCGAGACTCTCTCTCAAAAAAAAAACAAAAACAAACAAACAAACAAACAAACAAAAAATATATATATAATAACTAGAGAACATGAAAGTAAATCTTTAAAAAGCTCATTTTTAAATAATATTTAATGGCATAAGAAAATGTTCACGGTATGTTGGAAATAAAAAGATCAGTGGTTGCCAAGGATTCTGGGTGAGGAAGAAAGGAAAGAACAGGCAGAGCAGAGAGGGTCTTTAGGGCAGTAACGACTCTGTATGATCCTGTAATGGTGGATACATGTCATTATACACTTGTCAAAACCCACAGAAGTATAACGCTAAGAGTGAACCCTAATGCACACTGTGGGCTTTGGTTAATAATAGTGTATCAATATTGGCTCACGGATTGTACCTAACGCAGCACAGTACTGCAAGCTGTTAATAATAGGGAAACTGGTAGGGGGTGAACTTGGTGTGTGGGAACTCTTTGTACTTTCCACTCATTCTTTCTGTAAAACTAAAACTGCCCTAAAAACAAAGTCTATTAACTTTCAAATAACCAAATAAATAAAGCAGGTTACATACAGCACCGTGGTGGCTATCCCATCATCTCTTTGATGGCATCAAGACTCCGGGCTTGGCCTCTTCCTTCTTCCTCCCCAAAGGTGACTTGGGTCTAAGGGTAAGATACACTGATCTGTACCTTAGAAGAATTGCCTAAGCTCAGGTGTCATGGTTGGACTGCACTTTTAGAGGAAAACTGCGACAAAGGTGGCAGCACATGGCATCTCTTGTTTTCCTTCCATAAGACCTGTGAAGAAAATCATTGCCTCTTTTTTCCTTTGGATACAAGGCCGTATGGGACAAGTGGTCCCAGTGTCTCCCATTTTGCTGGGAAGACTTTGGCTCTGTGGCTAGCATGCCCTGCCCCAGTCACCCTCCTGGACTCCACCAAACCAAGGACGTGGGTGGATTTACTGAAGACAACAGGCATTCCAGCAAACTTTGACCAAGTAAAGAAGGCCGCCACTAGTGTGACCCAGCTCACTGGGATCTGTGTTGTTTTGTGGTGAAGGAGTGTCTGGGCTAAGGGAGGATTTGGGTGTTCATGGGTTCCCTGTGTAAATATCACCATAGTTTCATTTTACCATTTCCCACTCTAAGAGCAACTTTCAATACATCTTATACACACACACACACACACCCCTACACACATACACCCACATTAGGAAGGAAATACTACAGACCAAAATATGAACAGAACTGGCAGTGTTTATTTTTGGAAGGCGGAATCAAGGTTAATTCTTCTTCTTTTTAATCTCGAAAATTACAAACCTATAGAAAAGTTGAAACAATGAACTTTCATTTAAACACTCATTTGCCACATTGTGTGTGCTTTATGTAACTATATATAGATATTTAGATAGAGATATTTTTGCTGAAGAATCACTTATAGCATGCATACACTGTTTTATTTTTCTTTTCTCTCTTTTTCTCTGCTTTGTTCTTCTTTGCTGCAGCATTTGAGAGCTAGTTCAGACACCATAGGACTTCGCTCTTGATACTTAGGCAAGTACTTTCTAAGAACTAGAGCATTCCCCAGCAGCATGTGAGTGCGACAGCTTCTCCATCTTGTCTCTGATGGTGACAGGACGGAGATGTAGCTTAGACTCCAGAATCCACCTGTGGGATCAGGAAAGCCTGCTCTGCGTCTGCGTGGCTTTGCCTGAGATCACACCCTGCTCGCTTCTCCCCATCCTCATGCTGTTCTTACTCCCTCCTGCCAATCTCCCCAGGGATCACTTCCTTGATAAAGCCCTTGCACAGGCATCCTCTTATCAGGTTGTGCTTCTGGAAGACACACCCTAAAACTCAGCATCACCAAGAAAGCAGCCACTCTGTAAACGAACCGCTGAAAATGGAAGCACTTTTTTCCTCAATCACTTTATTGTATTATCTTATTTTTATATATGTTGAATTTATGAAAGAAAACCAAACTGTACCCAGTAATATGGATTCAGGGCTTCTCAGGGCAAATAACAAACATTACCAACACCTTCAAATATTTGAAGTCGACTCGATAAACATGAAGTTCAATGCCAACAGCTTTCAGAAACAGCTTAGATCATAGATTAAGAAGTTACAGGGAAAGAACACATGGCTAGCTCAACATGATTGTAGACTCAGACTTACCATCAAGAATAATAGCAGGCAAGCCTAAATCTGAGGCACAAATCCTTCTAAAGTAATACTCATATGTTCCCAGCTCTGGAGGCAGCGCATTGCTTGTTGAGCTGCTACCAACTGCTAGAAAAGCCTATTTTATCCTGAGCTGAATTCCACTTCTATGACAAGACCACCCATGGACACCACTTCTGGTTTCTAAAGCCACAAGGAGTATAACTAATCCCTCCTTTCACACCACGGCCCTTCAGAAGCCACGGAAAGCCTGCCTGCCGCATCAGTTCGCCTTGCTTCCATGCTAAGCACATGCGGCCTCATCCATACACTGTTCATTGCCTCTTTCAACAGGCATCCATCCAGCACCAACCATGCATCGGCATCGTGGCAGGTGCTGAAGACGGAGTCGCAAATGAGGCAGGCAGGCATCTGCCCTCATGAAGCTGGCAAATAAGCAAGGTAAACAATGGAACTCCGATTATCATGATGGACTTTCCAGGGCTACAGATGCACCCCAGTGCGGGGAGAAGATCCTTTTACATCTTCATCCTTGAAACACTCCCAAGGAGTCCTCTGCAGAACATGTAATTCCCAGAGACACTCTCCAAGCCAGGGTCCTATGGGCAAGTCGGGTTGGCAAAAGCTGCCAGCACCCCTGCCTGGTCAAGTCACAGCCATGTGTGTTAGCAGCACCACGTTGCCGCCGCAGCACAAAAATCTACTCTACTCTGTTGCAACCAGTATTTCCCAGCTTATTGGAACCACAATGCTCTGTGTGTTTTGCAGGCAGAGTTTTCTGTTTTATCATTCTCACACTGGAATTCCTTGCAACATATTTGATTTCTTCTATTTTTACAAATAAAGACAAAACTAAAACCCAAGCAGGCAGCTTCCTGGTCCTATTTCCACATGAGTGCCTGTGAGGGGAGGTGCAGCCAGCCATTTGCTGGAACCAGGGCCAGCACGGTTGGCAGAAAATGAATGGCAGAACCTCTGAACAGACCTTGAAGAGTCTCCAAGTAGAGTTCTCTGCCTCCTTGGGAAGCAACAGGAGATGGGGCGACCAGCTGTTCTGAGTTTTGGCTCATGGTGAAGCTAGGGCACCATCTGCTGAGTTAAACCAACCACCTGCCTGAGACGATCCCTGGTGAACGCGTTGGGCATCGTGAGCCACTTGGCCCAATGTCACAGGAACACTACCTGCAGGGCTGCCAATCACCTTTTAGAAACACCACCATCAGCTCTGAGCACCAGACCAGCATCACAAGCAATTTGTGAAACCAAGATTGGCGAGTGAGACTCAAGACGCATCAGCCAGGGCTCTTTTGGTTGTGAAAGAAACCTGATACAAATTGGTCTATTAAAAACAAGAAAATAATTGACTCCTATAACCCAACGACCTAGGACCAGGCCAAATACAGGTGCTCCAATGTCATCATGCAATTTACATTCAGTCCCACTGACTTTATTCTGGGGCAATTTCCCCCTTTATTCTGGTGGCAGTTAGCAGCACCAGGCTCACCTCTGATCAGCTTGTTGTTCCAGCAAAGAGAGAGCTCTTTCCCAAAAAAGGAGTCCCCTGAGCACAAGTCTCAAGTCTTCCTTGCTTGATGAGTCATGCCCATCCCTGAACAAATTACTATAGTCATAGAAATGGGAAAAACTGGCTGTCTAGGCCAGGTCCAGGGAAGTTCTCTTATGGATAGGGATGGAGTCAGCCTCTCTCAAACCTCCTGGACTAAAAACAGGAGAAGGGTGGTTCCATAAAAGGAAAACACACATTCCATTTCCCAGGTACAGGTGCCAGGCAAGCACAGATGTCCACTGCAAGGGAAGGGACTTACTTCTGCCAGTCCTGTACCTGTATCTAAGATCATGAACAGAGGAACAAACACATTCTTGTCATCCCTCCTGAACTTGAGTTTCTTTGGAACTGCTGAAGTTCCAACTTGACCTTCATACTCCCTCATCACCAAATGACAGCATCACCATACAGGTGATCAAAGTTGAGCCCAGGCCTGCAGAGGTTTAACAATCACTTACAGGGCTTATTTTCACACTACTGCCCATTCCATGGGCCTCAACTTCAGGGTGCATAAGAAACTCCTCCTTGAGTTAAGCATGCCTGGGTCCCAGGCCCCAGCCCTGGTGTTTCATCTCAGCAGGTCTGGAGACGGCTCAAGCATCTGAAGGCTCAACAAGCAACTCCGGCAATGCTTACGCCCATGGTCCTTAAGCAACAGTTTGAAAAAAGCCGGATTTAACCCATGGAGAAGTACCTGAGCCCTGGGAAATTATTCCAATCTAAAGAAGAACAAAATAGCCTGAGGATAAACACATAACCCAAGGAATCAGAGGGAAGGAAGGGTGCAAAGACAGGCATAGAATGACTAGTGCCTCAAAAGGATTGATGATATTTGAAATACCTTCCTGGGCCCTGCTCCCAGCATAAAAATAAAAATCCTCCATCATCAGAAGAAACAAAGAAATAAACAGAATGGTGAGTCGTGGTGGAGAGAGCCTTTCTGGGAGAACAAAGACTTGGTTTTGTTTTGTTTTGTTTTGTTTTGTTGTTGTTTTTTGTTTCAGGCAGCTCTGCTCTTAAACTCCAAGACCTTGGGTGTATCAAGACCCCACCTTGGGCACAAATTCACTTACTTGACAGGTTAGAAACTTGGAAATCTAAGGACTGGCCACAATGATAAAGTCAGAGTCAGGTGCATAGATACAGAGGTCTCTGTCTTTTATGATATTTATGTCCACACATCTAAATAGACAAACCTTTTTTTCTCTCTACATGCCTGTACACCCACACACACCCTGGAAGAATGTAGAGACATACTCTGAAACATTACAAGCCTCTTAGTAGTAAGAATTTGGGTGAGTTCAACTAGTTTCTGTCATATTGAAATGTTTATATTATACTTTATTTTTGCATAAAGAGGAAAACAATATTTTTTATTAGTCAGGGTGGGTGAGGCTATGCTATAGTAACAAACAGCTTCCTAACCACAGTGGCTCCAAACAGCAAAGGTTTATTTCTCCTCTAAGCAACATGCCCATCATCATTGAGCGAAAGGACTGCACCAGGGGACTCTCACCCAAGCATGCCATGGGCTGAGTGGTCAGCGCCTTGTTGCTCCAGGCAACAAAGAAAGGGACAGCTTTTTCAGGTCTCACACCAGAAGGACGTGCTCAGGCATGAAAGCAACACATGTCAATCCACTCACAACTCATTAGCTAGGGTTGGTTACATAAACCCACCCAACCATGGGGTGGGGTAGTGAGAACACCAGAAGTATAATCCTACCATATGCACAAGAGTCGGAAAGCTAGACAGGTTTAGCAATCCACACTAATGATTACTGCACTCTTTAATGAAAGGTTTAACAATCCACACTAATGATTACTCCACTATTAACAATGTGTGTTACATGTATACACGTCTGTGTTTCACATGCATGTGTGTGTGTGTATGTGTGTGCGTGGTAAGAGCTTTATCACAGGATTGGGCTCCCAGCAAACGTTTAAAGGATTAGAAATTCCAGCCTGGGCAACATGGTGAAACTCTATCTCTACAAATATACAAAAATTTCCTGGCATGCACCTGTGGTCCTGGCTATCCAGGAGGCTGAGGCTGAAGGATCTATTGAGCCCAGGAGGTTGAGTCTGCAGTGAGCCGTGACTGCACCACTGCTCTCCAGCCTGGGTGACAGAATAAGACCCTGTCTCAATAAATAAATAAATAAATAAATAAGATGAAAAATAAATAATGGCTTCAATTCATGGACCCTTCTGCAGATTCAGGGTGGGATCAGAGCCTCCACTCACTGGGGACTCATCAGTGTCATGAGCACTTGCACTTCCTCAAGGAACAGACTGGTATGGATGAATGTTCAGTTTCAGGATCAGGTGGAGCATTCCATCCTTGCCTACTTGTTCATTCGCTAACACACAATTGCTGCGAGCTCAGCTCTGTCCGAGGTACTGGTGGGAGCACAGTGGACCTCTGGGAGTTTGCATTGTACTAGAGACCTGGCGGCACAAAAAAGAAAATCATTCAATCGGCACTCTCCGATGGGGACAAAGGCTCTGAAGAAGATTAAAGACGGCAATGGGTAGGTTGTGAGGAGGGGCAAGAATGGAAAGTTCTTTAGGAAGACAGGCAGGAGGCCTCTCTGGGGAGCTGACAGATGAAGGAGGTGCCAGAGCAGGAAGAGCCACTCTATCTGCACCCATCCTCAGAAGAGTGGGCCCCAGAAGGATGTCCTCAGCCCTCCCGAACCTAGAGGAAGAGCAGCCGGGTCTGCTGTGCTTGGTGAGCTCCCAGAACCTGTCTACCCAGATGACTGCCCAACCGGGGCTGCAACTACTTCCTGTCAATTCTTGCCCTTCCCCTTGCTCCTTAGGACCCTGGTCAAAGATGTGCAGGACCACGTGGTCAGTCAAGAAGGAGCTTCGCTAACCGTCTCCCCCATACGTTGAGTCATTGTTTTCCATTTGAGACAAATAACCACATGGTTTAGCCTTTTCCCAGGCAGCTTTCCATTCTAAAGAGGCGCCTGCATATTAGAGCCCATGATGCATGGCACGGAGGCTGCTTAGAGCTTCTTTATGGCCTCATCAGCAGTAGCTGGACGATTACAAAGACGTCTTCTCTGTTTTTAAAAACAATGATTTATTGAAGCTCTTCAACTCTTCCTTCCTGAGTATGTGTATTCCATGGACATGTTTTGCTATAATTAAATTCCTAGATTACTGTCAAGTCAATTGTTTTACCCGTCCAATCTGTAACAGCACATTTTATTGTCTCTTTTTATTTTTTAATTAAGATAGAAATAGATGTATTCTATGAAAGCCAGACACAAAATAAAACAGACTACTTCTCTAGTCAGTCAACTGTACTCACAGGGATGCTTCGGAGTCAGGAGTTAGGAACCCTAAGTGTGTTGTACCTAGTGTGGGAGCAGCCAGACATTCTGAATTCATTCGTCCTTCATTCGACAGGTATTTATTGAGCACCTACTATGTGCCAGAGGCTGGAAAGTTCACTGGGGATTTGGTGGTGAACAAGACAAAGTTTGCCCATATTTGCCTACATTCTTCTAGGAGAGACATGTAATAAACAAGTCACCATGATACAGTAAGATGTAATATTTTACGATGAAGAAAAGCAAACAGGGTGTAGGATAGAAAGTGATAAAGGATGAGGACCACTAAAATCAAGTTGACCACGGAAGGCCCTTCTGTGAAGATGACAATTGAAATGAGGCCAAAGTTAGGCTGACACAGCCATGCGAAATCCAGGAAAGAACACTGATAGTACAGGGAATAGAAAGTGCAAAGACCTTGAAATAGGAAAGAGCTTGGCAGGTATTAGGTGTGGGCAGAGGGTGGGAAGAACACGAGGAGAGGGTGTTGGAAAGCTGGAATGGAGTCGAATCTGCAGGACTGGAGGAAAGGAGTGCCTCCTAGGAGGAGACAGATGAGGAGGATGGGATGAGAGGATCCATAAGCAGCAGAGACCCCAGCTCTGGCTACATCTTAGGACACACCTGTATGGTACACCGGCCTTGCATCCCAGAGCTCCCGGCCAGTGATTCCTGCAGCCCAGGACAGCACCTGCAGCACAGCCCCTGTACCTCTCTGGTCTTACCGTGGCACACAGGCATCTTTGCCTGATGGCAATGGCCAGGGCAGCCTCCTCGATGCCTGGTGCTGCCTAAAACCCTGCAATTTCTGGGGGCCTGCAGATGGGGGGTAATTCCTCAAAACAAATGAGGTTGCATTTTCCTCTTGCCAGGAAGGATGAAGGCTCAGAGTTTTCATTCCTTAATATAAAGAAAATGAGGGCTTTCAGTATTCTGTGTGCATGTGAATATGAGGATGTTATTCAGCCCTGCTGTATTTGTAGCTTCAATACCTAGAATGGTTCCTGGCATATAGTAGGTACTCCATCAATGATGAATAAATGAAAGGCTGGCCTGGAAGGAAGATGTGGCCCTTTCCTGACCCTCGCCACCCATCCCAATATTACCTCACAGTCCAACGTTCCTTCCCAAATCCACTCTGCAACGAGGGCTCTCTCAGAGCCCAGCACAGCACCTGCCCTTCTCTGGGTCCCTGCAGAGATGGCAGGAGCATGGTCGGTGCCTGTCACGCTTCCCTCTGGACCCCTCCCTTCCCTGGGCCCTCTTGCCTCCTTGCTCCTCAGTCCTCTCTTGGAATTTAGCTGCAGTCTCTGTCCATGGTCCATGCCAGGTTCTCCCCTCTAAGTACTGCCAGGTTGTTCAGAGATTCAGTTTTGAATTAAGAGCTTCAGCCACTGTTGGGCCTGGACTCTTGAGTTCAGACTACATCCACTAAGGAGGCAGAATGAGAACCAGCGCCCTCTGGGCAACCTCTACACAACTCTCAGTCTTCATTCTGTATCTCTGGGTTCGCTGCTGGATGGGGTAGGGGGAAGGCAGTGACTTAAACCAAGGGCCTTGTGGTGATGCAGCTTCAGGGCAAAACATCTAAAGACAGAGAGATCTCGTGTACATCCTTCTCCCTGTGATGTGCACAGAATGTCTCTCCATCTCAGGCTTGATCACATAACTAGAAGATCTCCTTCTAGCTCCAACCTCCAGGAAGCAGGAGCAGGGAGATGAAGCTGTCCATTCTAGAAATGCAGACACTGTGGTGACCAACTACCCCAGTTTGCCTGGGACTGTGAGGTTTCCCAGGACACAGGACTCTCTGTGCTATAACTGACATTTTCTTTAGATACAGGGTCTCGCTCTGTCATCCAAGCTAGAGTGAAGCGGTGTGATCACAGCTCACTGCAGTCTCAACTTCATAGGCTCAAAGGGTCCTTCCACCTCAACCTCCCAAGCAACTAGAACTACAGGCATGCATCACCAAACCCAGCCTAGTCAGTCATCGTAATACATTTACCTATTGTGTGTGCGTGTTTGTGTATCTATCTGTACAAGCTAGTCATATTCTTAGGCAAATCTCCAGTGCTGCAGTGGAGGTGAGTCTGTAGTACAGGTGAGTCAATTCCGGCTGGCTGAAGCAGGCTGCTCTACGCTCCTTTTCTCATGGAGAAGAGGGGATGGACCCTAAGTGGTCCAAGACATAAAAGAACTGAAGCTTTTCACAAACCCACTGTCACAGAACTGCTCAAATGATTCCAGAGAAAACTGGAACCTGCAGAATGCCTTTCCATCGTGTCCTTGGACCAAATGCAAAGCACAGAGAGGTGTGTGCGTTTGTTTTATGTTTTTAAAAATGTATTTGGAGCTCAACCTAAGTGTTCATATTTTCATGCTGGGAGGCAGTGGGAAGCGTTTTTCTCCTTCAGTCAATTCTCATTTCCATGTAAGGCCTATGTTTGTTCTGGACGTGGCCACTTTCAAGGACCCAGCAGGCTTTTTTTGTCACAGCGAAGATACCTTCTTGCTTATCAACTTTTTCTTCTGTGTAGAAAGTTTCCTGGATTCCGAGCCATATTTTCTGACGGCACTCATCCTGCTCTTAGCATTGAAAGTCTCAGGTATCTCATAAGAGGGGGCCTTGTGGACACAAATGCTGACCCACCTGCATGAGTTGGGCTGAGAGGAGGAATTTATGTCATTTCTGGAAATACAGATGAACCTGGAAGACCTTATACTAAGTGGAATAAGCCAGGCACAAAAAGAAAAGACACTGCATGACCTCCCTTCTATGTGGGCCGGAAAACAATCAAACACCGAGGAGCAGAGAACAGAATCGTGGTGACCAGGGGCCGGAGCATTGGGGAATAGGAAGATGCTGGTCAAGGATGCAATGTTTCAGTGAGAGGCGAAAGGATGTTTCAGTGAGGTGAAAGGAGAAAATACACATTTGAAGTGATGGATATGTTAGCGAACTTCATTCAAGCATTCCACATGGCATACACATGTCATGATATCACTTTGTATCTCATAATATATATAATTATAAATATAATCTCATAAATACATACAATTATAATTTGCTAATATCCAATAAAAATAAATTAAGAAATAAAAAGATAGCTATGTGGTGTCCGGATCCTAAGGAAGTGAGGGCACACGTTGTGGCCAGACTGAGGTCCCGACACCTGCAGGCCCCAGCCTGAAGAGCCTTGGGGTTATCTGGGGAAGGAGCCCCAGGGCCCAGTGCTGACTGCAGCATCTCAATGCACAAGGAACCACCTGACATACAGGAGGTCAGCAGGATGCTCCACTGTTGCAGTCCTAAAGTAAAACAGATAGGGGTGGGGGCTGCAAGCCTGCAGCAGCAGAGGCCAGCCCTCCAGGGATTTTGACAAATCCATCACTCAAACAGCACTGAGGTGCTTGATCATAAAGGGGAGATTTATCACAATGGAGGGACATGAGTATTTATTACTTAGATGGATAAAGACAAGCCCAGAAAGAGTGAAAGCATCTTAATTTTGGCCTTGCCTGAGTGCAGAAGGTCAGGTCTCCCCAGGGAGGCTTTAGCCGGATGGCTTGTTTGAATTTCCACAAAACTGCACTTTTTACATTGGAAAGCAATGGGTGAAAATAGACAAAGGGGTGGGTTTAGAAAGTTCTAGCAAGGCGTGGTGGTTCAAGCCTGTAATCCCAACACCTTGGGAGACCGAGGCAGGCAGATCACGAGTTCAGGAGTTTGAGAGTTTGAGACTAGCCTGGACAATACAGTGAAACCCCATCTCTACCAAAAATAAAAAATAAATAAAAAATAAAATTAAAAAAAAAAATTAGCCAGGCACAGTGGCACGTGTCTGTAATCCCAGCCACTCCAGAGGCTGAGGCAGAATAATTGCTTAAAGCCGGGAGGCGGATGTTGCAGTGAGCCAAGATCACACCACTGCACTCCAGCCTGGGTGACAGAGCAAGACTCTGTCTTGAAAAAAAAAAAAAAGAAGGAAAGAAAGAAAGAAAGAAAGTTCTTGTCACCTATATACATAGTGACTGATCAGGAAAGGAAAGGGAGGAAGAGGGTTTGTTTTCTATTGAGGTACCCTGTGCCAGGCCTCAGCTGTGTCACTGCAACAAGGCAGCTCTGAAACCCCTGCTGGAGGCCAGGACTCCACACTGGCAGTCCCTGGGCCCCCACTCAGCTCTCTTGGCCCCACTGTCCTTATGTGTAGAATGGGAAAAGAAATTCTAGTACTTAAAGTGGTCATTGTACAAAGTAAAAGAGACAGTTTAAGTAAAGTGCCTGCTACATTGTAAACATACAATAAATGCTAGTTATTATTTTCACTCCTTTGATCTACCAATATTTTTTTACTTGATGGATATATTTCCTTCCAACACAATACTTATCTTGTCTATATTTTTACACTCTTGGTTTATTTACAGAAGTGTTTCTTATAATCAGAAAAGAGGCATGCAGTATTCTTAAGTTTATCTCTCCTCCTTCTTAGGGCTTCTTGGAAACAGAGTTGCACTGAGACCTGAACAGGAACGTTTTACCTTCACAAGCACATGGGTGACCACCTCCCTGGACCCACCGTGGACTAAGGCTAGCTGGGTCACGGCACAGCAGAGGGTGTGGCTGAAGCAGGGAAGATGAGCTAAGGCAAAATGTTTCATTACTATTAGAGATACAGCGAAAGAATCCACAATTTATAAATAGAAAAGAAATATGGTTGGGAGGCCGAGGCGGGCAGATCACGAGGTCAGGAGATCGAGACCATCGTGGCTAACAGAGTGAAACCCCGTCTCTACTAAAAATACAAAAAAATTAGCTAGGCGTGGTGGCACATGCCTGTAGTCCCAGCTACTTGGGAGGCTGAGGCAAGAGAATGGTGTGAACCCAGGAGGTGGAGCTTGCAGTGAGCCGACCGAGATCGCGCCACTGCACTCCAGCCTGGGCGACAAAGCAAGACTCCGTCTTGAAAAAATAAAAAATAAAAAATAAATAAATATAAGAAATATGGGTTAGCTGGCAGGTATACCTTATTGTGTACTGTCTTGATTAGTTTCTGGAAACCTCTTCAGATGTTTTGTGTTCTTTTAATTGTAAGGTGTCACTCCAAAGTACTCAGGTCTTATTTTCTCCTTCCCTGCCACATATCTTTCTAGGCGATTTCTCTGACATAGGTCTCTGTAGACAATGCAAACTCTTCAATGTTTCTACCCCCCCAAAGTCTTCAAAGGCCACCATTTCTTCTTCTTTTTTTTCTTTTCATGACTTGTACCCTTCAGCATGCTGAGCTTTTGATGTCAGGTATCAATTTTTTAACTTTTAATTTTGTCTCCACAAAGTAATGTAAAGAGAAATATGAAGGTTAAAATAATACTTCTCATAAGCATACAGCTACAGATTTCATGGCTAAAAATGGAAAATTAATAGTACCTTTCTCTTTTAACTCTTAATGTGATAACCACTTCTTGATTTCTGCCTTTCACTGAGGTCTGTTGGGAAGAGGGTTTGGCTGCCGTTGTACAGATTCAGGTTCCAGGACAGGAGTCCTTCTTACCTGGGACATAATAGTGCTAAATAGAAAACACCCCTTTTTAATGCAATGCTTATTTATTTATTTACTTACTGAGACCGGGTCTCACTCTGTCACCCAGGCTGGAAGCACAGTCGCACCATCATGGTTCACTGCAGCCTCAACCTCCTGGGCTCAAGCCTCCCAAGTAGCCTGGACTACAGCACACACCAACATGCCTGGCTAACTTTTTGTATTTTTTGTAGATACAGGGTTTTGCCATGTTGCCCGGCCTGGTTTTGAATTCCTGAGTTCAAGCCATCTTCCCACCTCAGCCTCCCAAAGTGCTGGGATTACAGGTGTGAGCCACCGTGCCTGACCAATGCTTTTGGATGAACGTCTAATATCTCTGTTTTTCATCTGTTAAAGATTTCAAATGATCGGTGGGACCTCCTAGTGCCATCAGGGAGAGGTTAGAGAGGTGGGTAAGGAATTTACCCTGGCTGGTTTTTTTTGCAGCTTGTCCATCAAAGGTTCTCAGATTGGAAAATGAAGGGGCCAGAGGAGAGCCTCCCTGCTCTTGCCTGTGAATAGCCATGTCTTTCTAGAGGTCTTGGGATTCCATGTAGGAACAGGCTCTGGGACCACAGAGGATGGAGAGGAGAGAGGGGAGGGGTTGAGGAGAAAGATAGGAAATGCAAGTGCCAAGGTAGAAGGGCCCCAGGGCTTTTCAGAGCAGAGGTGCTTTGATTGTCAGGCATCTAGGTCTCATATGGGAAAGCTCTCCAACCCTCTGCATTGTCAGTAAAGCCTATGACACACACAGATGTTTTGTGAGCAAGTGTGTATGTGTGTGTGTGAATCAGACGAAAAGAGCCCGATATCACATTTAAGTCAGAAGAGAGAGACAAGAGGAAGTGAGATTGGAAAAGAGAAACCCAGCCCTGAAGTGGACTGTAAGGAAGTAAATTTCCAGGGTGCACAGAAATTTCAGAGCTGATGAGAGCTAGGGGGCTTGAGGCAACGTCTGGGGTGCACTCAAACAACCTTGGAAAATGCTGGGACAAAAGTGACCAGTGAGTAAAAGGCAGAACTGGGCTCTTAGCCCATATCTGTGGGATTTGGGATATGAATATCAAAATAATAATCATGATAATGACCATCATTAATATGGTCAAGCCTGGACTTGTAATCTTCAGAACAGCTCTATGACATGACCCTAAGATGACTCTCACTTCACACAGGAACACAAATACTCTTGAGAGTTTAAGAAACCTGCGCAAACCATGCAGTGAATAAAAGCCTGAGCTGGGGTTCAAATCTGGATCTATCTGACCCCAGAGTTCTTGAGTTCTTGCTCTTTTTTTTTTTTTTTTTTTTTTTTTTTGTATTTGAAACAAGGTCTTGGTCTGTCACCCATGCTGGAGTGCAGCGGTGCGATCGGAGCTCACTGCACCCTCAACCTCCTGGACTCAAATGATCCTCCTGCCTCAGCCTCCCGAGTAGCTGGGAACTACAGGCACACACCACCATGTCCAGCTACTTTTTTTTTTTTTTTTTTTTTCATAGAGATAAGGTCTCTCTATGTTGCTCAGGCTGGTCTCAAACTCCTGCCCTCAAGTGATCCTCCAGCCTCAGCTTCCCAAAGTGCTGAAATTGCATACATGAGCCACTACGTCCAGCTTCTTGCTTCTTCTTAACCTCTTGCTTTACCTGAATGCAGATTAAAAGCTCTGTCTTGGGTTAAGTGGATGAGGAGAAGTGAAAAGTCTCCTGTATACCTGTTAACATTGTGCATTTTATTAATACTGTCTAATGGGCAGGTTGGCTGCCACCATCTGATGTTAAATAAATAAGTACAAACAGCATCCTGATATAAATATCATCTGCCAGCTTTGACAGTTGCTCTGAAATTGCTCTCAAAGTGCTTGGAGATGGTAGAAGACACAAGAAAATCAGCAGAAAGCTTTCCGGATTGAGCCTTTGATCTCAGCAGGGCTCAGATCAAGGTCCACTGCGCGTACAACGCCTTGGTTTAACCAGCGCCTGAAGGATTAACACAGAACAAAAGCTCAAAGCACACTACCTGCGTCATTTCTAAATGAACACATTTGCTGCTGTCTCTGTATGTTGCAGGGTTTATGCTGAGGTTCATTACTTCTCCCCCTTACTATAGAGGGAATATTTAACTATGCATTTTTCAGCACAGGCTATTTCTCCTCTTGCATAATAATTCAGTAGAAAAGCAGGGGAAGAGGAAAAAAAATGAGAAAAAAAACCTGTTTAGTTTTTATGTTTTGTTTTGAATAGACTTTTAAGAATTAGCAAATTTAGCAGCCGGACCTAGAGGAGAAGGTGGGCCCTTTCGAGTCAGAAGGCCCGCATTTGCAGTTCAGCATTAAGGTAACCCCGAGCGTATCTTCCTCCAGTCCCAGTTTCCTGATCTCTGGATTTCCAGCCCAGCACTCTTGTTGCCACAACTTACTGCACAGATCTCTGCATCACTATGGGAGCAGACACTTAGCGAGCAGGACCACGTCCTTGTGATTAGAAACTAATCACGCAGAACCAACACCAGCGCAAGAGGTTTCCAAGGGCAGAGGCCTCTGTGGGCTGGTAGAGACACCTGTGAGGGCAGGAGCTCCAGACAGGCTTTCTTAGCAGGTCCTCTGCCCCACTCACAAATCTGTGTCCCTTGCAGCCTTGTACCTTCCCAACCGAAGGAACTGCCATCCTCAATGACTCAAACCAAATATTGGGAGACTGGTCAAAGCATGGGCCTCAGGTTTCTCCTCCCAGCCAGCAGGGGGAAGCAGCTGGACTGTACCTGAGGCCTCCCACCTCGGCCATGGCCTCACACTGGCGGCTAGGGATCAGCCCGTGGTGGGAGTATCTATACCACGGAAATCGGCAAACCCTAACACTAAGGACTGTGTTTATTCCAGAGAGCTGGCTTAGCAGCACACCACTGATGTACCCCCAATTGCTTTACCTCTCTCCATCCCCACTGAGACAGGAATAATACAGGGTGGTCAGGTGGTCACCAGAAACTAGAAATTTCCAGGCAGCAGTGTTGCATGATTAGCAAAAGGAAAGAGCTGAAGTAGGTGCAGAAGAGAGGGGCCAATGAGACCCTGAACAACAGGATGTGGGCCACGCTGGCTAAGACAACTGGACCCAACGTGGCACTGGATTTGATCTAGGTTTCACCTAGGACCTCGTTATATGCTCATTAACATTCTAAGTCACACGCCCAGGACAGCTCTGGGAACACACACATTTGGTGTAAAAATGGGTAGCACCACAGTTTTGAGAAACCTTTACATTTTTCTAGGAATTTTCATGAATATTCCACCCCTCAGTTAGAGAAACCCATAAAGATAGAAGTCCCAAGTTGCCTTGGGTGTGACTCTCTCGGGTATTCCTGCACTCCCATCTTGAGTGCAAGCTTTTCTCTTCGCGATAAATCTCTGTAGTTTTTTCCAACTCACCCTTGAATTCCTTCGTATGACAGCATCAACAGTCTAGACACCGGCTGGGGTCAAGGTCTCACTGGCATTTGGAGACCTCCCCTAGCCCACTGGTATCACCACCGCAACCACCTGAGTGCAGGCTACCATCAGCCCTTACCGGGATAACTACACTAGTTAGCTTCCCCCACTCTTGCCCCTTCTAGCTCGCTCCGCTACAGCTGAAGAGGAGTCTTAAACCTCAAATGGGCCATATGTCACATCCATGCTTAGCTTCTTATCAAACTTAGAAGAAAATCCCAAACCCCTACCCGTCCTGCAGGACTTTGCACGATTAGGTTCTGTTTACCTCTTCCCCTTCTCCCCTTGGATCCCTGGGCAGGACTCTGCATGATTCGGTTCTGTTCACCTCTTCCCCTTCTCCCCTCGGATTCCTGGGAACAACTGCACTGGCCTCTACTCCGTACTGGACCATCCCAGTTCCTCCCGACCTCAGGACCTTTGTCCTCATCCTCTCTCTGCTTCATGGCTTAAATACTCCCTCCTCACGGAGATCTTTCTGGACTAGCATTTTCAGTAAATGACCACCCATGTCAGCGCAAGTTCATCTCCATTAGTAATGATTTGGGCTTATTTATAGCCCTTGTGCATTTTATAACTCTACTTGTTCATTATTGGCTTATAGTGTGTTCTCTCCCAACAAACTGTAATCTCCCAGAGGACAGAATCCGTCTGTCTTGTTCACTCAGGTGTCACCAATGTCTGGTACCTAATATGCTCTCAATTGGTATTTGTTAAATAAATCAGGGGATAAATAAGCATATTTGTTTTCAGAGCAGATTTGAGAGAATAAGAGCTCTGAACTTGGGGCCCAAAGTGAGGCTTCAGGAAAGGTAGAACCCCTCTGAAATCATGTGGAAAATATTTTATGTCTGTGGATCTTTCCTTCTCAGTCCTTTCAAACTGTTGTGCTCCAAAATCAGCCACCTAGAGTGAAAACTGTGTGGGCGCTCGTGTTGTTTGGACAGCAGTTACATTGGAATCAGCCTCCACATTGCACTTCACTGCCTGGTTGATGCTCTACTCAGTCGTGGGCACAGCAATAATCAACAACGCTCCATCGAAGACCCTTCACCATTGTTTTCATAACTGTTCTTTGTAAGGCAGTGAGTTCTTTAGTCCTGGCCAGATGTCTCCTGGCACCTACAACTCTGAAGACGGTGTGCAGAGGCCCACAGGACAAATGTGCTTCTGAATAAACAGTTCAGGGTATGCACATGCCCTGAGGATGTGGCCTCCTATTGTATTCAGCAGAGCCAGAGAGATCTGAAGCTATTCAGGCTCTTCAGGCCTGTGGCCATCCAGGTCTCATGGGATGTGGGATGGGGATCCTGATGGCCCCGGGGATGACTTAGAGTCCAAGAGAACACTGCATAGAGAAGCAGCTGCGGGCTGGTCCCCTTCATGGACTGCTCTGCCTCTTGGATCAATATTAATGTCCACATTGATTGCAATTGCTTCCCTGACTGAAATCAGCAGTTCCAGAAGATGTGGTAAACATTCCCAAATGAAGAAGAGGAACCAATCTGTGCAGAGGAGCACACACACACACACACACACACACAAAAGGTTTTCTCTGAAATCATAAAATGTTTATTACAATAGCAGATAATGGAGTAGCATTATCTTCAGAACACAAAGGTACCAATTAAATCTGTTGGACAAAATGTCCCCCACCGCTAGGGACACACACAGAAGCTCAGAGCCAAATCTCCTCTGTTGTTTTGATTTCCTACCTCTGTGATTACAGAAACTGCAAAGTCTTGACTGGGGGTGGCAGAGAGACCTCATCTATTAAAAAGTACTTTTTAAAAAATCAGAAAAATAGAGAACAGAACCCAGGAGGGATTAATTATAATGCATCTCCAGACATGGGTGGAAGAGCAGAGTGCATTTTGCCAAACCAACAGAGCTCCCGACCTGTAGACCTCTGAGGTCCGGCTATGATTCCCTATGAAGAGGCAAAATTGAGATGCTTTTCTAGAAAACATCATGCCACATCACAGGGGAGTTCTTCCCAGCAGAAAATAGATGTTCACAATAATTGATTTTAATTGTAATATTTCCTTGTGTAAACTGGATATTCTGAGACTGAGTCGCATATTTTTGAATATTTGATGGGTATGAAGGGAGACATGCTGCTATTTTTAAGCTTGCAAAAATTTTTGAGTCCATCCTTAGGAGGAATATCAGTCCTTTATTTCAGAAAAAAAATTAACCGAAAAAAAAATCACAAAGCACTTCAATGAGCCTTTTGATTTTGCAGAGAGGAATCCCAAACCCTGCTGAGGAATGGAGAGATTCTGATCAGTGAGAAGTGAAATCATGCTGCACGATCATCTGAAGGGCTGTCAGCACTGTGGACAGAATTCACCTGGAGTTAGTGGTGTGTCTCAGGAGCTGGGCTTAGTATTTGAGTTTGTGTGTATTGGGCTGGCGTGGAGAGGTCTTTCTGTTGGTTCCCAAAGATTTAAGGTGGTCAGACCCATAGTAGGAGTTTGGGTTCAAGATGCTTCTGTTGATGGCAGGTGGGAGGTGGGATGCAGTCCTGGAGGGCTGGGGTAGAAACCTGGTGTCCAGTTGAGGGTTTAGGAGAAGCACTCCTCGTGGAGACCGACTCCTGTGATGGAACTTGGCTTAAAATCATAGCCTTCCTTCAGCTCCTTCCTGTCCCTCCCACCTTTCCATGAAGTTGTGATAAATACCAAAATAGCATGATTTTAATCCTATTTTGATAAACTAGGAGAGGCATTTAATCCACATGTAGGATAAATAAATACAAAGATGCTGCACACCTACTAGTGTACCCAACATCCAGAACACTGATGACATCAAATGCTGGCAAGGAAGTGGAGCAACAGGAACACCCATTCACCGCTGGTGGGAATGCAAAAGAGTTCAGCTGCTTTGGAACACATTTTTGTGATTTCTTACAAAGCTAAACATACAATAGTTTCCTTGGTCCACAGTTTCACTTACTGCTGTTTCAGTCAACCACGGTGTGAAAATAATAAATGGAAAATTCTCCAAATAAACAATTCATAAGTTTTAAATTGCACCCCATTCTTCATAGCATGATGAAATCTCTGGCTGTCCTGCTGTGTTCCCCCTGGCATGTGAACCATCCCTTGTCCGTGGTCTCCATACCGCCTATGCTACTTGCCCCTCAGCTACTTAGTGGCTGTCTCGAGTCAGATTGACAGTCACAGCCTCACAGTGCTTGTGTTCAAATAACCCTTATTTTACTTAATAGTAGGTCCAAAGGGCAACATTATTGATGCTGGCAATTCAGATATGCCAAAGAGAAGCCATAAAGTGCTTTAAGTGAAAACATGAAAGCTCTAGACTTCATAAGGAAAGAAAAAATATAGTATGCTGAGGTTGCTAAGATCTACGGTAGAAAACGAATCTTCTATCCATGAAATTGTGAAAAAGGAAAAAGAAATTCATGCAGTTTCAGTCATCTCCTGTGAGTCTTGGGACATGTCTCCCTGGGATAAGGGGCTACTGTAGTCTTACCATAAAACGCAGCAACCTCAATCTTTGGTAATGACCTAAACGAGATAAAAATGTAGGACTACGCAAAAACCTACATATGGATGTTTATAACATCTTCATTCATTATTGACAGAACTCGGAAGCAACTGTGATGTTCTTCAGTTGGTGAATGGATAAACCAACAGTGGTGCATTCAGACAATGGAGTTAGTGTTTGGAAGAAACTTCTTTTTTTTTTTTTTTTTTTTTGAGATGGAGTCTTACTCTGTCACCCAGGCTGGAGTGCAGTGGTGTGATCTCAGCTTACTGCAACCTCCGTCTCCCAGGTTCAAGCGATTCTCCTGCCTCAGTCTCCCAAGTAGCTGGGACTACAGGCATGTGCCACCATGCCTTACTAACTTTTGTGTTTTTAGTAGAGGTGGGGTTTCACCATGTTGGCCAGGTTGGTTCTGAACTCCTAACCTCAGGTGATCTGTCCGTCTCAGCCTCCCAAAGTGCTGGGATTACAGGCTTGAGCCACTGCACCCAGCCTTGGAAGAAATTTAAATGCATATTACTAAGCAAGAGAAGCCAATCTAAAATGCTACATACTGTATTACTCCAGTTATGTGGCATTCTGGAAAAGGCAAAACTTTTCGGAGACAGAAAAAGGATCAGTGGTTGCCAGGGCTTAGAGGGAGGGCAGGATGAATAGGTAGCACACTGAGGATTTTTAGGGCAGTGAAACTGTTCTGCATGACACTGTAATGGTGGATGCATTTCATGACACATTTGTCAAAACCTATAGAAGGTCTACCACCAAGAGTAAGCCCTATGCAGACTACGGACTTTGGGTGATAATGACCTGTCAATGTAGGATTATCAATAGTAACAAATGCACTGCTTTGGTGAAGGATATTGATAATGGAGGAGGCTGTGCACATGTGGGAACAGGGTATATATGGGGAATCTCTGTATCTTCCACTCAATATTGTTGTGAATCTAAAGCTGCTCCAAGAAACAGTCTATTCTTTAAGAAATAGGAGAAGAGAGGAGAAGAGAGGGGGTGGGGGAAACAGAGAGACCCATAGGCTCCTGCCGAAGGTCATTGCAAAATGCCGGTGATCCAGGGAAGGCTGGAATGGCCTCTTTCTGAGAAAAAATGAGTGTGGCGTATGTCCGCAGATATAATCATCCTCCGCCGCCTGCTGCTCTTCCTTTAATCTTGGGCCTCTGAGCTTCTGTTTCTTGTCTGAACACCTTTGCACACAAGGATTAGCCAATCAGGATGCTTTCTCCCACTGGCAACAGTGCAGACTTCATCCTGGACAATCACAGCCTTCCCTAGGACTTTTGTTGAACTTTGAACTGTTGGTTGAAATGGTTGCCGTGGAGATGGTCTCAGCCTAGAGGGGCTGCTGTTCGGCTTTGGCCCGTCAAGGGAGAACACATCTGAGAATGAAGAATGGTTGAGGCACTTGTTCCTCTAGTTTTCTCTCTGCTCCAGTGCGGTAGGTTGGCCTTGTCCTTCTTCTGAAGGCCCCATTTCCATCCGGTGACTGGTTCCATGTAGCTGTGGCTCCTCACAGATCCCCTCTCTCAGTTGCCATAACTGCTACCCTCCTTGCTCCTACAGGCACTGGGGCAGAAGTGGTTCCTCCACTATTACCAGCCCAGGGTTCTTTCAACCTGCCTACATCTGGAAAATACCTCCTTACCAAACTCTTCCTCACCAGTGTCAGTTCATGGTCAGTTTCTTTCCTGACCCACACCCAGGGAAAGGCCAACCTTCTGTGGCCAAGATGAAGCCTCTTCCACTGTCAGCTGGACACTGATAGGGGCTGTGAGTCCTGAAGAATGGAGAAATTCAGGCCATGTGTGTGGCTCTACCTCATGAGAAACAGGAGTTATCAGGCCTGGGCTTTGCTCACAGCATCTGCCAGTTCCTGGGAAGAAGTCACATCTGCCTCGAGCTGCCCTGACTGCCTTTATTATGATGCCTACCCATGGCTTGCTTGTGCCAGCTCTGAAAACACAGGGCTGCCTGAGGGAGCTCTCGTGTGAGCAAGCAGCAGCTCGTGGGTAAGGAAAGCCCCTTCATTTATTAACATTAAAGTGATTGCAGACTCTTATGTGAGACACTTATGCGTTTGGCTCTGTCTGGATAAGTCACCTGTATTAACTCAGCTGATCCTCTTAACTCCATAAGGAAGGAATCCTTATTGTCCCCACCTTAAAGACCTGTGAAATGAAACCAGAGATACTGAATGATTTGCCTGGGATGACTCCGCTAGCACTTGGCACAGCCACGGTGCTGACCCAGTCGGGCTGGCACTGAACACCCATATTGTAGATCCCTCCTGCGTGAGTCAGTGCCTCTGTCTATACGGAATCGATCAACTTAAGGTGCTGGCAGCTGATAAAGACTCGATCTCTAACTTCTGTCAAATGTCTTCATCTAAGTTAGTTTGGGACCAGGGACAGCTTGCTGGGGTCAGCAAACTATGGCTTGTGGGCCAAATTGAGTCTATTGCTTGATTTTTAAAAATAATTCATTGAAGTGAAATCCATATAACATTAACTATCCTAAAGCCAGCAATTCAGTGGCACTTAGTACCTTCCAAGTGTACCCCTTTATCTAGTTCCAGGCACTTCCAACACTCCAAATAAAACCCTCCTATGGACTCAATGCTCATGTTCCTCTGAAATTCACACACTGAACCCTCATCCTAGTGTGATGATGTTAGGAGGTGGGGCCTTTGGGAAGTGACTCAGTCATGGGGGTGGGGCCCTCATGAATGGAATGGGTGCCCTTATGATGGGCTGCAGAGGCCAGAGTTCTCCCTTTCCCCCATGCAAGGACATATTCAACGTCATCTATGAGCCAGAAAGTGGGGCCTCCAGACACCGAATCTGCCGGCGCCTTGATCTTGGACTTGGCAGACTCCAGAAATGTGAGAAATAAATTCCCATTGTTTAGAAGCCACACAGGTTATAGTATTTTGTTATAGCACCCCAAAGGGACCAAGACAGACCCTTCACCCATTCCGCAGCCCCTCCCCCTCCCATGGCCTGTCTTGTAAATAAAGTTGTCTTAGAACACAGCCACACCCATTTGTTCATGGATTGTCTGTGGCTGCTTTTGTGCTACGGTGGCAGAGTTTAGTTGAGCAGATACAAGAGAGACCTGTGGTGATATTACATTACATATATAAAACATATATAACATATAAACATATGAAACATATAAACATATAAAATGTATATAATATCTATATATATGTGTGTGTGTGTGTGTGTATAGATATATATATAGAGAGAGAGAGAGGTTTTCATTCATGGTTCATAACTCCCATAGCCTTTGTTACTGCTTGCGTGCTTTAGGCCTCAGGAACAGGCCTAGAAACAGAATCTCTCTTCCTGCCTTCCCCTTCCCCCTTTTCATTTGCTCCCTTTTCTCCCCAAAGAAGGAATCTTCCCCTGCCTCTCTGTTTTAGAGCTAGCAATAAAAATACGTTATGACCTATTTTGTCTAATGATAGGTCACAAGAGGCCTATTTCAGAATGGGTTCTGTCCCATACTCTGGAAGAAAGAATGTTGTACGGGGAGGCCAAGAAGAATCTGAACTGACAGGCTTTACTGGGGTTCCCTACTCGGCCCGTTCGTATTAGATCAGATCCTTTTGCCCAGTCACATCTGTACATGGTTGCCTACCAAAGTCTCTATAAAAAGCCCAGGAGAACAGGGTTTGGGGAGCTTCCAGGAGGCAGGAAGGTGAACAAGAATTCATCCATGTACCCGACAGCTGGTGCATCCCAAATCCACGGAGACAGAAGCTCCTGCACTCAGACCCTTCCAGACCTCACCCTGTGCGTTTCTTCATCTGGCTGGTGATTTGTATCCTTTGAAATATACTTTGTAATAAACTGTTAGATGTAAGTAAGTGTTTCCTTGAGTTCTGTGAGTCACTCTAGCAAATTCACTAAGCCCAAGGAAGGGCTTTTGAGGACTCTGATTTACAGCCCCTGGGGCAGAAGCACTGGCAAAACAACCCGGGACTTGTGATTGGCACTGGAATTGGGTGGGAAGCAGTCTCGGGGACTCAGCCCTCAACCTGTGGGACCTGGTGCTATCTCCATGGAATTGCATTAGAGGACCTTAGAGGACCCCCAGCTTATGCCTGCTGCAGAACTGATAGCTTGCTTTGTGTATATGGGAACACCCTCCCTGCCACATTTGATCACAGAGGTCTTCTGTGTTGATTGTTGTGAGTGACAGAATAGAAAAAGCACTTTCAATGAGTTCGTGTTTTCCACTCAGGCCTGCCAAGTTGAAAATATTTACGATCTGGTCCTTTATAAAAATGCATAATGAGTTAGAGCACTAGCTTAGATAGAGGTTGGAGTCCTGGCTCCTTACTGCGCCAAATGACCTTGAGCGGGTTCCCTTGCCTTTCTGTGCCCCCCACCCTCCAGTGTAAAGTGGGAGCAAATCAGTGCCCTGCCTGCAAAGCACTTAGCATGGTGCCCGGGCGTGGCAGGCACTCAATCAATGACAGTCAATGCTATTATCTTGACCGACACGACCTTATTTGATCTTCCAAACTACCAGTAAAGCATTATCCCCATTATCTCCATTTCACTGATGAAGGCAGGTGCCTTAGAATAAATCAGAACTAGCTCAGGTTAAAAGTGAGTGACTAGCACAGCCACGGCAAGAGGCCTTGGGCTCATTTTCTTCATTTTCTTGCTGTCTACACCCACAGGGCAAGCAGCAGAGAGAAAGAAAACGAAGTCCGCGAACCCAAACCCAGCAAGTCTGAACCATGCATGCCTGGCTCCTCGGTGAGCATGTGCAATGCACTCGAGTATGCCTTTTAACTTGTTTCCAAAATTCCATAGATTTCACTTAGAGAGTATCTGCCTTGGAAAACCCCCAGCCTCCCCAGGGTGGGGAAGGTGGAGGGAAACAATATGCTTTCATTTCACCAATGCCCTGGTCTCCACAGCTGCTCCTTCCTTTGTGCCATAGTTGCAAATTAAAGATGAACTCACTAGAAAAATGCTCCGTCTCTAGGCTGGCTCTGTGCTGAGCTGGCTCTCTCGCCCTGTTGGAGGTCTTCAAATCCCCTCCCATTTCCTTGCTATCTTCACAGGGCAAGTACTCAAGTGCTCTGGGGTGACTCCAGCACTTTCTGAAATTCAGGGGAAAATGAGCTCAGCAGGCTCCACAGGTAGTTACCACAGGACACGGCACCAGACCTGCCTTTGCACTGGCACGCAGGCAGGATTCGCTGGGAACTGGCCGGCTGATACATGACAATGTCTATTTACCTCATATTTGAAGTTTGGCCAGGGCTGGAGGAGACATAGCAGAATGTACCCTGAGAAAGAAGCAAACCAGCAAAAATTCAGTTCTGCTTCTACCCTTTCCTAGGGGTATTTGCACACAGGAAAACAGGAACTGTAAGACTTTTAAAAGTTTGCCTAAAATCAGAGGTGCTGAGTTTTGATTTAAACTCAGTGAGCTTCTTACTTAGCAAATGATTTCTCATGCTTCCAGACATATGCCCCCTTCAGCTTTCTCTCAGGAGCCACGCCGACAAGTGGCTGGCCGGCTCACTCCTGGAGGTGATTTAAGTGCTTTAGTCACTCCAGTTATAAAAACTGTAATTTTTATTATGTGACTAAGAAAAGCACAAAGGCTTCACGTTACTCTAAATTTCCCTCTGAAGACCCCAGTAGGGGTGTTGATGACATGATTTGTCTTTTCTCCAGCACCAGGTGGGCAGGCAGAGGCACACGCAGAATCACAAATCACCATTTGCATCTCACATACAAGGAGAAGAAGCTAAAGCAGTGTGTTTTTCTGTGGTAAAAAGAAACACGGGGGCTTTGGTTTTGGGGATCACAGGGATGGAGCAGAGCAGCTGGCAGGCCTGAGAGAAAGACAACCTTCACGTTCCTGTGGCTACCGGGACAAAGGGCCACAAGCCGATGGCTTAACAACAACAGAAATCCATAGTCTTGCAGTTCTGGGGGCCAGGAATCCGAAACCAGGGTTGGTTCCTTCTGGGGGCTTTCAGGGAACATCCCTTCCATGGCTCGTTCCTGGGTGCTGGTGGCTGCCGGCAAACCTTGGCATTCCTTGACCTGTAGAAATATCACTCCAGTATGCCTTCGTATTCACGTGGCTTTCTTCTCTGTCCGTGCCTCTAAACATCCCCTCCTTTCTCTTATAAAGACAGCAAAGAGACCTAAAGCCCGAAAGAGATGACGTCTCACTCTAAATCCAGGATGATCTCATCTGGAGGCCCTTGATGACAGCTTCAAAGGTCCTATTTCCAAAACAAGGCCACGTTCAGGGTTACCAGGGATTAGGACTCAGACATATTTGGGGGACAATATTCATGCTACTGTAGCAGCCAGAGGGACCTGTGTACCCCGGTGCTAGTGCACACTAGTTCACTTTTCTGACCTCACAAGGCAAAAAGGCTATGCTCTTGAAGAAACGTAGGGACAAAAGTGATTCCTGTGGAAGAGCCAAGCACCTGGGCTGGGAGACCCAGGCTGAATCCTTCCAGCTCTGCTGCTTTCTGGCTGTGGGACCTTGGGCTGGTCACCCACCCATCTGCTGGTTTGTGTGGTTCAGAAAATAATAGAAACTAGCCAGTGAGTTTTTCAAGAGACTAAGGAACCCATGATGTTGTCTGCCAGAGAATATGCTCAGTCAAGGCTAACGATTCTTGTTTTCTGGGTCATAAGGAAGGCAATGATGGTGCAGTCTATGGAAATGATGATGAGGTAATCCCTCAAACCGTTCTGTTTATAAGCAGGTGAGGTCTTTGATTTTTGTTTCTGATCCGAGTTAATCATTTATTCATGAGCATTTGAAAATTAGACACAGGCTAATTGAAAGCTCATCAGAAGAATGGGTTCTACACTTCCCATTAATTACCAGCAGGCTGGGAGGTATTTTTCCAGACTGTGGAAACTGGAAATGGATCACATTGGCTCTGAGGAAGTGGGCCAAGAAATAAATAAACAAGTTGGGTCTGGGTCTTTTGGCCTCCCTCTGCAAGGGTTTCCTTTTTTTTTTTTTTTTTTTTTTTTTTTTTTTTGAGACAGAGTCTTGCTCTGTCGCCCAGGCCGGAGTGCAGTGGCGCGATCTCGGATCTCGGCTCACTGCAAGCTCCACCTCCCGGGTTCATGCCATTCTCCTGCCTCAGCCTCCGGAGGAGCTGGGACTACAGGTGCCCGCCACCACGCCCGGCTAATTTTTTGTATTTTTTTTAAGTAGAGAGAGGGTTTCACCGTGTTAGCCAGGATGGTCTCCATCTCCTGACCTCGTGATCGGCCTGCCTCACCCTCCCAAAGTGCTGGGATTACAGGCGTGAGCCACCGCGTCTGGCTGGGTTTCCTCTTAAAAGCTGCCTTCTTGTTACTCTTTTTCCTCCCTCCTGCTCAGGGATGATGATCAACATGTTTTTAAATGGGCGTTCTTCATGGATTAGGGTTGCCTGATACAATGTAAAAATGCCCAGTGAAAACTGAATGTCAGATAAACAACAAACTTTTTAGCATAAGTATATCCCACATATCACATGGGCATATATATACCTTAAATCATTGTTCATATGAAGTTCAAATTTAACCGGATGTTCTGTAGTTTTCCTTGCTACATCTGGTAACCCTAGAGTAAGGGTTGAGCTGGAAACCACCACGGCATTCCTGCTGAGGACTGGCCTTGCCGGGATCCTAAAAGAATGTGGCGGATTGTTTTTCCAAAGACGGATGCCTCAGTCTCTCCCATGCCGCAGGTTCTTCTCAGTCCATGCCACTCCTTCATTAGGAGATGAAATCTAATATTCCTCGCTGTGAATTAGGGAGGTGGAGGGGATGGTAGCTTTCTTAAAACCAACAGAATGTGGCAGAAATGCTGTGGTGTCACCTCTGAGGCAATGCAGACTCCACCTCCATGACTGGAGGCCGTTGGAGCCCTCAGCCACCGCACCGGAAGCTCCACTTCCCAGAAGCGGCCATACTGTGAGGACACCAAGGCCAGGTGGAGAGTCTGGCTGTAGCTGTCCCAACTGTGAGCCAGAAATTCCCATCAAGGTCCCAGGCAATAGCCAGCATCCACTACCAGACATACAGACAAGGTGACTTCAGACGTCTCCAGTCCCCAGCCGTGGAGCATCCCCCCCACCCCTCCTGTGTGAATCTTCCCAGCTGAGGCTTCAGATCTCATGGAGCAGAAACACAGTGTCCCTGCCACACTCTGGCTGAATTCTTGACCCAGAGATTCTGTGCACATAACAAAACAGTTGTTTCATGACACTAGATTTGCAGGTGGTGTGTGACACAGCAGAACCAAGGGTCGATAGCGCCTCCAGCCACATCCTGTTTGGTACCAGATCCTGCAAATTCCCTATACGTAATAAGCCTTTGTTCTGCACTGCTGTATAGAAGATGGAATAATGGCTCCAAAGATACCTAGAGCCTAACACCCACATCTTGTGGCTACGTCACTATACATGTAGCAGAGGGCTTAGGGTTACAGGAGGGTTTCTGTTTGTTAAGCTGATTTTGGAGATGAGGAGCATATCCTGGACTGTCTAGGGGTGACCAGTGTGGTCACGGGTCCTTATAAGTGGAAGATGGCAGCAGCAGGTCTCTTCCCAGGGTTGCAGGCTTTAGGAATGGAGGGTGGGGTTGTGAGCCAAGGAATGTGGGCAGCCCCTCAGAGCCAGAGATGCCAGGAAATGGATTCTCCTCAAGGGCCTCCAAGAGGGTCATAGCCCTGACAAAACCTTGATTCTAGCCAGGGATGCCCATTTCCCACTTCCCATTTCTGGAACTGTAAGATACTAAATCCGCACTGTTTGATGCCACTGAACTTGTGGTCATTTGTTACAGGAGCCACAGGAAACTAATACGGGCCTGGTGCCTGATGGCCCCAGGATCAGCACTTTCCCTCCCCTCTTTCCCTGGGCTCTGGCCTCCACTTCCTCACTTCTCACCCAGTCAGCCCACTGGACATTAACAGCTGCCCTGGGCTCTCCCTTCTCAGTCTTGTCTCCCCTCAAGGTTTCCAGCTATTTATTTATTTATTTATTTATTTATTTATTTATTTATTTATTTAATGTTGAGATGGAATTTCACTCTGGTTGCCCAGGTTGGAGTGCAATGGTACAATCTCAGCTCACTCCAATCTCTGCCTCCCAGGTTGAAGCGATTCTTCTGCCTCAGCTGCCCAAGTAGCCGGGATTGCAGGTGCCCACCATGACACCTGGCTAATTTTTTTGTATTTTTAGTAGAGATGGGGTTCACCATGTTGGCCAGGCTGGTCTCAAACTCCTGACCTCAGGTGATCCACCCATCTCTGCCTCCCAGAATGCTGGAATTACAGGCATGAGCCACTGAGTCTGGCCAAGGTTTCCAGCTCTTAATGGGCAAGGTGCCCACCTACCTGCCGTGCCAATTCCTCCCACCTGTCACCAACCTTCCCAGGTGAGTTGCCTGGAGTGGTCTCCTCCCATTGCCTGCTCTGTGCCCTTTACTCTGCCCAAGAACCTTGCCCACCAACTGTTCATATTTTCTGTGCTTTCTGCACAGGTGCCAGCAGCTCCTGTTCTGAAAATTTCCATCAGCTGCTGATCTCGTGAGCTCTTATTCTGATAAGTTAGGAGCAAAACAAACAGTCTCATGGAGCGAAACAGGTTGAATCCTGATGGTACTTTGAATGAGGCTGCAGGAGGAAATTGTTCTACTGCAAACTAGAATCCCTAACAGAAAAATAAAAGATAGCACCAAAGGACATGCAAACTTATTGTGAGCATGCGAACTTATCACACGCAACATGCAAACATGCAATGTTATCCTCTGAAAAACTCCTCTGAATTCATCAGAGGATAACAAATGCTCAAATCTTGCTAAGCAAATCCACTAATAAGACAGTTGTGAAATGTATTTATCTCAAAATGTGTTGGGTTGAACACATTTGAGTTGTATCCTTCTGATTTTAGGTTTAAATGAGGAGAAAGAGCTATTTTCAGATGAGAGGTTCATTTACTGTGAACTTACTCTTAATTTTCTCTATAAAATGTAAGGTAATGAAATAGTTTACAAATTCAGCTGCTTACATCCAGCAATAATTTACTGAAATGTGTTGGATGAGACCTCACAAGTGACTTGTTTCTCAATCTGCTTTCCATTCCCTTATGTCTTTTGAAAATAGACATTGAGGGTCAGTTTTTAAAAAAATAGTTGTAAATATATCACCAAGACTGAATATTACCAAAGATTCCTGTAAGGACTTGTCTTATATTATTCAACATTTTAAGCAGAGTTGCTGAGGTTAATTAGATTTCTGACCCTGAAAAATTTTAAGTGCCTCTGATGACTTATTTCAAGCTGATAATTTTGTGTTAGAAACAGAAAAAGAATAAATAGACAGTGAACAAATACACTCTTCACATTCCTTCTTATGAGTGCAGAGAATATATTTCTGAAATTTAATTAAATAGCAAGATGTCCACAAGATCTATAATAAACCACTTTGCAAGACCTCTAAATGTCAAGGAAAAACACATTTTACATGAAACACCCCCTCCCCCCAACTAAATCTGTGAAGATTCAAGACATTTTAAAAACCTGCAGAACCCATGAGTACATATTTTATCTTGAAAGTACTTTTTCAAAGACTGGGGAGCAGCTACTTGTTTGCAGTATGACAGAGTGGAATGTATTTTAATGTATCACAGAGTGGTTTGTACCATTAGTTTTAGAGATCTGCCAGACGGTTTTAAAATAATGCAAGAGCTGTGGAGTTAAAGCTTAAAGTGGTGTAACTTAGTACAAGATGATAAACAATCACTTCAGTTACTTTTCCACTTTGCTGATATACCATGCTAGGTCCGCAGCAGATAGTCAAATCACATGCAAAAGCAGATGGTCCTTTGGGGAAAACATATAGGGGAAAAAAGGAAACATTTGTCATCCCGCTAGCTTTATTATCTTAATAAATCATACCATCTTAGTGCAGTGGCTCCCTATGTTTGGGCTGTCCCACTTGGGACAGTTAGATTTGAGGTTGGACGTAATCACAGCACTGAACATCACTGAATCCCACAGGGTGAAAGTTATTGCATTTTCAATTATCGTTTAATCCTTTATACATAAAGGACAAAGCCCCATTTTGCTGCTAACTCATCTTTGATGCCTCTTGGACTCTTGCTAATACGTGTTTAGAGCAAAAAGAGGCCTCTGACTCAGAGTCTTCAGGCCCCAGATTCTGTCCAGAGTTTTGCAATGTTTTCTTGGTCACTTTGCTTTCCTTTTACAGCATCTGCTATTGAAGGCAAGTGCTACCGAGTTTCCTTTCAGCTGTGGTTTATGGTTGTAGCCTGGGATTTGGTGACTGGCACATTAGTATTGAAGAAGCATCAGTCTAAAGTAGGAGTTGCAAACTTTCTCTAAAGAGCTGGAGAGTAAATATTCAGCCTTTGCAGGTTGCGCAGGTTGTGCAGGTTCTGTCCCGACCACTAAACTCTGCTGCCGTAGAGCAGCCTTGGATGATACGGAAATGAATGAGCATGGTTGTCCTATAAAACTGTACTTAGGATCACATCTGTAATCCCAGCACTTTGGGAGGCCAAGGCAGTGGATCACCTGAGGTCAGGAATTCGAGACCAGTCTGGCCAACATGGTGAAACCCCATCTCTACTAAAAATACAAGAACATCAGCTGGGCATAGTGGCATGTGCCTGTAATCACAGCTACTTGGGAGGTTGAGGCAGGGGAATCGCTTGAACCAGGGAGGTGGAGGTTGTAGTGAGCTGAGATCACACCACTGCACTCCAGCCTGGGCAACAAGAGTGAGACTCCATCTCAAAAAAAAAAAAAAAGACAAGTAATGGGCAGCTTTGTTCTGTGGAATGTAGTTTGTCGACCCCTGGTCTAAGGTATCCTTGCAAATTGAGTTAAGAAATCTGCCAATAAACCTGTTTCACTTAAAAATGTGAGGTTTTTTATTTGTTTGTTTTTTAATGTTGAGCAGACAGTAGCTCTGGAGTCCTCAGATATCCAGCACGTGTTGGGAAATGTGGATTTCCCTGGGTCAATGCTCCCACCATGGCCACTTGAAGCCTACCAGCGTGATTTTCCTGAAAACTGATTTAAGAAGAGATGTCACCATCAGCTTCCTCAAACCATGTGAAAAATCCTGAAAATGAATATCCTGTGTTGACTTTGTCCTGCCAAATATCATGCCCACCCAGAACCTCAGCATGTGGGTTTATTTAGAAACAGAATCTTTGCAGATGTAATTTAGTTAAGATGAAGTCATCCTGGATTAAGGTGGTCTCTGATTCAATGACTGACATCCTTTTAAAAAGAAGAAAATTTGGACACAGAGCATCTCAGAGGGAAGACGATGTAAAGGAAGATAGGTGAGAAGGTCAAGTGAGGATGGAAGCAGAGCATGGAGTGATGCATCCGTAAGCCAAGGAACCCCAAGGATTGCTGCAGCCACCAGAAGCCAGAAGATAGGCCAAGAAGTATCCTTTCCTGGAGCTTTTGGGGAGCATGGTCCTGCTGATACCTTAAATCAAGGTATCAGCAGGTGCTTGATTTAAGGTATCAGGGCCAGGTGTGGTGGCTCATGCCTGTACTCCCAGCACTTTGGAAAGCTGAGGGGGGCGGATCACCTGAGGTTGGGAGTTTGAGGCCAGGCTGACCAACATGGAGTAACCCTATCTCTACTAAAAATACAAAATTATCTGGTCATGGTGGTGCATGCCTGTAATCCCGGCTACTTGGGAGGCTGAGGCAGGAGAATTGCTTGAGCCCAGGAGGAAGAGGTTGCGGTGAACCAAGATCATGCTATTGCACTCCAGCCGGGGCAGCAAGAGCGAATCTCCATCTCAAAAAAATAAAAAAAGTTTTCTGACCCCCAGAACTATAAGAGAATGAGTTTCTCTGGTTTTCAGCCACCTAGTTAGTGGTAATGTGTTATGGCAGCTCCAGGTAGCTAGTGCAGTGGGACACAGTGGTATGTGGATATGGGGACATTTGGGAATCACAGTGTAGGTCACATAGCCAGTAAGCGTCAGAATGGGAATCTGAGCTCAGATGTACACCCTTCACAAGCCCAAGTCCTTAAGTGTTTGTGTGTCTTCTTAGAGAGGAGTGTTGAAGGAAAGGACTTGCGTTGTGCACTGAAAGTCAACAAGATACCATGGTGGAGGCCAGCAAGTCCTCTCTTAGTCTGGGACATCCAGGACACCTTGAGTTGCTTGGTCAAGCCTACATGGCACAGACGGGACCATCACTGTGGTGCCAATGAGCCCCACCTCCAAGTTCAGGGCACTCACGACTTCCCACGCCAAGTTCCCATCCAGAACTTTCCAGAGAACAAGAAGCTGGCATGTTTCTGCCCACAAGAATTAGCTGCTGGGCAAAGTAGACCTCAAAGATGAGCAGAGAGCTGCCATTGAGACCATCCTGGCACTGCTGGAACTGCTCGCAGGGGTTTTGAACCCCACAACCTCCTTTCCATGGAGTTTATTTTTAAAATTATATGCCAACCTTCATTTAAAAAAAAAAAATCAGAAGTAGTGCTTCTTTCTTAGTTTCTTTCTTCCTCCCTGTTTTGTTCCAGAAGACGGCTCTGGAGGTTGTTACTTCGTTTGGAAGGCAAGAGGAAGGTTAATTAGCTTTTGGGACCCAAGGGCTCTAAGGAGGGATGTCAAGTGATTTCCTAATTGCTCCTCAAAGTTCGATATGGTTGGAGGGGCAAGGTCCAGGAGAGAAGATGCTAAGCTGGTTGTTAGGTTGACTATGAATTCCACGCAGCATGGTGGGGAGGACATTTGCAGGACATTGTTCTCTGTGAGGAGTCCAGATAAATAATTCATTCCTCTCTTGGGTCCCATCAACTGGTGGCCTCCAGCCCAGCAAGCCATTGTGGATTTCAGGGCCAACACAAGGCATTTCTTGGGTCCGAGTCTCCCACTCAGTCATAGAGAGAATCCAGCCCCTACATCTGCATTGGTTGCATTCTGCTTCCTGAGCTCCTGGAAAACATAAACAGCGCATTTCTCTGCTTGGCAAAGGATACCAAGGCAGAGACTTGAGATATGCCAACCATGGTCTTCCAAGTTCTTAAACCTCCAGACTGTGGTCTGCAAATGTATATCACCTGGGAGCTCCTTAGACAGAATGCAGATTCTCTGGCCTACCCCAGACAGGCTGAATCAGGATCTCTGGGCATGGGGCCCAGCACTCTGCATGTTCACAGGCTCTCCAGGTAATTTTTTTTTTTCACTCTTGTTGCCCAGGCTGGAGCACAATGGTGTGATCTCAGTTCACTGCAACCTCTGCCTCCCAGATTCAAGTGATTCCCCTGTCTCAGCCTCCCAAGTAGCTAGGATTACAGGCACTCACCACCACATCTGGCTAAATTTTGTATTTTTTAATAGACATAGGATTTCTCTGCTAAAAGAGTCAGGCTGGTCTCAAACTTCTGACCTCAGGTGATCTGCTCGCCTCAGCCTCCCAAAGTGCTGGGATTACAGGCGTGAGCCACTGTGCCTGGCCTTATCCAGGTAATTCTGATGCACACTAAGGTTTGAGCAGTGCCCTTAAGGACCACAGTCCTTTGTGACTGTTAAAAACCTAGCAGAGAATAAATCCACTCGCTGCCCTCTCCCCCAGACTCTCAGTCAACCAAGACACCAGCTGGGGGATTCCAATGAGAAGCAAAGCCTGCATTAGATTCTCTTGCAGAAACTGGTATTCACTGGTGATTTTCTTCAGCAGTTCCTGAAATCACTGAACAGGTGGATTATTTCTTCCTGACTTGGCAGTATATCTTCCTCAATTCACTTACTCTTTAAAATATTTTGCTTGCCATGATTGCAAAGTCATTGTGGCAGGCAAAAATGCATTGCATGTCATTCTTCCCCATCTGCACATGGCTCTCAGGACATAAAGAGGATATTAAAAATAAAAATAAAAAGCAGGACATAAAGAATGGCCCTGCTACCGTCTCCCTCAGTGGAGTCCTCTCTCTGGCCCCGGGAAGCCTCACCAGGGGTGTTTCCCTTCACTGAGGCTATAAAATTTGCATCCTATTCATAATTACACGAAATCCCCCAAATGCAGGCTGGGGACAGCTGCTCCAGGGCCACATTGCCAAGGATAGCAGCCACACCAAAAAGTCAAGCAATGGTCAGCTTGGATGGAAAGCCATGGGGTGAATGTATTCTCCACGTGATGAGAAGAAGTCACCTGTCCAGTCGTCTTCTAAGGCAAGAGTAGAAGCTGCCCATCACAGCCCAGATGGTGACCACTGGGGAGAGAAAGGGGCTTGATTCAGATGTGGTTCCTTTGGGGACAGACACAGTGACAAGGCAGGAGCTCCTGGGGTCGCAGGGGTAGGGGAGAGGGGATAGGGTGTCTTTAGCTGATTGAAATCTCTTCTCATTTGACTGCAGGTGAAGTAGGATCAGAGATGGATTCACTGCGAGGCCCTCATTTCTATGGGGGCTCCTTCCAAGACTAGGAGGGGCCCTAGTCATGTGTTCCTGTGGCCATAGCTTTGCAAAACTTGTTGATGGGGACAGATTTTCACTGCAGTTGGCTGTAGGCCACCATCTCCTTCTGCTCCAGCTTCCCATCCCTAGGGTTTGCCTCACCTCGAGAGCTGTTAGAGGGGCTGCTGCTCTTCTGGAATGCGCTTATTTAGGCTCGAGTGGCAGATTCGGATGAAGCCACTTCCACATCAAGTGCCATTGTGCTAGGTGTCCTGGGCCAGTGATGTTTCCAGGAACAATCCTGCTGCCCATGGCAATAGCGCTCCCAGTGTCCTGCCAGGATCCCAGGGCAAGATGAGCTTCTCATTGGTGCCCAGCACCAGAGGGTTTGGTGGAAGAGGAAAAGGAGCAAGGTTTGAAATGTATGGAGCCAGAAGCCAGTCTAAGAAAAACCTTCTTATCATCAGACATGCAATTATCAGGAGAGGATTCAGTTCTCATCATTACCTAGTCAAAATAAATGTTCTCCCTTGTAAGGAATAATTTGTAATGCATATACACAAATGTAAATGAACCATTTTTTTATGGGATGAAAAAGAAACTAAGGACGGGTGCAGTGGCTCATGCCTATAATCCCAGCACTTTGGAAGGACGAGGTGGGTGGATCACTTGAGGCCAGGAGTTCCAGACCAGCCTGGCCAACATGGTAAAATCCTGCCACTACTACAAATGCAGAAATTACCTGGATGTGGTGTGTACACCTGTAATCCCAGCTACTCTGCTACTTGGGTGGCTGAGGCACAAGAATCACTTGAACCCTGGAGGTAGAGGTTGCAGTGAGCTGATATTGCTCCACTGTACTCCGGGCTGGGTGACAGAGCAAGACTGTCTCAAAAAAAGAAAGAATCCATCAGAATTCTTGTATCCATAGGATAAAACCTTACCCAATGCCACAGTGAGTCTGTCTGTGTGTCCATCTGCATGTTGCACACCACCAACTATCCATAACTTTAAAAAAAGCTTTACCCGACCACACTAGAGGAATTATCTTTCTGTTCTGTTAAAAGCAATACCAAAAAATTTTGGTATTCATATGAAAAGGCAAAACGGAAGCAAGAGAAAAATGTAGGAAAATGTAGAATACAATCAGGTAACTAATTAAAATATTCAATAATGTATAGTTTTGTGACATACAGAAACTTAGCAGCTTTTAAGAATTTAAATAAACCCCATTCCTAACTCATTTTGTGTGTTGTTTTCTTTAGTTTTGACCCCCACACAGCCTGGATCTGAAAGCGTTCATTCATCCATGCATTTGTTCAGCAGATGCTTACAGAGCCACCACTGCAGGCACAGGCAGCAACGCAGCCAGCAAGAAAGCTAGTGCTGGCATCAAGGGGTGAACAGCCAGGTGGGGCACATGATAGCCAGCATGTCAACAAGCACATTCACGGGAAGCTGCAGAGCTGCAAGGTGGAGGGAGGAGCAGAACCGCAAGGAGGAAGGGAAAAAACTTGCAATGGGCTGGTCAGAGGACCTCTGAGGAGCTGATGCTTAAGCAGAGACAAGGATAACGGGAAGGGACCAAGTAGGCCAGGAGCTGAGGAAAGAATGGGCAGGGGCCACGGCCCAAGCAAATGTTCCGAGACTGTGTCAGGGTGGTTGGAGGGAGGTTATTATCGTCCAAAAAGAAGAGCAAGGCCAGCGGGGTCAGACAGATGACAGTGAGGGCTGGGTGGTCGTGGAGATGGACTGAAGGGCCCCACCAGGAGACAGCACGCATTGGCGTGCTGTTCCCGTGGCTGGGATGAAAGATAACACGTGAACATTACACCAAGCGGGAAGAGTGATTAAAGGCGATACAGAGACTCCCCTGTTCTCCGCCAGCAAACTTCCTGCTTCTTCCTCAGTCTGGTCTAATTACACACAGACTCCCGTCTTGACCAGTCACCCCAGAACTCATGTGTAAAGCTAATACGCAGAAATGAGGCTTACCGAGGGGCAGGGAGAGCCTTCCAATTAAACATCTTCCGCAGCAAATGGGAAATGGCGCTCTTTAATGTCGACTCCAGCTGCTGCATTCTAAAAGAAAACCAGGCAGAAATACATGGTGGTTGGGACACTTCCTCCAAATATCAAAGCTGAATACATTCTTTTTCAACTTCAGCACAGCGATCCTTCTCTAAACAGCACCAGCCAATGGAAGTCACAGCTCTTCTTACTCCAGAGAGTTACATTAAATCAGTCCCTTTGTATATATCTTTAAGCCGAGGAATTTGCATTCTTCTTGTTTTTCTTTGGAAATGGTGACTCAAGTCTTTTACTGGTCTTGTCCTCAAAGAACAGGAGGAGTGACTGCTCTCACCAGACAGACAGCTTATTCCGAGCGGAGGGCTGAGGGGATTCACCACGTCTCTGGTTTCTCAGCTGCTTGAAAATCGAAGTGGAATTCTCACAGTGGCCTGTCCCCGAGCAGTTCAGGGAGCCTGATGAGTATCGTCTCAAAGCCACGCCATGGGTGTGATGGAGTCTGAGCAGGTCTGGACCAGAAGCAAAGAGCAGCCCTTCACGCAAGAGTGCGTGGCCTTCCTTTGTAAGGCGGAGGTGACCGCTGAAGAAAACAGCTGCAGGCTGCGTCTACAGTGGGTGTCACATAAGGAATCCCCAGGCAAGCCCGGCTGGAATTAGCTGCCACCTGTGCCTGCCCACGGGGCATTCTGTGTACATCCACTACAGCTCACAGTGCTGGAGTCCCTAGTCCCTATGGCTGTCTGTGCTACAGATCTTGAACTCTTAAAAGGCAGGGGGCATGTGTGGTTTGACTTTGCTTGATAAAAAGTCACCCCCCACCACCACACACACACAGCACATAGTGGGAACTCAGGAGCTATTGAATGAATGCAGTGAGCTGACGCCTTGGCCGCAGGACATGGAAATGCATACACAGGGCCATGGAGCCCCACTAAGCCCATGGCGCTGAAACTGCTGGAGCACCTGCTGACCACAGTTCTTCAATGGTTTTCTCCAAGAACACATCAGAACGGAAGCACCAGGGCCTCTCTCTCTCTGGGTGCATACATTCACTGCATCAATACACATGGTCCATTTGGTCACCCCAGCTGCTCATCGTATCCAGGAAAATCTCCATGAGAAATCCAGCATTTTGGGCGAGAAGCTGAGATTCTCGAAGTAGAAAGCCCACTGGCTAGAGGACACAGAGACACACGTGCTGTGGGGCTGGAACCTGCAGGACAGCTGGGCTGGGAGGCAGCCTGAGCTGTTGGCTGGGAGTGGAACCAGCTACCTTGGAAGGAAGTGAGGTGTCCATCCGCAAGCACCCACACAAAGCCAGAGGGCCCTGTTGTACTGGGAGGGAAGTTGGATGGCATCACAGTTCACCCCTCCCAGCGTGGGTATGAATCCATCATTGTTTGTTTGTCCTGACAAAGCACATTGCCATATGTTAATTTGGCCACTGCAGTTAGAATAGATCAGGAACAAAACCCCACTATTCCTATTCGTCGAGTCATTGCCTGGTTTATTGGTTGTACAGACTTCATGGATAGGGAACCTGAAGATCATATCCGAGGATCAGAATATTTTCTGCAGAGGAGATGTAGAGTCCAGGGATGAGTCCATGTTCACCCCAAGCCTGCGGAGAGGCACCTGTTTTTCACTCTGTGACTTTGTGTTGAGTCCTGCCATATCCCAGATGCTGCTTTGCAATGCAGCGAGAATGGGCCCACAGAACCTATTCTAGCATGGAGATTAATTCTGCTAAAGGAGACCAGCAAAGAGCCAGTGACAGCATGCCCCTAGAATGAGCACAGCTGTGATAGGTAGACAGATAGAGGACAGAGCTAGAGAACTGCACAGAAGGCTAACTTAGGGGTGGGGGGTGCAATAAAGGCCTCTCTGGAGAGGTAGCATCCAAGCTGAGACCTAAGGAGAAGGAGAACAAGGTGAGCCAGGCAGGAACCTTCCTGAAGCAGGAAAGTACGTGCAAGGGCCCTGTGGTTGGTGGGGAGGGAAACCACAGCCTGCTGTGGGGCCGGAAGGGTGAGCAATGCTGCAGTGGCACCAGGGAGGGGAACCATCAGTGTGGGGTTCTCATGACCAAGGCCCGAGAGGCAGAACACAGAGACACCATTCAGCAGGAACCAGCTTTGATAGGAGACTTGGGGAACACAAGGATAAGGCATTTGAGGTTCTTTTAAAGCTTTCTGCAAAAATCACATCCTCAGCGGTCTGGACGTGGGGATGTGGAGCAGGCCTGAGTCTGGCAGGTTGCTGAATATTTCATGCAGCCTCCTCGGCTGGCCGGCCCCTCGGTGTTGGGCATGGTCTTCCTCTTCATGCATGATTTACAGGGCTCTGCATTAATGCCCCAGCCCCATTTATCCTGGTCTGCTGACCATTAGCATGAGCAAATAAATATACATTTCCAAGAGCCCAGATCCCCAGCCTGAGCCCAGTCTAGCTGACAGCTTTCCACTTTCTCCTAATCACAGGAGTTGGGGGACTGGAGGACGGGGGACCACCTGTTGTGTGAGAAGATTCCAGAACCGCCTGTGGATTGGATTATTTCCCCCTCTTCCAGAATTTTTACCTTAGAAATTCATCATTCCCTCTTTCCCTTTTGGGTGATAGACAGTTCTTTCATGTACTGCTGAGAAGATAATTCAGAATTCTGTTTATTCTAATGCAGTTCAAAATGTCTGTGACTAGCATCTGAAAATAGCTCTCTGTGTTAAATACTGGCAGCCAGAAAGCTTTTGGAGCCTGTTTCTCACCATCCCCGGGTCCTCCAGCAGGTCCATCAGTCTGTCTGTGTCTGTGTGAAAAGCAGTTCCTTTGTCTCAGGCTTTGCGGGACTGGGCTCTGTGGGGTGGTTTGGGGGAGGGGAGGGTCATGGTTGGATATCATTTATGGGGCATGTTCTGTGTGTTAAGCTTTGTGCTGGTCCCTGGGAAGGACCCTGTCCTCTTGCAGCTTTCAGTCTGATGGGGAGACAGGCACTGAATGGGGAAATAGACACAAAAGAGACATTCACTGACCATCACCATGGTGACGGGACTTACATCCTAGGGGTCCTCAGATTCATTTCATTTGGGAAAGCGATTGCAGAGACTGGGGCTGGAACCAATGTGGCTCACAGGGAAAGGAGCAGCTAGAAACAAGGGAAGTGGGAAGCAGAGAGGTGGAGAGGGAGTGGGGAGGGGTCCAAGGTCAGAAAGCCAAAGGGTCAGGCTGAGGCATCATCGGTAGAGGTAAGTACCTGGGGCAGGTGTCAGGAGGGGAAGGAGTCAGGGGCAGTCACATCAGTGACACAGGAGCTGGCTCCAGTGGATGTCGCCAGAATATGAAGGGGAAATCTGGGAACATGGCAGTCATAAGAACAATGACCAAATCCAGCTCCTCAGTGTGTCTGGGGCATGTAGGCAAGTTGGGCACAGAAGACCTCGTGTGCTGTGGTCCTCCCCCCTCTCCCACCTTATTTCTTGCCTTTTTCCCCTTACTCTGCACATTCCTAGCCACAAGGACCTCCTCCCAGTTCCTTGAATTCTACACTCCCTCCTGCCACAGGCCCTTTGCTCAGGTCACCCTCTTCCAAGAATACTGGTTCTTTCTTTCCACTCTCAAAGAAATCGTCACCCCTCCAGGAAGCCGCCTTTGCCCTCTCCTTCCCAAAAACTATCCCAAATTCTTCTATTAGCTACTCTTATAGCCCCAGGCACCACACCTCCTTGGGGCTTATTCCTGTTGAAATTTTACACACATTGATATATTTTTTAAAAATTATCTGTCCTTCCTGTTAGATTTATGCTCCTTAAAGACAGGAAGGAACCACATCTAATTTTGTTCAACACAGAATCTATGTAACTGGCATGAAATCAATATATTCTTTTTAATTTTTGGAGATGGTTTCTGTCACTCAAGCTGTAGTGCAGTGGCACGATTATAACTCATGGCAGCCTTGAACTTCTGGGCTCCAGGATGGATGGATGGATCAATGGAAGGATGGATGGATGAAAGGATGGGAGGATGGATGGAAGGATGGAGCAATGGATGTATGGATAGACGGCAGGATAGATGTATGCATGGGAGGATGGATGGGAGGATGGATGGATGGACGGATGGGAGGGTGGATGGATGGAAGGGTGGAATGGATGGATGGATGGATGCATGGATGGATGGATGGATGGATGGAGGGGTGGTGGATGGATGGGAGAATGGATGGGAGGGATGGAAGGATGGATGGATGGATGGATGGATGGATGGATGGATGGATGGTGAATGGACGGACGGGCAAAGGCGGATCGTGGCACACGGACGCACGGGAGGCGGACGGACGGCGCGGGCGGCGGATCTGGCGATCTACAGGACGGACGGACGTTCCATACGGGATGGACGGGAGTGACGGACGGGATACGGATGGACGGGAGGACGACGGACGGATGGAGGACGGACGGGAGTGACGACCGGACGTGGAGGATGGACGGACGGACAGGAGGACGGACGGACGGGGTGGGTGGTGGACGGACGGCATGGAGAAACGGACGCAACGGATGGACAGGATGGATAGGAGGATGGATGCATGGAGGGTGGATGGATGGCAGGGTGGGTGGCTTTTATGGATGGATAGGGATGGATGGATGGATGGAGGGTGGATGGATGGGGGGATGGATGGATGGGAGGATGGATGGATGGAAGGGTGGATGGATGGAAGGTAATGGATGGATGGATGGATGGATGGATGGATGGAGGTGGATGGATGGATGGATGGAGTGGATGGATGGAGGGTGGATGGATGGAGGGGTGGATGACGGGAGGTAAGGGGATGGGAGGTGCATATGGAAGGTGGGAGGGTGTATGGATGGGAAGGTGGTGGTTAAGCATTATTGGAAGGATGGATGGATAGGGATGGATGGGGAGGAATGGATGGAGGAAATGGATGGAGGGATGGATGGATGGATGGATGGATGGAGGATGGAGGATGGATGGATAGGTGGATGGATGGATGGGAGGGATGGAAGGATGATAGGGAAGAAGGAAAGGAGGGAAGGGTGGATGGATGGAGTGGATGGATGGGGGAGTGGATGGATGGAGGATAGGGATGGATGGATAGTGGATGGATGGATGGATGGACCCACGGAAGGAATAGGTAATGGAGTGAAATACATAACGAATAAATGAGGAAACAAGTGAATGTAGAACTCAGACCTGAGAGGAGATTAAGATAACTAGACCCTGCTGTGGCAGAAGGGCAAGTCATGGATGACAGAAAAGTGCCTGAAATCTCCCTATGAGAATCATTGTAATCCCATATTTCAGGATTTCAGACCTACTGAACACCCCCCACCCCCATCACTTAGATTACAACAACTTTGCTGAATTTGAGACAACTACGTTGTCCACCCAGGCATTTTATCCATAAACCATTAGGTAACGCAATACTTGGACTGAGCTCACCTGGGCAAATTGCTTTGAATATAAAAAGTCAGCATCAAAATGTAGCACGTGTGACCTCCCCACTCCTGAGCACACACTTGATCACATTCCAGGCAGGTTTCTTCCGGCACTTTGTGGCTGGGACAACGCGTGAGCTGAAGCTGCAGAGCAGCACCACTGCTGCTCAGCTGATGTCCTCATCCCACTCAGGTCACCAGGAGATACCCCGTGTCTCAATACACAGACCAATAACTCTAGGTGAGAGCTCTCTAGCCAGTGCCTGGCCCCTGTTCCATCTAAGAGGCTGCCAGGACTGAGCATCAGGAACCAGATGACCTGGCCCAGGGCTGCTGTAAGCCTACAGTCACTTGCATTCTCCAAAGTTCAGGGCAGATGAGCTCTGTTGCAATGGCAAAGCCCATGGAATATTTATGTTGTTTTAAATATCAGTGTATCCCCAAACCTGTGAGTGACTGACAGAACAACAGAAACTTCCAGTGTGGGATCTGCTAGAAAATGGTCTGAAAGTATGAATGGAGTATGCTCTAGCCAGTGGTTCTCAAGATACTGCTGCAAAACACATGCTACTGGAGGCAAAAAGGCAAGGGATATGCATGCCAATGGAGCTTGGAGGGTTTCCATCCTATTTAGATCCGTGTCCCCTATGCATCTGCCTAGCAATATGGATAAAGTCAAGCCCTATCCATGAAAGCACCCTTCAGGCAGGGGCTGCTCCCCATCCTGTTCTCTGTATTCACCGTCACTCAGGGCAGAGCTTGGCCTGGGCCAGGCACAGGACCGAGGCCTTTCTCTTAAACTTTCCCAAGGCCTGGATGCCTTGATGGTTGTCTGGACCAGGCAGGCAAGAGAACGATGAAACTCTTCATCAACAGGCCTCAGACGAGGTGGTAGGGCCACTGGAGAAAAAATTTAACAATCTCTTCTTTACCAGCCATCCCCATTACCTTCTCAAGCCAACCTCCAGTTTACATCTATCTCCTCTGCATTATACCAATAATCTAAACACCTCTCTCCTTCAGTTGCTGGGGACTGCTTATGGCCAAAGCTTAAATCCTATTGATGGTTAAATAAACAAAAGAATCATGTACAAATGGATGCATAGATGAATGACAAATGAACAAAGACTGATAAATGGATGGATGGATGGATGGATGGATGGATGGATGGATGATGCATGCATGGCAGGACGGATGGATGGACAGACGGATGGATGCATAGACAGACGATGAATGAAAAGAAGGAATGATGGAGGGAGAAGGGGAAAATAAATGGCTCTTTCAGCTTCCAACAAAACTATGACCAGTCCTGCCTCAGTATTTGTCAGCTGAAAATGAACTAAAGACAACCTTAATTTTTGAATTACAAGCCAACCTTAGTCTTTCCAATGAAATAATTTCTTTTGAGATGGAGTTTCACTCTTGTTGCCCAGGCTGGAGTGCAATGGCACGATCTTGGCTCACAGCAACCTCTGACTCCCGGGTTCAAGTGATTCTCCTGCCTCAGCCTCCTGAGTAGCTGGGATTACAGGCACGCACCACCATACCTGGCTAATTTTGTATTTTTAGTAGAGACAGGGTTTCTCCATGTTGGTCAGGCTGGTCTCAAACTCCCAACCTCAGGTGATCTGCCTGCCTCGGCCTCCCAAAGTACTGGGATTACAGGCATAAGCTACCGCTCCCGGCCTCCAGTGAAATAATTCTATCGTAGACCATCTAAATATCAAGATTCTCTAACATAGATAAAGGTGCAGAAAGGCTCCCCCACCACCTGCCCTTTCAGTTTATTCCAACTTCAATGCGTTTTCTCTTCCCTCTGCCCACTCAGAGCTCAAATGAAGTGTCAACCGCTCAGAAAACCTTTCTTGACCACACAACCTAAAATACTTGCCCACCTCAATGAACTCTCCGTTTATTTTTCTTCGTAGTTCATGAGGTTTCCTGCTATTGTTCTCTCTCTTAATTTGCTATTGTTCTATGTGTATCTCCCCTGTTGGCAGTGAGAGTCGAGCTTTTCCTTTCTCATTCTTGCTGTATCCACAGCTGCTGTCCTGTTCGGTACCTGGTGGACAGGTACTGGTGGAAAACACAGATCTGCTTATTAGAGGCATGCGTGATGGAAGATCATGTCTCTCAATCTGTCTTGATGGAAGATTGTTAGCGTTTATGGTCTAGATATCTGGGTAAAATCCAGTTCTTCTACTTGGCATCCGAGTGAACTTAAAAGGGGTCATTTTTGTATGCTTTTGAGCACTGTGCTGGGTGCTATGGACACAGCCACCAGTGGGACATCGGAGGTCCCTTCCCTTCCAGAGATGAGCTCACAGACCCTGTGAACATCGTTTTCCTCATGTGGGGATAATAATTGCTACATATGTCTTTATGGCGTGGGAGGGTGAAATAAAGTGATGTTGTCACATATAAACAAGGTTTGTATGTTGTGACATACAAACAAGGCATGGGACTAAAGTTATATCTGAAAGCAGGATAGCAGTTAGGGCACTTGGGTTGCCAGCGACCAGAACAGATTCAGACCAGTGTGAGCAAAAATAGAACTCAAGGGGCAGAGATCTGTGAGCTCACAAAATGATATCAAGTTTGAGAATTGAGACAGCTCTGAAGGTCAGAGCAGTAGGATTCTTTTAATTATCTCAATAGACAACTTCCTCTAAAATGAATGAATCCTGGCCACTTTTTCCTTCCCTTGTTATTCCACTCAGCTCCAGAGAGCAAGGCTAATGGGCCTGGCTTGCCTTCTAGCCAGCTCTGGACAGGTGGGGAGGATCCATTGGTTTGATCCAGACAGCCTTCAGTGGTGAAGAGGTGTTAGTTTTCCCAAGAAAATTAGGGGTTCTGTTGTCCAATGAAGAGAGAATTGGTACCAGAACGTTAGAAAACAGATTTCCACTCTTAAAACTATGTCAAACTAATTCTGGCCAAAAGTTCCATCAAAACACTTATTTTCCAACAATTCTTATTGAGTATTGATATGGGTTAGCAAATAACATTAAAACAACAAGTTTCTATCTGTTTATATTTTGCCCATTTCAAGTTTAATTAAAGCTACAGGAAATGCAAAGCTCGACTGGATGTGTGTGTTGGGGGAAATGCTTTCTTAGAAGAAACCTACGAAATTCCACGTAAAATCTAGTGGCAGGGAAAACATCCTTAATCAATACTGAAATCTTAGATGTGTAGAAAAGAGAGAAAAAAGAGTCGTATCTGACTACATAAAAATTGAGAGCTTTTGTATAGCAAAACCCTTTGTAAACAATGTCAATAAAGATTTATTTAAAAATCTGCAACACAGATAATAGGCAATGGGTTAATAGCTGTTATAAACACAGACCTCTTATTAAAATGACGAGAAAAAGAAACGACCGAGTAGAAAATGAACAAAAGGATTGTGAATATGTAACTCACAAGAGTACTGTATATCCAAAAGGCCGAGAAGCTTATGAAGAAAACAATAAACCTCAAACTCACTGGTCATCAGAGAAATGCAAATTAAAGTTACAATGAGCCATTAATAAACACCCACCAAACTAGCAATCATTTAATAGAGTAATAGCGCCTATAGCTGACGGAGACTCAAGAAGACAGCTTTAATGGCTTTGCATGGCAGGTGAAAATGCGTGTGCACCCCGCAGTGGGAAGATGGCGGCAGCTATTCACTCTGGAAGACAAATACATGAGTCAAAAGGAAAACTGGATGTCTGCTCCTTCCTTCTCGTTTTCATTAATGTGGCTTGCACATCCTGAACTCTGATCATGTGGGAGGAAGTCTTTTGGCTTGTTTCAGGTACCCACATATATTTGCCAAATGATTTATTTTGCTTTGAATTTTTCAGGGCACAAGTGTAGAGGCTGTCTCCATTGGATGGCAGGCCTGTGGCTACAAACTTCTCTACGATACAAGGGATAAGGGCACCTTAATAGGAAGAAAATGAGATCCCATCCAGCCCTGATACCAGCACGTTCCTTCTCTTACAAGCTGGCCAGATGCTCAGGGCTTCTCCATGAGTTGCGGTGGCCTGAGGGTCTTCATTGTCAACCCTTTCAGCAGGGCCTGCGATTCGGGAAGGGATTTAGTGGGTTAGTGGCTTCCCGCATCATCAGCTGTTCCCTCCACTGGCTACACCCGACACACTTAACAACATAGTCATAATCAACTTCAATTCCCAAACTTCAACCCTGCTCTTTCCTCCCAATACAACCCTTGACTTCTCTTCTTCATCTCCAAACTTCTCAAAAATGTATCCTCCCCTTGCTACCTCAATTCTTTCTGTTCATACCTTCATCACTCTTTACATCTTTGCCTCGACTCTCAGTAGACTCACATGGAGGCCCACCAGAAGACCACCTGCAACTCCCTGTTGTCTACAGCCAATGTCCACTCCCCCCGCCATTGTCCTCCTTGACCTTCAAAGCATTTGGTCCAAGAACACAGCTTACTCATCACCGCCTGTAGCTCATATCACACCTAGCACCTAGGGAGTGCAAAATACGTGTTGACTGAGAGAATGATTAAGTAAAGGAGTAAATATATATACAGATAAGAATTTCCAACCCAAGGCCCTGGCTCAATTTCTTCTGTCTAATGTAGACTAGAGAAGACTTTAGCATCTCTTTTCCTTAAGGGACATTTTTAAAATGTCTTTATACTTTTACTCATGGTTCCCTGAAAAAAAAGGTATGAAAAGGGACAGCTCTGAGGTCAGCTTTAAGAAAGTTAATTCTGACCTGGTACAAAGTACTATGGATTTTTCAAATTTAATTCTATAGGAAATTTACTCTGACTGAAGTTTACTTTAAGAAAATACATTATAGGGAAAATTGGAAAGACAGATTATGAGATATTTTCAGGGCCATCAGAGTGACAGATGCCCCTGTCTAAAGAGGTTGTAAGCCTAATCTGTGAGCAAACTTGATCAGGATACCCACTCTTCATTCACCCATCCATCCATTTATTTAAGAATGATTTGTCAGGGGCTTACCCTGTACCTGGTACTGTGAGGCAAGATGATGAGAACTCCTGCCTGGATCCTCATAGGTAGAACCCCAGTGGACAATATAAAGAATTAAAATGCATAATACATTTGGTGTGACCACAGCTAAAGGGGAAAGCAGAGAACAGAGTGGGCGCAGGGTGTACGATGGTAAATACGGTGCCCAGAAATGCCCTCACTGAGAAGATGACATTGGACCTGAAAGAAGACAGGGCAGAGGGCAAGTCAAAAGCCTCACTGGCTGGTGGTGGGACCAAGCTCTGTCTCATTCTCCCAGGTACAGGTGTTGTGTGTTCGTGGCCCCTGAGCTTTGGTCCTCGCCAGTCAAATCTCTCCTGCCTCCTGCTGCCTCACCTGCCTGGATAACTGCGGCAGCATCTCTGGGCAGCTCTCTCTCTCTAGTTGACGTGGGGGCTAGGCTCCCGCCTGAAGGTCAGCTGGGGCACGGTCTGGTCCTTGTCTCCTTCTTCCTGTGGATGATGGATGCTGCTCTCCTATGCTCTGTCACAGGCAGAGAACTGAGCTAAACAGACTGACCACAAAGGATCATGGAGGGACCCATTTGACTTCGGTCTCACTTTCATTGTTTGCAGAAACTTCTCAGATAAATGGCCCCAGGCCCCTTTGCTGCATCCATTTGTACATTTTGCCCTCCATCCTTCAGTTCTCCACTTGAGGCTTAGACAAAGTGGGTGGGTCCCATTTCCACCTTCTCCTCCCACACGGCCCCAATATTAGGGAGGAAAAAGACTCCAACACGCATGCTCTTAGTCTCCCTGGAATTACACCTGCTTCCCTTAAGTGTATATCCTCACAAACACAGCCTACAAGGTGAGCATAATTCTCCTACTTCCAGATGGGGTAGAATGGAGCCAGGTAACTTCCCTAGGTTTGCATGGGTAGGAAGAAGTCGTGGATGCAGAATTGGGACTGAGACCCCTGGACTCCAGGTCTACATCCTCAACTAGCATGCTCCGTTGCCAGCTGGAAGCAAAAACGAGGTCTCTCTTGTGAGTAGTTGTATCTCTGGTGTACTGCACAGCACCTGGTGCATTGTGGCTGCATTTTCAACATTTGGTGAATGAAAGAAGAAGGGAGGGAGGGAAGGTGGTAGGAAGGGAAAGATGTAGAGCAGAGCCTGGAGGGGTATCAATCCTCCTGCTCAGAACCAGAGACACAGCTAGCTGGAAGTACACAGACAGACGCTCCTGGGTCTGCCCCTACGTTAGTCAGATACATAACTCACTCATAACTCATCCACAGGTCATAAAAGTTGGGGGGGGGGGGTGTCTGCCTCCATCTTTGAATTTCACACATAAAATTTGCATGCATAATAACCTCTGCCAGATGTTCACAGGTGACAGACTTACAGCTCTCCTGTCTTTCTGCAGAGCGCACCAGGTCACATCCTCAGGTTACTGGTAAGAAAATCATCCAACTGCCAGGGCAGACATTCTATTCTCTATAATTTTTACCGCTGAGCAATTAAAAAGGAGCCACAGGCCCGCCAGAGAGCTATTCTGAGAGACTTCCCAGGTCTGAGTCCTCATCCTTCTACCTGCCGTGCATCAGTGGAGACAGATGGCCCCGGGGCCGGGAGGCTCCGTTTTGTGGAGAAAGGTCAGCATATGCCACTTTGATTCCCTGTCCCTGACACTTGAGAAAGGAAAATGTTTATGAAGGCAAAGTCCTTCCCAGAAAAATCCAACAGATCTCTGCAGCGTAGGCGCCGCTCATCCATGCTTTCCAGTTTTTTTTTTTTTCTTTTTTTGGTTTTTTCTTTTGAGACGGAGTTTCACTCTTGTTGCCCAGGCTGGATTGCAATGGTGCTATCTCGGCTCACTGCAACCTCTCACTCCCGGGTTCAAGCAATTCTCCTGCCTCAGCCTCCCAAGTAGCTGGAATTACAGGCATGCACCACCATGCCTGGGTCATTTTGTATTTTTAATAGAGATGGGTTTCTCCATGTTGGTCAGGCTGGTCTCGAACTCCTGACCTCAGGTGATCTGCCCACCTCAGCCTCCCAAAGTGCTGGGATTACAGGCATGAGCCACACACCTGGCCATGTGGTCTTTAGTGTTAGAGAACCAACCCAGAGATTGAAAAGAGCCATTACCATGTCCCTTGAGGTAAACTGCCTTGAGATCGCAGAATGGGGGAAACATTACAGAAAACCTCTCTTGATCAAAGAGGGGTGAAAGCTGCATGTCCCTAAGCATGAGTCTAATGCTGGGAGCTGAGGGCTTTGACACACAGTTGCCCTCTTCTGATTCATATGGAGCCCCCAGAACTCACGTCAAGAAGCTGGGTGCAGGTTCAGCACCCCCACTGCCTCAATCTGGAACCCTGTGCAATCTCTTCTTGCATCTCAACTTCCCTGTCTTAAACTGGGAATAATACGTATTCCAGGATAGTTTGAAAAATTAAATGAGAAATGAGAAAGTGTGAGCTGATGACTACTGTTGTCCCGTATCGTCTCAGCTGGCAGGCACAACAATGTGTATTATCCTTTCACACACTTGACTCTTGAACACCGTGGGGGGTTAGGGGACCCACTGCCCCACTACTCCCTGCACAAGTGAAAATCCACAAATAACTGTTGACTCCCCAAGACTTTAACTACTAATAGCCTACCCTTGGCTGGAAGTCATACCAATAACAAACAGTTGATTAAAACATATTTTGTATGTTATATGTATACTGTGTTCTTGCAATAAAGTTAGCTAGAAAAAATAAAATGTTAAGAAAATAAAAGAAAGTAGATTTGCTATTCATTAGGTGGAAGCGGATTGTCATAGGGTCTTCATCCTCATGGTCTTTGCATTGAGTAGACTGAGGAGGAAGTGGAGGGGGTCTGGCTGTCTCCGGGGTGGCGGAGGTAGAAGGCCATCGGCATGGAGGGGGACCCATGCAGGTCAAGCCCCTGTTGTTCAAGGCTCAACTGTAATTGTATTTTGATTCATCTGATGAAGAAAGTCTCAGTTTCAGAATGTGTCTTTAACACCTCACGTTACTCATTTATCTTTTCAATAAAGAGCACAGTCCTTGGACTCAGAGCCTTTGATAATTAATATTTCACAAAGATGCCTTCCCTTTTTATTGTATTAATCATTCCTGTTATCTCCTATTAATACAAACGACACTGGCTTTCCATCTGTGTAACTGGTTCCTTTTGAAATAACTATTCCAGCTTAAAAAGTCAACTAAGGAGACAAAAACTAGATCATAAGAGAGACGATACTTAGACACGGCAAAGTCGTAGGGAAGAAGTGCCGTGTCGGTGGATGTGGCCAAACCCTCGGGGAGGAAAGTGGCTGAGGCTGGACAAAGGCTGATGTTGGCGACACGTGTGGGGCAGCATGAGACATGTGAGACCGGGTGTTTCTCCTGTGGGGTGGGGGTGGGGCGGGGAGAAAGAGGAGAAGAGGACCCAGCCCCAGAATCAGATGCCCTTCCCCTCCACCTACATCACCTGTGCATGTGAAGTGTCCCCTGGCAGGCCCCCATGCAGGGGCTCAGGATGCAAATTGGGCCCAAGCTGGAGGTGGAGGGGTAGGTAGGGTCACCTCCTGCTTTGGTTGTTTTCCTGTTCCTGCTGGCAGCAGGGCAGGACCCTAGGTTGCTGCTCAGCTACATTCTGACCTGCATGCACCAGGGTGAGGATAGAGAGGCCACTGAGCTTGAGGCCTCAGAGACAACCACTTCCTCTCCTGGGATCGCAGGTGAAAAGCAGGTGTGCCGACAGGCAGTGATGCCCAGTGGTGAACTCCTGATCTCCAGCCTTCTGAGTCATCCTGGCTGTGGCAGTCAGTGCTGTCCTGGCAGGCTTGCTACACAGTACTTGAGAGAATCCACAGACAGCCAGAGCCCCTCCTCAGCATTTTTAACAATGACCTGTAAGCATCTGATTTCCCGGTCCTGAATCCCTTCCTGCTTGACCCAGCAGAGGGGCTCTGTGTCATGAGTGAACTCTGACAGTCGCCCTGCCCCTCTACCTGGTGCGTGGAAGGCAGAAGGAAGGACAGAATTGTCTTGGCAATGTCAGCTCCACTGGATCGTGGGTGATTTGCTCAGGGCTTAGGAGCATGTGATGACTTACACGTGACCCATCCCTTTACCGCCTACAGGAGATCCCTATCCTGCATCTTTTCATGTTCTTAGCAGTGTCCACCAGGCAAACCGTGGTCGATTAAAACCCCCAGGAGCCCTGTTCTCACCTGCACACCTGTCCAACTAGAAAAGGCCAAGTGCACATCTCCCTCCGTTCCTGAGGGTGGAAGTTGAAGATGCCATGACAAAGATTGGGTCTTCTTTTTAAATGAATTTCCTAGCCTTTACCAATCCTCCCCACCCCCCACAAAAAAATTTAAAACCCCTTTTATTTATTTTGAGAACAGAGTCTCACTCTGTCGCCCAGGCTGGAGTGCAGTGGTGTGATCTCAGCTCACTGCAACCTCCACCTCTCAGGTTCAAGTGATTCTCCTGCTTCAGCCTCCTGAGTATCTGGGACTACAGGTGCCCGCCACCACACCCAGCTAATTTTTGTATTTTTAGAAAAGACAGGGTTTTACCATGCTGCCCAGGCTGATCTCAAACTCTTGGACTCAAGTTATCTACTGGCCTCAGCCTCCCAAATTGCTGGGATACAGGCTTGAGCCATCGCACTGGCAAAAACCTCTTTTATAAGCTAAAGTGTGAAATCATATTTCACAAAGAAAATACACAGGTAGGCATAGTTTCCATAAAGAAAGAGTGAGGGAGAAGAGAGAAAGAACGATGACTAGATTGCAAAGGGTTATTGCAAAGGGCTAATGGGAACTTGATTTTTGAGATGGAGTCTCACTCTGTCGGCAGGCTGGAGTACAGTGGCGCAACCTCTGCTCACCGCAACCTCAGCCTCCCGGGTTCAAGCAATTCTCCTGCCTCAGCCTCTCGAGTAGCTGGAACTACAGGCACCTGCAACCACGCCAGCTAGTCTTTGTATTTTTAGTAGAGATGGGGTTTCACCATGTTGGCCAAAATGGTCTCAATCTCTTGACCTTGTGATCCACCCACCTCAGTCTCCCAGAGTGCTGGGATTACAGACGTGAGCCACCGCACCTAGCCAGGAACTTAATTTTTTTAGCACTATCAGAATAACCCTGGCTCCCCTCTCCCTCTGGTTTGCTTTGATTAACATTTCCAGGAAAAATCTATGGCAATAACCAACCCCAGGCCCTGCTTAGCCTATTTATTTTCTGTAGCAACCTTGGTATTGGCTCTACCAGGTCACATTTGTAATTAGAACTCCTTGGGTGGCAGTCTCTGATGCTACTGCAAATACATTTGTCAAGCAACACGATGTTATTTATTTCAACTCTCATTTGTTTCTTGCGGCAGTTTCTATCTGGAAGGAAGGCCTGGCTGTTCATTTTGGTGGGAGAACTCAATACAAAGTTAATTACTGAAAAGAAAGAATATGAGGAAGCCTGGCCACTATCCAGGCCATTTCTTCCAAAACACATTCCAAGGCAACTGGAACCAAGCAAGAGAGGCTCACGGTGCTTTGAACGAGCGAAAGAGGGCACGAGGAGGGACCTGGAGAATTGCCAGATCTTGCCAATCCTCGTTGGGGACTGACACACAGAAGATGAACGGCAGGAACAGGGAACTGGCTGCTTCTCACGCACTCATCATTAAGGCGCTACAACAATTTTTCTCCCGTTTGTTCCTTCTCTCTTCACACTCTAGAAACTGCAGGGGCAGAGAAATTTGGCTGTTAGTTTTCAATATAATTGGACTTCGTTGTGGCATGTGTAATCTGCTCTTTGCTGGTGCTGGGAAGTTTATCTTGAGGCCACTGCTGCTCTGGTGGAGTGATTGGGAACTATGTCAATCTATTTTCTCTCCAGGGAAGCAGTGTACTTTTGAAGGGCTTAATAACAGACACAAAAGGCTGGACAATCTAGGAATGGACTGGGCCATGGATTGGCTCTATCCTCCTTCCCTCCACTTTCTCTGGTAATGGGAAGGTTTTAAATAGTGCTGTGTAATCCACATGACTGAAGCTGCAGAATGTGTCTTACAAGGACGTCAAGTTACAGGCAATTATCCCACGAAAATGGATTTAACTGTTGTTCATATTTGTTGCAGTAAACATGGAGCAGTGAAAATATCAATGCTATCTACACATCAGGAACTGTCTATGCATTTCTAAGGCTCTGACTGAGCATCTCTGATACTTTTGATGCCTGTCACAAATCTCCTGTGCCCCTCACATAGGCAACATACAGCTGAGATGTGAGGAAGCTGCAGAAGGAAGCTTTGCAGAAACTCTTGTGAAGACAGATTTTGGATGACTGAATCAGGATTATTCCAGAGACTTGGCATTGGGACTCTCAGTGTGGAGGAATTCAGTAAAAATCAGGAGCTTGTCTGGCTCCCAAACTCCAACGGCTAGCTGCCTTGCACATGCGAGGCTCCCGATTAAGACGTAGGAATGAATGAGATAACCAATAATCAATAATCTAGATTCCTGGCTTGATGCCAGATTCAAAGGAATCCAGAAGTAGGGAGATAGAAAAAAAAAAAATAGATGCAAAGGAAATCCGAGATGGCCTAAAACGCAACACTTGAGTTACCTTGGGCTAAGTATGAAGAAAGCCAGATATTGTCTCCAAATTATTTTATCTTTTTGAGACAGGGTCTTGCTCTGTCATTTAGGCTGGAGTGCAGTGATATGATCATAGCTCATTCACTGCAGCCTTGACCTCCCAGCTCAAGCACTTCCCCTGCCTCAGCCTCTCCAGAAGCTGGAACTACAGAAACACGCCATCACGCCCAGCTAATTTTTTTATTTTTTATTTTTGTAGTGACTGAGTCTCACTTTGTTGCCAAGGCTAGTCTTGAACTCCTGGACTCCTGCCATCCTCCCGCCTCAGCCTCTGGTGTCAATGAGTCCTCTTGTACCAGACTTGCCTTGAACCAAACTGTTTGTTGCAAGGTTGACACCTGCCAGTTCAGAACCTTCTTGGAGGTTTTCGGTAAGTTTTCCAAACAGTAAGCTCTTTAAGAGCAACAATATGTCTGCATTGAGAGTCTCGGTCCCTCACCTTCACCCCATTCAGGGGCTGAGTGCAGAGGTCCTGGCACAAAACAGCAATAACCAGAGGTCATTCCTAGCCTTTGGCTATTCCAGACACTCTCTGTATTTTTAACGTGTCGGTTTTTCCTAGGGTAGAATGGACTCAATGAGATTTTCTTCATCTGCCATGCTACTCTCTCTCCCCTACAACCAACCCACTTTTGTGACCTTCAAAGCCTCACTGCAATGTGACCCTGCCCTAAGAAGTTTTCCCTGGCTGGCAATAGAGTGAACTGAATAAAGCACATGCTCTGATATCAGAGGGACGAGGTTGGAACCTTCAGCACCTGCTTACTGGCCGCATGACCTGTTCCTTTCGTTATTATTCTCACTGTCTTTTATCTCCCCTTGCTCTGTAGTTCTCCAGCCTCAAGAGCCTGCCCTTTTGTGTGGCTTACAAGGTCCTTCACTTATATTTTCATGTGTCCAGCTGAGTGAGAAAAGAGCCACTGAAGGGTTAGAAGCAGAGTGATGTGATCTCATCTACTTTTTTTTTTTTTTTGGAGATGGAATCTCCCTCTGTCGCCCAGGCTGGAGTGCAGTGGTGCGATCTTGGCTCACTGCAACCTCTGCTTCCTGGGTTCAAGCGATTCTCCTGCCCCAGCCTCCCAAGTAGCTGGGATTACAGGTGTGTGCCACCATGTCCAGCTAATTTTTATATTTTTAGTAGAGACAGGGTTTCACCATGTTAACCAGGCTGGTCTCAAATTCCTGGCCTCAAGTGATCCACCTGCCTTGGCCTCCCAAAGTGCCAGGATTACATGCATGAGCCAAACCTAGCCCTGCACCTAACCCTGTCTACCTTTTAACAGGTTCACTCTGGCTACTATATAGGCAATGAAGTGGCAGCAGGGCAGGAGCAGGAACAGGAAATGCAGTTTCCAGGCCAGGGCAGAAGCCACATGCAGGATAGAAGTCATGCAGGTTGGATTCTCGACATATATTGAGGGTTGAGCTGAGCGGCATTGTGATGGATTCAGTGTGAGGTGTCAGAGAAGAATGAGTTGAGGATGACCCATATTTCTGGCTGGAAGACATGAAAGGACAGGGCTTAAATTTCCTAGAACATTTTAAGATAGGAAAGACTTTAGGAAAGTTTGGGGTGGGAGTTCCACTCTAGACATGTCAGCTTTGAAATGACCTCTAGACATCCAAGCAGAGACGTAGAGAACATTTAAATGTGGAGACTAGAAGATCACCAAGAGATCGCATGCAGATGGAGAGGAGACCCACAGACCAAGCCCCAGGGTATTCTAACATTTAGTGGCAGAGAGATGAGAGAGAGTCAACAAAATGAAGTAACACCTTAGAAGGACTAGCCACAGACTTAGAAGGAAAACTTGTAGAAGAGAAAAATCATGCCTCCAAGCCAGATTGAGAAAGTCAAGAAGAGGAATGCCATATTAACTGGTCAGTGCTTTTGAGAATGGATCACTAGATTTCGCAATGCAAAAGGCACTGGAGATCTCGCAGGGTGGGGACAAAAGTGTGACCATAGAGACTGGGAGGAGAGGAAGTGGAGGCGATGAATACTGAGATTACTTTCCATGTGTTTCATTGTAAAGGGGTGTAGAGAAATTGGGTGATGAGAAAAGGGGCATTGAAACCAAGGGAGGTTTTCTGGTGCACGTTTGTTGAGATAAGAGATGTTTCTGCATATTTTAAGGGATGAAGGAAGCACAATGCTGAGACACGCAGAAGACAAATCCCTAGGGAGGTGTGCTGGAGAAGACAGGAGGCATAGATGCCAGTGTGCACATGGAGATCTGGCCTCTGGGGTCTTGGGGACAGGGAGGCAGAGTCTTGAGGCTCAGAGGAGTGTGATGGGTGGATGTGTTGATGGGATATGTGGCAATTATGAGTGTTTGTTTCTTAGTGAAATAGGAAACAAGGCCAAGAGCTAGAAACAGATGCAGTAGAGGAAGGGTAAATGGCTCAAGAAGGGGAAGAGGTGTGGAGTCGTCATCTCAGACAGTGGATAATGGGCAGACTCAGGGAACAATATCGGCTTGATGGGCAGAACCAAAGACTCATAGACTCATCTGTGGTTTTGCATTTAAAATAAATACAGAACATTGAGCGGTGTGTGTTTGTGTATGTGTGTGTGTATACATATTTACCTGCCTGGGTACAGGAAGAAGTAAGTGGGAGGTTTGATTTCATCTGCTTAGACCTTGCCATATTAATGGCTTTAAGAGAGATGAGAAACAGCCGAGTGTCTTCATGGGACTGATCCTAGTATTGCATGATGAACTCTAAACTAGATGAGGAAGGCAGTGAGGATGCAAAGGGGCCTGAGAGCTGAAAAGGGTGAGAAGAATGTAGGTCATGATGAAATTTATGAATTGGAGTTGGGGGAGCTGGAAAAGGAGTAGGGGTAGTTTGGAGAGAGGGACACTGGACATCCAGCTCCAATGGGGGTGCAAGTGAGGAGCAGTGATTCGTGACCTTAGCTACCCAATGGAGCAAACTGGGTAGTTTTAAAATGCTGATGCCCAGCTCGTATCCCAATAGACTGTGCTCTAATAGATCTGGGGCACAGCATGCAGAGTGGAATTCTCTAAAGCTCCACAAGGTTGAGAATCCATAGTCTAGAATATGACCCATGGGACTAAGTGACTGAGATAGGGCAAAATACATTATCTTTGGAGGAGAGGAGGTCACAAAACTGAGAACTTGGGATATTGAAAAGATCATTCAAAAAGACGCAGAAATCACCAAGAATATAGCAGGATTTATATGAAGAAAGTGCAGGGAGGTGGCTGCAATCCCCTTCACATATAAGGGGAGGGATCAGGGCATCTGTGGATAACAAGTGGAGTAGTGGGTGGTCTTGCTCTGAGATGTGAATTTCAAAGTGAGAGATGGGTGCAGTCAGGGAGAAGGCAGGGACACCCTAGCTAAGTGGCACAGCCACTGATGATGAAAAAATATTATCACAATTACATATAAAATGTTGTCAATATTACCCAAACCCCAAATGCGGTCACTGAAATCACATTTCCCTTTAGACAAACAATCACTTTAATAATCATTCTGCACAGGCTTTCCCAGCTGGCTTTGAGAGTTGGCTGCAAACAGAGTCTCGGAGAGCTCTGATTGCACCGAGTGTCCACTCCACTCAGCAACAGTTGGTCTTTTGCACCCTACCCTCCACACCAGATGCAGAGTAATGGTCAACAGCCTGTCACTGCTGTCAGCAGCATCCCCTTCATACTCAGAGGGGAGGTCTGGCCACTTTGGAGACCCCGCAGCTCCTTTTCCAAACTCAGTTGCTCTCAAAAAGGCAAGAAAAGGTCACCCAAAGAGGGGAAACCAGCACTTTTCACCTGCATCCCTCCACCGGGGCCCACTCCTCCGCATTAAATCTCAATGACACACTAGGAAAATGTGCTCCTTTATGTGCTTCTGCGAATCCCTCATTCATTTCGATGCTATATGTATATGTGTGTGTGTGTGTATATATAAAATATATATATATGTAAAATATCACAGAAGGAGCTCAAAAAAGTTAATCTACCTGAGTTGTATTTTACCTTTTAAAAGATAATGCCTTCTTACTAGACACTTGGTAGGGCAGGCCTTGCATGCAAAATATACCCATACCTCGATGCATGAGTGCCCAGGTGGCAGGATATGGTTGTTTAATTTCAAGAGGCCAATTGTCAGTCACCCTGGAGACCTTACAGACGCCTCATGGGCTTGCCAATCACCGCGTGTGACTTGTTCTGTCTACTCTCCCTTTTCTCCCTCAGGAAGTGAGTTCCCACTGTTTCAGGATTATTTTTTAAAATTGACTGAAAGGTAAGTCATCTGTGGACATATCCTCTAAGGAATAAAGAAAAAATTATATATATAAATAAAAAAGTCTATAATACTTATATACCTATATGATACATAATTTTATATATGTATATATTATATATAATTTTATATATGTACATTTTATATATAATACACATGCATAATATATAATACATAATTTTATATGTAATTATATATATGCTGCGGTGCTGAGCATGTACCGGGCATGGTGGAGACCTTTCCACACCGCTGTCTCATAGCTAGAGACCGTCACTGGTGTTCCAGTTTCCAGACCAAGACATGGATGGAGCTCGGAGCCACCCTGAGCTCTTAGGGGTGCCCTCTTCTTCCAACCACAAACATTCTCAGCCCACGCCCTCTTACCCAACACAACAGAGGACACTGCTAAAGATGATGCATCTTAAATATTAAAACATAAAACAGGTAAACATGCCTCCAGTTGTACATTTACCAACCTTTGAGGAAAAAAAATGTATATATATATAAACCCTTTGCCCTCTGCTCTGGGCCTCGCATGCGCCACACCCATGAAGCCACCTCCCGTTTGTTTAGGCTGGCGAGAGAACGTGAAGAGAATTTGAAGCAGCAGCAGGTACAGCCATCAGCTGGAATTTTGACTTATTTTTCCCTCAGTGCTTTATTGTTGTTTCACAGAAAAAAAAAAATTGAAGTTTTAGTACCTTACCTAGTTTGAATCTTTCCAGAAATTCAACCTTTATTTATAGAAAAAACAGCCTTCTTATTTGCACTCTGATGTCATTGTTCTATGTAACATTTAATGCAGGGTGTAACTACACTAGCAAGTATGACTGGAGTAAACAGGTTTGGGAACAAATATAACCGACTCTTGGGAAGCACACGACTGCACAGTGTGGACGGTGCCGGGCGGCCCGGTGCTCTGGTGCAAGGTGTGAGTGAGCTCAGGAAGTGATGATTCAGAAGCTGCAGGGCCCATTCACGGCGAGTGTGGCGGCCACGCTGGAGTCTGTGCCATGGGCCAGCGGAGAGAGCTGCAGGGCTGGTTCTTTTGTGACTGACAAGGAGAAACCACGCAGGAGCAGATCTTGGAATGTTTTTCACTGGTGTTCATCTGGGCCCGGCATGGAGTGATAAGGTCCCGGTACAGCAGGTGGGCCGTTGTAAAAGGCCCCTCGGAGTGTGTGGCTTTCCTGCTCCAAACACGTCTTTCTCCTGCGCCTGAAGTAGCCCACTCTCCTCAGTGCCTACGGGGCCTCCAGGATCCTGCCTGCTTGTTTGCTCCTACAGCCTCCTCTTATGCTCCCCGGGCTACCCACTGGGTGCCAGCCTCCTTGGGGTCCCATAGTTACAGACACACCTGCTATCTGCTGCCTCCAGGGCTTTGCCTAAACTCAGTATCTTACAACACCCAGGCAGCTCCCACAACAAAGAGGAATCCAGTCCCACTTGCCAATGGAAACCTCTTCCTCTCTCCAGGTGATACGCATCCTTCAGGCCTTGGCTTCCTCTGACCCCACAATGCACAGTGGAGTTCCTTCATGGACCCTGCAGCCTCCTGCCCCCAAATGTCACCCCCTTGCAAGCAGCGTGACTGCCTGTCACTTCACCATCCTGTCCTCTGACTCGTGAATAGCTCATTAAGTGCAGGGCTGGGCCTGTTCAGGGTGCCTGGCACACACAAGACCCTTGAAAGGGTGTGTGTTCCTTGAAAGCGTGAGAAGCACTAGGCAAGGGGCGAATGAGCAGATTTAAGAAACACAAGTCAGGAGCCCACACCCTGCACTCCTGGTCCCCTGGCAGCCAAGGACGCGTGTGGCCAGTGCAGTGACTCCACGGATGCAGAAATGACAGCATCACAGAATGAGGCTGTGGTCCATCCTCAGAGCGGCTCCACCAGGGCTTGCTGGTGAGGAGCTCCAGGTGGAAGAGGAGAGGCGAGCTGTGTTCTTACTAAAGAGCAGGAGCCCCCAAGGATCCTCTGCACTGTGAAGAGGTCAGGTTCCAATCAGCGCTGTGTTTAGGAATCTCAGGAGCATGTTGGCAGGGTCAGAGCCCCGGGCTTCTCAGCCGGGAAAACACTGAACTCTCAGAACATCTGCTCCAAGGAAACCCAAAAGGCAGACACTGCAATCCCCAGCAAGAAACCAGTGTTCTCGCCGTGCTGGCGGGGGACGAGGCTGGAGCCTCTGGAACTCCCCTCGGACAGGCAGCCTTACTAGTGGGAGCAGGGGCCTCTGGGCTCCCAGGCCTTTCCCCTGCCTGTTGCACTGACTCTCTGTGCTCATCAGTTCAGTTTTAACCAAAAGGCCTAGAGGCTTCCCAAACCCTACCCTAGGAAATAATAATCATTACTGTTATATTAACAGCAACCACCAATTTTCCTTGAGCTCTTATGGATGCCATTGTTCTAAGTGCTTTGAACAAATGATCTCAGCAGTGGGTTGAAGGCTGCCCCCTCCCCCAGCCAAGAAAAGGTCTGTTCACATCCCAGCACCTGTGAATGTGACCTTATGTGGGAGAGGGTTGCTGCAGATGAAGTTAAGGGTCTGACGATGTCATCATCGTGGATGACCTGGGTGACCCCTACATCCAATGACAAATGTCCTTTACAAGATCAGAGAGGAGAGGACATCAACACACAGAGGAAGCGGTAACGTGAAGGCAGAGGCAGAGATGGGAAGGGGTGACTCCAGCCAAGGATCTCCAGGAGCCACCAGAAGCTGGGAAAGGTGAGGAAAACCCTCCCCCAGAGCCTCAGGGGTGAGCATGGCCCCACCGACACCTTAACTTGGGACTTCTGGCCCCCAGAACTGTGGGAGAGTGAGTTTCTGTTGCATGAAGCCACCAAGTTTGTTGTAATTTGTTACAGCGGACACAGCAAACAGTTACAGTCTAACATAGCTATTTCCACAGGCGTCACTAAGAAACAGCATCGGCTAAACACCTCGCAGTCATGCCATTTATTTCCAAACACCTAAATGCTGCTTTTTCAGAAGTTGATCACTTGTCAAACTTACATATCTTAAAGTATGAGAACTAAACATCTTAAAAGAATGAGAATTTCAAATTGTGTTTACAGTGAAGTAAGTGTAAGGTTCTTTATAAAGCAGGGGCCCTCAACCTCAGGGCCACAGGCGGGTACTGGGCTGTGTAGCAGGAGGTGAGCGAAAGGTAAGCAGGCCATGTTTCATCTGTGTTTACAGCCACTCCCCATGGCTCACATTCCCGCCTGAGCTCCACCTTCTGTCAGATCAACAGCAGTACTAGATTCTCACAGGAGCCCAAACTCGAGTGTGAACTATACATGCGAGGGATCAAGGTTGCACACTCCCTATGAGAATCTAACGCCTGACAATCTGTCACCGTCTCCAATCGCCCCCAGCTAAGACTGTCTAGTTGCAGGACAACAAGCTCAGGGCTCCCACTGATTCTACATTATGGCGAGCTGTGATTTCTTGATATATTACAACGTAATAATAGAAATAAAGTGCACAATAAATGTAATGCCCTTGAATCATTCCAAACCATCTCCCTGCCCTGGTCCACAGAGAAAACATTGTCTTCCAAGAAACCAATCCCTGGTGCCAAAAAGGTCAGGGAACGCTGTTGTGAAGTACAAACATTTTATAGAGAACAAGTAAAAGCAGCCAAAGTGGCCTGAGTTTTGCCGTGTGCGCCGGTTGAAGGAGTGTGTCTGTGCAGTTTTGCCTTTGGCTTCCTGAGAGCAGGTGTCCCAGAGCACCTTTTTACTCCATGCAAGCTCAACAGAGCTTCTGAAAGCTGGGATGCAGAACCAGACTGCACACCTGCCTCCTCTGCTTTCCAGCCACGTGATTTTTGACAAGCTATTTGGCATTTCAGCCTCTTTTTTTTTTTCTCACTCTGTGGCCCGGGCTGGAGTGCAGTGGCGTGATCTCGGTTCACTGCAAGCTCCGCCTCCGGGGTTCACACCATTCTCCTGCCTCAGCCTCCTGAGTAGCTGGGACTACAGGCACCCGCCACCACGCCTGGCTAATTTTTTGTATGTTTTTTTTTTAGTAGAGATGGGGTTTCACCATGTTAGCCAGGATGGTCTCGATCTCCTGACCTCGTGATCCGCCAGCCTCGGCCTCCCAAAGTGCTGGGGTTACAGGCATGAGCCACCGCACCTGGCCACATCTCAGCCTCTTATTCCTCACCGGGATGATGGTGTCCATTACAGAATTAACTGCTCACTGCCGGTCCTGGGAGTCATGCCCTTGGAGCAGCGCCAGGAACAGAGGGACCACTAGCCACCTCCCCCTCTTTGCCTGTGGTCATGTTGTCATTCTAATTCTGCCTCCCTCCAGCCCTCACAAGGGACACAGGAACCATGTCATAGACACTCCCCACATTTTGAAGTCAGCTCACAGAGAGTCGTTTTACAAGAATCTGACTTTCAACCCCAATATCTGAGTCCAGGATGAAAGCTCATTAACTTGGGGTGGCAAAATGATTAAATTTCATCATTTTATCCTCGTTAACTTCTGGTTTTACACATCATAATTAAATAACTAATTATGGCATCCATATGAGTGTGACAAATAAGGTTAAGAAATTGACAATGTTATGCCCTTGAAAGGTTGGCCTGGGATTCTGTGTCCCACCCCAAACAGGAAGCCTTTGAGCCCAAATTCTCCCCTGGTGAACCGCTGGTCACTGGAGAGAGAAGGGGACAGCTGCTGTCCTCCTGGGGACTGTGCTGTGGACCCTCCCACAGACGCTCATCCCCCCATTTCTCATCTGGCTCATGGAATAACATCCCCATTCCCAGCAACTTTCATCTCACCTGTGCAAAAGGAGCACACAAAAGGCCTGGTGCAGCGGGCTTTGATCTAAGGTGTGCTCGGGACACTGAAAGGGTGGCTTGCTAGAGAGAAGCAGTGAAAAGTAGGGCTCTTCAAAGTTCAAAGAAATAGCCAACATCAAAAAATTCCTTTTGCCATATTCAGCGCATGCACCATTTACAACAAATACTGTTTCATTTGACACGAAGCCTCCCCTCAAACTTCCCATTTGAAAGAACGCAAGTTCAGGTCCCAGTGTTACCTTTTTAACACTGATGAAGATGGCCTGTGCTTGTCAAAGGGGGGAATCCTACCTTACTAGCTGATTTCCAAGTGGAGAAAGGTGGTGAACCAGTAGGACCATTTCTGGTGGATCTTGTTTCCACCCAAGAGAACACCTGGTCCAAAGTCCGTACTCCAGCTTGCAAGCTAACTGCTGGGGCCAGCCTGTGGACTCTATCATGAGGAGCTCATGCCCTGGAACTTCCATCAGTCAACACTCACACCTCCCTCACAGACTCCATCATTTCTCCCCTCCCCTGCTTCAGTAGCCTTCCTACTAGCTTTCTTGTCCTGTGAGGTTCCCCTCTACACCAAGCAGGCAAAGGGAGCTTTTCAAGCTGCAGCCTCATTTCATTCCTCTGCCTGAAATTCTTCAATGACTTATTACTCTCAGGATAAAGGCCCAAACCCCCGCCATGTCTGACAAGCTCCTGCATGGCTGCCCTGGGACCAGCTTCTCTAACCCTGACCCAGAACATACTCATTCTCTAAATATCAGCCATTCTCCGTTTCTTTCCTTCACCATGAAGTTCCTCCCTGTCTCAGGACCTTTGCACATGCTATAGCTGCTTCCTGGAACACTCTCTCCTACTACTCTCTACCCTCTGCCTCTTCCCAGGTTTGTTTTGTTTTGTTTTGTTTTTTTGAGGCCGAGTCTCTTTCCTGTCAACCAGGCTGGAGTGCAGTGGCACGATTACAGCTCACTGCAGCCCTAACCTCCTGGGCTCAAGTGATCCTCCCACCTCAGCCGCCTGAGTAGCTGGGACTACAGGCACGCATCACCACACTCAGCTGGTTTTACATATTTTTCGTAGAGAAAGGGTTTCACCATGTTTCCCAGGCTGGTCTCAAACTCCTGGGCTCAAGCTTTCCACCCGTCCCAGCCTCCCAAAGTGCTAGCATTACAGGTGTGAGTCACCCCACCTGACCACTTCACCCACTTTATTCTCATTTGTTACCTATCAGATTAAATGCCACTTCGTTAGGGGAGTGTCTTCTCACTATCCCCCTTCAAACCACGCCAGTCCTGCCTGTTTACCCGATGAGAGCACCACATCCCTCCCTTCACATCACACACACAGTGGCAACCTGACACGCACTAGTTTGATTGTTTCATTCCTTTCTGCCCTCCCTACTGCTCTGCGTCTGAATTTTTTGCTGCTCACTGTTATATCCTAGAGACTAAGACCTGGTGCATACGAGGTACCCAACAGCACTCCATGACCCAGTGAATGCACCAGGATCTCCGTTTAAGTTTATGCTATTATTGGCTACTGACAAGGCGGGCACGAACTTAGCTTGCAATAAGAGAACCCTAGCGACAGAGTTAATACAGGTGATCATTGTAAACTTAATTCAGGTGTTCTAAAACCAGGTCGTGGTGTGGCATGAGGTCCTAAATACTAAATTTTGTAGAGTGATATCAATCAGCTGGAGGTAGATTTAAAACAAAATCTTGGAGAGACTCAGAGCCAGGCTGTGGGAAACGTGCATGAAGGATGCTTGAAGGACGTGGCAATGATGGAAGGAAACTGCTGCAGGGAAGTGAGTGCCATCTTTGGCCACCCAAAGGTCTGTCCCCCAGGATAGGTCAGGCACGTGCCGAGCAAGTAGGAAGCCTGGACTGTGGGTCAAAGTTTGGGAAATCAGATTTCAGACTAACACAAAGAGGAACAAGCACTCCCAGAGGCTGAAACTTTGACACTGTGTGATTGAGAGCATCTTACCCCTGCTGGGCCTCATTTTTTACATCTGTGAAATGGGTGACGGTGTTTTCCATCCCACAGGTTATTGCAAAGATAAAACTAGAATAGATATGCAAAGTCGTGCTTTGCAAAGCACCTTGCACAGGAGGGCTCGCACCCATGCTCTTCGCCTTTGTGTAAGAGGGGCCACCTTGGCTTCTTCTGAGCATCAGGCCTGGCCCTTATTCTTTGACCAGGATCAAAGAGGCAGCAGCAATTCCCAGCAGTGGGCTTTGGGATGAACAGGTAGAGAAGCCAAACACCCACCAACCACCACACTTCTGATCACTTTCTTTTTGCTTGTTGTGTTTGGGTTTGTATTTGTCATAATTATTGGATAGAGCTCAGTCGCTATTTGTGCTTTTCAGGTTGCTTACCTTAAAACGGCCAGAAGGAGAAGGCATTTCTATCTACCTCACAGTCTCAGGCCTTCCCATCGATTGTGGGGTCTCTGGTCCAAGTCACTGTATCCTCATCCCCACTTTTCCCTCTGCAAATAGCTTCCATGTGACAATGTGCATGCTTGTGGGATCCTATGCTCAATGAAGTGTTCATAGCATTCCCTTTGCCCCTAGCTGTGGATAAGACTTTATGTCCATGACCACCTGTTGTTCCAATGCTAATATTCAAGGGCACACCCCCTTCTGTATTTTTGGTTAATGCATACATTCCAACAGCAGAAAGTCCTCTCATCTCTGCAGTAATGGGTAAGTCTGTTGGTTGCAAAGATACATCTTTTTGCAAAACCAAGCCTGTGGTTCCTTTAACACCATTAGTGAATGGAAATATGTTCAGCGTTCATTAGGATGTCAGATGCAGAACACACAGTATCAAACAAATAAAATATTTATCTGTCATTTTGGAGTATAACAAATTAAGAGTTTATTTTCAGGAGGAGCAAATGGCATTAATACTCCTGACTACAACAAAAATGGTAACAGTAAGTGACGTTTACTGAGCACTCGTTTGGTGCCAGTCATTTTGCACACACCACCTCAGTTCCTTATACACACAGCGGGAGCTGCCCAAGTTGCCTGGCTTGTAGCTGGGGGCCTCAGGCCACGGGCCAGGCCCAGGCTGACCTGCAGCTGCCCCCTACTCTGCCTCCCACACAAGCTGGTTGTTTTCAAACACAGCCAGCTGTAATCAAACTAGAACACCTTGAATAAATCATTAGTCATGGGCGTTTAGTTAAGTTTTTGTTGATGATTTTTCCCTGCTCCATGCATTTTTTAGTACTTAGCCCTTAGACAAATGTGTCTCCTTTGTTGTTGAGGAATTAAATGTGATTATGAATGTATGATTCTGATTCTGCTCAGGGACGTTCGGTGAAAGCCCACTTGTACGTGTCCTCTTTCTAGGGCTTGAGCAAACAGGCCAAACCCTCATGCCTCCCTCATGAGACTCACAGCCAGGGTCAAGAAACTCAGCCAAGGCTTAGCACAGAGCACACAGAAGCCTTCAGGGGAACAGGCTGGGTGTCAGGGCACACACATCTGTGCCTGGGTCATGACAGGCCGTCCCTCTTGGGGCAGCATGTGAAAGAGCCCACTGGGGTTACGGGGTAGACTCACCCCAGATGGCCTCCTGGAGCTCCAGAAATGTATGCCGTCCTGGGTGGACTCAGAGGATACGGTCCTTTCTACAAAGAGCAAACGCAAGAGCTGGGGTTGGAAGACATAACCTGAAGGGATATATTAATTTGTTCTCACACTGCTAATAAAGACATGCCCGAGACTGGGTAATTTATAAAGGAAAGAGGTTTAATTGACTCACAGTTCAGCAAGGCTGGGGAAGGCCTCAGGAAACTCACAATCATGCTGAAAGGCAAAGAGGAAGTAAGACATCTTCACAAGGCTGCAGGAAGAAGTGCAAGCAGGGGAAATGCCAGATGCTTATAAAACCATCAGATCTCGTGAGACTCACTCATCATGAGAACAGCCTGGGGGAAACTACCTCCATGATTCAATTACCTCCACCTGGTCCTGCCCTTAACACATGGGGATTATGGTGATTACAATTCAAGGTGAGATTTGGGTAGGGACACAGAGCCAAATCATATAAGGGGATGAATGAAAAAAACAAAGAAATAAAGATCTATTAATAATTCATTGCTTACAGTGTGATAAGCCTAACCTTGCATCTTCACATCTAATTATCTCAGTTTGCTTTGAGGACAGCCCTATTAGAAATCTCTTAGTAGGTCCATTTTACAGTTAAAGAAACTGAGGCTTAAAGAGGCTAAGTAACTTTTGCAATGTGTTGCATCCAACTTTCAAGTGTCAGGTCTTCTGACTCCAGATGCTATGCACACAGGGCACCATGTGAACAATAGCATGACCCCAGACATGAGAGGGCTCATCAAGGGGCCCAGTCTCTGCAAGGAGTCACATAAAGAAACAGGCTTACACAATCACACCTCTGAACACTCAAACAAAATTTAGATCATTTCAAATTTTTTGTTGGAGTCTCTCAAAGAACATCAAAGAGAATGCAATTCATAACCCACAGTAAGGCTTTTATTTCTAAATCCCTATTCCACTCACTCTTGGTCTCCCCCATACCCTGTAGCTGCCTTTGGAATTCTTTCTATCCATCTCCCTCTCCCAACATTTTCCTCTCAATCTTCCAATCCCACACGATTCTCCCAAACCGAGTACCTTGCATCATTAGTTGTCTCCCCTGTCTGATCCTCTCTCTGTCTCTTTTTGTTTTCCAGTGACCAAATATCCATAATTACTTTTAACTCAATTACTCAGATTCACCTGTCTCCCTCCACTTCTCCTGTCTTTCTACCCATTGTCCTCAACCCAAACCCAAGCTGGGGCCTGAAACTGGCAGAGGATAGCCCAGCCCATCTCAAGCCTAGAGGGAGGGGACATAGTCAGTTCTTCAAAATGGATTTCTTCTGAAGTGGCTGATAAAATTTGAATATTTGCTCCCAACCAAATCTCATATTGAATTGTAATCCCCAGTGCTGGAGGTGGGACCTGCTGGGAGCGTTTGGGTCACAGGCATGGATCCTGCATGGCTTTGTGCTGTCTTTGTGATAGTGAGTGAGTTCTCATGATATCTGGTTGTTTAAAATATGTGGCACATCCCCACCAATCTCCCTCTGTCTTGCTCCTGCTTTTGCCATGTGATGTGCCTGCTCCCCTTTCACCTTCTGCCATGATTGTAAGCTTCATGAGGTCTCACTAGAAGCCAAGTAAATGCCAGCGCCATACTTCCTATACAGCCTGCAGAACCATGAGCCTATTAAACTTATTTTCTTTATAAATTATCCAGTCTCAGATCTTTCTTCATAGCAATGCTGGAATGGCCTAATACAGAAAATTGGTACTGAGGAGTGTGGTATTGTTATAAAGATAACTGAAAATGTGAAAATGTGGAGGCAGCTTTGAAACTGGGTAATAAGCGTATGTTGGAAGAACTTGGAGAACTCAGAAAAAGAAAGGAAGATGAAAGAAAGTCTGGAACTTCTTAGAGACTGGTTAAATGGTTATCACCAAAATGCTGATAGTGATATGGACAGTGAAGTACAGGCTGAGGAGGTCCCAGCTGGAAATGAGGAATGTATTGTGAATTTGAGCAAAGGTCACACATGTTATGCCTTAGCAAAGAACTTGCCTGCATTCGGTTCACTCCCTAGGAATCTGTTGACTTTTGAGCTTGAGAGTGAGACCTAAGGTATCTGGTGGAAGAAATTTCTAAGCAGCAAAGCATTCAAAAATTAACCTGGCTGCCTCTAAAATAGCCTAAGCTCAAGTGTGGGAGCAAAGAAATAACTCAAAGTTGGAATTTATATTTAAATAGGAAGCAGAGCAAAAAAGTTTGGAAAATTTGCATCCTGGCCATGAGGCAGAGAAAGAAAAAGCTTTTTTCAGGAAAGAAATTGAAGTGGTTGTAGAGCAACCACTTGACAGAGAAATTTACCCATAACTAAAAGGGAGCAAAGTATTAGTATCCAACATAATGGGGGAAAGGCCTCAAACATATTTCAGAAAACTCCCAGGCAGCACCTCCCATCACAGGCCCAGAGGCCTAAGAAAAAATAACAGTTTCACAGGCCAGACCAGTGCCCCACTACCCTGCACAGCCTCAGGACAGTGCTTCCTGCATTCCAGCTGCTCTGGCTCCAATCATGGTGTTAGTCATGGCTCAAAGGGCCCCAGTTACAGCTTGGGCTGCTACTCAGGAGAGTGTAAGCTGTAAGCTTTGGTGGCTTCCATGTGGTGTTAAGCCTGTGGGCACACAGAGTGCAAGAGTGAAGGCTTGACAGCCTCTGCCAAGATTTCAGAGGGTGAATGAGAAAACCTGGGTGCCCAGGCAGAAGCCCGCCTCAGGGGCAGAGCCCTCACAGTAACCTCTACTAGGGCGGTGTGGTGGGAAAATGTGGGGTTGGAGCCCCCACAGAGTCCCCACTGGGGTACTGCCTAGTGTAACTATGGGAAGGGGGCCACCATCCTCTAGACCCCAGAATGGTAGATCCACTAGCCGCTTGCACCATGCACCTGGAAAAATCACAGGCACTCAATCTGTGAGAGCAGCTGTTGGGGCTCATCCATGAAAAGGCCAGAGGAGTGGGGCTGCCCAAGGCTATGGGAACCTATCCCCTGCACCAATGTGCTCTGAATGTAGACTATGGAGTCAAAAAAGAGATTATTTTGGAGCTCTAAGATTTAATAACTGCCCTGCTGGGTTTCAGACTTGTGTGGTGCCTGTAGCCCCTTCCTTTTGGTTGATTTCTTCCTTTTATAATGACAATGTTTATGCAATGTCTGTACCCTCATTGTATCCTGGAAATAAATTACTTGGTTTTGATTTTACCAGCTCATAAGTGGAAGGGGCTTGCCTAGTCTCAGATAAGATTTTGGGCTTTGGACTTTTCACTTCCTGCTGGAACAAGTTAATACTTTGGGAGACTATTGGGAAGGCATGACTGTATTTTGCCATGTGAGAAGGACATAGATTTGGGAGGGGCCAGGGGAGAAATGATGTCGTTTGGATATTTATCCCTGCTGAACTCTCATGTTAAATTGGAATACCCAGTGCTGGAGGTGGGGCCTGGTGGGAGGTGTTTTTGGATCATGGAGACAAATCCCTTTTGGCTTAGTGCTATATTCATGATAGTGACTGAGGCCGGGTGTGGTGGCTCACGCCTGTAATCGCAGCGCTTTGGGAGGCTGAGGCGGGCGGATCACGAGGTCAGGAGATCGAGACCATCCTGACTGACACGGTGAAACCCCATCTCTACTAAAAATACAAAAAATTAGCCGGGTGTGGTAGCGGGCGCCCGTAGTCCCAGCTCCTCGGGAGGCTGAGGCAGGAGAATGGCATGAACCTGGGAGGCAGAGCTTGCAGTGAGCCAAGATCGCGCCACTACACTCCAGCCTGGGCAACAGAGCAAGACTCTGTCTCAAAACAAAACAAAACAAAACATGATAGTGACTGAGTTCTTGTGAGACTTCATCATTTAAAAGTGTGTGGCACCTCCCCGCCAACTCTCTCTCTCGCTCCTGCATTCATGATGTGATGTGCTTACTCCCCCTTCACCTTCTGAGATGATTGCCAGCTTCCTGAGGCCTCCCTAGAAACCGATCAAATAGCAGCACCACGCTGCCTGTAAAGCCTGCAGAACCATGAGCTGATTAAACTTTTTTTCTTTATAAATTACCCAGTCTCCAGTATTTCTTTACAACAATGTAAGAACAGCCTAATAACAGGGGGTGGGTGACAGAAAGCAGGTGACAGACATGGAGAAGGTTTTCCTTCCTGACCCATCCTGAGGACAACCCTGTCGACAGGAGGTTGAAGGGCAAGTGGTGACCAGCTGCAAAGCTCCATCCATCCAGAGGCAATCCCTGGAGGCTTCCTGGAGGAGGAGATCTTTGAATTATTTGTAAAGTGTAGGCAGCATTTAGGTAAGAATAATAAAAAATAAAAAGGACACAGAAAGGTGGGGAACCATGGAGTTAGCTGTCATACCTCCACTCCCTCTGTAATTAACCTGAGTCAGTCGAGTGAAATATTCAAACATTAACGACCTTTTTAAATCTTTGATCTGGGTCTGAAGAGAACTTGAGGATAAGACAATACTCACATTTCCATCACAGGTTGTTGTTATTATCAGAAGTACCTATTACCCAACATGAAACAACAAGCTAAAATTGGATGGGAAAATGAGTTTCTACTTCATAAATACATAATACAAGCAGTTACAGTTTTTAATTGACTTATCTCAGCAAATTGTTTCTACTTTTATGTTAAAAAAAGCTATATTCTGCTTCTCATTTAATTATTGCAAGTTTTTATTAGAATTATTGACAGAATTCATAACTAGAATTTGAAACACCTTTTTATCCCTCAAGGGATATACAGTGCAGGACCACATGTGTCACCAGAATGAGCCTTTTGTTACACTTAACAGGCATTATGGTAATTGGAAGGTGATGGCTTATTGGATGGAAAGCATGGGTAGGCACTACTGGCCGATTGTCATCTCTGCCGAAATACCCTCTTCCAGAAACCTGAGAGCACAGTGCTGCTGCAAAGACCCCCAAAGCTGGCCCCACTGGGGACAGGTCAGTGGCTGCCTACTCCTCCAGAATGGCCACTGTACCTAGAGGGATGCCAGGCCCCCAGTTGCTGGGCCATGCTGAGGTTTAGTCACTGGACAAAAGATCTAAATGTGAAATCCCAGGCCAGAAGCAGGACCCGACTGCGGACCACAGAAGCAGAGAGTGGGGTCAGAGGGAGAACTTCTGGAATGGACTTCATTGAGAAGTTCCTAGGACCAGTGCTGCAAATATCCTGGGGCCAGGAATTCGGTGGTTGGCCTAAGGGGCCAGGGACAGGGAGACAGGCAAGCCACAACCACAGTCAGTCCCATAACCCAGAAACAGTGACTCATTCACTCTTTCCTTTATTCTTCTCTCTCCTCCTTCCTCCCTCCTTCCACTTCCACTTCTTCATTCTCTCTCTCAGCTTTCTTCCTCCTTCTCTCCCTCTGTCCATACCTCCTCCTCCTCCTTAACCTCCCCTTCCTTTCCTCTCCCTCCCTCCAATCCTCCTCCTGTTAACAGTAGAGGGTCTTGACTACAAGTTGTCCAAGTTATTGGCGTTTTGAACAAAGTATTGGACAAATGCACAAACAAAGCAATAAAACTATGAAGCAACAAAACCACAGATTTACTGAAATCAAAGTACATTCCACAAAGTGGGAACAGTCTCAACCAAGCAGCTCAAGATCACAGGTTACAAAATTTTCTGGGATTTAAATACCCTCTAGAGGTGTCCCATTGGTTACTTGGTTTACACCCTATGTAAATGAAGGAGTGGCCTGTGAGCAGTCTGATTGGTTTCAGAAGGTGACCAATCGGAGGCTGAAGTGAACTTAGAAAGTTATACCGTATGCAAATATCTGACTGGTGGTGGGAGGGGACCAATCAGAGGCTGAAGTTACAAAGTTACACCCCTATGCAGATGAAAACTAGGCCCGTGTCCAGTTTGATTGGTTGTGGGAGGGAAGCCATCAGAGGTACTTTCCATTTCTCATCTGCCATGCAGAAAGGGGGTGGGGATTGCAAAGGGAGTAGCTTCTATTCTTTTGTTATGTGGAACGTTGGGTTTTTCATTCTGATTTAGTTCTAGGAAGTCAATGTGAATTGGCCTTAGGTTCCCTGCCCCCAGTCTCTATTTTGCTGCCTCATTTCTCCCCCCTGAGAGAGAGGGAGATGGCCAGGGGTGGTGTCTTTACCTGGAACTGACTGGAAGCCTTGCTGCATGATTATCTGAAGCTTGATGGTCTCCAGGCAAGAGGAAATGAATTTGGTTAAGAGATTTAACAAACATGGTCCGAAAACCAAGGGAAGTATCATCATTAATGAAGGGCCAGCCAGAGGAAAGAGCTATGAACCTCAACTTAGCGTTTTTGATCGGGAGTCCCATGACATGGACAGCTGTTGTGATATATCGGAGGCCCAGTTAGCTAATTTTTCTGGGTGGCATTCCTTACAAATCCTGATTGGTTGACATAAAAGCAGCATTCTTCCTCTAGGAAAAAGACATAAGCCACCTTTTTTAGCATTAGGAGATCCAGTCCCCTCCTATTTTGTAAAGTGACTGCTGCCGAGACGTCTACCTGATTTTCTAAGGTGATGATACTTTGGGCAATGCATCCAAGCTTTCCATAAAATCCTGGGACAAGCATTGATAATAGGATAGGGAAGTTGCAAGCCCGCTAACTTCTGTTCCTATTCCAGCTGTTACGCCTAGTTCTACCAAAAGGGGTATGAGTTGACTGGTTAATTTGTGCCTGGAAGTTGCAGTCAAAGGTAAAATGAGGAATTGGTTATTGAGAACTATATTAATTGCCGGGGTTAAATAAACAAGTGTACAGGTTCCAGTCCAACAAATAGGAACTAGTTCCACACAGGAAAAAAAGCTCCTTGTTGTTCAAGACAAAAATTGTTTTCGGTGATGAACATGTGGGTTAGCTTGCCATTTTTGTTTTTCTAAGTGGTTAAGGTCCCTGCTAAGATGGCCCCAGTTAAAGGCTGGAAAGGACCTTGGGAAGTATCCTGAGTCCCCCAGCAGTTCTGTTTTCCCGATGTAGTTAGTGACACTTAGTGTCCTCCAACAATCATCAAAGCTATTTTCACACTGAGAAATCAAAAGGCAACCAGATATCTGAGGATCAGTACAGTCTTCCCAAGGGAAAATGCGAACACAGCTAGTGGGCCTACTTGACAGTACTTAGACTGTATATCCTTTAAAGTGCCCTTAACTCAGGATGATTTCCATGAAAACCATACAGGTTTTCTAAATAATGCAGTTTGGGTAACTGCATAGCTTACATGATTATGTGAGGGATTAATTTCCAGGGTGCAGTTGTCTTAATGACTTTTCAAGGTTTCCAGGGCCTGATAAAAATTGTAGCTTCTCTTAATACAAAGTGGCACCTGGAATTTTAGTTCTGTGTATGTTGATATTGGCCCCCAAACGGGTTTCTAATGGGATATATCCCCAGAAAGTTTGTTCTGATGAGACTGGAGGAGGTTTACTGCTCATACTGTCATTCTAACCCTTGCCATTTACATAATTTTGAAGTCATATAAGTCATCCAGGCTCATTAATTTGAAAGGAGTTCCTCCCTTGTAGTTAGGAATGATAGGTTATTTTCTCAAGGGCCCACGATTGGGCTGGGATTGAGATGGCAAAGTATTTGGATGATGATGGAGATAAACAAAGCCAACAGTCCTCTGCCAGAGTGGGGCTGGTGGTATTTAACAGTCTTTCCAGTAAATTTAAAGTTCTTAATAAATACCCAGAATCCATGAATTGATGGAGAGGTAAAGAGAAACTCTGTTGTAAAATAAAGCTGATTCCCATATGCATGGTCCCAGTATACACAGGCTATGGGTGACTATTATGGAACACAAAAAATACTTATTTGTTATTTTGTTCTATAGAATGGGAACTTTGGGGTGGTGGTGGTGGATACCTATCCTGCCAGGAATGATTGTTATAAAAATGGATTACAACATTTTGCTTTGCTTAATTATTAGAAAGAAAGTGATTCCATCTGTTTGGAGGAAAGAAATTAATTGTAAAAATATAACAATGGCTACTATTATCCAGCCTGCAGCAACTGTGCTGCAAAGACACCAAGGAAAGTTGGGAAGTATTTACTTATCTTTTGACTGTCTTTTAAACAGATACTTCAGGTCTTCCACAGGCTCACAGGTGTACTGGCTGATGGCAGCTTCAGATTCCAGGTCCGGGGCTTCAGTTATCTCTGGCTTGACCCTGGAAAGATGTATCCAACCATCTAATCCTAGTACTTTGACCACAGAAGGCATGACCAATCCCACTGAAAATGGTCCCTTCCATTTGGGTTGCAATTTTTGAGCAGGTGATCCCTCCTTCCATGTTTTAACAAGTACATTATCTCCTGGCCTGATTTTGGGTTGCTGGTTAGTTCCTGGTGTGAGGAGTCTTTGAGTTCCAAACTTTTGTATAGCCTGCTGAAATTGTCCTAGGTTAACTAAGTATTTTATTAGGCTGGCCATTTCTGGATCAGTAACGAATCATTAGTTTAAAATGGCCTTCCGTATAACATTTCATGTAGGCTTATACTAATTTTTGCTCTAGGGGAATTATGAATCCTTTAGAGGGCTATGGGCAGATAAGCTGACCCAAGTTTGTGATGTTTCCTGACTTAGCTTAGCTAAAACCTGTTTTAGAGTTTGATTAGCTCTTTCCACTTTTCTGGAGGGTTGAAGTCTCCACGCTGAATGTAAATAGTATTTGATTCTGAGAAACTTAGCAACCCCTTGAGCTTTTTGGGAGACAAAAGACGGCCTGTTATCACTTTGGAGGCTTTAGAGTAACCCAAACTGGGGGATTATTTCCTTTAAGAGAACCTTTATAACTTCATTAGCCTTCTCTGTTCTGGTAAGGTAAGTTTCAATCCAGCCAATAAAGGTGTCTACTAGTACTAGCAAAAACTCGGATCCTTTGCAAGCTAGCATATGGGTGAAGTATAATTATCAGTCCTCCTCTTTAACTTTAGCCAATGTGTTCACACACAGAATCTCTTTAACAATTAATTTTTAATAAACCTTCCACAACTCGTTCAAGCCTCTAGATTTTTCCTATCTCACTTAAAACAATCCTTTAACTAAACTTAGGCAAAAATCCACATTCCCATGACTTTTATCAAATGTATATTCTACTTTTCTTACACAAGTCCTCTTCATTACTTACACAGACCATCTATGACATGCTTGGACTTTCTGACTTGTCCTAAACATCCCTCGTTTTAAACAACCAGACATTTTACTTTAGGACAAGCATTTACCATACACGATCCTTTCTCATGCAAAGTTATTGTCTCTACAACCTTTCATACCAAAAACACATCTTCACATACATAATGTTCTTCACATCTCTCTCCCCTATTTACTGGTTCCTTCCTACCTTGTTTCATAAATAACCCCTTTTTAAAGTCCATAATTTGAATTAACTTTTAGATAACTTCTAAATTACACAAAATTACTTTTTCTCTCACTAATAGCACATCTTTTGGCACATTTTGTATACAGAATTATGTATTAACTAGAATTCTTATCCTTAGTAACCTTAAATTTTAGTGAAACCCTAAAAAGCAAAAAATCCTGAACTATCAGATATGAGCATTTTATAAATGAGAACAATTCCACACTTTTAGAAATATATTTCCCCATATCTAGACCAGCACTGTTTCTCTAATGTTCAGCTCAGGAATCAGGCATCACAGATTCTCAAAAAGCATTTACTCAGAAAGTAAGGGCGTGTCTGTACCCACCTGCCCACCCACTCACTGAAAAAAATTTAAAACACCTTTTTTGACATCATATTTATCTCTATTCTGGAATACCAGCTTCCACAAACTTCTTATCCTGCCTGGGGTTTTCTCTCCCCTGTAAATATTTTATGAGGTCAGGAAAGGCACAGGGAGGTTCTGAAGTTGGGAGGGGCAGTTCCACAGGTGCCTGACATTGTCCCATGAAGCATTTTGGGGGCTCACAAGGCCTACAGATTCTTAGACAGTGAATCTGTGACTTGTGGTCTATTTCACAGGGTCATCAATTAAATCAAGCAGAAATGAAATGTAAATTGCTGGGCAATGACGCCTTCTGAGGGAAGTGCCTCTTACACAGTGCCTGGCACAGGGTTGGTCTCAATGTGTGTTTCCAAACCTCCCTCATTTCCTCTGAATATCAGGATAAACAGAAAGCATGCCTTCAGTTTCCTCCCAACTAAAGGTGAAGTGTAGCCCTGTGGTGCTGAGGGTTCTGACGGCTGGTCTTCCCTGTTCCTGCCATGTCACCTTGACTCTTTGGGGGCCTGTGATTTAGCAGCATGTGCTCAGCTCAGCACAAATTAATTTTCAAGGCATATACAGTCTTTTGTGATGTGAGAGCCAGATGGGGTTTTTACTGACATGTGCCACTGTTGAGCATAATTAGACTGAGGCAAAAAACCACAGAGTCACCCAAGAAACAAGTCAACAGGACTGGAAGGATGGGGAAAGGGCCTCATAGACGTTCCCAGCAGGAAGGTGGGGCCCTCCAATCTTAGGTGGCTTCAGGGGCCTCTGTCGTTCACCTCATTCCTGTTCAACCACAAGAATTATGCCTTCCCAAGTCATGAGGGGACAGTCTGAGAAGGTGAAAGATCCATGCAGCCATGCAGCTGCTCCTCCTTGGGGGGCTCTGGAATCTGCTCTGTGTGGAAGTAAAGTCTCAGACTCACAGCTGCCTGGCAGGCATCCTACCTGGCTGACTGTCCCTCAGAGCATCCCAGGTCCTCCAGCCACTGCTAGGTGCTTCCAAAGATGGGCAACTCCTGACTCCTTCTTCTGCAGGTTTAATAGTTAGAAAACCCCTCCTGATGTGTATGTCCTTTGAGAAGTGGTCCTAGGACATGAAAAACATCCACATTTGCTAGTGTATCCACTCATCCATGCAGCTAGCCACTACTCCCCTGCCTGCCCTGCCCTCAGGGCTCTCTCATTCCTGCCCAAGCTCCAGCCTCAAAGGTCTCCTCACAGTGCATTGAAAATGCCACTATCAAGGCTGGGTGCAGTGGCTCACACCTGTAATCTCAGCACTTTAGGAAGCCGAAGTAGGCGGATCACCTGAGGTCAGGAGTTCAAGACCAGCCTGGCCAACATGGTGAAACCCCATTTCTACTAAAAATACAAAAATTATCCAGGCATGGTGGCGGGCACTTGTAATCCCAGCTCTTCAGGAGGCTGAGATTGGAGAATTGCTTGAACCTAGGAGGCGGAGGTTGCAGTGAGCCAAGATCACGCCATTGCACTGCAGCCTGGGCAACATAGAGTGAAACTCTGTCTCAAAAAAAAAAAAAAAAAAGCCACTATCTCCATCTCCATTATAATAAGTATTAATTTTAAATAGCAAAAATCATATGGGCTATCAGTGCAAACATCCAATAATCATCACCCATAATTAACAAACGTTAACAGCTTGTCGTTTGACTTTCTTATCCTGACCCCAGAAGCAGCCACTATTATGAAATTGGTGAGTATAATTCTGATCCCATATTAAAACTTTGTATGTAAATATAAATGAAAAAATTGTATATGTGTTTACCTATGCACTTTACACATATGTAAATATATGTTGAGTGTTTGAATATGAATTATATGTACATATGTTAATATACACAATACAAAGCAATACATGGATCTTTTATCCTTTTTTAAAATTGGTGTAAGTGGTATCACAATTTTGTGAAACTTATTTCTTTCTTGTAGTCTGTGTTCCTGAGACTCGTTCAGGTTGAAATATTGCAGAGGACTTAGTCAAACTCAGGGTTAGGGGCTCAGCTCTCCAGATGGCCAAGCCAGCCAAGATTCCTGACACACGTCCAGGGGTCTGCAGGGTCACTCTCACTTCTGGTCATCTGGCTACAAAATTAGAGGTTTCCACAACCCCTCAGGATGGATAATTCACAAGAGTGACTCTCAGAACTCAGGAAAGTGCTATATTTATAATTACAGTTTTATTACAGTAAAATGACACAAATTAGAACCAGACAAAAAGAGGGACAGCTAGGGCAGGTCTAGGAGGGGTCCCACCAGGAAACTTTTGGTCCCATTAATCAATCCCCACAAAGGCCTGGCTGGTGTTACCTCCTCCCAGGTTGGATGCATGAGGACACTCCAGCATGTTGCCAGCCACGGATGCTTGCCAGAGCCATCGATGTCAAGATTTCATGGGGGCTCTGTCTGTGTAGCTGGCCTTGGTCTCCTGTCTCTCCTGCAAGGTCAGGCTGGTATCTTTGTTCTCCAATTCCTCCAGAGGTTGGGACTGCTGTGGCATGTACCAAAGCCCTCATCATGAATCACATGTTTAGACTGCAAACACTGGACACTCCTAGAGGGAAGAACATTCCAGGAACCTAGAGATCACTCCCAGTAGCAAGGACATAGGCCAGATCTCCCTTTGGGTAAAGTCACTTCTTCACTCTCCACATGTAAATCCAGTTCCTCCATTTTCCCTGCTGTGTGGCATTCTGTTGTCCATGCTTTTCCTTAATGCTGCATCTTCATGCATGGATGGCCTGCCTGGATGCTTCTTCAGGTCTCAGCATGATGGCTACTTCCTTGTGAGGCCCCTCCTCACCCCAGGGCCAGTGTTTCTCAAAGGATGGCCCTCGGTCACCCTCCATCACAGCTATAGTGGAGTGCATGATCAAAATTCAGACTCTTGATTCCATCCCAGCTGCTGGAATATGACAAGCAGAAATTTGTATTTTTAATAAACTACACAGGCAATTCTGCTGTACATTAGACATTGAGAACAAGTGCACTAACACACACTCAGAGATTTGTTGATTAAATCTGAATTTTGTGCATTATCTGGCAATACACAAGCAGCAGGTGTTTATCAGTGATCAGTTCTTTCAACCTCCACTAATAATTTCCAATCACTGATCCTGATTTCACGTTTAAAAAGCAAAACAAACACACCCACACTTGTGCTCAAATATAAAGTGATTCCCTGTTTCCTCTATTTGAAATTCTCTCGAAAAGACCTTGATCACCCTCCATGGAGAAAGCTCCTGGGACAAGATGAAGAAGTCTGTCAACCCAGCAATCCTATTACTGAGTATTTACCCAAAGGAATATAAATTGTTCTATTACAAAGACACATGCACACACTTATGTTCCTTGCAGCACTATTCACAATAGCAAAGACACAGAATCAACCTCAATACCCATCAATGATAGACTAGATAAAGAAAATGTGGCACGTATATACCACGGAATACTACAGAGCCAGAAAAAAGAATGAGATCGTGTCCTTTGCAGGAACACGGAAGGAGTTAGATGCCATTATCCTCAGCAAACAAATGCAGAAACAGAAAACCAAATATTGCATATCCTCACTTATAAGTGGGAGCTAAATAATGAGAACACATGGACACATAGAAGGGAACAACACACACTGGGGCCTATTGGAGGGTAGAGGGTGGGAGGAGGGAGAGGATCAGGAAAAATAACTAATGGGTATTAGGCTTAATACCTGAGTGATGAAATAATCTATACAACAAAACCCCATGACACAATTTTACCTATGTAACAAACTTGTACATGTACCCATAAACTTAAAATAAAGGTTGAAAACTAATATTAATAACACCTATTAATAATATTGAAGTTGTTTGGACATATAGCATATTTGAGTGGTATAGAAAATATGGACTTGGAAACATCGCTTTGTCCATCTCATTCCTGATCAGACAGTTTTACTCAGGCTCTTCTCTTGCGTCTTTGACGTTGTTGCCATCGCTGGGGTTACTTTGTGAATGATCAACGTGGTGTTCCAGAGTACACCATCTTGTCTTACATCTCGGGTGTTTGTGATTAGGTACTTTTTGACTCCACGTATGAATGGAAACCGATTCCTAATCCAAGTCCTCATTCATAGCACACGAGGAGAGTTTGTTTTTCATTTGTTTTTCTTGTAGGAGCACATCAGTTATCTCCAGAGGACTGCTGGCCATGCCACTTTTTAAAGTGGTTCTTTAGAGCCGTGTGCAATAACCCTCAATGTTTAGAAATGTAAAGTCCTGCCCCCAGGGAATAGTCACCAAATCTGTGCTAATTTTTATTACTTTAAGAACACATTTGAATCCTAATTTTGACATGTGCCCTCTATAAGCACCCAAACCTGGAACTGAAAGAGATTCTCTCAGCCAAATGTATCTTCCAGAGTCAAAACATTGTTCTCTAAAATAAAAAGAGAGCCACATGAAAGGAGAAACATTTAAAAACGCAAACCTAAAGGTACTCTCCTTTTCTGAGGGATGATTTGTAGAAAAATGCTTCTCCTGTTCAGGTATATATTATCAATATAAATTCATAATTGACATCCTCTAGTCAAGCAGCACAGTGGGGGAAATGCTGTAAAAATTTGAATTTGAATTTAAATTTTTAGCTCTACTCTTGAGAAAACAGACAAAAGAGGATAGTTCCAATAAATTAATTAGCTCCCACAAAGCCGTGACAGTAAGTTACACCATTTTTATAACCTTCAAATACTATATTGGCTGGGTGTGGTGGCTCACACCTGTAATCCAACACTTTGGGAGGCTGAAGCGGGAGGATCACTTGAGCTCAGGAACTTGAGACCAACCTGGCCAACTTGGTGAAACCCCATCTCTACTAAAAATGCAAAAAAGAAAAAAAAAATTAGCTGGGCATGGTGGCAGACGCCTGTAATCCCAGTTACTTGGGAGCTGAGGTGGGAGAACTGCTTGAACCTGGGAGGCTGAGGTTGCAGTGGGCCGAGATCACTCCACTGCATTCCAGCTTGGATGACAGAACGAGACTCCATCTCCAATAAATAAACAAACCAATATTATATAGACATAGCAAGAGAAATATTGTATTTTTTCCCCTACTATAATCCCTCCAAAGGACTTAGCTAGGTCAGTCAGGGTCATGGTCATGGTATGGAGCAAGACAAGAACCCTCCCTCTGTCTTGGGGGAATTCCGGGTGTATGCATTGTGGAGACACGAGGGATCGTGGAAAGATGAACACCCTGCTGCCTCTTGCACCACGCATGGCCATACCAATGACCAGGAGCTGCATTAGGGCATCGACACCCCATTCTTTACAGATCCCACAACACATCTCTCATTGAGAACGATAATGGCAAAAGGGAAAAGAAAAATCTGGGGAAGAGTTGAATTCTTCAGTGTATAGAGTGCCTGCCTCATGATTATGTCTACAAAGTGATCTACAGTAACACAGTCAAATCAGAAGCATATTGGCACACTACAGTTCAGGGGATATCCCTATAGAGAGTTCTCCCTCTACTTAAAAATACAAGGCATCATTGGGCTGTAGGTCCCAATCGGCAAGGAGAGGGCACCATTTTGAAATGGCCCTTCCATCAGCCCCAGGAAGTCTAAGTTCTGTGCCTCGTATGCTTAGAAAGAGCCTGGGTCTGTCTGTTTCCTTTGTTGCTCAAAGATCACTCTTCTTTGGTTATCATTTTGCCATCCACTGGAGAGCCCCACCACAGCAAGCTTCTTGAAGTCTGCTCTAGTTAGATGTGAACTGACCTCTTCTGTGCCCATCACAGGGTAGGGAGGAGGGAGCTGGCTGGAACAGACCCTAGCATTCTTCTTTGAGAAGCACTGCTTTTTAATTACTTTATATAATTTGTTGATATAACCCAGTTCTGTCTAGGAAGTTATCAGGAAGATGGGACTCAATCTGCTGTACAAACTGAAGACACTGCTACAGACCTTCATTAATGAATGGGATAGAATGTACTCAGACATTCCAGATCTTAAATCTCTGCCTCCACACACATTAAATTCTCTCATCAAATGATTACCCATTAAGGAAATGAACACTGAAAAAAATGCATATAGAACCTGTCTCCAAAGTATCTAAAAGTGCCGTTTCTGAACAGAGAAATTGAAGAGTATTTGGGAAACATACGTGCTTAAAGGACCAAAATCTAAAGCAAACATTTAATCAATTAATACCTCTCATTAAAAAGTAATATGTGCTTAAATACCTAGCGAGGAAATGTGCAAGACTATTAATCCTTTGCGCTTACGGTTCTTATCATTTGGTACCACCGCAATCTCACTTCCCTTGCGTTCCCCAGGGGAAGATCTAGCAAGAGTGAGAAGAAAGGTGAACCCCACAGCCAAGCATTCTAGATGAACTCTCTCTGGCTGAAACTTTGTTTTTAACTGTTACCTCCCACTCCCCAGTCAACCAACTACAGTTGCCTTTATTTGCATTTTAATAGTTACCCTAATTCCAAACTTAAAATTATAGACTTTTCCCAGCTGCTTTTTAAATGCTACATTATAATTTTGAGGAAGCATCATACATAATTACATTTAATAGACACAGAATTGATTGAAACACTTAGCTGGAACAAAAAGCCCAGACCTAATTTTGTAAACATGTTATTGTACAGTAACCCCCAATGAGTCTGTTCTTAAATCTCCTAATTAATTTTTAATTAAAAAGCTCAAAGATGCTATTACACTTGTTGTTGTAAATGGCAGCCTCATGCAAGTAGAAACGACAGAGCAGCGCAGACAAATATCTCCCATTAAAATCTGTGTTAATGAGAACTGCCGTGTTCAGGATTTCTGAGATAGGAAAGGGGCAGAAACCACCATTTAAGGGAATCATTAGATGGAAGCTTTCCGCCCCTAACTTGTAGAGGTATGTGTACATCAAGAGTGATGAGTTTGTATATGACAAGCTGTCCCAAACCTTATTTAAACATATCCTTCTTCTACCCTTTTCAATATCCAGCTAAATATAGCTGGTGCATTCAGTGGCAAATTATATTTAATATTGTTACCAGCCAAAGACGCTTCTGCTTCTTCTGATGATGACTTTCGCTTTCCTGTTCAAATGCCATCTCGATATTAAATTACAGTGCCCCTCCTCGCAGCCCCTACATAGGCAGACACTCTCAGCCTCTCCATTTTAATATATCCATCTATCAGCCCAATCTTGCAAGAGTTTTGTTGTAATGCAGTAATTGAAACTCTGTTTCTCTGGGGATGTAGGTGATGTCACAAATGGAGAATTATTAATAGCACCAAACACTGCAAGTGTCTTTTTTCAATGCAATATCTTAATAACAGGAGGAAAAGTGTTTCGGCAAAGACCAGATCATTCTCCTTGCCGGTAACTCAAACATGATCAGCACATCATCAGACCAGGTGTCCTTCCTCTGCCTGGCTGCTCGGGGAATGAGCCCCGTGGAGGACTGTAATTTAGAAGTTATGGCGCCGTGCTTACTAGCTACACTTTGTAATTAAAAGGAAAAATGTCCGTTGCTGTCCTTGTCATCATTGTTCCTAAAAAGGCAAGATTTATATGATGCATGGGCATCATTCTGTGAGTGTGGACATATTTCTCCTTTTCCAGTTTTCCAAAGACAGATCCCAGTGTTATCCAAAACTTCTAGGCCAAGGTTCCTTACAAAAATGAATTGTTGACCATTTCATCTTTATGCCGTCTTCCCCTAGACACCAGGGCTTTTCAACCTCAGTACTACTGAAACCTGGCCGTGGGAGGCTATCTTCTGCACTATAGGGTGTTTAGCGGCATCCCTGACTCCCACGCACCGGATGACAGCAGCACCACCCCTCCCAGTTGTGACAGCCAAACAGGTCTCCAGACACTGCCAGGTATCCCATGGGAAGAGGATAAAATTGCTCGCAGTTGGAAACCACTGGGATAGATTGAACAAAGAAGGATACCCTTAGGGGAACCATCCATTTGAACAAGAGGGTGAATATCGACGTGGCAAGCAGCATTACTGACAGGAAGACTTGCCATAAGGGTCTCAGATTGAGCCAGGCAACTAAGAAGATGGGCTGGTGTGTGTGTGTGTGTGTGCGCGCGCGTGCACGCGTGCATGTCTATTTGAGAGAAGCCTGTGTGTATGTGTGTGTGTGTGCACCTGCATGTCTATTTGAGAGAAGCCTGTGTGTGTGTATGTGTGTGCGCGCGCACATGCATGTCTATTTGAGAGAAGCCTCTGTGTGTGTGTGTGTGCATGCACAAGTACTCAGGCATGTGTTTGTGTAAGAGGAGAGGGCTGCTGAGCCAATAGGGAAGTTTACAGCTCAACAAGAAGCGTTCATTCGTGCTCAGACTTTCAGAAACACCTTCGTCTGATCTTTCAAAAGAAAGCGGCTGAAAGCCAGGAAGGAGCAGTGAGTCCACCTTAGGGCTTGCCAACCATGCCATTTATTAACACGCCCCATGGAGGAGCACGGGCACATGCCTGAAGCCCAGCCGGCGGTGGGGGCAGGCCAGGAACCAAGCACAGGATGAGGGGAGACCCCCCAGAGCCACCTTGCCCAAGCTGCCCAGGCAGAGAAGGCTAAGAGGGTGTGAGGGAGGTCCTCTGAAGACAGTGGGGTTTGCTTTCTCAGACGTGTCCCTGTCTACCAAATGGACACACTCTGAGAAGGACACCCTCTGTGACAGTTAACCAAATCACACTGGCAACATGCTCTTTTGTTTAAAGACCTCAATGGCAATTCTTTTGAGAAGAGGGAGAAGCATTCTTCTGTTATGTGAACCCTTTCTTAATTTCTATTTTTTCTAGTTTGGATGTTGGGGGCTTCTCTAGCAAGGACCACTGTCTACAGGATGTAGTGCCCCTCAAATGACTGAAAAAAACAGGAATAAATGATGTCCCAGGAGAGAAATTCTAGGCATTAGACAGAGCTAGAAGGCCTGAGTTTGAATTCTGGCTCAGACCTCAGCCACATCACTCAGCCTTTCTCAAGGTAACAAAACCTGTTCCCTTTATCTCAAAGGGTGTGTGAGGATCATATATGCAAAAGGGCTGAGTAAACTGTAGATTGTTATTGCAGATAATGTTATTTTTATTTTTTAATTTTAGCAAGAAAACATTTCTTAGTGGCTGGCAGCAGTTAGATGCCGGTATAGATAACGTACCAAGATTCAGTAGCGGTCTCACAGGTTCCGGCTGCCTCTTCCAAAAAGCGGGGACTTATCCTCATGGCTTCAAGGTCACCTGCAGTCCTTAGCTTTCCCGATAGATAGACTTCTCTCTCCAAAAGTCCCTATTTTTAGCTGTTTTCACAGGGGCACCCAGAGGCAAATATTATACAGAAACTACCACATTTAGACTGTGATAACCCACACCTGCTGGATGGGAAGTTAACCTTTGTACAAAGAAGAGGGTTGGCTGAGTCAATTTATGGCAAGAACAATTTGGAAAAGGTAATGCTGGAACTACTCAAGTCCTTTCTCAAGCGTGCTCCAGCATTTCAGAAGCACCTGGCAATTAATATGTTAATTACAAACCATTCTTACCCGTTCAGGAAAGGGCCCCTGAGGTCTTCTTCCAGGGAAGACTTTCAGCTTTGTGAAAGCCACTATATTGGAAGAAATAAAAAATATTTTCCTTCCCTCCATCCTATCCTTCAAACTTGTTCCCATTTCTAAACAATGTCCAACCTCAGTCAAAATTCCTGAGTAGCGACTATATTGCATTTCTTCTGCAAAAAGTAAAAGAAATAGCAAATACGGAAATTATTATCTTGATTTTTACCCCCTTCCAAAGTTCACCTCTCATTTGTCTGGGATAATTTTCCTAAATCATTTATATTTTACCTTATTCCTCAGCTGGAGTAGATTTTTATATTGGAATTTTGGCACCCACCTCCACTCCCAGTTCTCCCTTGTCCTGGTGTTCTCTCTCTCTCTTCGGAATGCCTTGCAGGTATCTGAGCCCAAATTATCTAGGTCACTGCAATCCTGTGTTCCTGGGATTTGAGATGTAGCTTTGAAATTGTAATAAATGTGTCAGCAATTCTTAAGGTACTAACCTTTGTGAAGTTCATACCAAGCAGGACTGAGAATCAGGTAAGTTTTAACCATGATCAGGCTAAATCTCTGAGGTCTAAACTTACATGCACCACTGCACCACAGCCAGCATCTTGCTTCTTGAGAAAAGTGGGGTTTTTTAAATACTTTTAGTTCTAGGGTACATGTGCACACGTGCAGGTTTGTTACATACGTATACATGTGCCATGTTGGTGTGCTGCACCCATTAACTCGTCATTTACATTAGGTATATCTCCTAATGCTATCCCTCTCCCCTGTCCCCTCCCCACAATAGGATCTGGTGTGTGATGATCCCCTTCCTGTGACCAAGTGATCTCATCATTCAATTCCCACCTGTGAGTGAGAACATGTGGTGTTTGGTTTTCTGTTCTTGTGATAGTTTGCTGATAATGATGGTTTCCAGCTGCAATCATGTCCCTACAAAGCACACGAACTCATCCTTTTTTATGGCTGCATAGTATTCCATGGTGTATATGTGCCACATTTTCTTAATCCGGTCTGTCACTGATGGACATTTGGGTTGATTCCAAGTCTTTGCTATTGTGAATAGTGCTGCAATAAACATACATGTGCATATGTCTTTATAGCAGCATGACTTATAATCCTTTGGTATATCCCCAGTAGTGGGATGGCTGGGTCAAATGGTATTTCTAGTTCTAGATCCTTGAGGAATCGCCATACTGTTTTCCATAATGGTTGAACTAGTTTACAATCCCACCAACAGTGTAAAAGTGTTCCTATTTCTCCACATCCTCTCCAGCACCTGTTATTTCCTGATTTTTTAATGACTGCCATTCTAACTGGTGTGAGATGGTATCTCATTGTGGTTTTGATTTGCATTTCTCTGATGGCCAGTGATGATGAGTATTTTTTCATGTGTCTGTTGGCTGTATGAATGTCTTCTTTTTAGAAGTGTCTGTTCATATCCTTTGCCCACTTTTTGATGGGGTTGTTTTTTTCTTGTAAATTTGATTGAGTTCTTTATAGGTTCTGGATATTAGCCCTTTGTCAGATGAGTAGATTGCAAAAATTTTCTCCCATTCTGTAGGTTGCCTGTTCACTGGCTCTTTAGTTTAATTAGATCCCATTTGTCAATTTTGGCTTTTGTTGCTGTTGCTTCTGGTGTTTTAGACATGAAGTCCTTGCCCATGCCTATGTCCTGAATGGTATTACCTAGGTTTTCTTCTAGGGTTTTTACGGTTTTAGGTCTAACACTTAAGTCTCTAATCCATCCTGAATTAATTTTCGAAAAGTGTTTTTTAAAAAGTTAATGGTGCTCCAGGCTTCTCCCTTCCAACAGAGAGAAACCGATTCTGCATGTCATTACTAGCCAGCCCTCAAGGGGCATTGTGGAACCTGTCTCTAAAAGAAATCAGTGCTGTGTCCCTATCATGGTTGTCATTAAATCCAGCATTCTAGATTCTGTCACTGCAATGATTCTGATAAACCACCAAGTTTATTAGATGACATACAGATCACAAAGCTATTCAGTTGCAAAATATCTGCCAGATTTGTTCTTCCTTTCCTCTCTGGAACCTCCATGAGAGAGAGGTTGGACCCGTTTGGATTAAGAATTGCTGAGCAATACCTCTCTCTGGGGCAAGGGGTCACTTATGAGGAGGACCCTACTTTATGCAAGTGATTGTTCCCGGAGATATGGAGGGTAGTGCAAAATGTGGGGACATCGAGTACTTTTTTTTTTTTTTTTTTTTTTTTTGATACAGAGTTTTGCTCTTTTGCCTAGGCTGGAGTGCAGTGGTGCAATCCCAGGCTCACTGCAGCCTCCATCTCCTG